>NC_060127.1:206119744-206812244 GCF_021461395.2 Schistocerca americana | reverse complement strand
CCTCCCAACCTTGTACAAAAACAAATCTCCTGTGCCTTACCTTTCCAGTCTCCTACCACCTCCGTAAGTTCCACCGTCTGGCCACTGGGCAGCATTCCCCTCTTAAGTGAGTACCACCAAGGACTGAAGCAACTGAATTACATTCTCCGCCAGGATTTCACTTACCTCTCGTCGTGCCCTGAAATGAAAAACGTCATGCCAACTATCCTTCCCACCTGCCCCACAACGGTATTCCGCCATTCACCGAACCTACACAATGTTCTTGCCCATTTTTATACAACCCCTACTCCCTATCCCTTATCTCATGGCTCATACCCATGTAAGAGACCTAGATGCAAGACCTGTACCATACATCCTCCAACCACCACCTACTCCAGTTTAGTCACAAACTCACCTATCCCATTAAAGGCAGGGCTACCTGTGAAACCAATCATGTGGTCTACAAGCTAAGGTACAACCTCTGTGTTGCATTGTATGTGGGCATGGCAACCAACAGGCTGTCTGTCCCTATGAATGGCCACTGACAAACTGTGGCCAAGAAATAAGTGGACCACCCGGTTGCTGATCAAGCTGCCAAACACGGCACCCTTTACTTCAATGACTGCTTCACAGCTCCTGACATATGGATCCTTCCCACCAACACCGGCTTTTCTGAATTGCACATGCAGAAACTTTTCCTGCAATATATCCTACGTTCCCCTAACCCTCCTGGCCACAACCTTCGTCAGTAAATCAGTCATTGTTCTCACCCATTCAGCCTCCCTGTTCCCATTCCAGCACTATACAGCCCTCATTCCACCATTGCACGCAGCCTTTTTACTTCTCTCCTTTTCTTCCACGCCCGCCCTTCTCACCTCTTCCCTGCCCTCCATCTAACCTTTCAACTGCACACAGCTGTCCTATTCTCTCACCACCTCATGCCTGCACACTCCCCAGCAGCACTGCACTGTCTGCAAACCCTGCCCTATGATCCATCCCCCTCCCAGCTCCAGCCTCCTCCTTAACCACAGCCATGCTTTTTTTAATATTGTTACATTCCATCCTGGGTTTGCCATTTGTTGATTGTTGTCATGATCGTGCATCGCCTAGCAGTGATCCCAGCAAAATTCCTCTCCTGTGTCACTGTCACACCAACAATAACTGCTGAGAGGTATTACGTTAATGTGAGGTCCACTATTGTGAGTTTTCAGAAAAACAATGATATAGAAACATTTTTTGGTACAAATGATTTTATTGTTTCCGCAAACATGCACCCTTAAAAAAATTGCACTCTTTTGCATGTACTACTCTGAAAATATTTTTCCTCTCTGACATTGGTGTCTCTAAAACATGGTTTTGGAAGTATTCATGGAGAGATGAAAATCATTGTCCATGCATTTGTCTTTTTCTCCACTTATTTTGTCAATAACTCTTAGAAATATAATTGTTTTCCAATCCTTTAAATGAATGATTGAGACATGTGAGATGTAACTAAACAAAGGATCAATTGTGTGCTTCCAGGCATTCACTCTAGTTATTTCCAATCTATGCATAAAATTTCTATGACTTATTCACTCCTAGTCTTTGAGTGCTGCGACTTATGCTGTTATGAGTACTTTTCGCCAACTGTGCTCAATTACTGTTGGTTTCTTGTCACTAAGTATTGCTGATAGCGATGTTTTTCAGAGCCTGCTGTGGATGTGGTAGTACACAAGATCTTAAAAATGAATATCGGATGCAAAATCCTGTTTTTAGTGTTTCTGACATCTTTATTTCAATGTGTTCCTTAATTGTGCTGACCCAGAAACTTGGTATTTGCTTTGAGATGCAAGACTCATTGTACAAGAGTTTGAACTTTCATAGTAGCTACTATTTATTCACAACGTATACAAAATACATACAAGTTTCAAAGTTTTACTGCCCTTCGAAATAGTGAACAGCATTGTGGATGACCTGTTGCCAGTGACCTGGAAGCTGTAGGATACCCTTAGCAGCATTACTTGTGTGCATAGTTCGAGTGGAGTGGTCTATTGCCCAACAAATCTCTTCGACAGTTCTGAAGTGAATGTCATTAAGCGATTTTTTGAGCTTAGCAATCAAGTAGATGTCACACGAGCTAATTCCAGGGAGTGTCATAGGTGGTAAAGCACTTCGCAGCCTTGTTTGACTGAGCAAATCAGTCACAGCTTCCAACATATGTGCCTGTGCATTATCCTGCATGATGATAGAGAGGTCCTGCAGAAAGTGCCACTGATTCTTTCTCTAAGCTGGTCACAGGTTGTGTTAAAAAACAAGAACAGCTTACACAAAAAATAGGCAACACTTTGTCAAGACTCTTGAATCATTTTGCAGGACAATGCTTGGGCACATATGATGCAAGTTATGACTAATTTGTTCATTTGTTGGGGCTGAGAAGTGCTGTGCTAAGCACCACACTCCCTGGACTTAAGCTCCCGTGATTTCAATTATGTTCCTAAATTACAGGAAGCACTTCAAAGCATTTGCTTCAGCACTGTTACGGAGATTAATTGGACAATAGACCGCTCCACTCAAACAATCAATAAACTAACACAGCTAAGGGTATCCTACAACTTCCAGATCACTGGCAATGGTTTATACACGATGATGGTAACTACTCTGAGAGACAGTAAAATTTTGAAACATTCATCTACTTTGTTTACAATGTAAATAAATAGTTGCCACTATGAAGAATCCGACTCTCATATTTCATTTCAAATTTATTTCGAGGATGCGTTCAGCAACAGTTGATTTGCTTGGTTGTTCTAGCCAGGTGCATTTCTGTTCTAATGGTCTGTCCCAGTAAAATATGCCATATTCACATGGAGTGCCGTACACACCCAGCACTTCGAGATATAGATCGTGTGTAATGTTACGAAGGAGACTTTTTATCTTTGTTGACACAAGTGAAGTACACTGGATGCCACATTTCTGTAGGAGTCTCCGTATCATTCTCAATATTGTGCCACCACAAGGTAGACACACAGGTTTTACTTCTCAGTCTGAGTCTCAACGCCTTTCTGGTGTTCCTGATTTTGACTCCAAGGCTCACTCAATTTCACAATCCGAGTTCACATTACTACGGAACGTCATTTGTAGGTGGTTTAATTTTTCAATGAGACTCTCCTTGTCAAAGTATTTTAGCTCTATGGATCAGAGTATTTTGCACCAAATTTCTTTTTCACAGAGGGTGATGGCTCAAGGCATGGTGGTCTGGAGAGTAGTGCACCTAGCAAGTTGATAAAGAATGGGAAAGAACCACCACAGTTTAATAACGAAATCCGGAAGATGCTGAGGAAGCGGAGGCTGTTGCACTCACTGTTCAAAAGAGAATGCACAAATAATGACAAAGGTTAGTAGAGCTTAGTGTGTCTGTGGAAACAGGTATGCGCGAAGCATGCAACTACCACCCTCATACCTTAGCAGAAGATATAGCAGATAACACGAGAAAATTCTGGTCGTGTAGAATTGCTAGCTAAACAGGTCTAAGGCTTCCATTCAGTCCCTCACTGGCCAGTCTGGTGTGGCTGTTGAAGATAACAACACAAAAGCCATAGTTTTAAATTTAACGTTCAAGAAATCGTTTGTACCGTTCGTATACAGTCATTTGACCATAGGAAAACTCTCGCATTAATGCCATAGCATAGCTAGCGTGGAGGAACAATTGAAAGATGTGGAAGCAAATAAACCACCTGGTTTGGATGGAATCCCAATTCAGTTATATATAGGAGTACTATACAGCATTGGCCCCTCACCTATCTTGCATTCATTGTGAATTTATCCCCCAGCACCAAGTTCAAAGTGATTGGAAAAAAGTGCAGGTGACTCCTGTATATAACAAAGGTAAAAGGAGGAACAGCAAAATTACAGACTAATATCCCTAACTTCCGTTTGCTGCAGAATCCTTGAACATGTTCTCAATTCGAATATAATAACTTTCTTGAGACAGAGACATTATGTCCACAAACCAGCACGGTTGTAGAAAGCATCACTCATGCGAAACTCTGCTTGTCCTTTTCTCACGATATACTGAGAACTATGGATGAAGGGCAACAGGCTGACTCCACATTTCCAGATTTCCGAAGAGCATTATACATGGTATCCCACTGCAGACTGTTAACGAAGGTACATAAATATGGAATAGGCTCCCATATATGTGACTGGCTCGAAAACTACTTATGTAATAGAATCCAGTATGTTATCCTCGACGGTGGGTGTTCATCAGAGACAAGGGTGCCGCACGTAGTATGATAGGACCACTACTGTCCTCTACACACATTTATGATTTGTTGGACTGGGTGAGCAACATTCTGTGGTTGTTTGCTGATGATGCTGTGATGTATGGTAAGGTGTCGAGGCTGAGTGACTGTACGAAGATACGACTTGGACAAAATTTCTAATTGGTGCAATGATTGGCAGCTAGCTCTGAATGTGGAGAAACTTAAGTTGATGCGAATGGGTACGAAGAACAAACCTTACAGGTTTCGTACCCACCACCCACCACCACCACCACCACCACCACCACCACCACCACCACCAGCCAAACCTGTAGTGGTTGGATACAGTATTAGTAGAGTCCTGCTTGACAGTCAAGTCGTTTAAATATCTGGACATATCTGGGTGTAACATTCCAAAACAATATGAAATGGAAAAAGACATGTGATAACTGTGGTGGGAAAGACAAATGGTCAAATTGGGTTTATTGGGAGAATTTTAGGAAAGTGTGGTTCACATGTAAAGGAGACTGCATACAGGATTCTGATGTAACCCATTCTCGCTCAGGTATTTGGAATCCGTACCAGATTCGTTGAAGGAAACATCAACACAATACAGAGGTGGGCCATTAGATTTGTTACCAGCAGGTTTGAACAACATGTAAGTGTCATATGGAGATGTTTCTGGAAATCAAATGAGAAACCCTGGAGCGAAGGCGATGTTCTTTTCGAGGAACACTACTAAGAAAATTTAGAGAACCGGCATTTGAAGCTTACTGCTGAATGATTCTACTGCTGGCAACACACATTGCACATAAGGACCAAGAAGATAAGATATCAGAAATTACGGTTCATAGGGAGGCATATTGATAGTCGTTCATGGTGGATTTGGGAGGAGGGAACCAAACAGCGAGGTCATCAGTCCCATAAGATTAGGTAAGGCTGGGGATGGTAGTCCGCCGTGCCCTTTGAAAGGAACCACACCGGAATTTGCCTGGAGCGGTTTAGGGAAATCACAGAAAAACTAAATCAGGATGAAACTTCCTGGCAGATTAAAACTGCGTGCCCGACTGAGACTCGAACTCGGGACTTGCCTTTCGCGGGCAAGTGCTCTACCATCTGAGCTACCAAAGAACGACTCATGCCCGGTCTCACAGATGGTAGAGCACTTGCCCGCAAAAGGCGAGGTCCCGAGTTCGAGTCTCGGTCGGGCACACAGTTTTAATCTGCCAGGAAGTTTCATATCAGCGCACACTCCGCTGCAGAGTGAAAATCTCATTCTGGAAACATCCCCCAGGCTGTGGCTAAGCCATGTCTCCGCAGTATCCTTTCTTTCAGGAGTGCTAGTTCTGCAAGGTTTGCAGGAGAGCTTTTGTAAAGTTTGGAAGGTAGGAGACGAGATACTGGCAGAAGTAAAGCTGTGAGACCGGGCGTGAGTCGTGCTTCGGTAGCTCAGATGGTAGAGCACTTGCCCGCGAAAGGCAAAGGTCCCGAGTTCGAGTCTCGGTCGGGCACGCAGTTTTAATCTGCCAGGAAGTTTCATATCAGCGCACACTCCGCTGCAGAGTGAAAATCTCATTCTGTAAATCAGGATGACTGGACGTGGGTTTGAACCTGGTCCTCCTGAACGCCAGCACAGTGTGCTCAACAATGCACCACCTCACATGGTCAGTCATTTTTCCATCACTATCTGCGAGGGAACGAAGGAGGATATGACTAGTAGTTCCCTCCGCCACGCACTTTGATGTAGGTCTAGAAGGCATTTGTGTGTTTGTGTGTGTGTGTGTGTGTGTGTGTGTGTGTGTGTGTGTGTGTGTTTTCCCATTTTAACTAACATGTTCAGGTTTTATATTACAATGGATAATAGTTTATATGTTCAAGAAACTCTTCTAGTTTTTTTTGTTACAAGCAGACACACCACAAATGTGTCATCTACGTACCAATAGAAGCTTGATAGTCTGAACTTTGTGCCTTTGCTTCGGAGTGTTCCGCACGCATAGGTTCATCAAGACATACAATAATGTACTATGTATCACCATGTCATTGGTTTATTCACATTTTCTAACGGGAACTAAGTTGACTTCAAAAGTATCTAGACTGAGTCGGGGTACAAGATGAGCAGAGTTGCAAATGTGGTGTTTGTATTTTCTCACATTTCTGCTGACAATGTGTTTCAGGTATTTTGCCAGCTGCTGTGCAGTTGTGCCAATATTACTATCAGCCCTGAGGAACAGCTTTCTCGTGTACCTTAGGAAGGCCATATAGCCATGGTGACACAGCTGCTTGTATTCTAAGAGATTTAGGGCTGATTGTAAAAACATCACTGACAGATGATAAATTCTGACCTCATTTCAGAAATTTAAATTTGTTCAGCAATCTACTCTATTGTGTAACAAACTTAATCCACTGAACAAGGTTCACTGTTGATCTATAATTGTACATTGTAGATATATAGAATGTATTATCAAAGGTGCTGAACTGTAGATATGAAGGAAAGTAAGCAGAAACGTGTGATGTGTAAAAATCGTAGAGGGAGGCCATGGGATGAAAACACTAAACAGATTCAGAAGAATGTAGGTTGCAGTAGGTACTGGGAGATGATGAAGCTTGCACAGGATAGAGTAGCATGGAGAGCTGCATCAAACCAGTCTCTGAATTGAAGATCGCAACAACAACAACAACAACAACAATTACATCGGAAATTTTCATCCTGAAGTTATATGCAGTACTTTGTGTACGTTTCATATACTCTGATAAAGTTTTTGAAATAACTTTAATACATAAAAAGTCATTCAGATTATTATTTGTTACATCCACGTTCATTTCTTGTTATGACACAGATTTAAAGAACATGGAAGGTTGCAGTTCATTCATGGCAGCAATAAATGAGGAGACATCTGTAACTTCAAATTAAAATATTGTTCTCTTTATTGATTACAATGAAAATGAAGAGCCAAGAGGGAATGTTTACAATGAGCTGGAAGAACCATAGCGTAAGTTAACTGTGACAACAATGCATCACTGTTTTCAACTAAAAATAATCTCTAATTATAGGCGGATATTCAACATGCAAGGCAGGATTCTGTTATAAAACAGACAGTGTCAGAATTGTTAAAAAAAATTGTTCTCAATGTAAAATACCGATCTGACTAAAGAAAACTGGAGTGCCTTGAGTGTGAACATGAAATGGAAGTATAGTGCATTCTAGGGGATCATGAAACAAGTAAGGCTACATTTAATGCTGGCAGATAAATTAAGGTTTTCAAACTGACACTTTTTAAATTTACCATATAGCTGAGATGCTGAGTCGGGATAGGCACAACAAAAAGATTCACACAAAGCTTTAGGCCATTAAGGCCTTTGTCAGTAGTACACACACACACACACACACACACACACACACACACACACACACACACGTGAATGCAACTTGCACACACATCTGCAGTCTCAGAGAGCTGAAACCACAATGCAAACAGCAGCACCAATGCATGATAGGACTGGCGACTGGGTGGGGGTAAGGAGGAGGCTGGGGCGGGGAGGGGGAGGGATAGTATGGTGGGAGTGGCAGACAGTGCAGTGTTGCAGTTTAGACGGAGGGTAGGAGAGAAAGTGTGGTGGAGTGTGGGGGGTGTGGGACGGGGGTGGTGGTGGTGGTAAGTAGCAGAAAGGATAGAAATAAAAAAGAGGGAGCTGGATGGGTGAGGGCAGTGACTAATTAAGGTTGACGTCAGGAGGGTTACGGGAACGTAGGATGTACTGCAGGGAAAGTTCCCACCTGCGCAGTTCAGAGAAGCTGGTGTTGGTGGGAAGGATCCATATGGCACAGGCTGTGAAGCAGTCATTGAGATGAGGGATATCATATTTGGCAGTGTGCTTAGCAACAGGGTGGTCCACTTGTTTTTTGGCCACAGTTTGTCGGTGGCTGTTCATGCGGACAGACAGCTTGTTGGTTGTCATGCCTACATAGAATGCAACACAGAGGTTGCAGCTTAGCTTGTATATCACATGACTGGTTTCACAGGTAACCCTGCCTTTGATGGGATAGGTGACGTTAGTGACTAAACTGGAGTAGGTGGTGGTAGGGGGATGTATGGGACAGGTCTTGCAGCTAGGTCTATTACAGGGGTATGAGCAATGAGGTAAGGGATTGGGAGCAGGGGTTGTGAAAGGATGGACGGTAATATTGTGTAGGTTCGGTGGACGGTGGAATACCATAGTAGGAGGGGTGGGAAGGATAGTGGGGCAGGACATTTCTCAATTCAGGGCATGACGAGAGGTAATCGAAACCCTGGTGGAGAATGTAATTCAGTCCCGGATGGTACTGAGTTACGAGGGGAATGCTTCTCTGTGGCCAGACTGTGGGACTTTGGGAAGTGGTGGGAGACTGGAAAGATAAGGCACAGGAGATTTGTTTTTGTACAAGGTTGGGAAGGGGTCAGTGGAGGCTTCAGTGAGGCCCACGTATATTTCGAGAGGGACTGCTCATCACTGCAGATGCGACGACCACGGGTGGCTAGGCTGTACGGAAGGGACTTCTTGGTATAGAATGGGTGGCAGCTGTCGAAGTGGAGGTATTGCTTGTGGTTAGTAGGTTTGATATGGACGGAGGTACTGAAGTGAATGGCCGAAAGCTTTAATTGCGTGAATCTTTTTGTTGAGCCTATCGCGACTCAGCATCTCCGCTATATGGTGAGTAAGAACTTTCCTTTCTGGTATTGTACATACCTTCTTGGATTTTCCCTTGTATGGCTTTTTAATGTATTCCCGTTTTTTAACTGTTTTATGTGAATACACTGTTAGTAAATGTCTGCATTGCACTATGATATCTGTTAGCTTCATTTTCTGTTGGTAATGGAATTTCTTCGCAGTGTCTTCTCCCAGTATAGTGTAATCTCTTTCAGGTCCCTCATCCGATGCACTAACTACTTTACTGTATTGTGCACTTCAAATGTTGCAGTACTAACGGCCAAACAATTTTTCTCCTTTCAACATTTTGTACATTAAAAAACTTTGCCAGAGGAGTAAGAAGCGGCAATTTGAAGAAAGAAATTTCGAGAACTGATGTGGAGCTGATCCTGAGATCCTCTGGACTGTATTTCAGGATGCAGCCACAAAGTCCCCACTTGATGATTACTAATTAACTTAAATATGCTTACTACCATTTTTGCTCATCAACATGCATACCATTGTCTTTCCAGTTTAAGCACTTAATTCTGTGGTTACAGGTATAAAGTAGAGTCGTTTCTATTTTATACACAATACAAGGCATTCATAAAATAGTAATACAGAAGTAAATAACTGTGAAAAGGGTAAATAACTTGCAGGAATATTTGATACTGCACTGAATGCAACATATTTTCAAGCTTTATTTCCACCCAACACTGTTAGTTACTGATGTTCCCACTAGGTGGTATATGTGAATCAGTTATTCTAACAGTCATCATTGAATCATATAAAGCTGCACAATGTGCCTGTTGCTTATCGTTTCATGAATCCAAGTCTGCCACTACAGTTGAGAGACAATCCACGATTGAATATCTCAAGCCACCACCTCCAACAAACTTATCAATTGGTACAATTGTTTCATTGAAACTGGCTATGTTGCACGTAAGACACCGGATCGGGGTCGGCCAGCAGTCTCTGTCGCAGCAATTGAACAAGTTTGGCAGTGTTTCACCCGTAGTCCAGGTAAATCAATGAGACATACCAGCTTAGAATTGAATATGCCTAGTGTTACACTGTAGAAAGTATTACGGAAATGCCCATCATTCAAATCCTACAAATTGAAACTGTTGCAAGCTTTAAGAGAAAGTGACAAAAGCGAGATGAGTTTTGTGCACATTTAACAAAATGCAGACTGAAGTTAATTTTCTTAATAAAATTGTGCTCAGTGACAAAGCCACCTTCTGTACCCACATTAAAGTTACTCAGCATAACATTCGCATATGGGGCGAGCATGAACCACATCACATCACATAATCCAACATGTATGGGACACAGCTAAGATAAACTTTTTTTTCTTTTTCTTTTCTTTTCTTTTGTTCTTCCAGCTGTCACAAGCGGGAGAAGGCACTGCTCGTACACGACACTACTGCGCATGCGCTTCAGCCTGCTGGTAACTGCTAAAACAACCTAATGTAAACCGTTGTGACGTCACGCTCATCGAAAGCAGTTTGTTGTTATGAAGCATTGCATAGTCTTTGTCCTAAAGCCTTTGATACATTTTGCTGTTGGCAGCTGTTTGTGAGTGCACTGTGTTTTGTTCTAAATGTTTAATTTCCTTTGCAACTTAAGTTTTCTTTTGTTTTTTCCCCTTGTGTAGGTTTTATTGCTGCAGTAATGTTTTGCAGTAGCAGGCTAAAGTAAAATTCATTGTTAGAGTATCAGTTCTTACCAGACAAAAACCACAAAAATTTTGCTGAAAATTGAAAAAATTAAAATTCCTGGAATTCTAAAAAGTCCTAGTTTTTCCCGGTTTTCTCCTGGATGAAACAATTCCCAGGTTTTTCCTGGATTTCCCAGTAGTCCCGGGGCGTATACACCCTGCTCCAGGCCAAGCAAATACATCCAAGTTTTATCTCCCGTTACGATTTTGCTTTGCCTCAGATGAATTTTGAGTATTTGTTTCCACTAACTGAAATGAACTTATTCTTAAGATTCGGTTGAACTGTGAAGAAGCCAGTGTGAACTTTTCATAGGTAATTTTTTGCGCAAAAACTAGTGTATGGCTAAGTCTTTCCTGGAGATTACTGGTAATCAAGAGTTAGGCATTTACAAAATGTGTAAAGAATTATCCAAGTAATACCTTCACATGAAATTTTCCCTCTCCCACGAACCATGGACCTTGCCGTTGGTGGGGAGGCTTGTGTGCCTCAAGGATACAGATGGCCGTACCGTAGGTGCAACCACAACGGAGGGGTATCTGTTGAGAGGCCAGACAAACATGCGGTTCCTGAAGAGGGGCAGCAGCCTTTTCAGTAGTTGCAGGGGCAACAGTCTGGATGATTGACTGATCTGGCCTTGTAACATTAACCAAAACGGCCTTGCTGTGCTGGTACTGCGAACGGCTGAAAGCAAGGGGAAACTACGGCCGTAATTTTTCCCGAGGGCATGCAGCTTTACTGTATGATTAAATGATGATGGCGTCCTCTTGGGTAAAATATTCCGGAGGTAAAATAGTCCCCCATTCGGATCTCCTGGCGGGGACTACTCAAGAGGACGTCGTTACCAGGAGAAAGAAAACTGGCATTCTACGGATCGGAGCCTGGAATGTCAAATCCCTTAATCGGGCAGGTAGGTTAGAAAATTTAAAAAGGGAAATGAATAGGTTAAAGTTGGATATAGTGAGAATTAGTGAAATTCCGTGGCAGGAGGAACAAGACTTTTGGTCAGGTGATTACAGGGTTATAAATACAAAATCAAATAGGGGTAATGCAGGAGTAGGTTTAATAATGAATAAAAAAATAGGAGTGCGGGTTAGCTACTACAAACAGCATAGTGAACGCATTATTGTGGCCAAGATAGACACAAAGCCCATGCCTACTACAGTAGTACAAGTTTATATGCCAACTAGCTCTGCAGATGATGAAGAAATAGATGAAATGTATGATGAGATAAAAGAAATTATTCACGTAGTGAAGGGAGACGAAAATTTAATAGTCATGGGTGACTGGAATTCATCAGCAGGAAAAGGGAGAGAAGGAAACATAGTAGGTGAATATGGATTGGGGGGGAAGAAATGAAAGAGGAAGCCGCCTTGTAGAATTTTGCACAGAGCATAACTTAATCATAGCTAACACTTGGTTCAAGAATCATAAAAGAAGGTTGTATGCCTGGAAGAATCCTGGAGATACTAATAGGTATCAGATAGATTATATAATGGTAAGACAGAGATTTAGGAACCAGGTTTTAAATTGTAAGACATTTCCAGGGGCAGATGTGGATTCTGACCACAATCTATTGGTTATGAACTGCAGATTGAAACTGAAGAAACGGCAAAAAGGTGGGAATTTAAGGACATGGGACCTGGATAAACTGAAAGAATCAGAGGTTGTAGAGAGTTTCAGGGAGAGCATAAGGGAACAATTAACAGGAATGGGGGAAAGAAATACAGTAGAAGAAGAATGGGTTGCTCTGAGGGATGAAGTAGTGAAGGCAGCAGACGATCAAATAGGTAAAACGATGAGGGCTAATAGAAATCGTTGGGTAACAGAAGAAATATTGAATTTAATTGATGAAAGGAGAAAATATAAAAATGCAGTAAAAATGCAGTAAATGAAGCAGGCAAAAAGGAATACAAACGTCTCAAAAATGAGATTGACATTAAGTGCAAAATGGCTAAGGAGGGATGGCTAGAGGACAAATGTAAGGATGTAGAGGCCTATCTCACTAGGGGTAAGATAGATACTGCCTACAGGAAAATTAAAGAGACCTTTGGAGAGAAGAGAACCACTTGTATGAATATCAAGAGCTCAGATGGCAACCCAGTTCTAAGCAAAGAAGGGAAGGCAGAATGGTGGAAGGAGTATATAGAGGGTTTATATAAGGGCGATGTACTTGAGGACAATATTATGGAAATGGAAGAGGATGTAGATGAAGACGAAATGGGAGATATTATACTACGTGAAGAGTTTGACAGAGCACTGAAAGACCTGAGTCGAAACAAGGCCCCAGGAGTAGACAACATTCCATTAGAACTACTGACGGCCTTGGGAGAGCCAGTCCTGACAAAACTCTACCATCTGGTGAGCAAGATGTACGAGACAGGCGAAATACCCTCAGACTTCAAGAAGAATATAATAATTCCAATCCCAAAGAAAGCAGGTGTTGACAGATGTGAAAATTACCGAACTATCAGTTTAATAAGTCACAGCTGCAAAATACTAACATGAATTCTTTACAGACGAATGGAAAAACTGGTAGAAGCGGACCTCGGTGATGATCAGTTTGGATTCCGTAGAAATGTTGGAACACGTGAAAGATCAAGAAAAGGCAAACCTACGTTTCTCGCATTTGTAGACTTAGAGAAAGCTTTTGACAATGTTGACTGGAATACTCTCTTTCAAATTCTGAAGGTGGCAGGGGTAAAATACAGGGAGCGAAAGGATATTTACAATTTGTACAGAAACCAGATGGCAGTTAAGAGTTGAGGGGCATGGAAGGGAAGCAGTGGTTGGGAAAGGAGTGAGACAGGGTTGTAGCCTCTCCCCGATGTTATTCAATCTGTATATTGAGCAAGCAGTGAAGGAAACAAAAGAGAAATTCAGAGTAGGTATTAAAATCCATGAAGAAGAAATAAAAACTTTGAGGTTCGCCGATGAAATTGTAATTCTGTCAGAGACAGCAAAGGACTTGGAAGAGCAGTTGAACGGAATGGACAGTGTCTTGAAAGGAGGATATAAGATGAACATCAACAAAAGCTAAATGAGGATAATGGAATGTAGTCTAATTAAGTCGGGTGATACTGAGGGAATTAGACTAGGAAATGAGACACTTCAAATAGTAAAGGAGTTTTGCTATTTAGGGAGTAAAATAACTGATGATGGTCGAAGTAGAGAGGATATAAAATGTAGACTGGCAATGGCAAGGAAAGCGTTTCTGAAGAAGAGAAATTTGTTAACATCGAGTATAGATTTAAGTGTCAGGAAGTCGTTTCTGAAAGTATTTGTATGGAGTGTAGCCATGCATGGAAGTAAAACATGGACGAAAATAGTTTGGACATGAAGAGAGTAGAAGCCTTCGAAATGTGGTGCTACAGAAGAATGCTGAAGATAAGGTGGGTAGATCACATAACTAATGAGGTATTGAATAGGATTGGGGAGAAGAGAAGTTTGTGGCACAACTTGACTAGAAGAAGGGATCGGTTGGTAGGACATGTTTTGAGGCATCAAGGGATCACAAATTTAGCATTGGAGGGCAGTGTGGAGGGTAAAAATCGTAGAGGGAGACCAAGAGATGAATACACTAAGCAGATTCAGAAGGATGTAGGTTGCAGTAGGTACTGGGAGATGAAGAAGCTTGCACAGGATAGAGTAGCATGGAGAGCTGCATTAAACCAGTCTCAGGACTGAAGACAACAACAACAACAACATGAAATTTTCACCTTTTGACAACATTTCTTTCAACATTCCAATAGCACCACATAGATGCCATTTTTTGAACGTTGAAATGTGATCCTTGTACAGACTGGCAATGTGCCTTCATTTCACCCCTTTCTTCCTCCCCAAGTTTGCACTGAGCTTGGTAAACCAGAACTCTGCACAAGTTCCCTGATGTTAATATTTCCAAGGAGGCATGGTTCCACAAACCCGTGAAAGACAATATCATACTGAATTGTCATTACGGATATTTATCGGATGATGAAGATCATGGGTAGGTAGACTTAATAATATCAAACTCCCTTCAGCATAAATATAAATAGCTGGTAAAAAATGCTGTTTAGCCTACAATCTATTAACTGTGTCTGCTGGTAGGAAATTTTCCAGGAGTAATGACACAGATATTCTGGCAGGCCAAATTAAGTAACTATATAACACCTACAGGGTAATAATCTTACGGGCATCTAATCCGTAGCACATTTGAAAGAAAAGGTGGGTAATACTCAGTGTAGTTAAAGTTATGCCTTTTTATTCCCATTTACTATTTGTATCACAAATAGCTGATTTCTTAACTGTATCACCACGAGAAATAGGCTTTCATTGTACTTTAACATAACAGTAAAAAAACATAAGTACAATATCTTCTACACAGTAACTGCTCACCTGCTTCTTCACAAGATGTGCTAAAGCAACATTTTCAACCAGAAGATTCTGGATCACGGATGAAAATCGTTGTGTTACGAGATTTGATGGAGCTAGATTTTCACTTAATGTCAACAGACTTTCATGTGTTTTGTGTGCACCTTCATCTGAAAATAGAAACACATTCCCTGCAAATGGGCTTTCACCTAATAAGATCTACATAGTTGACATGAATGTACATTTAGTTTTAGTGCAACCACAAATTTTGCATACGTACAATAAGAACTTTCGAATTACCAACTTGGGGTAAACTGTAAGCTACTCAGGAAATGTGGTACATGGGCTACACAGTATAAATCTGGATACTAATCAGATTTTTCAGAAATTATAGTACCTTCATACAATGGCTCCTGCAAAGCTTCCCATATTTTTCTAAGCTTAGCTAGAAAGTCCAACATACAATTCTCACTGGTCATCTAAAAAATGTGCAAGTAGAAAAGATCATTGCTGTGTTAACAAAAACAAGTTGTTGTGACTTAACTTTAATACGGTGTGTGGAACAGTGTAAGTGAACATGAAGGGCATTGGAAACTAAGCAAAATCCAAACCATTTGTTTCCAGTGAATACACTACACTGGAGATGAAAACTGTTCCATCTACAGGAAAAGTAATTTTTTTATAATAATAATAATAATAATTAAAAAAAAAAAAAAAAAAAAAAAACGAAGAAAGAGATAGATAGAAGAGGGGTGGAAGGCATTATAGGTCATTACGGATGGAGAATAAAGGATAAAGAAGAAAATCAGTTGAGAAACTTCTTTAAAAGTAACCACCCTGGCATTTGTGTGAAGTGATTTAAGGAAACTACAAGAAACCAAAATTTGAATTTGAACAGCCTTCGTTGATTTGAACATTCTTCCTCCAGAGTGTAGCTGCATGAGTAGGACGAAAACAAAGTGTTCTTCAATGTTAACACTAATTACGTAAACAGACTCATTTAACAATTATTCAACAAAAGAATTGTTCAAATGATCTATGGGAAATGTTACTAACTAACAGTTCCAGAGTAACATCTCTGTGCCATTTACATCACAATAATTTTTTGGAATGTAAATAAGCAAACAGTATCACTAGACAATATTACAATAAAATATTGGACCATGTCCACTGGGGTGAACAGAAAAAAAAGCATAAGTGGGGGAAAGAGGAGGGAAAAGAGGGGGGAGGAGGTGAAAGCGGGTGAGGTGGGTAAGGGTGAAGGTGGGGGGTGGTAGGGGTGAAGAGGGGAGGGGGAGGGTGAAAGCATGGGTGGGGGTGAAGAGGGGGGTAGGTGTGAACAGGATGGGTAAGGGTGAGGGGGGGTGTAGAGGGGAAGAAGGGGGTGGTAGGGGTGAAGACTGAGGGGAGGGGGTAGGGGAGGGGGGAGGAGGGGGTAGGGGCGAGAGGAGGGGGGGAGGGGCGAGAGGAGGGGGGAGGGGAGAGGGTAGGGGCGGGGGTAGGGGAGAAGGGGGGTGGTAGGGGTAAGGGGGGGTAGGGGTTGAAGAGGGTGGGGGGGTAGCGGGTGAAGGGGGGGGTAGCGGGTGAAGGGGGGGGTAGCGGGTGAAGGGGGGGGTAGCGGGTGAAGGGGGGGGTAGCGGGTGAAGGGGGGGGTAGCGGGGTGAAGGGGGGTAGCGGGTGAAGGGGGGGGGTAGCGGGTGAAGGGGGGGGGTAGCGGGTGAAGGGGGGGTAGTGGGTGAAGGGGGGGGTAGTGGGTGAAGGGGGGGGTAGCGGGTGAAGGGGGGGTAGCGGGTGAGGGGGGGGGGGGGGTAGCGGGGTGAAGGGGGAGGCGGGTAGCGGGTGAGGGGGGGGGTAGCGGGTGAAGGGGGGGGGTAGTGGGTGAAGGGGGGGGTGGGGGTAGCGGGTGAAAGGGGGGGGGAGGTAGTGGGTGAAGGGGGGGGGGTAGTGGGTGAGGGGGGGGGGGGGGTAGTGGGTGAAAGGGGGGGGGTAGTGGGTGAAAGGGGGGGGGGGTAGTGGGTGAAAGGGGGGGGTAGTGGGTGAAGGGGGGGGGTAGTGGGTGAAAGGGGGGGTAGTGGGTGAAGGGGGGGGGGGGTAGTGGGTGAAAGGGGGGGGGGTAGTGGGTGAAGGGGGGGGGTAGTGGGTGAAGGGGGGGGGTAGTGGGTGAAGGGGGGGGGTAGTGGGTGAAGGGGGGGGCTAGTGGGTGAAGGGGGGGGGGCTAGTGGGTGAAGGGGGGTAGTGGTGAAGGGGGGTGGTGGTGAGGGGAGGTAGCGGTGAAGGGGGGTGGTGGTGAGGGGGGGTAGCGGTGAAGGGGGGTGGTGGTGAGCGGGGGGTAGGGGTAGGGGTGAGGGGGGTAGGGTTGATGGGGTCGGGGTAGGTAGGGGGGTCGGGGTAGGTAGGGGGGGGTAGGGGTGAGGGGGGTGTAGGGTTGAGGGGGGTAGGGGTGAGGGGGGGGGTAGGGGTGAGGGGGGTATTGGTGAGGGGGGTATTGGTGAGGGGGGGTAGGGGTGAGGGGGGTAGGGGTGAGGGGGGTAGGGGTGAGGGGGGGTAGGGGTGAGGGGGGTAGGGGTGAGGGGGGTAGGGGTGAGGGGGGTAGCGGTGAGGGGGGTAGGGGTGAGGGGGGTAGGGGTGAGGGGGGTAGGGGTGAGGGGGGTAGGGGTGAGTAGGGGTGAGGGGGGTAGGGGTGAGTAGGGGTGAGGGGGGTAGGGGTGAGTGTGGCTTTTAAGTGGCCAGTCTCCAAAGTGTTAATATATGGTGGTGTGCCAGTATGGTCTAGAGTGATTAAAAAGATTCCAGGTGATAACTGTGTGGGGATGGTGGTACGTGTGTCTGATGTACACTGAAGAGCCATAGAAATTGGTACACCTGCCTAATATCCAATAGAGCTCCCACGAGCACGCAGAAGTGCTGTGAGACAACGTAGCATGAACTCTACTAATGTCTGAAGCGTTGCTGGAGGGAATTGACACCATGAGTCCTGCAGGACTGTCAATAAATCCGTAAGAAACCAGGGGTGGAGATCTTTTCTGAAAGCACGTTTCAAGGCATCCCAACTGCACACACCCCACACCATTACAGAGGCCTCCACCAATTTTAACAGTTCCTGCTGACATGCAGGATCTATGGATTCGTGAGATTGTCTCCATACCCGTATACATATACATGCTTGATAAAATTTGAAACGAGACTCATCCGACCAGGCAACATGCTTCCAGTCATCACCAGTCCAACATCTATATTGATGTGGCCAGGCGAAGCGTAAAACTTTGTGTTGTGCAGTCATCAAAGGTTCACCAGTGGGCTTTCAGCTCCGAAAGCCTATATAGAAGATGTTTCATTGTGTGGTTCGCACGCTGACACTTATTGATGGCCCAGCACTGAAATCTGCAACAATTTGCGGAAGGGTTGCAGTTCTGTCACCATGAATGATTCTCTTCAGCCGTCATTGGTCCCGTTCTTGCAGGATCTTTTTCCGGCTGCAGCGATGTCTGAGATTTGCCGTTTTACTGGATTCCTGATGTTCACTGCACTATCGTGAAATGCTCGTACGGGAAAAATCCCCACTTCATCACTACCTCGGAGATGCTGTGTCCCACCGCTTATGCGCCCACTATAACACCACGTTCAAACTCACTTAAATCTTGTTAACCTGCTACTGTAGCAGCAGTAACCAGTCTAACAACTGCACCAGACACTTGTTGTCGTATAGGTGTTGCCAACTGCAGTGCCGTATCCTGCATGTTTACGTATCTCAGCATTTGAATACGCATGCCTATACCTATCTCTATGGCATTTCAGTGTATGTCTGCCTAGATGAGAGAATGCAATTGTTATTCATTTTTAACTAATATTATGGCACTA
This sequence comes from Schistocerca americana, assembly GCF_021461395.2. Taxonomy (NCBI): domain Eukaryota; kingdom Metazoa; phylum Arthropoda; class Insecta; order Orthoptera; family Acrididae; genus Schistocerca; species Schistocerca americana. Next base: position 206,793,436 of record NC_060127.1, on the reverse strand, counting down.
CATAACATCTGCCAGTCTACAATAACTGCATACAAATTTCACACAGAATCATATTGTTTTTTTACTGTGGACAATTTTGAAGCAAGGTTCCAGGCACAGTGAAACACCACACTGTTCACATTTGTACCATGTCTCTTTGTGAGAAACTTTGCTATTCTCTTTCTTGCTCCTGGCACTGCACGTGTGACACACACGAGCAGCATATTTCTTTGTAGTTGGAGGTATGTCCTGCAAAAAAATGTCTCTTTGTTAGCCGACCTACAGTTCCTTCATTCCTTTATATGACTTCAAGTGTATCACCTTCAACAAGCTGAGCTGCAAGCACTGTTATGAAGTCTGTTATTGTGAGTTTCTTGTTGTGCACTGCATTATATAGCCAAAAAGCATTTGATACTCCCATCAGCAGCAGATGGAAATATAATTTTCGCCACCATTTCACAATTCTGTGCTGGAATGGATTGCACTGAAGGCGCTGGTCTCCAATATCCACTCCAATTTTATTCAGATTAAAATCCAATACTTCAAGTGGTTTAATTACAACAGACCTATTTTCCTTAGTAATGTGTACCAAATGTGGCCTGATGCCTTTTAGACAATGTATACACATCCCTCTTATCCTTCCACTTCATTGCTAATACATTATCTTTACGCGGAAAAGACATTTCCCCTCTTTCAGCATATTATATACTAAAACTTTAGGTAATCCTTTCCTAGATTTATTCACAGAACCAACAGCTCCAGTACCTTTGTCAGCCAGTCATTGAAAAAGCTCTGGAATGGAATAAAATCTGTAAATACACAGTGCGACCTTTATTCAGTAAGCCGCCATCAGACAATTGCAATACAACAGCGGACAAAGAATTGTAAACAATATGCTTACCAGTGTAAACTTCATAGTTTACAACATAGCCACTACTGGCTTCAGCAACAGCATAAACCTTCAGTTCATACTTATGAGGCCTATTTGCATGTAAACATGGAAGCTCACACGACCTCGAAATGGGCATATTCCTTCATCAATTGTCAGTTTTTCTGTGGGACAATATGCCTGGATACATCACTCCTTCAAATTCTTATAATAACATAAAACTTTATAAAGTGGGTGAAATCCATCTTCACCTGGTTTTTTCTCTTTAGAATTGTCAACAAGATGCGAGCACGACAGTATCTGAGTAAAACGCAAATGACTCTTAACTTGGGGACAGAAGTTACAACTAAGGACAGGATTAGTGCTCCAGTGGTCCATAATTTTTGGCTTTCTTGAAATACACATGTGGAAAAGTGTAGTCAAGAAACGCCTCATCTCACTTTTAGTCACTGGCTTCCAGGAACTCAAAACTGAATTAGGCTTCATGTTATTTCCTCTTCTTTTCTTCTGGATTGTCTGTGATGTGTACATATTTGTCTGTATCTTGAGTTCTTTTACGTCACTGTCAGTAAGGAACACTTTACTGCAATCTAGTACAGAACCTGAGTCATCAATATTCACTAGAATCTGCTTGTGTGTAGTGTTGACAGGCAGATGTCGATGGGTGTCAAATTCAGTCCAGTCAACATCTTTTGGATATGGCACAGCTGCTGGATTTGAAGTAACACCTTCAACATCATTCTCGTCTGCATCTGCAGACAAGCTGTCGTCTATCTCACTTTCTAAAAGGAATATCACATTATATGTAACTACATATATCTCTTACAGAAGAGATGTTCAGCAGAAATGTGTGTACTGCACAATTACGAGCAGTTGAAAATTCGGGAATACGTACCTTCAAACACAACACTGTATTCAGAATCGGCAGAATCACTCTCTACATTGTCCGGAGTGCTGCTATCATTAATCAAATCCACGATTTCTGCATCTGACAATCTCTCATTTTTTTTCCCATTTGAAATCCGTGATCAAGTGATTTTAATTCATTTTATGAATTAATTTTGATTTAATTTCTTTCATTTCATCACTCCATTTTTTTGTCCACACTATTGCAGTGGTTATTTCTATTCCTCATTTTTCTTGAATTTCATTTTACCTATAATCCCTTCTTTCATTTAAATCTTCGTTGCCCTTATTTTGTACATAGTACAATATGAATTTAGGCTATGTTTTAATGTTTGTATGATGATTGCCATAAAAAAATGTATATCTTGTACTGAAAAATACATTTGACACTATTGCACAGTCAATATAAATTTATTTTTTATCTGATAAATCGGCATTTTAAAATATTTTAATATCAAAACAGACAAATACAATTATATTCAAACTCACAAAAATTACAATATAATAGAGGGAAACATTCCACTTGGGAAAAATATATCTAAAAACAAGGATGATGTGACTTACCGAACGAAAGCGCTGGCAGGTCGATAGACACACAAACACACACACAAAATTCAAGGTTTCGCAACAAACTGTTGCCTCATCAGGAAAGAGGGGAAAGAGAGGGAAAGACGAAAGGATGTGGATTTTAAGGGAGAGGGTAAGGAGTCATTCCAATCCCGGGAGCGGAAAGACTTACCTTAGGGGGAAAAAAGGACAGGTATACACTCGCGCGCGCACACACATATCCATCCACACATATACAGACACAAGCAGACATATTTAAAGACAAAGAGTTTGGGCAGAGATGTCAGTCGAGGCGGAAGTGAAGAGGCAAAGATGATGTTGAATGACAGGTGAGGTATCAGTGGCGGCAACTTGAAATTAGCGGAGATTGAGGCCTGGTGGGTATCGGGAAGAGAGGATATATTGAAGAGCAAGTTCCCATCTCCGGAGTTCGGATAGGTTGGTGTTGCTGGGAAGTATCCAGATATCCCGGACGGTGTAACACTGTGCCAAGATGTGCTGGCCGTGCACCAAGGCATGTTTAGCCACAGGGTGATCCTCATTACCAAAAACAGTCTGCCTGTGTCCATTCATGCGAATGGACAGTTTATTGCTGGTCATTCCCACATAGAATGCATCACAGTGTAGACAGGTCAGTTGGTAAATCATGTGGGTGCTTTCACATGTGGCTCTGCCTTTGATCGTGTACACCTTCCGGGTTACAGGACTGGAGCAGGTGGTGGTGGGAGGGTGCATGGGACAGGTTTTACACCGGGGGCAGTTACAAGGATAGGAGCCAGAGGGTAGGGAAGGTGGTTTGGGGATTTCATAGGGATGAACTAACAGGTTACGAACGTTAGGTGGACGGCGGAAAGACACTCTTGGTGGAGTGGGGAGGATTTCATGAAGGATATGAGATCCATCCACCTAACGTTGGTAACCTGTTAGTTCATCCCTATGAAATCCCCAAACCACCTTCCCTACCCTCTGGCTCCTATCCTTGTAACCGCCCCCGGTGTAAAACCTGTCCCATGCACCCTCCCACCACCACCTACTCCAGTCCTGTAACCCGGAAGGTGTACACGATCAAAGGCAGAGCCACATGTGAAAGCACCCACATGATTTACCAACTGACCTGTCTACACTGTGATGCATTCTATGTGGGAATGACCAGCAATAAACTGTCCATTCGCATGAATGGACACAGGCAGACAGTGTTTGTTGGTAATGAGGATCACCCTGTGGCTAAACATGCGTTGGTACATGGCCAGCACATCTTGGCACAGTGTTACACTGTCCGGGTTATCTGGATACTTCCCACCAACACCAACCTATCCGAACTCCGGAGATGGGAACTTGCTCTTTAAGATATCCTCTCTTCCCGTTACCCACCAGGCCTCAACATTTGCTAATTTCAAGTTCCCGCCACTCATACCTCACCTGTCATTCAACATCATCTTTGCCTCCTCACTTCCGCCTCGACTGACATCTCTGCCCAAACTCTGTCTTTAAATATGTCTGCTTGTGTCTGTATATGTGTGGATGGATTGTGTGTGCGTGCGCGCGCGCGCGAGTGTATACCTGTCCTTTTTTCCCCCTAAGGTAAGTCTTTCCGCTCCCGGGGTTGGAGTGACTCCTTACCCTCTCCCTTAAAACCCACATCCTTTCGTCTTTCCCTCTCCTTCCCCTCTTTCCTGATGAGGCAACAGTTTGTTGCGAAAGCTTGAATTTTGTGTGTGTGTTTATGTTTGTTTGTGTGTCTATCGACCTGCCAGCACTTTCGTTCGGTAAGTCACATCATCTTTGTTTTTCGATATATTTTTCACAAAAATTACAAGTAGAAAAAGAATGATATAAAGAAAAAATGGAAACAAATGAAAATTTCTACAATGATTAAAATATAACACAGGAATAGAATTAAAAAATTACATTTAAACTAATTAATTGAATAAGAATAATTATCAAAGTCAATTTGGTGAAGATTTAAAAATAAAAAAGTTAAGGTACTTGAGATTCAAACCTATGAGCTTCACCACATGAAGGCCTTACAGTAGCTATTACACCTTGCAACCAGGCTACATTAATCTTCTCCTTTAAAGCTATATCAATAGTCAGATAAAATTACTAATTGTTTCCATAAATTACTTGCAAACAAGGGCCCACCAGGGTGAATGGGTGCGATATCTGGGATCTTAACCTACATTACTACGTCGATGTTTCAAAATGTCCATTCCAACAATGGGGACCTCTCCTTGTTAGTTAATGCCAAAAGAAACAAACAGCATCAGATGCTGAAGTCACGTGGAGTATTAAGACAGCAAAATAGGTAGCCACCATAGAAGCAAAAGCATATTACATATTACATTTAAGAAACCGTGATGGCTGTAGTATCCTATTATTCAATGAGTAATGTTTTTTGGAGTTGCAATGCACACCTGCATTTTTAATCTTTGCAATAAAGAACATGGCAAGTAGTAAATTATACAAACTGTATGGGCATCTACATCCCCAAACTACATAAAATGTAAATTGGAGGTGTCAGCAAGATTAACTAGAACAGAAACTGCAAAACTACTTCCTGAAAGCAGAAATAATATTAAAATTTATGAAAACAACAGTCATGCTGAATCAAAACTGCTGAAAAACTTACCTATTGTTTTTATCATTTCAGCAAAGAAACTTTCATTCCAGTTTAACAGATTAGCAAAGCCACGCTTCATCTGTGCACTTTTTTTGTCTATTTCTAAGCCGATGTCATGACCGATGCGTGAAATTTCTAGCTCAGTAGAACTAAAAAACCACAGAAATGAATTATTAACAGGGTAAAGTGTGTATTTATCAAATTATACATTATGTCTCCTACTGTCTGTATGATGGATGACCACCAACATTCCTTTGGGAATCACCAACTCATTGAACCGATTCAAGGAGAACCATTTTATTTGAGAACTAACATTTAACATTAATGAAGAAACACATTTATTTTATTTTAAATCTAATATTTGACTACACAATAAGTGAGAAGTTACTTTCAAGTTCTTTTGCAGTGATCATTTCTGCTATGAGCTGTTTGAAATTTGGTTGATAATTAACGAACACAGTTCACATCAGTTCACTTAAATGTACACCAAACTGTTCATGCTGATACTCCGATCAGACTAACCTCAAGTACTACTATACAGCTTTTGATATAGTTTTTACTAACATATCAATGAAAATGATCAATTTTGGAAAGACAATGTAAATAGGATAGACAAAAAAATCTACACACCAGGCAGCAGCAAGAAAACGCACAGAAAGGTATTTACATTTGCAAGCTTTTGGAGACTGTCCTGCCCTCTTCTGGGAGAATGGCTGAAGGAGAAGAAAGAGGGGTGAAGGAAAAAGACTGGTGAGGTTTAGGAAATGGGAAGCGTTCAGGAAAGTCACCCAGAACCCTGGGTCCGGTAAGTCTCCACTCACGCAGGTTCCAGGTTACTTTCCTGACCTCTCCCCATTTCCTAAACCTCGCCAGTCCTTTTCAGTCAACCCTCTTCCTCCCCTTCAGTCCTCCTGCCAGAGGGAGCCACTGGCTCCAAAACATTGTAAATTTAAAACACCAAGGAGGAGATGTGCAACAAACAAAAGTTTGCAGGCGTGTTTCTCCATCCAAAAGATGATGTCGGAAATTTCACAACAGTCACATAAGAGTGGGCGCTAGCAGTGTCATTGTGAGGATGCAAAACAGGTTTGCTTTAAACGCATACTGTTTTGCGAGCGTTAATTATCTTTGACATTAGATGTGGTGAGCTGATGTTAGTCAAGAATACGTGTAAGACAACAAAGTCGACATTATCAGTACCTCGATGAGATTAAGCGAGATCGTTTAATAGGATTGTGTTTGGCATACGGCTCTGGTGAATTGTACCGTATCTCCAGCAGCAATCTTAGGAGCAGTTGGCACCACAGTGACACAACAAACTGTTACAAGTCAGTTATTTCACGGACAGCTCCAATCCAGATGCCCTGTAGCTTGCATTCCACAGGCCCCAAACCATTGCCATTTGCCATTTCAGCAGTGTCAAGTGAGAGCTCATTGGCAGGCAGGGTGGAGGCCTGTTGCTTTTTCTCACAAAGCCTGGTTCTGCCTCAGTGCCAGTTGATGGCCTGCAATCAACCTGTCAGCATAATAGAAACAGTGGACCTAAACCTGAAATTATGGTACGGGGTGCAATTTGTACATCAATCTGGTGATTTGACATGTTGTCCCACTACTTCCTAAAGAGCATTCCAAGAGATGTTTCCTGACAGGATAATGCTCACCTACACATACCACTTTGTAATCCAACACAATCTCCAGAGTGTCGACATGTTGCCTTGACCTGCTCAATTACCAGATCTCTCCCGCATCAACCATGTATGGGAGATCATTGGACAACAACTACAGTGTCATCCACAAGCAGCATTAATTGTCCCTGTATTGCCCGATCAAGTTCAACAGGCATGAAAATCCATCCCACAAACTGACATCTGGTACATGTACGACACAATGCACACAGTTTGTGTGCTTGCATTCAACATTGTGGCAGTTACATCAGTTATTAATGTACTAGCATTTCAAATTTGCAATGTATTTTCTCGTGCTTACATTAACCTGTTATCTTGCAATGTTCATCACTTAAATACAGGGTGCGTCAAAAAAATGTACACACACTTTGAAGCATCATAGAAAATATATTTCCCATTCTACAATGTTAAATTTCTGGAAAAGGGATAGCTTAAAGTCCAATTGGAAAAATAAATGTACTTTGCAAATGTGATTAATGTTCAAACTGGTGGCCTTCAGCATCAATACATTTCCGAGTACGAGTCACCAATGATTCCGTACATCGTACCAAAGTGACAAATGAGGTTTCAGCGCACACTGCCTGAATCTAATTCCAAAGTGTGTCCAGGTTACGTGGTTTACGTTTGTACACTTCATCTTTTACTGTGCCCAATCAGAAGAAATCCAGCGGCGTAAGGTCTGGAGAGTGTGCAGGAAACTCGATTGGTCCCCTGCGTCCTATCCACTGGCCTGGCACATTGTTACCCAAGTATGGTCGTACGTCCCTATGATAGTGCTGCGGGGTGCCATCTTGTTGGAAATAAAACTCACCATTACCGTATAATGCACAAATGGCACGGAATATGGAGTCAGCAAGCATTGTTAGGTACGTTTCTCCAGTAACAGCACCTTCAAAGCGGAAAGGCCCAATGAGTCCTCTTGCAGACAAACCACACTACACATTCACACCAGGCAAATTCACAGCCTTTTCAACTGTAATGTGAGGATTATCTTCAGCCCAGTACAATTGTGCTTATTGACAGTTCCATTGAGTTTGAATTGGGCTTCATCCGACCAAATTATGCTACCGATAAATCCCGGTTCACATCTCACCATCTCCTGAACCCATTCACAAAATGCTAACCTTCGATCTGAATCGTCGTCACTTAGCTGTTGCACCAGCCTTGGAATGTACAAACAAAACTTGCATTTCTTCAGAATGCGTAGCACAGTACTAGAACTCAAAACGCACATCCGCCATGTTGCAGTTACTTCACTGACACTGCTGCCACCTGTTGAAGAAACATAACTTACTTCCTCACAGATATTTAACCTTGTAGAATGGGAAATAAATTGTCTATGACAGTTCAAAGTTTATATACATTTTTCCCTGTATATTATCTAGACAAATGTATTCCTGAAATTTTGTTACTCTACATTAATTATTTTTTTGGTGGTGTGATTTTTCCCCATTAGTGTACCTTTCCAAGTTCTCCTGTTGCCACACAGTAAGTATATTTTATATCTATCACTATTACATTATAGTTTTTACTAATAGACTGAATCAGGGGGAAGGTTCATGTATGTAATTTATTACCACTAAGCCTAACTAGTCATTCAGTCATAACTACATTTTATTTACACATCAAGCTCCCTACGACCAAATCTCTCCAAGGTCATGGAACGTGTCAGTACATGAAATTACAACATAAGAGTAATAACAGGTAAAAATAAAATGTTTATGAACCCAAAAAAAGTCAAGCCATAAGTTTAAATAAACAAATCAACAATACAACAAGAATCAGTTTAATTTTTCAAGGAACTCCTCGACAGAATAGAAGGAATGATCCATGAGGAAATTCTTCAGTTTCGATCTGAAAGTGTGTGGATTACTGCTAAGATTTTTTAATTCTTGTGGTAGCTTACTGGAAGTTCATCACTTATTGCTTGAACTGCCCATTTCTGAGCCAAAAGTATCCTTTCAGAATGGGAAGAGTTACCCCAAAATGTAATACCATATGACATAAGCAAATGAAAATAAGCAAAGTAGACTAATTTTCATGTCGAACAATCACTTACTTGAGATACTGTTCGAATAGTAAAAATGGCAGCATTAAGTGTTTGAACAAGATCCCGGACATGGGCTTTCCACGACGCTTTACTATCTATACGAACACCTAGAAATTTGAACTGTTCAGTTTCACTAATCATGTGCCCATTCTATGAAATTAGAGTCGGGTTTTGTTGAATTAGGTGTTAAAAACTGTAAAAACTGAGTCTTACTGTGATGTTTCCTGTGTGAAGCTGGGGCAGATTGCTAGTTCACTAAAAAGGCAAAAAGTATCGAAATCAGATTCACGAAAATGCAGCTGAATTACTCCTTACTAATCTGTGCAAGAAAACTGATCCCGAAGAAATTTAAGTACTAATAGTGAATACAAACAAATCGTGTAGCACTTCACACTGGCCTACTGCCAGTATATGATTTTGTCACATAGGTGGTATCAAAAATCTCCAACTTAGTCACTTTCTTTGAAAGTATGAAACAATATTTCAAAACTGTAGAGTGAACTGTTAAGCTTGGTGTAATATTTGCCCCGCCTGATTTTGCAAAGAATTACCCGTTTGTTGCCAGCCAAGATTTTCACCCAGAAAACAGTAAAGCTACTGTGCATCCCATCTTCATCTATTTTGTATGAGTAAGTACAAAAAAGCTTGTACACAGCTGGGTCATTAGCGCCCTGACTACTCTAAGAATGCACCGCGAGGCACAAGTTGACCACAACAACTAAAAGGGAAAACACGATAAAAGACAGACTGACAGGCATAGGATTAAAAAACAGCATCATCAAATGTCCTTAGCGAGGTGTGTCAAATTGATAAAACGAAGAACACGAGCAGCTGCTCGTGGGTCATCCGCTAAAATGGCATCTAAAGTATTTGGCAGGTTAAGATCGAGGCGCAGTGTGTTAAGATCTGGACAGGACATTAAAATGTGTCTAACCGTCAGCAAGTGCCCACATGGGCAGAACGGCGCCGGCGCAGCCGTCAGCAGATGGCGATGGCTGAACCGGCAGTGTCCAATTCTTAACTGGGCTAAAACGACCTCCTCCCGCCGAGAAGGGCGTGAGGAGGACGTCCAAGCCACGGGAAGAGGTTTTAAGGCCCGAAGCTTGTTGTCGGTAAGTGCAGCCCAATCGGCATGCCACAGAGATAAGATGCGCCGACAAATCACCCTGCTAAAATTGGACGAAGGGACGCAACAAGAAGCTGTTCGAGGCTGGAGGACCGCAGCCTTGGCCGCGGCATCTGCAGCTTCGTTCCCAGGGATACCGACATGGCCCGGAACCCACATAAAGCTAACTGGAGAACCGACGTCCACCAGCTGCTGAAGAGAGCGTTGGATCCGGTGTACGAAAGGGTGAACCGGGTACGGATCACTGAGGCTCTGGATGGCGCTCAGGGAATCTGAGCAAATGACATAAGCAGAATGTCGGTGGCGGCAGATGTAAAGAACAGCCTGGTAGAGGGCAAAGAGCTCAGCTGTGAAGACCGAACAATGGCCATGGAGCCGGTATTTGAAACTTTGTGCCTCGACAATAAAGGAACACCCGACCCCGTCATTGGTCTTAGAGCCATCTGTATAAATGAAAGTCATGTCGATGAACTTCGAACGAAGTTCCAAAAAACGGGAGTGGTAGACCGAACCGGGGGTGACCTCTTTTGGGAGCGAGGTGAGGTCAAGGTGAACGCGGACATGAGCCTGGAGCCAAGGTGGCGTGCGGCTCTCGCCCACTCGAAAGGTTGCAGGGAGGGAAAAAGTAAGGTGTTGAAGGAGGCGACGAAAGCGAACTCCAGGGGGTAGCAGGGCAGAGACATACAACCCGTATTGACGGTCAAGAGAGTCGTCAAAAAAGGAACGATAAGACGGATGGTCGGGCATTGACAGTAGCCGACAGGCATACCGACAAAGCAGTATATCGCGCCGCTAGGTGAGTGGCAATTCGCCAGCGTCAGCATGAAGACTCTCTACGGGACTGGTATAAAATGCTCCGATCGCAAGTCGTAAACCCCGATGTTGTATGGAGTTGAGGCGGCGTAAGATGGATGGCCGTGCAGAGGAGTATACGAAGCTCCCATAATCCAGCTTGGAGCGGACGATCGACCGATATAGACGAAGTAGGACGGTTCGATCCGCTCCCCACGACAGACCACTGACAACACGGAGGACATTTAAAGAACGGGTACAACGGGCGGCCAAATATGACACATGTGGAGACCAGCTAAGTTTCCTGTCAAATGTAAGGCCTAAAAATTTGGTTGTCTCCACGATTGGGAGAGCAACGGGACCGAGTCGTAAGGACGGTGGGAGAAACTCTTTGTATCGCCAGAAGGTAATACAGACCGTCTTCTCGGCAGAAAAACGGAAGCCATTGGCGACACTCCAGGAGTAAAGACGGTCAAGAGAACGCTGAAGACAGCGCTCCAGGACACGTGTACACTGCGCACTGCAATAGATGGTAAAATCGTCCACGAAAAGGGAGCCTGATACATCAGCTGGGAGGCAATCCATTATTGGATTTATCGCGATGGCGAAGAGAGCGACGCTCAAAACTGAGCCCTGTGGCACCCCATTCTCCTGGCGAAAGGTGTCGGACAGGACAGAACCCACACGTACCCTGAACTGTCGATCCATTAAAAAGGAACGAATAAAAAGAGGGAGGCGACCGCGAAGGCCCCATGTATGCATGGTGCGGAGAATGCCCGCCTTCCAACAGGTGTCGTAAGCCTTCTCCAAATCAAAGAACACAGCCGCGGTCGGGCGCTTCCGCAAGAAGTTATTCATAATGAAGGTCGACAAGGTAACCAGATGGTCAACAGCAGAGCGGCGCCTACGAAATCCACATTGTACATTGGTAAGTAGGCGTCGAGACTCGAGCAGCCAAACCAATCGAGAGTTAACCATTCGCTCCATCACTTTACAGACACAGCTGGTAAGCGAGATAGGTCGATAACTGGAAGGCAAGTGCTTGTCCTTCCCCGGCTTAGGAATCGGGACAACAATAGACTCGCGCCAGCATGCGGGAACATGTCCCTCAATCCAGATGCGATTGTATGTACGAAGAAGAAAACCTTTACCCGCAGGAGAAAGGTTCTTCAGCATCTGAATATGAATAGAATCTGGCCCTGGAGCAGAGGACCGTGATCGGCCAAGTGCGTTTTCGAGTTCCCGCATGGTGAATGGGGCATTATAACTTTCACAATTCGAGGAGCGGAAGTTAGGTGGCCTAGCCTCCTCTGCCTGTTTGCGGGGGAGGAAGGCAGGGTGGTAATGAGTGGAGCTCGAAACCTCTGCGAAAAAGCGGCCGAAGGCATTGGAGACAGCCTCAGGGGCCACAAGGACGTCATTCGCGACCTTCAAGCCAGAAACTGGTGAGTGGACCTTAGTGCCAGATAGCCGGCGCAGGCTACCCCAGACAACAGAAGAAGGAGTAAAACTGTTGAAGGTGCTTGTGAAAGCAGCCCAGCTGGCTTTCTTGCTTTCTTTGATAATACGACGACACTGAGCACGTAATCGTTTATAATTGATACAATTCGCCACTGTAGGGTGGCGTTTAAAAGTGCGTAAAGCACGTCGACGAGCACGTAAAGCGTCTCTACATGCTGCGGTCCACCAGGGGACCGGTACGCGACGTGGAGAAGAAGGAGGGTGAGGGATGGAATATTCAGCAGCAGCGAGAATGACTTCCGTGAGGTGTGCGACCTGACGATCGCAGCTTGTAAAGGTTTGATCCTGAAAGGTCGCCCTGGAAGAGAAGAGCCCCCAGTCTGCCTTGGAGATGGTCCAATTAGAGAAGCACGGAGAGGGGGTATGCTGCAGGAGATGGATAACACACGGGAAGTGGTCGCTCGAATATGTATCAGAAAGTGCATACCACTCAAACCGGCGTGCAAGTTGGGGAGTACATATAGAGAGGTCTAAATGGGAATAGGTGTGAGATGTGTCCGAAAGAAAAGTAGGGGCGCCAGTATTGAGGCAGACAAGATCGAGCTGGTTGAAAAGGTCTGCTAACAAGGAGCCCCTCGGGCAGGATGCTGGAGAGCCCCAAAGGGGATGGTGGGCATTGAAGTCTCCAGTTAACAAAAATGGTGCAGGTAGCTGAGCAATAAGTTGCATCACGTCTGCCCTGGTAACGGCAGATGACGATGGAGTGTAAACGGTACAAAAGGAAAACGTAAAAGTGGGGAGAGTAATGCGGATGGCAACTGCCTGCAGGCCGGTGTGCAACGTGATGGGATCGTAGTAAATATCATCCCGGACCAGCAACATAACCCCTCCATGAGCTGGGATACCTACCACAGGGGGTAGGTCAAAATGCACATAGGTGTAGTGTGCCAAGGCAATTTGATCGCATGGGCGTAGCTTCGTTTCCTGGAGGGCTACGACAAGCGGACGGTGCAAGCGGAGCAGCAACTTCAAGTCCTCTCGATTGGAGCGAATGCTGCGAATATTCCAGTGAATAAGTGCCATCGTAAGAAAAGAAAGATGAGAGAAGTGGTCACCTCGAAGGCCGCTTAGGGCCTGGCTTCGAGCGAGCACTGCCGCCGCTATCAGTAGGCGGACAGTCATCGTCCATTGGGTTTATAGGGTCATCGGCCATCTCGGGAGGATGGCCGGGAGGGGGAGCTTCCTCCGCCAGTGAACGGCCAGATGTACGGCGACCAGCGGTGCGGCCAGGCGAAACGGATGACGGCCTGGGGCGGCAGCCGCTGGGTGGCGCAAGAGAAGAAATGCGCCGTGGCGGGGAAGGAGAACTGTGCTTCCTATGCGCCTTTTTGGAAGGACGTGTAGTGGAAGTACCGGTCGAAGGCTGGGAGGTCGAGGTATGGAGGAAGTCTGCACGGGATGGTTCCTTCTTGAAGGCCCGTGCATCTGACTTCGGTGTCTTCGTCTTAGCAGAAGCTGAGGAAGGTGCTCGTGTCTGTGGGGTGATGGGAGGAAGAGGAGACGTCGACCGCGCGATCTTAGCACTGGCCGAACGGATGACCGTGGTGCTGAAGGTCAGATCGCATGTCTGGGTTGCTACCTCCTGGGTAGTCCGAGGAGAGGCGAGGACAGTACTGTATTTCCCCGCTGGGAGCAGCGTGGGCTTCCTACTAGCCAATAGCTTGCGAGCAGCCGAGGTGGACACTTTCTCTTTGACCCGAATTTCCTGAATACAGCGTTCTTCCTTATAGACAGGACAGTCGCGGGAGGATGCGGCATGGTCACCCTGACAGTTCACACAACGAGGAGACGGAGGTGGACAGTCACCCTCATGGGCATCCCTGCCACAGGTGACACATTTAGCCGCATTGGAACAAGACTGTCGAGTGTGATTGAAACGCTGACACTGGTAGCAGCGCGTAGGTGTCGGGATATAGGGGCGAACAGAAATAACCTCGTAGCCCGCCTTGATGCGCGATGGCAGCTTAACACTATCGAAGGTCAAGAAAATTGTCCGGGTCGGTACAAGGTCATTGTTGACCTTTTTCATGACCCTATGGACAGCCGTCACGCCCTGCTCAGCGAGGAATGATTGAAGCTCCTCGTCAGTCAATCCGTCGAGGGAGCTAGTATAGACTACACCATGAGACGAATTCAAAGTTCGGTGGGCCTCCACCCGGACAGGGAACGTGTACAGGAGGGTGGCCCGAAGCAGTTTTTGTGCCTGAAAGGCACTCTCAGTTTCTAGTAATAAGGTGCCGTTACGCAACCTGGTACAGGATTTGACAGATCCGGCTATGGCATCTACGCCCTTCTGAATAACGAAAGGGTTGACAGAGGAAAAATCCTTTCCGTCCTCAGATCAAGAAACTACGAGGAACTGTGGGGCAGGCGGTAGTACTTTTGTCACTGTTGGCTGGTCACGTTTCCGTTTTTGGGTCGAAGTCGAAAGAGATGGAGTAGAATCCATTGCGGAGGAATCCCCCATGATTGCCAGCGTCTCCGATGGCGCGCTCCTTCCTTGTGGGGACCCTCTCAGAGGGCACTCCCGCCTTAGGTGAATGTTTACACCTCAGGTCACACCTCCCGAGAAACAGACGGAGGGACCAATCGGCATGGTCACAAGGTATCAGCTCAGGCAATCACCCCTCCCCGGGCCCGACTCTACCATGGGGTACGCGCGTGCCTTACATGTCTACCCAGGGCGGGGACTTACGCGTTACCCCGTCACCGGCTACGCGTGCGAACGCGTGGGTCGGCCTTCAGGCACGCACAGGGAGGAAGGAAGAAGAGGAAAAAGAAGAGAGAGAGGGAGAAAGAGGACAGACTGTCTCAAACGCCGAGGCGGAGACCAGAGAAGGCAAGGAGAAGAAGGCAATGAGAAAGCAAGGGGAAGAAGGCAATGAGAAGGCAAGGAGAAGAAGGCAATGAGAAGGCAAGGAGAAGGCAAGGGAAAGAGTAAGGAAGACAGTGAGGTGGAGAAGAGCAAAGAAAGGAACCAACAAAAGGAAGGAAGAAACGAGAAGTAAAAAACCAAAAGGACCACGATGATAGGTCGTGGAACCGTCCGTCTCCGGACGCAGGCGCTAACTACCCTCGTGAGGGGGATGGACTCCTTTTAGTCGCCTCTTACGACAGGCAGGAATACCGCGGGCCTATTCTAATCCCCGGACCCGCAGGGGGGACACAGCTGACAGCCTAAGACACAATACAATTGCAGTTCCTTCCTTTCTGACAAAACTCGTAGGTTTACTGAGAAAAAGAAAGCGACAAATCTGCGTGAAACCATAAACTCACTTTGTCAGAAAAGATCCACAACAGTCCCTACACACAGTTGCCTACTTTTCTGGAAGTCTTGGAAGCAAGCAGGGAAATTTCCAACTGTGATGCTTTTAAGCTCATTTGTCACAACCCATTGAATGTCCACAATATCTTGATGAAGTTTTCCTTTCAGTTGCCTTTTCACTCACAGAAACAAGAAAAACTGCAAGGCGAGATGTCAGGCGAATATGGCAGATGTCAGATGGAAATAACAGAATGCCTGGCCAGATTCTCTAGCAGATAAAGCAGTATAGGGTCTTGTGGTCATGCAATAAGAAACAGTCCTGAGAATACAACCAGTCAGGGTGATGACATCGAACTGCTTGTCACAGATGTTTCAAAACTTTGATGTAAAGACAGTGGTTCACTGTTTGACCTGGAGGTACATACTTATGTTGAACTGATCTTTTACTATCAAAGAACATGATGATCACTGTCTTTGTTCTCAAAGGCTGGCGATCCAGGACTCTGCCATTCAGCACTTTGACATTTTGTGTGAGGGTCTTACTGGCAGCACCACACCAACTTTTATCGCCAGCAATAATCTTGGACAGAAATGTAGGATCACATCTGGCTCTATACAGTAGTTCAGCTGAAATTGTTTTTTTTTCTTTCCTCTCTTGTTTGTTTGTTTGTTTGTTTGTTTGTTGGTGTGTGAAGGATGAGTTTTGCAGTAAGTTTCTTTTTCCCTAAATCTTGCTATAAAATCTTATGACACACAACATGGTTCAAATTAAGTTCTGATATCACACTCACAGTTACATGACTGTCTTCTTGCAGTAACTGTCTCACACGCTCCACATTTACATCAGTATGTACTATGGACAGGCGACCAGGGATCATTTTGCACTGAATCTCCACCTTCACGAAACCTTCTGTGCAACTCGAAAACACGACTTCTTGAAAGTCTCTCTTCTGCATGTTGTTGTTGTTGTGGTCTTCAGTCCTGAGACTGGTTTGATGCAGCTCTCCATGCTACTCTATCCTGTGCAAGCTTCTTCATCTCCCAGTACCTACTGCAACCTACATCCTTCTGAATCTGCTTAGTGTATTCATCTCTTGGTCTCCCTCTACGATTTTTACCCTCCACGCTGCCCTCCAATGCTAAATTTGTGATCCCTTGATGCCTCCAAACATGTCCTATCAACCGATCCCTTCTTCTAGTCAAGTTGTGCCACAAACTTCTCTTCTCCCCAATCCTATTCAATACCTCCTCATTAGTTACGTGATCTACCCACCTTATCTTCAGCATTCTTCTGTAGCACCACATTTCGAAAGCTTCTATTCTCTTCTTGTCCAAACTGGTTATCGTCCATGTTTCACTTCCATATATGGCTACACTCCATACAAATACTTTCAGAAACGACTTCCTGACACTTAAATCTATACTCGATGTTAACAAATTTCTCTTCTTCAGAAACGATTTCCTTGCCATTGCCAGTCTACATTTTATATCCTCTCTACTTCGACCATCATCAGTTATTTGACTCCCTAAATAGCAAAACTCCTTTACTACTTTAAGTGTCTCATTTCCTAACCTAATCCCCTCAGCATCACCCGACTTAGACTACATTCCATTATCCTCGTTTTGCTTTTGTTGATGTTCATCTTATATCCTCCTTTCAAGACACTGTCCATTCCGTTCAACTGCTCTTCCAAGTCCTTTGCTCTGTCTGACAGAATTACAATGTCAATGGCGAACCTCAAAGTTTTTACTTCTTCTCCATGAATTTTAATACCTACTCCAAATTTTTCTTTTGTTTCCTTTACTGCTTGCTCAATATACAGATTGAATAACATCGGGGAGAGGCTACAACCCTGTCTCACTCCTTTCCCAACCACTGCTTCCCTTTCATGCCCCTCGACTCTTATAACTGCCATCTGGTTTCTGTACAAATTGTAAATAGCCTTTCGCTCCCTGTATTTTACCCCTGCCACCTTCAGAATTTGAAAGAGAGTATTCCAGTTAACGTTGTCAAAAGCTTTCTCTAAGTCTACAAATGCTAGAAACGTATGTTTGCCTTTTCTTAATCTTTCTTCTAAGATAAGTCGTAAGGTTAGTATTGCCTCACGTGTTCCAACATTTCTACGGAATCCAAACTGATCTTCCCCGAGGTCCGCTTCTACCAGTTTTTCCATTCGTCTAAAAAGAATTCGCGTTAGTATTTTGCAGCCGTGAGTTATTAAACTGATAGTTCGGTAATTTTCACATCTGTCAACACCTGCTTTCTTTGGTATTGGAATTATTATATTCTTCTTGAAGTCTGTGGGTATTTCGCCTGTCGCATACATCTTGCTCACCAGATGGTAGAGTTTTGTCAGGACTGGCTCTCCCAAGGCCGTCAGTAGTTCCAATGGAATGTTGTCTACTCCGGGGGCCTTGTTTCGACTCAGGTCTTCCAGTGCTCTGTCAAACTCTTCACGCAGTATCTTATCTCCCATTTCATCTTCATCTACATCCTCTTCCATTTCCATAATATTGTCCTCAAGTACATCGCCCTTGTATAAACCCTCTATATACTCCTTCCACCTATCTGCCTTCCCTTCTTTGCTTAGAACTGGGTTTCCAACTGAGCTCTTGATATTCATACAAGTCGTTCTCTTATCTCCAAAGGTCTCTTTAATTTTCCTGTAGGCAGTATCTATCTTACCCCTAGTGAGACAAGCCTCTACATCCTTACATTTGTCCTCTAGCCATCCCTGCTTAGCCATTTTGCACTTTCTGTCGATCTCATTTTTGAGACGTTTGTATTCCCTTTTGCCTGCTTCATTTACTGCATTTTTGTATTTTCTCCTTTCATCAATTAAATTCAATATTTCTTCTGTTACCCAAGGATGTCTATTAGCCCTCGTCTTTTTACCTACTTGATCCTCTGCTGCCTTCACTACTTCATCCCTCAGAGCTACCCATTCTTCTTCTACTGTATTTCTTTCCCCCATTCCTGTCAATTGTTGCCTTATGCTCTCCCTGAAACTCTCTACAACCTCTGGTTCTTTCAGTTTATCCAGGTCCCATCTCCTTAAATTCCCACCTTTTTGCAGTTTCTTCAGTTTCAATCTGCAGTTCATAACCAATAGATTGTGGTCAGAATCCACATCTGCCCCTGGAAATGTCTTACAATTTAAAACCTGGTTCCTAAATCTCTGTCTTACCATTATATAATCTATCTGATACCTATTAGTATCTCCAGGATTCTTCCAGGTATACAACCTTCTTTTATGATTCTTGAACCAAGTGTTAGCTATGATTAAGTTATGCTCTGTGCAAAATTCTACAAGGCGACTTCCTCTTTCATTTCTTCCCCCCCAATCCATATTCACCTACTATGTTTCCTTCTCTCCCTTTTCCTACTGACGAATTCCAGTCACCCATGACTATTAAATTTTCGTCTCCCTTCACTACCTGAATAATTTCTTTTATCTCGTCATATATTTCATCAATTTCTTCATCATCTGCAGAGCTAGTTGGCATATAAACTTGTACTACTGTGGTAGGCATGGGCTTTGTGTCTATCTTGGCCACAATAATGCGTTCACTATGCTGTTTGTAGTAGCTAACCCGCACTCCTATTTTTTTATTCATTACTAAACCTACTCCTGCATTACCCCTATTTGATTTTGTATTTATAACCCTGTAATCACCTGACCAAAAGTCTTGTTCCTCCTGCCACCAAACTTGACTAATTCCCACTATATCTAACTTTAACCTATCCATTTCCCTTTTTAAATTTTCTAACCGACCTGCCCGATTAAGGGATCTGACATTCCACACTCCGATCCGTAGAATGCCAGTTTTCTTTCTCCTGATAACGACGTCCTCTTGAGTAGTCCCCGCCCGGAGATCCGAATGGGGGACTATTTTACCTCCGGAATATTTTACCCAAGAGGACGCCATCATCATTTAATCATACAGTAAAGCTGCATGTCCTCAGGAAAAATTACGGCTGTAGTTTCCCCTTGCTTTCAGCCGTTCGCAGTACCAGCACAGCAAGGCCGTTTTGGTTAATGTTACAAGGCCAGATCAGTCAATCATCCAGACTGTTGCCCCTGCAACTACTGAAAAGGCTGCTGCCCCTCTTCAGGAACCACATGTTTGTCTGGCCTCTCAACAGATACCCCTCCGTTGTGGTTGCACCTACGGTACGGCCATCTGTATTGCTGAGGCACGCAAGCCTCCCCACCAACGGCAAGGTCCATGGTTCATGGGGGAAGCTCTTTTGTCTTGTCTTCTGCATATGCTCAATTAACTTTTGTCCATATTTCACTAGGAGTTTTCTTGAGCTTAAATCAGAAATTAATGTTCACTCTTTGCTCACAATCAGCATCCAACGTGACACCATAACTAAATGTGCCAAGAGCCAAACAGTGTGTCGCTAAGAACAACTCTGTTGCCTAGTGAGTGGCCAAAGTCATTTCAAGGACGCACAAATACCAGGTAACATAAAAACAATATTTGTTCCTTTTTAGTATCGTAAACTCAGGAATAAAAACTTTTCTGACAAAGGCACTACTTTAGAAGTGAGTCTGTTGTCCAATGCAAAAAACTGTAAGAATTTCACAATGCTGTCTGATCACCTAGCTGATTTTGGTGTAAAATTCTGAGTGAAACTTTTTTGCAAGAAGGCGCAGGAAATCTGCATGTGATGGAATTACAGACACTGTAATATGACTCGCCTCACGAGGTAGACTAGGGTGCTCAAAGGATAACCAAAGCCTCACAACTCAATATTTACACAAATTTTGTGATTTTGTCAACCCCTCACCTTCCATGAGGCCTGAATTTAATCAGCTAGAGATTTTCGGGGAGAAATGTTTTCTTTGTCTTCAAGAGTTATTGGACTAAGTGAAAATTACCAGTTTATAAATGCAGGCGGGTGACAATTGAAAACTGACTATATTTTGACAGGAGCACAACCTGACATTTTCAAGACAAAACTGCAGCAAGAAAATGCTGGCAAGGTGATTTAAAACCACTGCAAAGATAAAACACACACTGTAAACACTAGCGCCATCACAAACCAAAGTCGACTGAGCCGGAAGTTATAGACACTGAAATTAATAATCGACGGGTGAGGTAGCATTAATTCTATCCCTCTGTTTCTTGACAAGGGAGAGAACATGAATCCACTCAGAATTTAAACAAAGACCACCATCTGTATTTATAAGGTTACTTGCTAATATGATTTCAACAGCTTCCTTAGTAACACTATCCAGTGAACACGAGCAGATTTGCTCAGCTGTTGTACAAGCATGTGTGATGCTTATACTCAGTACACTTATCCTACAGAGTCCCTATGGTCTGACCAATACATGACATGCCATACCTGCAAGGGATATGGGAGACACTTGCCCTACACAATCCAAGATTGTACTTTATGGGACCAAAAAGGACCCTGATCTTAGATGGTGACCACAGAACACATTTCACCTCACGTTTCAATAACATACGACCAACCCTGTTTGAAATGCTCCCTCTATACGGCAAAAAGGCCATAGACTTTTTGCCATCTCAGTATTACTATCACTCACCCACTGCACAGCTAGTCAATACTGCAACACACATCTGCTCTGTCTCCCACTGTAGCCATTCTGACAAAAGGTGACTTGAAGATGGGCTAACTCAGGGTACCCGGTGGCATGGGCCCCATGAACCAAGATAAGAAGCTCCTCTTCACATTGAGCCGTACGCTGACAACTACCAGCCTTCAGATAGAAGTTTGTGTGAGTGGGCTTCCTATAAATGCCATGTCCCAGCATACCATCAACCTTCCTCCTATCTAAAACATCTTGCAAGAGAAGACTGCTATCATATTCCACCTCCATCATGAAGCAAATAGTTGGGTGAATTAAATTCAGGTATCATCTACATACCTGTAAAAACACTCAGGTTTCAAAGGTGCTGACTTCAAGGCATGTTCCTTAAAATTTTCCATAAACGAACTGGCAATAATAAATGACAACAGGCTTCCCATCGCAACTCCATCCATCTGCTCATAGTATTGGTCATTGAATAAAAAGTACGTTGAAATCAACACATGTCAAAATAGGTTCATTAACTCAACAACCAAACCAAACTTAATCAAATGTACCGAATCAGGCAGAGAACCCCAAGCGAAAAGAGATAGCACATCAAAACTTATTAGAATATCAGTTCATTCACACACCTTCTCTCTAACAAATGCAAGCAGTCCACTGAGTTCTTGATGTGATGCTTGCAGCGACCTACTATAGGGCCTAACATACTGGCAAGGTACATTGTATGTCAGCCTGCCAATGTTACTCACAACCGGACAAAGAGGAACTCCTTCCTTATGAACCTTCGGAAGGCCATGGTGTACAGCACAATACAAATTGAGACTCCTGATGGTCTGTGATAAGAAACTTTTCTTCAGGAGGTTTACTGGTCTCTTTTTGTCTGATCAGCACCAATACTGCGATACTCTGACTCACACAGTAAACACTGCATCTTTTGAATGTACTCCCACTTGTCCAAAACAACAGTAGCATTGCCCTTGCCTGCAGGTAAAATAACAATATCCGGATAAACTAAGTTAACATAAAGCAGTCCTCTCAACTGCTGTGATGATATTCTCAAGGGGATGCGACCATTCGACACACAACATGCCTCCTTCCTGGACTCCTCTGCAACATCAGGAGGTACTCTACGAACAGCTTGTTGATCAGAACTAATAAAACAACCACTGGCCAAGGTTTGGGCGTCAGTGCAAAATTTCAATCTTTTCCTTGCACGGGTAAAGGTGCGTCATCAAAAACTAAATTTCTCCATGAGCTTTATCACAATACATTGAGATATAATATTAGACTTTGTAACGAGACATCCTCCTCTAGCATTACTTTTCCCCAACAGTAGTTATCGATACCAGTATCATTTTTCGAATTTTAGACAGATCAATATTATCTCAGTTGCTTTTATGAAAACTTTCAAATAATTTTACACACAGTATATTATATTTCAGAAAATAATGACTTCATAAAATATTTTAGTTTTGATGTTACAATCGATAACTACTAGTTCTGAATGAACAGTTAATTTTTTTAAGAAAGATCTGAAATTATGAATTATTTGCACACTTAAAATGCGTATTATTAATTACGCAATCCTATACTGTTTACTAAGTTTATTTCTGGATTCATTTATGAAATAGTAATCGAAATTAATAATGTAACAAAAACTAGTAGGAATTCATTTGTTAAGAAAAATTATAAACCCTTTGGAATATTGTTATTTCCACAGAGTGTGAAAGTCATAAGCTTGCCTCTGATGTGATCAGACGTAGTTTTGTATAATACGTGCGAACAATGTAGCTTCAGCTTTGTTAACATGAAAACTCAGAATGGTGTACGGTATACTAAAATGTGAGATAATCAGTGTAAAATATATTGATGTAAAAAATTCTGCAACAACAATCTTCCAATTCATTTAGTTCAAACCTACTGTGAGGACCTAACGTTAGATTTTCAGCTTCAAGAATCAGACCCCTAGACAAGAACAACTGGAGCCATCTCAGCATGACAAGCTAAGTAAACTCTAAAGTTTATTGTAATCTTCGCTCCTCTCAATTTTCATAAAAGACTTTGCTTATTAATTACTTGGAGTGGGGACTGTTTGATGTGGACAATAGATGGAAGGAAAGCAGGGGGGAGATTAAAACTTCCAGCTTGAGCAGTTTTCAAACTTTACCAAATGCCGGCAGATACACAATGAAATTCCCAAACAGACAGTGACCAAAATTTTTGAAGCAATCCTTAAAATATGCCAAAACAATTCTTTGGAAACAAAAGTCAACTGTTGGTGAGTGCAATGTGCATTGTCATTTTTGTAGAGGTGTTGTGATCAAAATATTGTTCCAACACTTGCCAAAGTTGTGCGTCATATTAATTCCACTGCTAGCAATCTGATCAATAAATATGCTGGCCCACCTCATGTTCATGGAAGGATCCATTACACTCATCGACATTTGGATTCTGTTTCCGAGGAATCGTATTGGCTTCATGTAATGACTACGTCAAAAATTTTGGCTTTTTCTTGGGACTGACTACAGGTGCTTCATGGTCGCAGTCTGACTGGGAATTTTATTCTGTACCTGCCCAGAATTTGGAGAAGTTTGAATATTCCGTGGCTCAAAGTCTAATAGTATATATCTACAGGCTGTGATAAAACTCACAGAGAAAGGAAGCTTCTGACAATGGGGCTTTATCTGTGCAAAGGAAAGGTTTAAATTTTGCACAGACGCCCGACCATTTGACAGTGAATGATTTTATTAGTTCTGTTGAACAAGCCGTTTTTAAACTACCTCCTGATGTTGCAGAGGAGGCTAGGAGATAATAGGCATGTGTGTTGAATCGTATTTTTTCATTCTTTTCTTTTCATACATGTAAGCTATATGTAAACTGAATGGGATATACACAACACCAAAGGTAAATTAACGAGTTGTTTTGCGGCAAGGATAATGTTTTGATACATCTTCATGAACAAAAGAAACACACTTCAACTGATTAATTTCTGTATATTCACCTGTTTGTTTCTGTAAGAGGTAGTGTGCAGATGTATGCTCGGATCCATCGTACCAGCATTGTTAAAAAATTCCGTCTCAACCATACATTAAAAGTGTTATAAAAACTTATTAGAAAGGTAAAATTAATTTGCGTATGTGAGATGTGCAACCTGTGTGCTCATCATTTCACCTGCCACTGGGATCCTGCATCAGGAGGTTTGGAGCAGACAAGAGGAATTTGCGCGAGCAGCGATCCTGCATCGGCATTGTTATAACCAAGACTAAGCACAATGGAATTAATGTGAATATTGACTTTGAATGTATTGATACTGAAGGTCTGTTGATATTGGTATCAGTTAAAGTCACCCAGAACTAGCATATATATTCATGAATCACCTTCCAGTTTCTTTCAATTATTCTTTCCAACCAATTTCTCCTATTATTCAAGCAATTATTAATCATTTCCATTTGCCCCACATATATACCTATTCAATGGTGATCATCTAAAGCATGGCGCCACGCGAAACATGAACAGACCTTTCAATCGTTGAGAAAAATTGTTGAGATAAATGATTTATACTATTTTTACAAGAAACTAATGAAACTGTCATTGCATTTGTTACATGTCCACAAGATTGAGAATGACAAAAACATTAAGGGAGAAAATTAAAATTAAATTCTGCCTATAAATGAGACGAGCCAGGGGTGCCGATTTCAGTGATAAAGATAGGAAGCTGCTATACTGCATAATTATATTACCGCTCTTGGCACTGTCTCTCTGGCAGTAGATGATCTCTTTTCCTTCCAATTAATATCCTTTAAGGAAAGTGCACTTCCACGGGAAAGGCGAAAGTTTGTACAAAGCCATTTCTAAAGCGGAAGATAAGTCATTCAAATTCTATAAGACTGTCAGATAACAATCAGGTTCATTAGTGAATATGCAGCTAAATCTGGTAAAGACAAAAT
Organism: Schistocerca americana; assembly: GCF_021461395.2. Taxonomy (NCBI): domain Eukaryota; kingdom Metazoa; phylum Arthropoda; class Insecta; order Orthoptera; family Acrididae; genus Schistocerca; species Schistocerca americana. The sequence continues at coordinate 206,768,519 of NC_060127.1, read as the reverse complement.
TTTATTTCTGAAAAAAAAAAAAAAAAAAAAAGAGTATTCATAATTTTGTTAAAAAACTATTTACAATGGAGTCAAAGGGAATGACCATTGTTGAAAATTCATTACAAAATGCAGTAGGCCAAGATGGAAATCCAAACTCGGCAACAGATGAGGGTAACGCACCAGCTCGTGAACTGGCCGATGGCAACCAAAACAACGAAGCTGGCGTCCTACTATCAAAAAATTACGAGACTGGCAATATAACTAATCATGATGTCACTTTTATGGCGTTCCATGAGACAATTTCTCAGTTCTCACCGGGAAACATTTTTTTCAAATAGTGAAACAGAAGGGCGCAACAGCGAAAATTCCTTTGACTACTTGCTCATGACATTGCAAATGTAGGAACAGGAAAAAGTTCATACAAACAATGTAAAAACTAGTGAGAGACAATTTGATACAACTCATGCAACAAATAACACAACAGTTTACAAAACAGGAATTTCAGGAAAATGTAACAACAACTTAAGGGTATAGGACAACAGTTGACACAGCAAAAGCAGGCATTCAACGATTTCAAGAATAGTATTCGTCAACAGTTCAGTGAGATGAGCAAAACTATATGCACTGAACTATCTGACAAACTATGTGGCAAGTTGACCAAGCTAGGTAAACAACTAAAATGAAATAATTACTGACATATCCTGCAATATAAATACGTTAAGGGAAGGAGTGTCATCTGTAGACAATAAACAGGAACAATTAGAAGTTCAGTTACAAAACCTCAGTGAAGCATATTCCCAAATTCAGGAGACACAATCCCAAGTGGATGCATCGGTAAAAAATGTGACAAATGCAGTCAGTGAGCTGCAAGACGTATGCAAAAACTTACCTACAGAAATACAGAAGTTAAGTCTACGAGTGATTGGTCAAGTTAAGAGTCAAAATTTGCCACAGAACAGAGATAAGATATGTGCAGATGCAAAGGAAATAACTTAAAAAGCTGAAGCCGGGAAGCTGGATAAGGGCAGCACCCTTGCCGTAAAGATAGTGTACAAAATTTATGTGATACAGTAGAAGAGGTTCTAAAGGAGAAAAAGTCAATTTTTAGCTAAAATAGATTCAGGTTTAAAGGAAGCAGAGGAAAGGTTACGAGTCAGTATTGCTAAAACTACTGACATTCCAAAACAACATCTGACAGAAAACAAACCCACGCTTTTAGAGAAGCTTGATCCTTTCACTGGTTATCCACAATATGTGGCTAACTCGTCAAAGAAAAATAGCAAAGGTTGCAAAATGCAACAACACTTGCCGGCAGCTGTAACTGTTGAGCAAGGGCAGTTGCCATACACTGCGCCCCAAGCAAACATAAACACGCCTGTCACTGACAGGTATTGGTCCGAGTCCGTACAAAATATGCTCAGATGTGAAGTATTCAACCCAGCTCCGTTCAATAGCATGTGTGGAAGTTTAAGGAGCTATTTTGAAAACTATTCGAATAAAACCAGGTACTGGATAAACATGGTATCTCAAGTAGACGGGAGAGCTAGCTTCCTGCCCACATTAGGGAAAAACTCATTACCATTCAGGAACACGACACCGAATACTTTCTATCTGTACTGGATTCAATAGATTTGATATATGAAGAGAGACCAGTACAACCCAAGTCTGTTAATACGCAGATAGTGCCATAGAGATTTACGGACCAACAGGTTAACAACAGATCCGTAGTACAACATGGATGGCAACCTTGCCCCACACAGACCTACAGTAATGGTAACGACAATGGCAATAGCAAAAGCCGTCAATTCAAGGGTGGATATTAAAAAATTGGGCAAAAATTTAACAAAAACAACTACAACGGGCAAGTAGCATATGGCCAGCCTGTACAATATGTAGAGACAAGCTACTGGCAATAATCAGCCGATCACTTGGCAAACACAAAACAATACCAGACAACCGAATAATCCACAGACAGTGGAATTCGCCCAGCAAAGTAACGCACATATGCAAAGGCAGAGAGAATTTCAGTTGACAGCCTCACAGGATAACCAACAGTCCATATAGGAGACGTTACACCTAACCCAGAGACCGATGCTACGGCGATGCAGGAAAACTTGAACCGGTTACAGCAGGCCCCTGTTCTGTGACCTTGGAGGAGAATGGGGATGTGAGCTCAATCGACACTTGCTTTATGAGATACAATCAAGGTAGTGATGTGAAGATGATCTGTATCAAATGAGGGTACACAGGAAAACTTGACAGAAGATAAGATCCAAGCTACTATTAAAGCCAAAATATTTGACCTTTATGTACCCATTGCGTTTGACACAGGTGCTACAACTAATTTGATGTCACAGTGATTCTTTCAAGAATTGAAGAAACGTGGGTGTATACCCACACTGCCAGTGCAAAACTGCAAGGTACAATCTGCCACTGGTCAGTTCACTCCTCCATCCAGCAGTGATCCACCCCCACTGGCCCCAAACCACCTCATGTTAACTTTCCAGAATTTCTTAACCTCTAATATCACCTCACCATCATTCCCCAAATCCCTCAACATGCAAACTAACCTTACATCCGCAGAAAGAACCTTATAATCCTACCTGTGGACAAAGGCCCCACCACTGCTGTTTTGAACTGCAAGGACTGCCTGGCCGAAGGGCTCCGCTAGCTGTCAGATACTTCCACCTACAGTGACTCCATTCCAGTAACTAATCAAATCCCTAGCTCCCATCCTGGAACCTCTCTCAGGAGTCCATCTCTACTCACCCCTACCACTCCCCGCACTCCTACCTTCAACATGCTTCCCAAAGTCCATAAACCTGACCACCCAGGACGCCCCATTGTGGCCGGTTACTGTGCCCCCACTGAGAGAATCTCTGCTCTCGTAGACCAACACCTTCAACCTAATACCCGGAGCCTACCCTCCCGTATAAAAGATACCAACCATTTCCTCCACTGACTCTCCACAGTTCCTGTCTCTCTACCATACGTTGCCCTGCTAGTCACTATTGATGCCACCTCCCAGTACACTAACATTCCTAATGCCCATGGCCTTACTGCTCCTGAACACAACCTTTCCCAATGCCTGATGTATTCCAAACCAACAACTTCCTTCCTAGTAGCCATGAGCAACTATATCCTCACCCACAATTACTTATTCTTTAAAGGCATTACCTACAAACAAATCTGGTGTACTTGTGGTCAGGATGTAAATATTCAATACATATAGAATCAAAGATACAATAGCACCCCAGTCAGTAATATTGTGGGGATGCAAACATGGTGGTTATGAACATCACTTGTTATTCAACCCTTGGGTTGGCTGTGTGCTTGTGGGAAGGAAAAGAGGAAGCATAGATGGATGGAATGGTAAAAGAAGAGAGGAAGACAGACATGAAAATTTACTGAAATGCTGAAGGATAAGCAGAGCAAGCCTAACTGTGGTGGAAAAGTCCACACTTATCGTAAAAAGCTTGGGACATTGCGAAAGACGTATACACACATTTACTGATGAAATTGTGTTTATATTTGAATTAAGATTTCTTGCTCTTGAAAAGTTTCATGACATCACAAGTACCAAAGCACTGTCTCCAGTAGCTCGTAAGCTCTAGCTCTGCTTTTCGTTGCACTTTTCTTAAATAGTCTCCAATCAATTCAACTTCTTTTCTAATTATAGCTTAAATGTTTCCAGATGTATTTCCCTATATTTCAACAACAACTGATAGTACTACTGGTTTTCTTCCAACGGTTATTATACTTGTTTCATTTTATACATCACAAAGCTGGAGATCTCCACTCCTACAGACTTCCAGAAATTCTAAATGAACAAGCTTCCACAGGTTTTGAAGCCATGTCCACAATTAAGCTTATACAACACAGCAAATTATGCAAAACAAACAGTTTGGCATCACTCTTATCCATAGATGATCGATAATAATGCACAATATTACTCGGTCTATGCACATGTGCTAAGAAATCAGTATACATGAAGCAAGTTATATTACACAAAAAAGCAGCAGTCACATAAACAATATGAAACACTACAAACTACAGATAAATTTATTTTAAATGTTCTTTTGACTTCTGTAATGCAAAGCCGGTGATGGGCAAGTGCACCTAATATTAGTCCAGCAATAAATGAATAAATTGGTAAAAATAAATGGCATCATCAATCAAGTGCAATGCAGACATTGATGTACTCACTCGTTCTGGTACCAGCTGGAAGTAGTGAGTGGGAATATGTGCTCGTCAGCTGGAGGTGAAAGTTCAGTAGTGTTATTTCCCATCTGAGATAGCAACGGCTGTGTGTGGGTGGATCCTGCACCTTTGAAAGAGAAACATTTCTTGTCAAAGAATTTAGCTTGTGATTTAACACTGCAACACACCTAATTTCACAATGACAATGAAGTTTGATGTATCAGATTTTATTTATTTATGTTTTGCTTCAAACTTTCTTGGCATTGGTTTGATATTTTTTTACAGTTGCTATTGCAGTTTAGAGGTTGGGTTTGTAATTATGGAAACAGTCATATCATTCACTAGTGAGAACAACAACAACATGACTTCACACCAGGAATTATTTGTGAATTTCTAACATTCAGCAGAAAAAGAGAGATCGGAATGTTACCACCACCTATTAAATTTCAGTTAAATTTTAATGAAAAATCTACAATTCAATGCAATAAAATTCCACTGTCTCTGACAAAAAGTTCTGAAACACGGCAAATCTCAAAATATAGATTATTTTAGTTACCAATATTACATATTTTATGTTTTCCTCACTTTCTGAATGAGTTTGAAAGTAATTCCAATTTACTGAATATATTCACCATACTAATGCATTTTTAATCTAGTTAACTACTGTATTTTAGTTTCACTGCTGTTCAATTGGTTGAATATCAAATTACAAAGTTTAACATGTTTTTTAGCCTTACTAGAGCCCACAGTTTTCCCATCAAGTCTATGGTAGTACTGATCATACGTGAAAATATCCAATGAGTTTAATCTCTCATTAATGCCACATTCTTAGATTAAAACCAGCTGACTGTGACAATGAAGTTTGTAATACAACCTGCAAATATTCTCACCTCAGTGTCATCATCAGATGCTGTCTAAGGAGCGTTATTTATCTATCTTACTATCAGTGTTCTAAGTCTTGAGAGTAAATCCAATGGTGCTACCAGAGAGGGATGGAGTCCACAAGAAGCAACCACTAATATGTCCAAATAACAATGATAGGTATTGTCAAAACTAACTCGTGAAAGAAAAAAATACAGGCTGTTGCAGGGGAAGTGACTGGCTTGAAATAACAGACCAGGAGCAATGAATAGTATGATGTGTGTGAAGTGGTAACAAGAACAAAGAATGAAGCATACAAAAAGATGCAGGCCAGAAGAACAAGAATGCTTGTGGATGGCTATTAAGAAGAAAGGCATGCAGAAAAGCAGATTCTGAAAGCAGAGAAGAGGAGGTTTCTCGAAAGACACTTGCAGAACACTGAATACACTAATGAAAGTGGATAATTCTACAGAAAGGTGAATAACCTTAGAAAGGAACTTCAACAAAATACAATACAGTGTAGAGAGAAAAATGGTGAACTAATAGCATCACAGAAAAGAGAGTAACATCATTAGGCAGAGTACTTTAAGGAATCATTACACTCAGAATGCTGAAGCATGGCAACTAACTGAAAACCATTACGTGGAAGAAGAGGAAAATGGAAGGTCCTCAATGCAAGAGATTTGGCTAGCAATAAAGAAACGAGCCAACCATAAGTCACCTGGTAATGATAACCATTCAGCTGAGCTTATTACATGTGATGGAGATGATCTAGTTAGATCCCTGATCTCAAATATACGAACACAAAAAGTCATCCCAGATGATTGGAATAATGGTGTGATATTTGCTATATATAAGGAAGGGAACATCCTGGAATGTACAAATTAGGGGGGAATTACATTATTGAACATTGTACATAAAATATCTCCTCCCTGCTTTGTACCCATGTAAAACCTTCTGCAGAAAAAGCAACTGGGGGTGATCAGGTAGGCTTTAGATCTGGCAAATCAACTATTGACAAAATATCCACACTGAGGCAGATAGTGGGAAAAACATATAATATAGAAACACATTATTTTAAAGCAGCATATGACACCAACAAAGAAATGGTCTTATTGAAGCTACAAAAGACCTGGGCATACCACAGCATTTATTACACCTCATTAGTCTGACCATTAATTAGCAAAGTACGGATACAAGGAATTTTAACACACAGTTTTGAAACTAACTGTACACTTGAGGCAAGCGGAACATACATGGAGGTGCAGGAAACAGTGGCAATAGTTTCTTCTGTGTTTGGTACTGAGGCACGATGTGAAACCTCTTTTGGAAAGAAAGATGTGATCAGTTCCTTACATGCATGCACTCTCATGTATCCTCTAACATGACACTAGAGAAGGTAATAAGGTCAGATCAAATCAACACAACAGGCACAATATATAATAGAAAGGTGCAGCTTCTGGTATATCCAGGTGATTTGGATATTATTGCAAGAACAGACTCATCTACTACAGATACATACAGAGCACCGGTGGTAGCAGCAGTACAAATGGGAGTTGGAAGTTAACATCAATAAAACCAAATACATGCGAATAAGACAGGCAGGACTAAATACAATGTTAGAATTGCAAACTGAAATTATTATTGAATTTGTCTGTCTGGGAACACTGGTAGCATCATAGAATTATATTAGTTTGGAAATAAAGTAGCACATCCATCCAGCTAATAAACGCTATCATGGAGTGGCCACACATGGTAGGCCCGGGAATGTGTCCAGGAGAACGTAGTGTCAATTGTATAAGACTTTAACAAGTCCAGTATTAACATACGGCTCAGATACCTCGACAATGACAACACTTAAGAGTAATAGGATGTTCTGAATGAAAGATGATACGGAAAATGTACGGGGCGACTAATGAAGTCATCACAGCATAAACAATATAGTTTTGAACTTCATATAAGGTGTGCTTTGTTTCAAGAATGGGCTTGTAATTGTACAATCGTGGTACTTACATGCTACTGTGGTGTATCTCCTTCAAAATAGTCCCCTTCTGACTGAACACACCGATTCCAACGGTTTTTCCACTTTTAGAAACATTCCTGGAAATGTTTTTTTCCTGAAGTGTGTTAGGACGCTCTCCGTATTTGCCTGGATGTATTCAATCACGTCAAACTGCTTCCCTTTCAGTGAAAATTTCAGTTCAGCAAACAGGTAGAAACCCGCAAGGGCCAAATCAGGGGAATATGGCGGTTGTGGAAGCACACAAATTTTGAATTTGTTCAAAAATTCAAAAATGGAGAAAGCACAATGAGCCGGAGCATTGTCATGGTGTAGCACCCAACTCCTGTCTTCCCACAATGCAAGCCTTTTCTTCCGCACCTTTTCACACAAACAATCGAGGACACATTTGTAGTATTTCTGGATAATTATCTGTCCTCCAGGGGTAAATTCATGATGCACAATACCGGTAGAATCGAAAAAAATTACCAATATTGTCTCCACCTGCGACCGACTTTTCCATGCTTTTTTTGGTTGTGGTGTACCTAGTGTTTTCAACTGTGAGGACTGCACTTTGGTTTCAGGATAATATCCATATTCCCATGATTCATCATCTATAATTACCTTATTTAACAAATCTGGGTCATTTTTAGTCCGATTAATCAGTTCTTGACTAACTTCGAGTTGGTACTGTCTCTGGTCACTTGACAACACTTTTGAATGAATTTTGTGGAGATTTGACGCATGTTCAGATCTTCAGTTAAAACTGACTGAACTGCATAGAAATTTCAATCAAGTCCATCAGCCATCCCCCTAATTGTAAGTCTATGATCAGAGCGCACTAAGTCACTAACTTTCACAACATTTTCATTCATCTCTGAGGTGGAAGGATGGTCAGACTGTGGTTCACCTTCAAATGATTTGCAGCTACGTTTAAATCTGTTGAACCAAACAAAAACATTTGACTGGCACATACAATTATCTCCAAAAGCTGTTTTAAACAGACCGTAAGTCTAAGAAGCTGATTTCCCAGTTGGGTCAGCATTTTGCCAACCCCTTTCAACAAGTTCATGCATGTACACAGAAAACTGGCAACACAGTGAGCATGTGGTGCTTCAGGAAGATGTTCTTTTGTTTGGCAGTTGCTGAAACCTCAGTCACTAAGTTACTTTAACTGAAGTAAATTCAAATCACTACTTTAACTATATGCCTACGTATTTTGTTGACTTCCCCAATTCTTGACCTAGCTGTCACATTCCAACCTAACTTGGACCTCAGTCTATGCAACAAACCAGCTCGTCAGGACAATTCCTTTCTGTTCTTCGCAGGTCAAACCTATATCAGTAGGTTCAACCAACATAGGTGACAGTACTTTTTGTCATAATTTGTATTTTTTGTGGGACATCCACAACTGTAGCTAAAGTTTTTCATTATTAATAAACCTACTCCAGTTGTAATTGACAAATTTTATTTGGATAAAATCACACACGGCCCAGATTTCGGGAACTACATCATATCCTTCAGGTACTACAGAAAACAAGAGAAATTAAGAGGGATACTACATAGAATTAATTAACGTTAAAAGTAAAATAAAGGCACAAATGACACAGAATGCCAATTTGTGAACCTGAAAAGTAGCCTATGATCTAATTGCTCACCACCACAAACAGCTGCATGGACCGCAAAGAGACATCTCAATACATACGTACGTCAGAGCACCCACTATCACATGTGTAATAACAAGGGTGGGAGTGAGAACTAAAGACATCATGGTGAACAACACAGTCGCAACCCCACATTTTTCTCAAATTCCACTTGCTACTAATAGCGCTAAAATCACTTTACTGAATGAATGGCATTAACTAACACAGGTGTGATATAGAGCAAACAATAAAAGCAGAACATGCAATGTATTGTGTGATTTTCAAGATATAAAAATAGTACAAATGTATAATGAAAGTGTCAAGAACCAAATATAATAAAACCATAGTATAAAATGTAAGAGACCAAAGTAACGTAACACATTATCCATTGTAGTGCACAATATGTCAAAAGTACAGAGTACATCAATTAAGAATACAAGGCTATAAATGCAGCTACGTAAGTGAGGAACAGTACAATAATGCTGGTACTTAGTATTAAATGTCCACAGTGTGAGTGTAGATACAAGGTATGTCTACAAAGTAAGTTCCGTTTGGTTATATAAAACAAACATGTACAGATATAGAAAAAAATATTTATTGTACAAAAATATACAGCTGTTAAACTACTTTTCTACATAGCTTCCGAAATTTTGTAGTCACTTATCATAGCATGGCACAAGTTTTTGTAAGCCTTCTTCATAGAAGGTTGCTGCCTGTGTATTCAACCATGGGGTAACATATTCTTTCAGCTTGTCATCATTGTTGACGTGTAGACCAACAAGGACAGATTTTAGGTGTAAGAAGAGATGAAAGTTGCTAGGAGCAAGGTCTGGCCTGTACGGAGGATGATCAAAAGTGTCCCAGTGTAATTCCCATAAGATTTGTTTGGTCACATTCGCCATGTGAGGTCGGGCGTTATCGTTGGGCGAGGGGAGGGGAGGGGGGGGGGGGGGGGGGAGAAGCTTTTGACAGTAATCCTCGGCACTTGTTCTGTATTGCATGGCGCAAATTCTTAATGGTCTCACAGTAACCATGTGCATTGATTATCTGGTCCCGTGCTTAAAAAAAAAAAACGAACAGCAAAACGCACATGACTTCTCGAGGTGTCAAGATTTGCTTAGGCATAACCTTCACTGGGGACAAAGTGTGCCTCCATTTCATTGATTGCCGTTTCGTGTCAAGGGTGTCATACAATAAGCAAGGTTCATCACCCGTGACTATCCGAGAAAGAAAACCATCACCTTCTACATTGTAGCGTGTCAAAAACTGAAGTGCACTGCCCATCCATTGTTTTTTGTGTTGTTGACTATGAATTTCGGGTGCCCAACATAAGCAAAGTTTTCGAAATTTCAGTTTTTCAGTAACAATTTCATGAATCAGTGATTGTGAGATTTGGGAACTTCCATAGCAAGGGCACTAAGTGTAAACTTTAGGTTGTGCTGAAACTTCTCTTCAGTTGTGTGAACCAGTTCATCAGTAACCACAGACGGGCATCCACTTCGTTCTTCATCGTGCACTTGATCACATTCTTCATTGAACAGTCAGAACCCATCTTCTAACCATTGAATCACTCACAGCATTTTGGCTGTAAGCCCTGCAGATTTGCCAATGAATTTCCGTTGGTTTAACTTTCTTTACATTAGGAAACAAATCACAGGTCTGATTTCACACGTGACAGCATTTTCAATTACAGCTGACATTATAAAGAAGCACTACAATCAACATGCCAGTAGTAGCAATCTGAAATTGGTTTACATGTCTTCTCCTTGAGTCAGAGTAACTGCCGCACATGCTCGGAACTGCGATTGTAGCGCTGCCGCGGATAGAAATAGAAACTGAACTTACTTTGTGGACGACCCTTATATAATGGGCAGACAGGAAGAAGTTTTCAAACTAAGGTCAGAGAACATGGTACCACTAGTCATGCTAAGTCATCTTTAGCGGTGAATTTAGCACACAGCATGCACAACTTGTGTAACATTAAAGACGACTTAGAAATCTTGCATAGACAATCAAAAAGCTCAGTGCTTAACATTTTGGAAGAGTTAGAAATTATTAAGTGCAAGTTGCAACATCCAAACAGCAATGAGCAAATTGAATGCTCAGTTAACTATTTCTTATGTCTACCGTGATCCCCACCATAGTATACTGTCATATTTTGTCATCTTTGTATAAGTTATAGATATGACATCATGGCCCGTAATGTTGAAGGTCATGAGTCATGTTAACTGGAAGGCATTGCATCCCATTTTAAGAGCTTTTTCTTTTAATGGGTTTGTGTGTAATATGCTGTTCCTCAACTACGTAACTTATGTGTAGCTCTACAGCTACCGTCAGTTTATTTCTTGTATTTACTAGTCATGCTGTCTTCTCTGCTACTGGTGATTTTGTGAACCATGATTCTGTAGGTTACCTTATACATTGTGTTGTACTGTCTGCATCCATAGCCCCACAGACCCTGCAAGCTGCAGCCAGACTATGAACAGCAGCACATGATGGGAGAGGCAATCAGATGGGGGTAAGGAAGAGGCTGGAGCTGGGAGGGGAAAGTACAGCAGGGTAGGGATGGGGGACAGTTAAGTGCTGCTTGTGGGATCGTGCAGCGATGAGTTGGAGAGTAGGGCAGCTAGGTGCAATGAGGATGTTAGAGGGCGGGGGAGAGAGAGGGGTAGCAGGAAGGGGGAGAAGTAAGAAGACTGGGAGCTTTGGGGCAGTACAGGGCTGTGTAGTGCTGGAACAGTAACTGGGAAAGGGATAGACGGTTAAGGACAATGACAAATGAAGAATGAGTTCAGGAGGGTTTTGGGAATGTCGGATATACTACAGGGTGAGTTCCCACTTCCACAATTCAGAAAGCTCGTGTTTGTGTGAAGGATCCAGATGACATGGACTGTGAAGCAGTCACTGAAATGAATGTCATGTTGAGCAGCATGTTCAGCAACATGGTAGTCCAGTTGTTTCTTGGCCACAGTTTGTTGGTGGCCATTCATGCAGACAGACAGCTTGTTGGTTGTCATGCCCAAGTAGAATACAGTACAGAGGTTGCAGCTCAGTTTGTAGATCACATGACTAGTTTCACAGGTAGCCCTGCTTTTGACAGCATAGGTGATACTTGTGACCGGACTGAGGTAGGTGACTGTGGGAGGATATATGGGACAGGTCTTGCATCTATCTCTATTACAGGGATATGAGCCATGAGGCAAGGGGTTGGAAGCAGGGATTGTGTAGAGATGGACAAGGATATTGTGTATCAGTTGCTCTGTACCACACCTATCTTAGGTAATGCCATTCATATGGTAATATGGCTTTAGCACTTTTAGTAGCAGGTGGTGTTTGAGAGGAAACGTGGGGGGGTACTCCTGTGTTATTAGCTGTGATTTCTTAGGTTGTCCCTCCCCTCTGCCCCTTTTGTATTATTTCTGGCAGCAGCCACTCTACGATGTACATATCTACCGAGACATCTCACTGCAGTTTACATGGCATCTCTTGACTGTCTTGCTGGGTGTCCACATCATGTGGTTGGCTGAGCACTTATGCGGTAAACTACTTTTAACGTTCAAAAATTGGCATTCTATGATATTTATGTCTTCATTTTACTTAAACCTACACCTTGTCTGACCATTCGCAGTTCTTAGGTTACATTAATCTGGCAATGAATGTTATATGTTGATTCATTACTTTTTTTTCCCCTATACCCTGTTTAGTTGACCGAAATGATCTTTTCATGACTCACCCACACAGGAGCTCACATGCTACTCGATAAATTTGCCGCATGTTTCACATGACTGGTACAATTTTCTTTTACAAAATCAAGGTATAACCTGACATTCACATTTGTATAGACCCTTGTAACATTTATTTTAAATAGTATCCCCCTTAGTCTCTCTCTCTCTCTCTCTCTCTCTTTCTCTCTCTCTCTTTCTCTCTCTCTCTTTCTCTCTCTCTCTCTCTCTCACCCCCTTTTTTTTTTTTTTTTTTTTAAAAAAAAAAAGAAAAGCTTGACAATGGGATTTACTTCCCGATGTGTAAGATTTTATCCAAATAAAGGATTTGTCAATTACAACTACATCAGATTAATTCATCATGAAAAATTGTAGCAACAGTTGTGGATTTATCATAATAAATACTGTCACATTTGTTGGTTGAATTACTGATATAGCTTTGGTGTGTTAAGAAATAATGAAGCAGTGTGACATGATGTTTGGTTTGTCAGGCGCTCAACTGTGCAGTCATTAGCGCCCGTCCTAAGTCCCAATTTTTTCACAGTCAATTTTTGTTTTACAGTCCAATCAAGCCACTGTCACAAATTAAGAGGATGATGAAATGTTGAGGACAACACAAATGCCCAGTCCGTGGGCAGAGAAAATCCCCAACCCGGCTTGGAATCGAACCCGGGACCCCGTGATCCAGAAGCAGCAATACTAGCCACTAGACCACGAGCTGCAGACACTGTGTGACATGTATGTGCAAAAAAAAAAATGTAGATTGTTCTGACAGGCTGCTCCATTACTAGGTCTACATCCGGGTCAAGAGTTGGCGAAGTATAGTTCAAGCAGCAACTTCTGTTGTGCATCACATGCAAAAGTTTTTTGTATAAAATATTTACTGCGAATTTTGAGGATCCATTTTTCAAAGGACTTTAAAATTACATGGAAAAGTCAAGGTAGGGTTTTGCACAATTAGTTAAATTCATTGCTGTGAAACATACCTGTGTTGCTCTGTCATTGGTATTTATAACGGATTATCCATACATCATTGTGTTCCCGTTATATATATAACTAGTAGTGCTGAATAAATAGTTCCTTTAAATTCTCTTACAGACTCCAAAACAAAATCAGCTTCAAACATAAGCAGATGACTACACATAACACAACGCAGGTGCTGTTTCATTACTGCTAAGGAGAGAGGGTACCTAAAGTTTTAAATGGAAACTCACTGACAATGTCATTATCTGCGGTTAGAATACCAAGGACCTGCAGTATCAAAGCTAGTAAACAACCTTACAGCATAGGAAAGCTAGTTACACCATCTACATGCATTCTCAGCAGATTGGATCTATCACACGGCAGAGCAACAAGTTTCTGACTATGTACTTACTGCCATTTGCTTGTATCCTGGACTCTGCAAGAGACGTTATTGCTGGCCGTGTGGGTGCAGGCAGTGCTGCCATACTGAAGCCGCCCTCTGGCAAGGCTACAGGATTGCCAATAGTCACCCTGACCTCCGACCCCTTTGCCAGTACTGTCAGGTCATGGATTATCATGACACACCTGCAACACAGATTTGCAATAATCACGGGGGCTGGACACAGGAACAATGTGAGAGTAAACAACAATGAAAGGTGTAACCTGTACACTCACTCACTCCCACTTTTCTGCGTATGTGTGATTCATTTTTGAAAATTATACAGGAAATGTTTTCTCCTAGTCAAACATCAGCCAATTCAGTTTCAGATGGCTCAACCTTCTATAATACTGGCTCTTCAGTTTGAAGTAATTTTGTGTGTTACCACAACAAATCGCTGTTCAGATATTGTTTGCCATTTGTTGTCTGTCCACTGTATTTTTAGGTAGTCCTATGCCTTTAATATTATGAATTTTAAGACAGCTGAAAAATAGGCAAGTTAAAAAAAAAAAAAAAAAAAAAAAAAAAAAAAAAAAAAAAAAAAAAAATGAAGCAAATAATTACATAATTAAAAAACTGTAATATTTTATAGAGGTAGCTCTAGACCTATTTTATCTAAAGCTTGGTTTGCAAAAGAGTGAACACAAGTGAATGTCCACAGTGTAAACGGGACACTAACAGATGCTAAAAGCATTCAGTAGCGATTCATTTGCATTAATGCATGAGCGCTTGTTTCATTACGCGTTTTTTCCAGAGAATCAAAATTGGCAGGGTTTTTGCTTCTGCGTTTGCCTAAATGTGAACAGTGCAGAAAGCATTAACTTTTGAAGTCTGCTGTTTTCATGCATGAACTACCTTAGGTATTGAGCAATCCAGGGGCAGAGGAGAAAAATGTTACTATAGTGCCTTTAACCCTTTGGCTGCTGAAGGCGCGCCACCGTCTGCGGCGTAATCCGTCTACCTACGCTGCGTGCCTGTCCCTTGGAGCCGCCGCCGGGACCGGATCCGCCCGTGCTACTCAACCTGCCCTGTGCTGAATATTTCTCGGGTGAATATGACTCGCACAGAGCCAGTGTGAATTTTCGGCGGCTTTGAGCTGTAATATCTTGGGCAATTGTTTTTGTAAAGAAATAAAATTTGGCCATCTTGTACAATTTTATGCGTTCTCTTAAGAATAACAATGAGAATGAGCCATACTGAGCCAGAAAATTGTAGGTACATCAGCCAAAAAAATAGGCGCCCGAAAAAATTTCAAAGTTTGGCTTCTTGCATCTCCCGAACTAATGCTATGACGAACGTGCAACTTGGCATGTAGTAGCCTAACAACACAAGGTTCTTAAACATAAAGTTTCATTTCCATATCACTTTTCAGAACTGAATGAATTAAGCACAAAATTGAAGATTTTGTAAAAACATCAAAAATGCAATATTTTCACTCCGATTTTGCTAGAAAACTATGCTCCATAAAACATACCAACTGGAATGAAAGTTGGGCACAAAAATCAGTGTAAACTTCAGGTTAGCATGTCTAGTAGTGTGAACACATGATGAAAATGAAATTTAGAGTGCAATAGATTGACTGCACAACGATAAGGAATCAGAATTTTTATTCCCCTACTATTTTCCAATAATCAACAAATTAGTCGAAAAGATCTTGATTTTTATGAAAAGATGAAAGCAGGGTGTATTCAATGCTTCTTTTTCAAATACCGTTTTCTATTAATGCTTCAAAGCCAGTCTCGTTCGAACAACAAATTTTAAGCCCCCACCCTCCCCAGAACAAAAATTTTCAATTTTGGCTAACAACAGAGACAAAGTAGCAAGAAAAATCGCACTTAGAAAAGGGTTTTAACTTTGGCATGTTGTTTAACATTGATCAAAAGTGTTTAAATCAGTTACGGAAAACATGTTTTGTACAAGTAGACCGAGTGTGCTCCACATTTGTACTACTAAGGATAAAAGAATATAACTTTCCATGTTACTAATTTAAATGTATCATATGCAGATTAACGTATGAGTTTTGTCATAATGGCGCAATGTACTTGGCATAATTACATTTGCCACAGTACAGATATTGCGCCATCTCAATCACCAAGTCCGTCATTTGCCAGTGAACTGCTACATATGACGTTAGGATTCGTTTGAATAATTTAGACCTGTTGCATCTACTTCCAATCCTTCTTTTTGATCTGGGCTTTGGACCGGTGAAGGTAAAAATAGATTTTTTTTTTTACATTTTTTTTTACTAATTCATTCAGAAGTGTCAATAATTTTTTTCAGATTTAGTTCCCAATGATTAGCAATGCTGCTTTGTATGATAAGTCTCAAAGCAGGGTGCAGCACATAATGGAATGTCGCAAGTTTTGCATTGGTATCTAGTTTCCCGGCGCACTTTCTGTTTCATGCAAACCACACTTCTGCGCATTAGCATACTTTTCTGCGAATGTTCACTCACGATAACAGCCGGAAAATGTCTCCCTGCGAATCGTAGAGGATTCTCGTCATCGTAGTGCCTTCCCCTACTAGCTTTTCCCCATTCTGTAGCATATTTTTCTACCATCTGACTTCTGGTCAGGTGACTACAGGGTTATAAACACAAAATCAAATAGGGGTAATGCAGGAGTAGGTTTAATAATGAATAGGAAAATAGGAATGCGGGTAAGCTACTACAAACAGCATAGTGAACGCATTATTGTTGCCAAGATAGATACGAAGCCCATGCCTACTACAGTAGTACAAGTTTATATGCCAACTAGCTCTGCAGATGACGAAGAAATTGAAGAAATGTATGATGAAATAAAAGAAATTATTCAGATTGTGAAGGGAGACGAAAATTTAATAGTCATGGGTGACTGGAATTCGATTGTAGGAAAAGGAAGAGAAGGAAACATAGTAGGTGAATATGGATTGGGGCTAAGAGACGAAAGAGGAAGCCGCCTGGTAGAATTTTGCACAGAGCACAACATAATCACAGCTAACACTTGCTTTAAGAATCATGAAAGAAGGTTGTACACATGGAAGAGCCCTGGAGATACTATAAGGTATCAGATAGATTAGATAATGGTAAGACAGAGATACAGAAACCAGGTTTTAAATTGTAAGACATTTCCAGGGGCAGATGTGGACTCTGACCACAATCTATTGGTTATGACCTGTAGATTACAACTGAAGAAACTGCAAAAAATGTGGGAATTTAAGGAGATGGGACCTGGATAACTGAAAGAACCAGAGGTTGTACAGAGTTTCAGGGACAGCATAAGGGAACAATTGACAGGAATGGGGGAAAGAAATACAGTAGAAGAAGAATGGGTAGCTTTGAGGGATGAAGTAGCGAAGGCAGCAGAGGATCAAGTAGGTAAAAAGACTAGGGCTAGTAGAAATCCTTGGGTAACAGAAGAAATTTGAATTTAATTGATGAAAGGAGAAAATATAAAAATGCAGTAAATGAAGCAGGCAAAAAGGAATACAAACGTCTCAAAAATGAGATCGACAAGAAGTGCAAAATGACTAAGCAGGGACGGCTAGAGGACAAATGTAAGGATGTAGAGGCCTATCTCACTAGGGGTAAGATAGATACTGCCTATAGGAAAGAGACCTTTGGAGATAAGAGAACGACTCGTATGAATATCAAGAGCTCAGATGGAAACCCAGTTCTTAGCAAAGAAGGGAAAGCAGAAAGGTGGAAGGAGTATATAGAGGGTTTATAGAAGGACAATGTACTTGAGGACAATATTATGGAAATGGAAGAGGATGTAGATGAAGATGAAATGGGAGATATGATACTGCATGAAGAGTTTGACACAGCACTGAAAGACCTGAGTCAAAACAAGGCCCCTGGAGTAGACAACATTCCATTGGAACTACTGACGGCCTTGGGAGAGCCAGTCCTGACAAAACTCTACCATCTGGTGAGCAAGATGTATGAACAGGCGAAATACCCTCAGACTTCAAGAAGAATATAATAATTCCAATCCCAAAGAAAGCAGGTGTTGACAGATATGAAAATTACAGAACTATCAGTTTAATAAGTCACAGCTGCAAAATACTAACACGAATTAGCATTTGTAGACTTAGAGAAAGCTTTTGACAATGTTGACTGGAAAACTCTTTCAAATTCTAAAGGTGGCAGGGGTAAAATATAGGGAGCGAAAGGCTATTTACAATTTGTACAGAAACCAGATGGCAGTTATAAGAGTCGAGGGACATGAAAGGGAAGCAGTGGTTGGGAAGGGAGTAAGACAGGGTTGTAACCTCTCCCCGATGTTGTTCAATCTGTATATTGAGCAAGCAGTAAAGGAAACAAAAGAAAAATTCAGAGTAGGTATTAAAATTCATGGAGAAGAAATAAAAACTTTGAGGTTCGCCGATGACATTGTAATTCTGTCAGAGACAGCAAAGGACTTGGAAGAGCAGTTGAATGGAATGGACAGTGTCTTGAAAGGAGGATATAAGATGAACATCAACAAAAGCAAAACGAGGATAATGGAATGTAGTCTAAGTCGGGTGATGCTGAGGGAATTAGATTAGGAAATGAGACATTTAAAGTAGTAAAGGAGTTTTGCTATTTGGGGAGCAAAATAACTGATGATGGTCGAAGTAGAGAGGATATAAAATGTAGACTGGCAATGGCAAGGAAAGCGTTTCTGAAGAAGAGAAATTTGTTAACATCGAGTATAGATTTAAGTGTCAGGAAGTCATTTCTGAAAGTATTTGTATGGAGTGTAGCCATGTATGGAAGTGAAACATGGACAATAAATAGTTTGGACAAGAAGGGAATAGAGGCATTCGAAATGTGGCGCTACAGAAGAATGCTGATGATTAGATGGGTAGATCACATAACTAATGAGGAGATATTGAATAGGATTGGGGAGAAGAGAAGTTTGTGGCAAAACTTGACTAGAAGAAGGAATCGATTTGGAGAACATGTTCTAAGGCATCAAGGGATCACAAATTTAGCATTGGAGGGCAGCGTGGAGGGTAAAAATCGTAGAGGGAGACCAAGAGATGAATACACTAAGCAGATTCAGAAGGATGTAGGTTGCAGTAGGTACTGGGAGATGAAAAAGCTTGCACAGGATAGAGTAGCATGGAGAGCTGCATCAAACCAGTCTCAGGACTGAAGATCACAACAACAACAATCTCCCTTACGAGAGAAAGGTGCAACTCTGTGAGTGCCATTTCTCGCCGTCACCAACCAGTGGAGAGCATGAGCATTTAGAGTGCACAAACCCAGAATGTGAAAAAAACATTTCTTATACCATTTCACAGTCTTACGCACTGATACCACCAAGCTCAGTAACATGTCACAATTGTCAAATGCACCCATACTCTAATTGTAATCTACAATACATTGCGGTTTCTTTATTTTTTTGCAAGTATTTCTGCCGGTTTTCTCTGTTTCAACCATTTGTGTTGTGTGACTTGTGGTAAACATGAACACCTCTCTCTTATTGCACCACTTGATGGCAAGGACCTTGTCAGTGGACCTAAACTCAGTTTCTCCTCGTTTTAATTTGTTCTGCAGTTTTGGCATGTTGCGCCTGTTCTTACGAACAGTGCCACATGCGGCTGTTCCATGGTTGTGAAGCTAGAGGAACAGGTCCAGGCTGGAATACCAGTTATCGACATATAGAATATGACCCTGTTCCAAATATGGTCCCATAAGAGTTGCCACTACGTCGCCACATTTTCCCAATTTGTGGAACCCAATTTCTGTTGTTGCCCCTGTATATACAATAAAATATAAGTATACCCACTCTGATAGTCACACAGTACAAATATCTTTATTCCGAATCTACTTCGCTTGGTTGGAATAAATTGCTTAGAAGATAATCGTCCTTTGAACAGCAAGAGACTTTATCGATACAAAGCATGTGATGTGGGCGCTCACTGTCGCTCTTAGTGAGCATATCCAGGATTTCTTTATCTGAGCAACCACGGCAACATGACATTTGTCACATAGAAAACAAGAAAACGGACAAAAATACAGGAATCTAAGTCGAATTCTGCAAAGAGCGAATGCAGCAACAAAGAAATATGCACTCTCGAACTACACAGTCAGACCACTGAACAGTTACTAGAAGAGTGAGGTGGAAAAAAAGCTCTGCGTGTATACACGTCCGTAGCACTCAGGTAGCTGTGACTCAGTGCACCCAAACAAGTCCATTGCGGTGGGAAGACCAGTGGCGTGGGACGTGTAAACACTTCCTTAGCACTGTAGGGAAGACCCAAGGCCGCATGTAAACACATCGGGCACACCAGGGGAACGGCGAGGCACGACAACTTAACACGTCCGCAGCAGTCAAAGGATTAAAATTAGTTGCGACTATTGATGTTTTACTCGCTGAAGGGGATGTGACGCCATTGCCGAGGTAACACCAACGGCGAGCCGCCTTTCCCTACCACACCACCAGCAGTTCGCTGGTTAAACGCCCCTGCTGCCATGCCATGGATGAAAAGCACCAAGTGGTATTGCGTATTAGATGCATCCATGTTCATCAGCGTTACTTGCAAAGCCTTTTCTTCTGGCATTTAAGTGATCTGCAGTTATTAGGTACTGCAGAAATGTATTATTTTGGTGCTGCATTAATAACAACAGTGTAATATGTCTGAACACAAGTTTCACAATAAAAGTGGTTGACAAGAACACGTTCACCAGCTGTGAAGATAATGTTCTGCTGCAAAATATTCCTCCGAATTTGATAATAATGGACAAAGCGGCACACCATTCTGTTGTAATGCATAAAACTAAGACAATGCAGCAAAGGTTGAAACTAGCACATATATAAATATGGTGAAGTTAATGGAACTTTTTTTCTGTACAAGCCATAAACTTCACGCTAGCAGGTCGACCAACTGGCTGATGCAAAAGGACATAGTTTAATCACGCTTCCTCTGTATCACGTTCATTTAAATCCGATTGAGAATACACAGGCCCCTGATAAAAAGCAACATGGCAAAAACCACCAAGAAGTCTGCACTCACTGAGGTTGAAATGCTAACAAAAGAAGCCACTGCAAATGTTGCACCACATGACAGGTCTCGAGCTGTCAGTCGTACCGAGAAGGTAGTTTAAGACACAAGGGTACATGAAAAACTATGACGAGTTTTGAACACATAACTTGTCTTGTTGCCATGTTAAAAGTTGCTTCTTTTGCCAAAACACAGCCGAGTTTACAAATATCATCTGATTAACATTCTAATCCAGTTGACGCTGCAACAGAATCCTGAATTAACCTAGCATCCAAGGGCAACAAAGGTCCACAGTTCACGAAAAAACAAATTCTCAGAATAAAAATAAATGTTTAACTTCAGTTATATTGTTGCAAAACCCACAGCAATTCTTGGTTCACAAGCTATTGATTGTGCTTAAAAATCACATTACTTCATTTGAAAAAAAATTTGTAGTTTCTTGAATATCAGAGTAGAGATGGAAGCTTCACATATTAATCATATCCTAATGTTATCATTTGCCAAACCTTGTTTTGATATCTCAAAACATTTATGAGATGTAGTAGTAGTAGTAGTAGTAGTAGTAGTAGTAGTAGTTGTTGTTGTTGTTGTCGTCGTCATCTTCAGTCCTGAGACTGGTTTGAAGCAGCTCTCCATGCTAATCTATCCCGTGCAAGCTCCTTCATCTCCCAGTACCTACTGCAACCTACATCCTTCTGAATCTGCTTAGTGTATTCATCTTTTGGTCTCCCTCTACGATTTTTACCCTCCACGCTGCCCTCCAATGCTAAATTTGTGATCCCTTGATGCCTCAGGATATGTCCTACCAACCGATCCCTTCTTCTAGTCAAGTTGTGCCCAAACTTCTCTTCTCCCCAATCCTATTCAATACCTCCTCATTAGTTATGTGATCTACCCACCTGATCTTCAACATTCTTCTGTAGCACCACATTTCGAAAGCTTCTATTCTCTTCTTGTCCAAACTATTTACCGTTCATGTTTCACTTCCATACATGGCTACACTCCATACAAATACTTTCAGAAATGACTTCCTGACACTTAAATCTATACTCGATGTTAACAAATTTCTCTTCTTCAGAAACGCTTTCCTTGCCATTGCCAGTCTACATTTTATATCCTCTCTACTTCGACCATCACCAGTTATTTTGCTTCCCAAATAGCAAAACTCCTTTACTACTTTAAGTGTCTCATTTCCCAATCTAATTCCCTCAGCATTACCCGACTTCATTCGACTACATTCCATTATCCTTGTTTTACTTTTGTTGATGTTCATCTTATATCCTCCTTCCAAGATACTGTCCATTCCGTTCAATTGCTCTTCCAAGTCCTTTGCTGTCTCTGACAGAATTACAATGTCATCGGTGAACCTCAAAGTTTTTATTTCTTCTCCCTGAATTTTAATACCTACTCCAAATTTTTCTTTTGTTTCCTTTACTGCTTGCTCAATATACGGATTGAATAACATCGGGGAGAGGCTACAACCCTGTCTCACTCCCTTCCTAACCACTGCTTCCCTTTCATGCCCCTCGACATAACTGCCATCTGGTTTCTGTACAAATTGTAAATATCCTTTCGCTCCCTGTATTTTACCCCTGCCACCTTTAGAATTTGAGAGAGTATTCCAGTCAACATTGTCAAAAGCTTTCTCCAAGTCTACAAATGCTAGAAACGTAGGTTTGCCTTTCCTTAATCTTTCTTCTAAGATAAGTCGTTTAAGGTCAGTATTGCCTCACGTGTTCCAACATTCTACGGAATCCAAACTGATCTTCCCCAAGGTCGGCTTCTACTAGTTTTTCCATTCATCTGTAAATAATTCGTGTTAGTATTTTTGTAGCTGTGGCTTATTAAACTGATAGTTCGGTAATTTTCACATCTGTCAACACCTGCTTTCTTTGGGATTGGTATTATTATATTCTTCTTGAAGTCTGAGGGTATTTCACCTGTCTTGCTCACGAGATGGTAGTTTCGTCAGGACTGGCTCTCCCAAGGCCGTCAGTAGTTCTAATGGAATGTTGTCTACTCCCGGGGCCTTGTTTCGACTCAGGTCTTTCAGTGTTCTGTCAAACTCTTCACACAGTATTGTATCTCCCATTTCATCTACATCTACATCCTCTTCCGTTTCCATAATATTGTCCTCAAGTACATCGCCCTTGTATAGGCCCTCTATACACTCATTCCACCTTTCTGCTTTCCCTTCTTTGCTTAGAACTGGGTTTCCATTTGAGCTCTTGATATTCATACAAGTGGTTCTCTTTTCTCCAAAGGTCTCTTTAATTTTCCTGTAGGCTGTATCTATCTTACCCCTAGTGAGATAAGCCTCTACATCCTTACATTTGTCCTCTAGCCATGCCTGCTTAGCCGTTTTGCACTTCCTGTCTATCTCATTTTTGAGACGTTTGTATTCCTTTTTGCCTGCTTCATTTACTTTATTTTTATATTTTCTCCTTTCATCAATTAAATTCAATATTTCTTCTGTTACCGAAGGACTTCTACTAGCCCTAGTCTTTTTACCTACTTGATCCTCTGCTGCCTTCAGTACTTCATCCCTCAGAGCTACCCATTTGTCTTCTACTGTATTTCTTTCCCCCATTCCTGTCAATTGTTCCCTTATGCTGTCCCTGAAACTCTGTACAACCTCTGGTTCTTTCAGTTTATCCAGGTCCCATCTCCTTAAATTCCCACATTTTTTGCAGTTTCTTCAGTTGTAATCTACAGGTCATAACCAATAGATTGTGGTCAGAGTCCACATCTGCCCCTGGAAATGTCTTACAATTTAAAACCTGTTTCTGTATCTCTGTCTTACCATTATCTAATCTATCTGATACCTTATAGTATCTCCAGGGCTCTTCCATGCGTACAACCTTCTTTCATGATTCTTAAAGCAAGTGTTAGCTGTGATTATGTTGTGCTCTGTGCAAAATTCTACCAGGCGGCTTCCTCTTTCATTTCTTAGCCCCAATCCATATTCACCTACTATGTTTCCTTCTCTTCCTTTTCCTACAATCGAATTCCAGTCACCCATGACTATTAAATTTTCGTCTCCCTTCACTATCTGAATAATTTCTTTTATCTCACCATACATTTCTTCAGTTTCTTCGTCATCTGCTGAGCTTGTTAGCATATAAACTTGTACTACTGTAGTAGGCATGGGCTTCGTGTCTATCTTGGCCACTATAATAATTTATGAGATATGAGGGATTAATGAGTAATTCATTCTAGTTTCTTTTGCTGTTGTGTGTGTGTGATGGAATGGTTTACACACATTTCATTTTCTCGAGATTGGAGACAGATAGTGATATCCTTCCAAGTTAAAGAATAATTCAAATTGTTATTGACATTTTATATATGACAACATTTGACCTAATATATCTAAAAACAAAGATGATGTGACTTACCGGACAAAAGCGCTGGCAGGTCCATAGACACACAAACAAACACAAACATACACACAAAATTCAAGCTTTCGCAACAAACTGTTGCCTCATCAGAAAAGAGGGAAGGAGAGGGAAAGACGAAAGGACGTGGGTTTTAAGGGAGAGGGTAAGGAGTCATTCCAATCCCGGGAGGGGAAAGACTAACCTTAGGGGGAAAAAAGGACAGGTATACACTCGCACTCGCACGCGCGCACACACACACACACACACACACACACACACACACACACACACATCCACACATATACAGACACAAGCAGACATATTTAAAGACCAAATGGTCTTTAAATATGTCTGCTTGTGTCTGTGTGTGTGTGTGTGTGTGTGTGTGTGTGTGTGTGTGTGTGTGTGTGTGTGTTGTGTGTTGTGTGTTGTGTGTTGTGTGTGTGTGTGTGTGTGTGTGTGTGTGTGTGAGTGAGTGAGTGAGTGAGTGAGTGTGCGCGCGCGCGAGTGTATACCCGTCCTTTTTCCCCCCTAAGGTAAGTCTTTCCGCTCCCGGGATTGGAATGACTCCTTACCCTCTCCCTTAAAACCCACATTCTTTCGTCTTTCCCTCTCCTTCCCTCTTTCCTGATGAGGCAACAGTTTGTTGCGGAAGCTTGAATTTTGTGTGTATGTTTGTGTGTCTATCGACCTGCCAGCACTTTCGTTCGGTAAGTCACATCATCTTTGTTTTTAGATATATTTTCCCACATGGAATGTTTCCCTCTGTTATATTAACATATGACCTAACATGCACCAAATGCAAATCAGTGACTTCATAAAAAATTGTTGCAGCACTGTTTACTGAATATCGAAACAGCACAATAATTATGACCATTAATGAAATGATAGACAGTTCATCATGAAGCTGATGAATTAAGCTATAACATGTGTAAGAACCAGAGTTTATTACCAAACAGTTTCTTTAAATTCGTTTGAGAAAGACTCCAGATCAGCCAGTTTGTGCGACTTGCTTTTCATGCAAGCCTGCCACATAGGCCTGGCTTTATGGTCACCTGCATGTGTACTCAGCACATGCTGGCAACTGCACTTCCCTTCACTTGCTCCGTATAGAACTGTCAAAAGTTGCAATTCATTTTAAACACATTACAACAGAAGAATATAAATCTCGTCATAGTTTGCTGGAGGCCAGGCATCCACAGCACAAAACAAAGAAAGAAATTTTGCTTGGCAGGAAATTTCTAAAGCAGTCAACATCCTACATTTCTAAGTGAAGAAAAAGGTAAAGTCATTAATTGCTTCATTCAAGAGGAACAAAGTGAACTGGGCACAAGATGTGAAACATTAAAGAAATACTTTCAACTAGTGAGACTGTGACCAGTTTCTAAAAGTCACCTTTTATAACTGTTGTCAGTAGATAGGAAACAGCTCTGCAATTTTTGCTCATCTGGAATGAGTAGCCCAAGATAATAGTCTATTGACACATGTGTAAAGTTCTGAAACATGTATTAGGAAGGCTGGAGCTCCAATTCAATCAAAAAAGTACCACTGTCACCAAGCATAACCATTCATAAATCAATATCTTCTCTCCTCTACAGCAATTCAACAACACACTACTTGTCATGCAAAAATCGTACCACGTGCTTGCAATACGAAATAATCATATTTGTATTCATAGTTTGACTTCATGACTATACTAGCATTGTACTGACAAACCCAGGTGCCAATGAGTTATGTAACACACAACTCACATTCATTAGTGCTTGTTCTTTCATGTTCTCTTCCATTTTCTCCACTGCAGAGGTTTCCTCACTGTTACAAGTAAATGGTATTGACAAACGGTGATTGTACTGTGAATGCTGCTTCTGCTTGTATTCATTTCCATTGGTCTTACACAAAGCATAACTGCTTTTAACCTATTTAAGAATATTTATTGACTCAAGGTCTGAATAAATTTCTAGATGAAAAATAAAAATCAAAAATTCTGTTGCTTTAGAGGTACCCAAAACACTCAAGAGAATGCAGCACTTGTCAGAAGCGTTGATAGCTTTATGCAGAATCAGCAGCTACCAGCACTGGCACTCAAAAACAGTGAACCCTCCCTCCAATCATCAGCACAGCATTGGTATGATGCGAATTCACAACATTTGACATTACGGGGTTAAGGGCAATATATAAAAGTACATGAACCATGGACCTTGCCGTTGGTGGGGAGGCTTGCGTGCCTCAGCGATACCAGCTACCAGCTACCAGCTACCAGCTACCAGCTACCAGCTACCAGCTACCAGCTACCAGCTACCAGCTACCAGCTACCAGCTACCAGCTACCAGCTACCAGCTACCAGCTACCAGCTACCAGCTACCAGCTACCAGCTACCAGCTACCAGCTACCAGCTACCAGCTACCAGCTACCAGCTACCAGCTACCAGCTACCAGCTACCAGCTACCAGCTACCAGCTACCAGCTACCAGCTACCAGCTACCAGCTACCAGCTACCAGCTACCAGCTACCAGCTACCAGCTACCAGCTACCAGCTACCAGCTACCAGCTAGCAGCTACCAGCTACCAGCTACCAGCTACCAGCTACCAGCTACCAGCTACCAGCTACCAGCTACCAGCTACCAGCTACCAGCTACCAGCTACCAGCTACCAGCTACCAGCTACCAGCTACCAGCTACCAGCTACCAGCTACCAGCTACCAGCTAGCAGCTAGCAGCTACCAGCTACCAGCTACCAGCTACCAGCTACCAGCTACCAGCTACCAGCTACCAGCTACCAGCTACCAGCTACCAGCTACCAGCTACCAGCTACCAGCTACCAGCTAGCAGCTAGCAGCTACCAGCTACCAGCTACCAGCTACCAGCTACCAGCTACCAGCTACCAGCTACCAGCTACCAGCTACCAGCTACCAGCTACCAGCTACCAGCTAGCAGCTAGCAGCTAGCAGCTAGCAGCTACCAGCTAGCAGCTAGCAGCTAGCAGCTAGCAGCTAGCAGCTAGCAGCTAGCAGCTAGCAGCTAGCAGCTACCAGCTAGCAGCTAGCAGCTAGCAGCTAGCAGCTAGCAGCTACCAGCTACCAGCTAGCAGCTACCAGCTAGCAGCTAGCAGCTAGCAGCTAGCAGCTAGCAGCTAGCAGCTAGCAGCTACCAGCTACCAGCTAGCAGCTAGCAGCTAGCAGCTAGCAGCTACCAGCTACCAGCTAGCAGCTACCAGCTAGCAGCTACCAGCTAGCAGCTACCAGCTAGCAGCTACCAGCTACCAGCTAGCAGCTAGCAGCTAGCAGCTACCTTTCATTACAGTGGCACTAGCAGGCGTATTTTGTTACTGATAGTCATACGTACTTTGCATAGGTATGCTCTGTAGATGGACAGTGCAACGTGTGAAAAGAAATATCATTAAAATTGCTGTGTCCTTCCCGGCTGAATGTTAGGCTTGTATGTACTGTGTAATTTTTTCTTTCGACAATAAATGATTCCAAAACCTCGCTATTCTCGTCCTGTTACATTATTGATACATAGATTAAACTCTGGGGTAAACTCCATACTTCAAGCATGGATTTGTACTCTCAGGGTGGGAAATATATATATATATATATATAGAGGGAGGGAGGGAGGGAGGGAGGGAGGGAGGACAAGCATTGGGTCTGACATCCCCTAGTGTGATACGCAGGAACTGCAGAAAACGTGTACAGTTGTAATTAAATTCTCCAGAGCTTAAGATAGCGGAATGATTACATGGAAGATACAAACAGTGGCTATAACTGATCTAATATCCCAAGATTGAGTTTTAAAATCGTGTTAGTGTAGGATCATGATAGTCTCGTAGTATTTGTCAATTACTTTTCCATTCAGGAAGTGGTTAGGAGCCCTTGCGACAACTTATCGTACTATTTGAGCAGATATCTAAAGTGAAGAAAAAGAAGGTAAAACCTTTACCTGTCAGACCTAGTCACTGTAGGTCCTGGCATAGTTGACACACTACTAGGCGATGGATTAGGCAAAACTGTCTGAATGGAAGGTGCTTTTCCATAAAAGGGTTTCAGGTGATCAAAATGTACTATCACTAACCGATCTGGCAACTGGATTTCAGCATTTACTGGAGAGCTTAACCGAATGATAGGGTACGGTCCGTCATATTGAGGTGCAAACTACTTTGTTCTTCCTCGTCCTACTGTTGGGTTATGCAAGAAGATTAAATCTGCAGGCTTGTAAAGGGGCATTACTGCATTCTTATTACTTCACTGTAATTGTTTTTTGGTGGCTTTGGAATTATTGGTTTGAACTTGTTTCCAAATTGACTTGAAACGGCGGGATAACCTCTTGACACACCTGGGGGCAATTTGTCCAATTCAAAAGGTGAGTGCATCGGTTTGCCAAAAACTATCTCATAATGACTATAGCCTGTTGACTCATGGACACGGCTATTATAGGCTGAAGCGACTATATTGATACAACGGTCCCAATCTGAATGCGTTCTGTTTACATAGTAACTTAACATTTTCTTAATTGTCCTGTGGACACGTTACAGGCGGCCATTTGCCTTTGGATGAAAGGGGGTGGTTCTCCACTTTTTGATTCTTAGAAGCTTGCATCCTTGAACGAATAAAGCCGACATAAAGTTCGTCCCTTGGTCTGTTAGAACATCGTCAGGGCTGCCGAAAGGCAAAACTAAGTGACTGACAAATTCTCTAGCAACTGTCTCTGCTGCCATATCAGCGAGAGGTACCAAAACAAGGTTTCGAGAAAAGTGGTCCATAATGGACAGGATGTATTTATTGTTTTGGTTGCTTTGTGGAAAAGGACCGACGATATCCAGGGCAATATTCTGAAATGTTCTCGTCGCCTCTGGAAGGCTTTGTAAAGGTATTTTGGTCCTAGGAGGGGGTGCTCTTAAAGCGCAAGGTAAAATATTTTGAATATACTTTTGAACATCTTTCTTTCTGTTTTACCACCAATACCGTGCAACTATCCTTGCATTCGTTGCTCTTCGCCCATTATGGCATGCTTGCAAACTATCATGACATTGAGCAATTACTCTGAACTGCAATTCCTTAGGAATTACAACTTTATTACCACCCGGAGTCTTTCGGTATAAAATACCATCTTCAGTAATGAAATCTACACTGGTAACATACCTATGACATTCAACATCTCGGCTTTGCGCCTCTTTCAGTTCCTCAATCAAAACATCATTTGTTTGAACTACCCTTACTTTACGACTCAGGGAGTCAGCATTAGAATGCAGTCTACCAGGTTCATGCTTAACCTCGTAGTCATATTCGGCAAGTTTTAAAGCCCATCTAGTTAAATGACTGCTAGGGTCTTTCAGATTCAACATCCAAGTTAATGCCACGTGATGTGTTATTATGGTGAACTTTTTACCATACAAATAACATTTAAAATAGGTTCCCCCGAACAGAAGTGCAAGCAATTCCTTTTCAGTAGTACTATAATTTATTTCAGCCTGATTCATCTGGCGGGAGGCATACCCAACAGGTCTTTCATCTCCATTATATTCTTGGCTAAGGACTGAACTCAGAACAAAATCTGAGGCATCGGTCGCAAGAATAAATGGTTTTTCAAAATCTGGATAGAATGACAGAGGTGAGCTTGTTAGTACCTCTTTAATCTTCTTTACAGCTACTTCACATTCTTATGGCCACTCGAAAACTGCACCTTTTTTCAACAACTTGGTTAATGGTTTAGCTGCCGATACCTGAACTGCACCCTCCCCACGTCAGCCAAGGAGTAGATGCCCGTCTACCTGTGGCATCAGGACTCACGGCAATGGTCATCCTGCCAGATGGCCCTTCCTGAGGCTGGGTGGTGCCTGTGAGGAGAGCCCCTGGTTGGAGTGGGTGGTATTGGGGCGGACGTTTCGCAGATGAAACGTCATCATGCACCAGGACGCTCTGCGGCCACGTCTTCTA
Organism: Schistocerca americana; assembly: GCF_021461395.2. Classification (NCBI taxonomy): domain Eukaryota; kingdom Metazoa; phylum Arthropoda; class Insecta; order Orthoptera; family Acrididae; genus Schistocerca; species Schistocerca americana. The sequence continues at coordinate 206,738,433 of NC_060127.1, read as the reverse complement.
AGAGGAAAGGTTCTATCTGTCTCTGGTTCTGGTACTTCTGCCTTTTCCCCCCTTGGCCACTCCCTGGGAGTAAGGACAGGCCCGCCGGCGTGGGACAAAATACTTCCCCCGCTATTTAATCTGTTCTCGGACCTATGGGGTGACGTTCGCCACCTCGAAGCCCATGTACTTTGTACAGCATATCCAAGATATCTTCGGAGAAATCGAGGTGTTCGGGGGCCATTCTCACAAAGATCACCTCTGCTACACAGTCGGCGGCGCTCCAGGCATGCGACAGACTAGGGGACATCCCAGTGTCTGTTGTCCATTTTGGAGGAAGATATACATTGCAGACAACTATTTCCTGCATAGCCCTTATTCCGACAGCCACAGCTTCAAGAAGTGTTCCAAGGGGCACACGTTGACTGCAGACTGAGTTTATGTCCTAAACGCAAACTCCACCTGACACACTATTTTAGTCACGGTTCCTGTAATATCCATTACAGCCACAGAGTTCAGGGGTCCACATTGCTGGGAACCAGGTTTCCTGGAGGGCAATGCAGATAGCAGGTGTAAAGCTAAACAGTTGCTGTAGCTCAGACAGGGGGTGGAGAAAACCTCCGCAATTCCACTGGAGAATAACATCGTGAGACTGGGAGGGCATGGAACATTAAATGAGGCAGTTTACATCTCACACCGAGTCACCTGCTGCCACCGATTTATTGCCTGAGCAGTCTGTATCCATTGGGTCTGAGGATCTGGCGAGATCTAGGTCCTCGGCGGATGCCAAAATCTCCACCCCATCCTCAGCCACAGAGCTTGTAGGAAGCAGTGTTGTGGGTGCCACCGCAATTTCCTCTTTCATTTTTCGTTTTCTATCGCTGCTCCTTGGGTTTCCCTGGCTGGGAGAACTTCACTGGCTCAGTCTCCGGGACTGAGGATGAGCGTAAAGACGTACGACCAGCTGCTTTTGGGCTCTTCAGCTCTGGTGGGTCTCTTCTTTCCCACTAGAAGAGACCTGGGAAGGGAGTGACCCAAAGGACCCTTTCCTAGGGAGGGAAGCTGAAGGAAACATACACTTCTCTGGGTTAGAAGTTAGGATGGACGTCCCAGGTGGCTGGGGGATGTTGCTCCAGAAGTAGGTGGTGCAGGAGTAACAGGGAGGTAAATGCCCCCCACCATCAAGGCAGTAGTTTTAGTCTTCCGGCTCTGAGAGGTGTCCTCGGCTGGCGGAGCTGATGGTGCCAGAACTGCTGTAGCAGCGGCGTGAGATGCCATACACACAGGATGCAGGCGATCAAATTTTCTCGTAGCCCGAGTGTAGGTCAGCCTGTCCAGGGTCTTGTACTCCATGACTTTCCTTTCTTTCTAGAGATTCCTGCAGTCAGGCGGCTCTTCACAGTTGACACAGACGGTAGGCGAGGCACATGGAGTATTGCGATGTGATGGACGTCCACAATCTCGGCATGTGACGCTGGAAGTACAGCAGGATGACATATGGCCGAACCACCAGCACTTAAAGCACCGCATAGAGGGAGGGATATAGGGCTTTACAGCACACTGGTAGACCATCACCTTGACCTTCTCGGGCAATGTATCACCCTCAGAAGCCCAGATGAAGGCACCGGTGGCAACCTGATTATCCTTCGGATCCCGGTGGACATGGTGGGTGAAATGTACACCTCCTTGCTTTAAATTGGCACGCAGCTCATTGCCGGACTGCAAAAGAAGGGGTCTGTGAAATATGATGCCCAAACCATGTTCAAGCTCTTATGGGGCATGATGATCATAGAAACATCGCCCAGCTTGTCACAAGTGAGTAACTTCTGTGACTGCGCAGATGCTGTTTTGATCAAGAGCGACCCGTATCTCATTTTGGACAAGCTCTCCATCTTCCCAAACTTGTCCTCTAAATGCTGAACAAAAAAGTAAAGCATCGTCATGAAAGATTCCCCATCAGCTCTCCAACATACAAGGTACTGGGGCGAATAAGATCTGCTGCCATCCTTTGACATTGACCCCAAATCGCGCCCCCTACCTGGCCACACCATGGGAGTATATAGCTGTGCATTGAATTGAGCTCGTGATGACTGAGACTGCTGGTGTTTCACCACCAGCAAGAGATTATGCACTACACTTCACCACGTGTCATCCACCCTGATGCCACCCACTCTGATCAGGGACCCACCCTACAGGCACCAGCTAGCTGCAGCAAATTCCACCTGACAGGATGGTCATTGTCGGGAGTCCCAATGCCCCAGGGGGATGGGCATCTAACCCTTGGCATATGTAGGAAGTTAACTGTGTGGTCACGGGGCTCTACCAACAGGGTACATGGCAGACCCACCACAACAGACTGGCTACTGTGCCGGATATCAGGTGCAAAGAAGTCCATGGCCATTGTCAATGGAGAAATTGTCACTGCATAGTGCACGGTGGAAAACGCACCCAGGAAGGTGTCCTCACCCAAGAGGTGGAGAATGGGCAGGACTGCATTGCAACAACGAGATAGGGGCTAATGATCTCAATGCATGATGGACATGATGGACCTTGTAAAGCGCCCTTCTCCAATTGGCTTGTTCTTTGGGAAAATTTTGAACAATAGAGGTCAAACCCTACAGGGGACCATCACATAAAGACCGCAATGTGTGAAATTCGTTTTATTCGCCTCGCAAGGCAGGCAGGAGTACCTTGGGCCTATTCTAACCCCCAGACCCATAAGGGAACAAAGAATGGTTCTTCCATCATTTTAGTAAGGTACTTGAAGGTGCAATTGCAATAAACATATTTTTGACAACTTAGGTTTAATTAAATTTGACAGTTACCACCTCACTGTGATATAACATATTAATTTGATAAGCTTGTGTATTTCACAATGTCTATAGTACGTATGAATGATGGTGGCTACCATATAGCTATTTTAGTTAAAATACATTATTTACACTTTCATACCATTTAGTTCTCTCTCTTCTGCACGAAATCCGGTGCAGGTGGGTGAAGCATTTCTGCAATGTGGGACAACAGTAGCTGCTTAATCACACTTCACTGTAACAGCTCTTTTGAGTGCTTTATTCCATACCATCTCATTATTGTTGAATGATATGCTATGCCCTTAGATCTGCGAACACTGTTCTCCGAATGTAATGGCTGTGGTGACAAAGATGAATGTTGCCTGTCATTAAATTTCTAGACACCAACCACTAGTCCATGTACTGCCTTTAGTTATTGAGAAGAGTTCCTATTCTAAATGGAGAGTCAGTATGCGAGTATTCTTTAAGAAATATTTTGGATTGTTCAGCAGACAATTTACACTTGAGATAAAATATCAGTTACCAGTGCAAAAGGAGATGCAAAGGTTGTGCGGTCACAAAAGACTGGAGTGGAACATGTAACGTGAATGAAGTAGAGATGAATAAAATATGTGGAAAGGAGTTTATTTTATTAAGTTGGAAGTGTGCAGGGCAGCATACACAAGGAGGAAGTATTGCATTGGCTGAAAGCCCTGAGCTGATTATGTGCGCACCCTGGAAAGAGGGCAGGAAGGATTGTGAGGTAAATTATATCTTACAAATTTGAACTGTTTTGCTACTGGTCTGCCAGTCTCGGAGATGTGAGCAGGAGGTTGCCTGCCATCCTCCGTAGGTGCTGATTGTTATATTAACTTCGACAAAAAAAGAAATTTTAAATACGTTATCTGAAAAATAAGTCGGCATTTGAGGTTATTATTTATTTGTTTTAAGTATGAGTGACTATTCTAAAAGTAAGCTCTGTGAGACTTTCCTGGGAGAACGCTATTAGATTCCGATGCACCACTCCAGGTTTACTGTATCCCTTGGACCTTCACATTGACCATGAAGCCCCCAGGGGCTCAGCATTCATTTGCTGAGTATGGGCTTGGCGATCCCGGGTCCTGAGCTGGGGACTGGTCGGCGCCGCCAGTCTCCTGTCACCGTAACCCCCGGACATGCTTCAGCGACCACCGTATGGCGCGGCGGTGGAATGTTGTGTGCTGCGGGTAATGGTAATCTTGGCTTGACCGCCTGGATTGCGAGGAAGGCCGACCTCTAAAAAACCCCTCAATCTTCCGGTGTGCTCCGTGCCTATGAGATGATTGGCTGTTGAGGTGGAACAGTCGGAAGCGGGCAACCTCTGGGGCACCTGCCGCACCCCAGTTGTATAAGGCTTACTCAGGCACCAGGGCTCTGTCTGAGCGGACAATTAGTTCCCTAGCTGCTCGTGGGATCGCAATGGACCCTGCGACCTCTACATTTCCCCCTACCAGTGGCTTGGGTGGGCCACTCGTAGGAAAACACACCCCATCGAAAAAGCGACTTCGTGCTGAGAGTCCTCCAGTGCCTAGTGTTGATCGAGATTTGTAAGACTGTCGTAACAGAGCACATGCTGATAATCAGAATGTGTTTTTGATTATTAAACGGAAGGAGGGTAGCTTTGAGAGGGTTTCTTCCTTTCACATCCACAAGGGTCTTGAGGGAATTGCAGGAACACTTAAATCTGTGAAGCGACTGCGCAATGGGACTCTGTTAGTTGAGACATCTAGTTCCTGTCAAGTCGCTTCTCTTCGGAAAGCAACCTGTCTTAGTGAGTACGCTATCGAGACCGAGCTCCACTCCACTCTGAATTACAGTAAGGGTGTTGTGACATGTAGGGACTTGGTGGATATCCCCATAGACGAGTTAAAATCTGAATGGGCTGATGAAGGTATTGTTGACGTGCAGCATATTATGAAACGAGTCGATGGGGACCTAGTCCAATCCGACTCGTTTATTCTCACGTCCAGTTGCCCACGACTCCCAGAGCATGTTAAAGCGGGGTTCTTACGTTTGCCAGTAAGGCCATATTTCCCCAACCCAATGCGCTTCCTTAAATGTCAGCGCTTTGGGCATACTACGTTGGGGTGCAATGGGATAGCCACTTGTGGTAAATGTGGTCAGCCTGCCCATGAAGGAGCTGATTGTTCATCGCCTGTGAAGTGCGTGAATTGCTCTGGGATTCACCCAGTCTAGAGCCGGGTCTGCCCCATCTATCTTGACGAACGGAAGATACAGGAGATTAAAACATCTAAGCGCATCCCCTATGGTGAGGCCAAGAAGCTCTTTAAGGCCATGCAACCTCCTATGTTTACTAGATCTTTCGCTTCTGCTCTGAAAAAACCGGTACAAATAGCCACTGTTGCTACGCAAACGGAGGTTGCTAGTGTGAGAACTAATACCTGCGTTTGCCAGTGCACTTGTGCTGCTGCGGTTGTTTTGCAACCTGCGGCTCTCCCCGCAACGTCGGACAAGGTTGTGGTTGCTGACATTGGGGTACATCCTCCCTCTCCCCATGTGGGGCCTTCTGCCCAGGCGAGTAATGCTCCACCTGTTGACAAGGCTCTGCATTCTAAGCCCCCCAAGACAAAGTCGCCAAAGCTGAAGGATTTGCCACCTGCGGAGACTAGTCAGGGTCGATCCGATGACGAGGCCATCGTACTGTCTGACATCTCCCGTGGGTCGTCATCGGAGCTGATGGACATTGACATCGACCGGGGGCGATCTTCTTGCCCCAGGAATAAATCTCTGGCCAGTACGGGCTCTCCTCCAAAGCACAGAGGCACGGTGAGAGTTCAGCCACCCTGATCACTGGCTCCCATATTACAGTGGAACCTGAATGGGTTCAGGACGCATGTGGCCGAACTACAACTCCTTGTACGTGAGTTCCCTTTGTGCTTATGTCTCCAAGAGACACATTTTCAGGCCACTGATGCTCCTTCTTTACGGGGCTATACCGTCTATCGGAAAGATGATCTGGCGGGGGGAAGGGCAAAGGGTGGTGTTGCGGTTTTTGTCCGTGACATGCACCCCTCATCTGAGCTCCCTCTCGTTACAGACTTGCAAGCAGTTGCAGTTGACCTTCTTGTGGGTCGGAGGCTCACGGTCTGTTCACTTTACTTACCCCCCTCAGGATGCGATAGACTTTGAGGCTCTCACAGACCTTATTAGCCAACTTCCCCGCCCATTTCTTCTTCTGGGGGATTTCAATGCTCATGTCTTATGGGACTCTTCGACTACTTGCCCCAGGGGTCGCATTCTGGAAAGCCTCATGATGTCTGAAGAACTGTGCATCCTCAACTCTGGTGCTCCCACTCATTTCTGTACTGCTTCTGGGTCGTCATCAGCTATTGACCTTTCCTTTTGCTCTCCAGCACTCGCGGATTCTGCTCTGTGGGAGGTTGCTGCTGAACTCCATTCTAGTGACCACTTTCCCCTTTGGATTCGCCTCCTGGATGAGGCTATGGCATTTCCGGTACCGCCCCGGTGGCATCTCTGCAGGGCTGACTGGACACTTTTCAGCCAACTGGCTGTTCTGGAACACCGTGCCAGCGTCCACGAATAGGTAGACCATGTTATAGCCGTGATCTCCCATGCTGCTGAATTGTCAATCCAACGGTCATCCGGTCATCCCAAGAGGCGTCCTGTCCCTTGGTGGACCACTGAGTGCCGCTCAGCTATCCGAGCCCGCCGTGCAGCTCTGCGCCGCTTCAAGTGCCGTCCCTCAGCTGACAATCTTGCGGCCTTTCGGGTGGCAAGGGCCAAGGCGCGGCGAGTGGTTAAAGAGAGCAAACGACGGTCATGGCAATCGTTCTTGAACTCCATCTCCCGCTCCACTAGTTCTACGAAAGTGTGGGAAGCCATCAGGAGGATTTCCGGGAAACTCGGCCAGCTACCTGTCACGGCATTGCTGCATCAGGGAAGTCTCCTCATGGCGCCGAGAGACATTGCCCAGACACTGGCCATGCATTTTGCAGAATCTACCGCCACTATTAACTGTGATCCAGATTTCTGCCGCTACCGCACTGCCATCGAGAGGGGTCACTTGGACTTCCGGTCTCCTAATTCTGAACCCTACAACTGCCCCTTTATAATGTGGGAACTGGATTCGGCGCTGTCTGTGGCTCATGATACTGCGCCTGGCCATGATCAAATCCGGTACAGCATGCTGCAGCACTTGTTACTGCCTTCCAAGGAAGTTCTCCTGACCTTTTTTAATATGATATGGTTATCTGGCACGTACCCTGACTTGTGGAAGGAGGCGATTTTGATCCCCCTCCTCAAACCGGGGAATGACCGAACGCATCCCAGCAGTTATCGAAGTATCGCTTTGACGAGCTGTGTCGGGAAGACGTTAGAACGCATGGTCAACCGTCGCCTGGTTTGGCTGCTTGAAACCAGGCAGCTCCTTAGCCCCTCGCAGTGTGGCTTTCGGAGATGTCGTTCAACTATAGACAACTTGACCCTGCTTGAGGCGGCCATCCAGCAGGCCTTCCTCCGTAACCAGCATTGTCTCTGTGTCTTCTTTGACATTCATAAGGCGTATGACACTACTTGGCGCCGCCATATCCTCAATCAACTCCATGAGTGGGGTTTTCGTGGCCGTCTCCCCATCTTCCTTCGGTCCTTTCTTTCCCACCGCCTCTTTCGATATAGGGTTGGTAATGTGCTATCTGATTTGTATGTGCAGGAGAATGGTGTTCCTCAGGGAAGCGTTTTAAGTGTGACCCTCTTTGCCGTCGCCATTAACAGTATCACGTCCACTATCCGGAGTCCTGCCCAATGCTCCTTGTTTGTGGACGATTTTGCTGTTTTCTGTTCTTCCTCCAGTCTTGTCACTGCTAGTCGGCAGTTGCAGCTTACGATACAGCGATTAGCGGCATGGACTGTGAAGACGGGTTTTACCTTTTCTGCCGACAAATGTGTGTGTGTTCATTTTAGTCGTTCTCGACGTCTTTTTACCTCCCCTGAATTGCGTCTGAGGGACACCATTCTTCCTTTTAGCGACACTGTGCGGTTCCTGGGCCTCACTTTTGATTCCAAACTGTCGTGGTTGCCTCACCTTAAAGACCTCAAGGTGCGGGCCCTGAAGGCACTGAATATTTTGAAGTGTCTGAGCCATCGGTCCTGGGGAGCAGATCGGGCGCGTCTGCTGCAGTTTTATAGGGCTTTCGTCCGATCGCGTCTTGACTATGGTTGCACCGTGTATGGGTCAGCAAGGCCTTCGTATCTGAAGATTCTTGACGCAGTACACCATGAGGGTATCAGGCTGGCCACTGGTGCCTTCCGTACTAGCCCCATCCCCAGCCTGTGTGCTGAGGCAGGGGAACCGCCGCTCGCCATCCGGTGGCAACTACTCATGGTGCGACGGGTGTGTCAATTCCTTGCCTGTCCTACCTCCCCTGCGTACCCTACCGTTGCCCGACCGCCTATGGAACGTCTCTTTTCCAGTCGTCCCAGGGCACCGAGGCCATTTGGGATTCGTGCCAAGCATTTGCTTGAGTCCTTTGGTGTGGATCGTGTGGCCCCCCAACGACAAGGTTTTACTCGCCTGCCTCCCTGGTTGCTCCAGAGGCCCAGCGTCCTTTTAGACTTCTCGGAGTACCGGATGAGCTGCACTCCTGTGTTTGTTTTTACCTCCTTATTTTACGATATTTTAAACCAGCATCCCGACCATGTCCCAGTATTTACGGATGGCTCTAAACAGGGGGACTCTGTTGGTTGTGCTGTTGTTTTCCCTGATCGAGTCGTCAAGTTACGGCTTCCTGCGGCGTTTACCATCTTTGATGCCGAATTGTTTGCGATCTTGCGGGCATTGGAGCAGATGAGATGTGTTCCCAGTCGTAAGTTCCTCATCTGTTCTGACTCCCTGAGTGCCCTTCAGACCATGCAACACTTGTACCCAGCGGATACGGTCGTCCAGAACATCCATGATGCCCTCCTCCACCTGCAGCGGCAGGGGAAGGAGGTTTCCTTCTGCTGGGTGCCGGGGCACGTGAGTATTAAGGGAAACGAGTTGGCGGATGTGGCTGCCAAAGATGCATGTTCCCTCCCTCACGTTGTTGACTGTGCCGTCCCCCTCCATGCTGTTACCTCCCTCCTGCGTTTTCGCGTTACGCGTCAGTGGGAAGAGGAGTGGCTGGCAGTCGGTGAAAATAAGCTGCGTCTGGTCAAGGCCACCACGCGGCCATGGCGTACGTCCTACCAGTCATGCAGGCGGGATGAGGTTCTCCTCACTCGCCTCCGCATCGGGCACACTCCCTTCACACATGGTTTTTTACTCCGGCGGGAGGATCCCCCAATCTGCAGTGCTTGTGGCGTCCAGATTACTGTCCGCCTCATTTTACTTGACTGTCTTTTATTCTCTGACCAGAGGGCGGTGGTTTCTTTGCCACCGGATTTGCCCTCTATTTTGAAAGATGACGCATCGTCTGTGGTGAAGGTTTTACGGTTTTGTGTCATGTCCAATTTGTTGCCACGGATTTTAGGGAGAGGGTTTTAATGTGCTGCTGGATGACTGGCTCACCCAGATTTTAGGTAAGAGGTCCGCCACTCACGAATACCTCCTTGTTTCCCTTCGGTTTCTGTCCTCCCTTCCTTGTTTCCTTTCCTTTTTTAGTGCACTCCTCCTCTTGTTTTGCCTCTGTATGTGAGGATTTGGAACTGCGTCAGGTCTGTGTCTTTTAGCTGTTCCCCTTGTTCGCTGTTCGTCTTAGTCCCTTCACTGCATGTGTTCCTGTTTTTATGCGTTTGGGCGCTGATGACCCCGCTGTTTAGCGCCCGTAAGCCTCTCTCTCTCTCTCTCACACACACACACACACACACACACACACACACACACACACACACACACACACACAAAAAAGAGTGAATCTTCCAAGGGTTTGTGGTTTCAGCGGCTTCTGGGAGACCAGTAATAGATTCCGATGCACCATGCAAGTTTCCTGTATCCCTTGGACCTTCACATTGACCATGAAACACAGAAATTGCATCGGGATTGAATACAAAAGGGACAATGCCGACTTAAGTACAAGAGGAGTGAATCTTCTAAGAGTTTGTGTTTTGAGCGGCTCCTGGGAGACCAGTATTAGAAAAGTTGCACCAGTGCAGGTTTACCTTCACATTGACCATGAAACACAGAGATGGGAAATAAATGCTACTACTTCTTCCAGGTTTCAAAACAAAAGGAGGTGAGAGCTAAACTTCATGTGTTTTGCATTTGCTAATGAGGCTCCCACACATCGTTGTTTGGTGTGGGGGGGGGGGGGATCGTGAATGCTGTGATATAAAATGTTCAGCCACATTTTGAAAGCTCCTGCTCTTCTACCATCATTGAGCACAATTTTTTTCTTTTTTTTCTTTTTTTCTTTCTTTCTTTTTTCTTTTTCTTTTTTTCCTAACAAGAAAATAATGCTTCCATTAAAACCATTGTCTGCATCAGGAACACCATATTTTTATTATTCCTCTTAAGAATTTCAACCACCACCTACTCCCATCTGGTATTACACACAAAATTTTCTCTAAGATGCTCACCTCCTAAATTTCTCTCAACAAGAATTATCACTTGGTTTTGCTGAGATATTATTTTTGTTGTACTGGTATACACTGAATTTAAAAATCACAACCTTCAAGTTCTAACTCTCAATTGGTTTAGTCTGCTGGATAGTAGTCACCAATTTAGTAAGAATCAAAGTGTATTATTATATGTGACAATATGACATCCCAGTAACAGCAAAACTTTGCCATGGAAAGTGCATCTCTTCCAGTAACTATGTACTACGTCTCCCAGTGAGTGATTGAGTTTGTGAGTACACTAATTGTGAATGCTACAGTGAAATGTTAAATGACTCAGTTACCCTCACAGTTTCCTGCACCAAGGGAAAAATAAACAAAATCAGAACCAATGTAGAAATTTTGCTTAAATTAGAATGATGAAGTATCGGTGCCTTACACAGCTGGTTTTTTAATTAACTTAAATGCTTCTTGATATTCCTTATTCCATTTCCAAATGGAGATCGACTTGTGAAGATGAACAACTTTGAGGTTGAAAACTGTGATAGAAATTACATACACTGTGTGACTTTCAGTTGTCTACAGTATTTTGGCGCAGGAAATTTTCCCTCTGGTTCTATTTTTGTCAGATCAGATATGATCCTGCACAAAGAAATGTGCCCAAGGAAATTGTTTTGTGACTTGGTGAATTCTTTTTTATCCATCTTTAATGTGACTCATGCTACACTAAATGCTTAAATTACATAGCACAGTGTGTGTAAATGTTCTCCCTAAAGACAGCACTAATTAGAATATGACCCACATAATGCTGAGTGTGTCAATTCTTCTCTTAGAACTTCTGTGAGTTCTGTCATAAAGGCTACTGATGATCCTGACAGACTGAAGGGTATTTGTTTAAACTCGTAACATGTTCCATTCAACAGAAAGCCTGTGTTTTTCCAGCTATACCTTCATCTTCCAGTTGGTCACATTGCACAGTACACCACATCACTGCACCATGAGCATCAGTTAGTAAATTCGCACTGCCATCCCTTTGTGCTACAGTGTGGATCGGATTAGAACATTCACTATCTCAGTGTTAAATTACCTGATTCTCCAACTTACCCTTAATTACTTTAACTACTGCTTTCTAGGGCAAGGGTACTGGATACAGTATGCTATGGAATGACTCACGATTCTTAACTACAGTCTTACAAGTGCAACATCTGATCAGACTAGGTGTTTTTAAAATATATAGACCTTAATATTTTTACCTGTTTCTTCCATTTAGCTAGAGGCATGTCCACTAATGTTTGAATCATACTGTGAGGATTAGTGAGAGCATCTTCATCAATATTATTCTCCTGGAACTCGGTATCTTCCTCAGACTTACTTAAAGTTGCATTTCCCCCTTTTGTCGAAAATGAATAAGCTCATATTTATGATTGCAGCTCCCTAATGGTCTCCCTTGTTGAATCCTGAAACACTCTTCTCTTGTGTTCCCTCCACTAGTCAGACAGAAATGAAGTGTAGGGGAATACATTTACAAAGCTATTCAGAATCGGTCAATTCTGAGAAATAAACTGATATTAAGTGATCCAAAAATGAATTCCCTCTGCTCACACATACTTTCCTGATTTGCGAATTTTAACAGTGCTTGGTCTTCAATTATACAGGGTACTTTTCCGGCTCCATATTATGTGAAAATCAACACCTATTTCTTTCAGGCACTGTTTATATTGTATATGTTTCACAGATTTTTTTGTTGATATCAGATTATGCAGCACACTTACTAAATAAATTAGAAGTATTTTCAATATTTTTGAACCTGCTTAAGGTTATTCAAAAACATTACATAGAAACTGATGCAACTGTTTTTCCCAAAATGCTTCCTCAAATTGACATGCCATTTTAATCCAATGTTGCACATTTGAAGGAGACCAAATTTTTACCAGATATGCATGATATTATGGCTGACGTGCTAGACCTATTTAATTCCACCTATTATGTATATTACAAGTATGAAAACATTGTATCTTACATTTTAACCTTTACAATTTTTATCCTAATAAAAATGTTACATTTTCTATAATTTAGTTGATTCTGCAATATACCTTATACCTACTACCTAACTATCAACTATTACAAGTTAAAGAAAAATATTAGAGCAATGGTATATAACTCGAGGAAATATTTGTACTTGAAATCTGAAAAATACAGGTTGTGGGGAATTGTGATTGAAGAGGAGTCCAATTAAATCGTGCCTCAGAACATTGCTGAAGCATATTCTTCACCCTGCAGCATTTATTCATCTTCAAGCTCCCTCTTGGCCCTCCTTTTAGCACTTCTTGCTTCTTAGGTAACTTCAAGAGCTGAATCTTTCAGCTTCATGTACCCATTGTCCATCACACACAAGCAATTGATGTTCCATATTAGATCCACATTTTATGCCTAAATTTCTCAGAGCTTCATACCTTCCTATCATTCCATCATTGAAACATATCACTGCATCTAGTACACCATTTTTAATGTATTTAGTCTTAGAAAAATATTGTTGCGTAATCTTCCCCATACGCAGTGGTTGAAACTTTCATTTTTATTATGAGTGCCCCCATGAAGACATTTACTAAGCAAAACAAGGTCACTCACATCTCTAAAAATTGGTTTTATTTTATTCATAACAGGCTCAGGAAGAGAATGCTTATAATGATATATCTGAAAAAAAATTTTTTTTTCTTTATTGTAACCACACCAAGAATCTGACAGGTCAAAGTCTGTGAACAGGGTGGTCATCTGTGGGCAACTCGTAAAAGTAGGTAGCCCATACAGCTTTTCTCATTGCTGTAACATCTTCAGAGTTGTTATGGACTGACCTTTAGATGACATGCACCTCTGAATGAAGGTCTATTTCAGTTTCTGTCAATCTGCTCTGGCCAGACAGAGATTTTCCATCCGATAGCAACTTTCCTTTCGTTTCTCATCATAGCTTCCTCAATCTAGCACCCATCCTCTTTTGCATATTTCCACAACACTCCAGTTTAATGACTTCAGTGTCTATGGTGACACCTTTGTAACAAATTTTGTTGAAAGCTTTAGAGTCCCCATCGCCTAGGTACTTCGTATATGTAACATTATAATTGGGCACCAACCTCTGAAATATTTTTTAGAGCTCCATCACACTCCGTACCACCACTGTAAACACCATAATTCTTAGAACACTGATGTTCAATACATACTTCAATGTTACCATCACAGGTGTGGCAGTTCTTAGATAAGCACTCATCATCAACTACTTTTCCATTCTCCAGAGAAGTACCACTTAAAACACCATTCAAGAAACAATGTCCTTGACATTGCTGTTGCACTTGATGGGACATGGCGATGTCCCTGGTTCCACTAATATTTACAGTTTCTTTAACTGCACATTTTGTAGATGCCTTAGGCACAACTGTCAAGGCACCTAAAAGTATTTTTATGTACTTGTTGAACCTAGTTTGAGGAAGAGGAAGGTCCATCAAACCACAAAATGTTTGAGTAGCCTTTTCCCTTTTTGTATTGCACACATGCAGGCACTAACTTTAGATTCACACCATATGTATTATGCACAATGTTCAAAGTCATTTTTGAGGTTATTTATTGGAGGATGTACACAGAACAGCTACTTTTGATGCTAAACCCTTCCTGCTACCTTGTTGTTCAGTTATTTCCAGACAGCCTACACCATCACGCTGCTTACATTTCCCCACTTCCTTTATCAAAGAAGAAAAAATGCCCTCATCACCAACAACAAATCCACTACAGACAGTATCATTGTTAACAAAAAATTTTAATCACTGGGAGGCATGGTGGGAATTTCTCCCCAAAGAAATGATACATAAGTTACTTTCAACAGTGTGGCTTGCTTTGTCATTTATGTAGCACTTGGGCAACAGACATTCAGTAACACGTGCGTAAACTGTTTCAGCAGAACAGTGGTAAATACTAACAAAGATAATCATTTACAGACACTAGAAACCTGCACTGTTACTAACATATACAATGTATCATACGAATAATCACTGGAAACAGAAAGTTCACTGTTCTTCCCAAAATAATACTGGTTTTTGCAACAGAAATAAAGGGGGTGTGGTGGCATACATGTCCATAACGCTAAAATTTGCTATATGTAGGTCATTTTTCATTTGAAACCCTATAATGTACATATATCAATGTAATCGGGAAAGACTATAGAATGTAATAAAGTCATTAAAAAATTTAGGTTTTTCCACCAATTAAAAGTACCCAGTATCCTTAATGGGTTTACTTTGATTGTTCACAGCAATGGCAATATGCAAATTATTAACAGGAAATACCGAAAATGCAATGAGGTAGATTTTCCATAATAATTCCCATTCTCCCCAACGAAATTGCTGTTACATCCATAATTCAGCATATTTGGACCTCCACAAAAGGCATTAAAATGTATTTATGATGCTGTGTTTCCTCCCTCTATAAATCTTCTTTCACTTCAGTGAAAGGTTTGCACTTGGTAGTGTTCATTGTGACTTCTGATCCATTTCCGACAACTTCAGTTGTGGAGTGACCCATTTCCAAAGCTTTTTTTAGTTTGCTGAATCACGACTTCTCATATTATGACTTGGGCTTGTGGAAATTCTAGCCATTATTTTTGCTCTCTTTCTCCTGCATATGTTGGAATTTTTGGTTTTTAGTCCTGTTGCTTTTCACAAAACCAAAATTTGTTTAAGAATGTGGCTTAAAATTCTTCACCTTTCGAATAATTTTTGGTTACACAAATGACCCAGATATGTGCTTAACATTACATGTGGCTAATGCATGTGTCTATTTTGCCCTGTTCCGTTTAATGTCTCTGAAATAAATGTATGAACTGTTTGAACCCAACCATGGCATACATCCTGTGGCCTTTTTTGATTGTCCTGAAAGTTGCGTTATCTACAATTATTTGAGTTGCATTATCAATGTTAGTCTCTACTTTGCTTAATGCTGCATTAATGTTGTGCAGTAGCAGCCCTCTATTTATTCCGTCGACACTTCCTCATAGTGAATGACTTGCTGGTGGATTTCATTTTCTCCAGTGCACACTACCACTCACCCACAACCTCTATTGACATTTTTTGCCATGTGTGCTACTGTACATTAATGCTGTCGGGGATATTAGATTCAAAGATGTATGGGTACTGCTCCCTTCATTAGTTACAGTGGTACTTTGTAACTATGACATCACTTTCTAGTCACTTTCTTCTTGCACGTATTTGTATGACTTCATTGTTGGACAACCACGTTAACATGCATAAACAGTATCTTTCCTAGAATTAGGCCTTTGGTTCAACTAATGCTTCAATGTTTAGTTGACATGTTTTAATACTTGGTCTCACTTCTGTAGATGTTTGGCACAGGTAAAGAGCTCTTGATGAGTCATTCCTTTCTTGATGTATGTACTTCTCATGTAGTTGGGAGATTAGCCAGTTGTGTTCTTTTTTGTAGTACCACCCAGGGATCACATGGAGAGTCCTTTGAGGTTGACACATGCACTTGTGAAGCTACATTGACCCCTGATATAGCTAACAAGCTTCATAACTGACAGAAGGTTAATAAAAGTTTATCTTATGTTGGATAAGTAGTTTATAAACATATATTACAACATATATTACAACATAGTAAATATCTATTAAAAACTAAATTACATAACTTTCTCTTGAATCACTATTCCATAAGATTTTCAGCTCAGTGGGAAGGAGGTCGAGAATTTTTACAGCAGCATACATAGCATCTCGCTGCAGCAGAGACAGTGTACATAATTCTTTGTTTAGTGCCACACCTGTGAGCTGCTGAGTTCTGTCACAAAGGATCCAGTCTCCAGGAACACTATACATTAGAGAAAATAAGTGTTGAGAAGCAGTAGCAAATATTCTCAGCAGTTTGATTAAGGAAGAGTTCCCCCAGGGCATATTTCTATGTGACACTATAGAGTGCACAGAAGCAGAATAAGCTACCTGTCTGACCCCTTCATCATCCAGAATGAGAGAACAAAAGCTGCTGAGCTGACACTCTGCTCAGCGTGATAAATGTGACATTACTTGCATGATTTGCAGTGGATGTCAATGCCCAATAACTTGATGGTATCAACTGATAATATGATGGTTATTCAGTGTCACTAGGTGTTTTGTCTGGCTTTCTGTGAGTTCATATAAATTGCATAAAATTTAACATGTTTATATTGGCAGGAAGGGAGTTAATGAACCTGTTACAAAAGTTTTGTGAAATGTTATTGGAGACTGTGTTTGACAGATATTCTGTTACAATGATGGTGTCATCTGTAAACATGGTACATTTCCACTATACACCATTCACTACTGCAGGCAGATCTTAGCATAAATCAGAGATGCTGAAGGACTCGGAAGGACAGAAGGTGTTTCTTTACCCAAACTCTGTTCTGGCTGTACTACTAGATGACTTATCAGGTTCATGACACACAGTACCAGTTGCATGTAGCCTATATAAGTTCTTTCTTTGATTTTCAGTATTTAATACAAATGTAGAGTGAATTTAAATCCCTGCCATAATTTAGTACTTATATGTTGCAACAAAAGTTTTACCCTGTAGGACGAGTATTACAGTCGGAAACTGTGCATACACGTCTTGCAGCAGTGTTGCTCGAGTTGCGCTATTTATATATACTGCAAATATCCAATGTTTCATAATGAGAGCACTTTGTGATTTCCAAAAACTTCAAACATAATTTCAAACCTCTCATAAATGCTAAATGTCAGAACATACTTGTGCATTTGCAAAGCAGTCAGAAGTATGAAGTTGTTATATACATTGTAGTTTGATTCCTTAAACATACTGAGTAAGTTTTATATGGAAGATACTTATCGTGCATCATAAATTGAGCATATTTTTACAATAATGTGGCTCGTCACTCATGCCTGAAATTCTCTTATGCAGATGTAACAATAGTATATATCCTAAATGATTACTAAGTATTATTAGAAGTTTCAGTTATAGGTTTCTCTTCTAACTGTACGTCACAGATAATTAATGGATACACGTGTTGGCTGAAATGTATTGTGCCATTGTCCTAATAATCAGAATGTTAGTAGTTTGTTACAAGGATACATGCATTAAAACTTGAAAAAGCAGTACATGATGTACATACATTTCTACTAAGCTGCAATCTTTCAAGATTGACAGAGCACTTTACTATACTAATATGATGCATATTTTATAATACTAAAGTATGAGATGGCAATCGTGAGTGACTGGATATGATCAGTCGTCTCACTGCATACAGTTGTTGCTAACATTCCAGTAACAGTGTTTATACCATTTTGGTCTATTTTAGAATGTAAGATTCAACTGACACTAATTGGCACAGCAGAAAACTATGTAATGTGCCTTGGCATACAGTATCGGAAGACTTGTATATTGTTTTTTAATGTGTCTGTGGTGGAAATTGGAAGAGCTGATTAATCCCTCATTCTGTGTGTTGATGTTACTGGTAGATTCGATTAGTTGTAGTTTACACATGATCCAGTATGGTTCTGAGGTGAAAGGACAGGATCTTCATTCTTAAATTATACTAGGTATGGATATTTTCACATACTGTACTGCTCCTTCCTTTGTATTTGATACAGAACATACTGTTGTTCATGTGTGCCTGTGTGTGTGGGCTGTTCATTATCTGTATATCACATTTCATGGAACATGGTGCATATTTTCCAGTGCAGTCTACAGTGGACAATGTTTTCTTTTACAAAATGATTATCATATTTGGAGGCTGCGGACGTGCATATAATCAAACTTGTTAAATGTAGCTACCATAACTGCTGGTCAAGAAGGTATGGGAGTTTGTTAATGACATTGTAAATATGATTGTTATTAGTTTTTAAATTTTATTTATTCATAGAAAACTTACTTTAGCATAATTTAGAAACTCAGAGGAATTTGTGGAATGTTATATTTACCATGTGTTAGGTAACCTGTGTATACAGGCAATTAACATATTTTGTGTTGATTAAATTGTTATCTGCGCATTTTCATACCATTACCACAATAGCAGTATGTTTCCCTAAAATTCTAGTTTCTCTCAACTTTGATATTTCCGTATGATGCTTTTCTGTATAATGACAGTCTGCATTTGTAACCCAATGTAGGAGGGGCATTCACTAAGTAATGGAACATATTTCTATTCATGTTTCTATTCCAGTTCAAAAAAATGTGCACAAAACGTCTTTGGATATGATGAAACTATAGGAGCTGAAGTAGGAATATTCCACAAAGTTCCATTAAGTGGCAGCACTAATTGTGCCTTAAAAATTGTTTGTAACAGAGGTATGTTCCAAGCAGGGACCTGTTGAGTTTTCAGTGCAAAAGCAGACCATCACAGTTATTCATAGGCACTTGCAGTTGTGACTCTGCTGTGTCGGAACATGCAAACACTCTGATGGTGATCTGGCAATCACAATGGATGGAACAATCTTGTTTCTCAGCTGGACATCTCTGTTGTTAGTGCAGACACAGTTGTCCACCAGTTAGGGTAATCAAAGATGTGCCCTGCTCTGTTCCGGCAAACTAGAGATGGTAAAGACCAACGAACGACCATCTGTGCCAAACAGACTGTGCATTAGGAGGGTTATAGTGATAATTTTTGTTGAATTTGTCAGACGGTGAAACACTTTGAACTGAGAAACAAAACAGCAATCCACAGAGTAGTGCCACATCACCTCCTCTGAAGAAAAAGTTCAAAGCTGCATCCTCAACCAATGAAGTCATGGTGGTGGTCTTCTGAAATTTTGAAGTTGTTATTCTTTGTGCTTACCTCCATCATAATGTAGTGTTCTGCACTACCATCAGGAAGTTGACAAATGACTTCAGCATGTAGATCACCACAAAAATTGAAATGAACTTTTCCTTCTCCATGGCATGGCAACACTGCACCAAGTCTGCACACGTTAGAGGAGCACACATACTTCATTGGGACAAAGAAACAAAAGCCAGAAGGTGCGATATCCAGACTGTTGTGTGGACAAGGAAGAACTATCCATTGAAGGACGCTCTCTACAGAAAGCAGTGTGTGGATGATAGGGTAGTTGTTGAAGCAACAAGATGGCACCAATGTCAATCAGTAGATTGGTGTCGCACAGGTATACAAGGCCTCCCAGAAAGGTGGCATAAGGCCATCAAATTGAACAGAAATTATGTTGAAAACTCAGGTTTTGTATCAAAGATGATAGGAAATAATATGGTGTTACGGAATCCTGAATAGAACCAACCTGCTTTCTGAAAAATTGTTGCATTACTTACTGTATATCCCTCATACAATTAATTGAGCATTTTAGACAATCCAATGTTCCAATTTAGTAATGTAGGACATACTATTTTGTGTATTATGATCAGCTCAAACAAGCTGCATAGTTATTTAAATTGTAATATGTGCTAATAATTCCTTTTAACACTTATTATTTAATGTTAGCTGAGGTGTAGCCTGTACTGACTACAGATGCTTGTTAGATGTTAAATTTCATTAATGTGTCTGTGTTGTAAAAATAAAATTTCAAACAATTTAATATCAGCAAGGTACCAGTAACTTGGAAGGAATATCTAACAGCATACATCAGTGCATAAAGTGCTGTTACATTTTTGAATAATTTAATGTTGCACTTCTGTATATTTACCCATTGTTAATTGTACCATGACCAAACAATGTACATGTGATGTTAGGAAACATGGTATTGCCAACTTGTTGGCTCAGCATAAACATGTAAATCTCACAGTATTAAATTTGACATGATCTTTGGTTTTAAATATGGTCAAATACCACTTGCCATAAACAGAACAATCATGTGTGTCTCACTATCACCTTTCTAGAAATGTCTGACATTACTTCCACTTACTTGTGTCAGACATATTCTGTTTTCTTTCCTGTCAGTCTCACTTGACCAACTCTTGATCTTTTCGACCCCAATGGTATTAGGTTGCGAGGCCAGAGGGCGTCTTTCATTTTCTTTATTTAATCTTCTCTCTGATGGAAGGAGGACATGCTCATGTATTGAAGAACAAGAACAAGAACAAGAACAAGATGAAGAGGAAGCAGTTGTGATACAATCTAGTATCTCCTCAAAGTGTGTGGAGAAATCTTTAGCAATACTTGTATCAGAACAGTGATGACCATGCTGTGGTGGAGCATTATTAAATTTCCGTGAAGTTGTGCAAAAGACTGGACATCCCTGATGGACACAAAAGTAATTTGGAGGTGCCAGATGTTTGGAGAAGACTGAAATAGAAATGAGGACAGGACTTTGTGATGGAGCAGTGTTGAAAGTATGAGGTACTGCTGTATCTCCTCACAAGAGAGTATCTTCTTGCTAAACAGTTTCCCAGATGCTACTATGTTCAGAGTGATGTCTCTCATCCCAGACCTCGTGGATGTCTGCTCTGCTCCTATCATTTGTATTTTGGTGTCCACTACTGGGAGACAGATAATTGTCATCATGGGTGAATGTTCTCCAAGGCTGCTAACGGGAAGATGACACAACATCCAGCTAGCATTGTCAGATTCCTGAAGTACCTTTACCTGCAGCCTATCACTTGGGGAAGGCACCAAACTGTCTCACATCAGAAGCCCTACTTGCTGAGCATCACACTTTTTCCAGCCATTTGCATGCTTCACCTTCCCAAAAATGTGCATCAGCATTATAAAAGCCAGAGCACAAATGTATTAAGGGTAGCTCACGAGTGTCGTCAACTAAAAGTTGTGGAATCTCCATCACGTGTCGACACTGTAGCTACTCACAGCACTTCATATTGGTCAGAAAGTGATGTTAAGTGGTTGTGGATTTCACAATTGTCTGGTGTGGAAGGAGCCAGCTTAAAATAAATATTGTGCAAGTTTCCAGTGTTAACCCAGCACTTCAGATGTGGAATTCCCTTCCAGATGTTTTAAGACACATCCAGTAAGACCTGGTGTGGTTAGGCAGGATCACATAACTTAAGAATTAAATGGGTAATAGAAATGGTAGAGTCGTTATTTTGGTCATTTATTTATTTAGTCTTAAATGCCATATGCTTCTGGGATATTTTCATTGGTGTTACATGCATTTAATGTAAAACATGCAATCTGTTGTAAAACTGCCACAGATTCCTCTTGCTGTACCCAAGGCATGTCAGAATTCCTATTACAGGTGTATAAGAGTTATAGAAGGGACTTTGTATGTTTCCAGACATGGGTTCATTAATGAAACCTGGTGGATAAAGTTTGCTCAAGAACCTCTCTGTAATAGGAATTGTGAAACACTCTGGAATTATTAGTGAGCAGGTGGATGGCATGTGTTGAGTGTAGGCTCAATAGTCACAAAAATCTTGCATTTAAGAAGCTTTGCTTTAGTCTCACCTAATCAATATAAATATGCAATAATACAAAAACATCATTATTTGGTGAAGTCCATATGATTCTCAGTTTAGATATCTTTTGTAGTAATATCACCTCAGTTTGGAGTTTTCAGTTATCAACTTCCATGTTTCCCTTGTAAATTCAGTATTACAGTGGTGAAGAATGTGACTGAAACACAACAGGTAATATTACAATAGTTTGTTCATAAATATATTCTGAGTGCATGTGCTGTCAGCAAGAATGTATATATGGCACACTTACTGTTACAACAAACTTTTTTGTGGTTCACAAGTTACTGCAATAATGTCTTTGTATTCATAATATCCCTGTTGTGATAATCATATGTACACAAATTATAGTGATATTTGCATGTTCCTGTTGTTCATATGTGAAAATTTAGTACCTTACCATCCAGATTTTGTAAAGGTATCAACAAATTGCCAATTGTTCAGACTATGATGCCATTTTATACACAAGAGTTAATCTTCTGACTGGTATGCAAATAAGTTAATGAGCTCAATGTTTCACTTAAAGCATAATTGCAAACATTTGCTTGACGTTTTCTTCCTTAAATGCGTGAAGTCGTCAGAAGACTGTAAGTGCACTCATCCTGAAATACTCAACAAATAAAGTTACACTGCCTTGACAAGCACACAGTTTCCCACTGTACTACTGGCCAATATCTACTCGCTAAGACGTATAATCTAACATCAAAAATGTCTTGTTGTGTTAAAGTCCATCAATAATTAAGCAAAATATTTTTTCTAGTTCCTGGAAGGCTTTAATTAGGCAACTTGCGACTGGTACTGGGTTCCAGGATATACAACTGAATCTCCCGTACCACAGTGTAAGAGTTAACTTGAAGGTCAGTTACTGGAATAACATTAGTTTAATAAGTGATGTTTAGTTTCGCAATACTGTCTGATTGTAAAGTGACTTATTATGTCAAAAAGCCTTGTTATTAATATAGTGCATCTTCATTGGGGCTCTTCTCTGTTTTTTATTACACTAGCCATTGGCTACAGATTTTTCTCCATCAGATGCATGTGTCCATGCATGTCCACTCCATGCACATTTCTTACTTAATGTGTAAGAATTTTGGGTACATGAACATTGATTAGTGTAGATCTTGTTTGTGTACATGGTTGTTGGGTGGTCATAAATCATTAACTCAATCCATTAATTTATGGCTAAAGTTAGAAGCAGTTCCCAGCTGTGGAAGGTTCTTGATTCTCCTATGTCATATCTTTACTTAAACACATGTTCCATTCTTCTTCTGATACTGATCACTGCAATACAGGGGACCAAGTATACAAAGTGTCTGTTAACTGTTGTTGTTTGAATATGAACTTCTGTTAGTGGATACAGGACTCGGAGCATGTGAGTGTGGACTACCACAATCCAAAGACCCACAAATACCATCAAAAGCATGAGACAGCTGTTTCCATAAGTTGTTCCTCCGTGATTTACTTGTAATTATGTTGGGGGATCTGATCGGGTCATTACCAAGATAGTGAGCTGCAGTAGGTTTGATTTAGCAGTTTACTCCCATTGACTTGCAGTGTAGGGGAAGTTAGACATGTTTGCACACTTCCATTCTTTCACTGTTCATCTCTATTACTGTGATTCAGTAACTTTACGATTGGATAGAAGGCAAAGAGCTTGAGTAGTTCTCTAGAATGTTTCTAAATACTTTCAATGTGCCTATTTAGAGAGATTGCTATACTCATATTCATTTCCTGTGGTGGATTAAATGTACTAAGCAACCAGTAGGAATAAATGGAATCAGTACCGATGTAGAAATTTCTTCTGAAATCAGGATGATGAAGTACTGGTGCCTCATGCAGCTGGTTTTTAATTAACTCAAATGCTTCTTGATATTCCTTATTCCATTTTCAGATGGAGATGGACTTGTGAAGATAAAAAAAATCAAGGATGAATACTGTGATAGAAATTGCATGAAATGAAATGAGAGATTTTTCAGTTGTCTACAGCATATTTGTGCAGGAAAATTTCTCACTGGTTTCATTTTCATCAGATCAGATATGATTCCACACAAAGAAATGACATGCCCAGGGAAATTGTTTTGCAATTTGGCAAATTCTTATTTATCCATCCTTAATGTGACTCTTGCTCCACTAAACCCTTCAATTACATGGCACAGAATGTCTAAATGTGCTCTCTAAAGTCAGTACTAATTTGTATACTGCCTACATAATGTTAGGTGTGTCAATGGTTTGAATGGCTCTGAGCACTATGGGACTTAACATCTATGGTCATCAGTCCCCTAGAACTTAGAACTACTTAAACCTAACTAACCTAAGGACATCACAGAACACCCAGTCATCACGAGGCAGAGAAAATCACTGACCCTGCCGGGAAGCGAGAACGCTACCGCACGACCACGAGCTGCGGACTAAGTGTGTCAATAATTCTTCTCTTTGAACTTCGTTAAGTGCTGTCATAAAGGCCACTGATGATACTGACAGACCAAAGGCCATTCTTTTAAACTGGTAACACCTTCCACTCCACAGAAAGCCTGTGTTCTGCCTGCTATGCCTTCATCTTCCAGTTGGTCACATTGTACAGTAAACTGCATCATTTCATCATGAGCATCAGTTAGTAAATGCACACTGCCATCTTCTTTTGTTACAGTGGGGATTGGAATAGAACCTTCCCTACCTGAGTTATAAATTATCTGATTCTCCTACATATTCTTAATTGCTTTATTAACTACTACTTTCTAGGGCAAGGATACTGGGTACAATTTGCTATGGAATCACTCATGATTCTTAACTGGAGTTTCCCAAGCGCATCATCTGATCGGACCAGGTGTTTTTAGAACAGATCGACATAACACCCTTGTATTTTTACCTGTTCCTCCCATTTACCTTCAGGCATGTCCACTAATGATTGAATCATATTTTGAGTACTAGTCACAGCATCTTAATCATTATTATTCTCCTGCAGACCAGCATTTCCTCAGACTTACTTGAAGATGCAGTCCCCAAGCTCATATTTATGAATGGAGCACCCTAATTGTCTCCCTTGATGAATCCTGAAACTATCTCCTCTTCTGTTCATTTCTGTCTGACTAGTGGAAGGAAGTGCAAGAGAATGCATTTACAAAGCTATTCAGAATCGGCCAACTCTGAGAACTAAACTGATGTCAAGTGATGCTAAAATGAATACACTCTGCTTGTACATACTCTCCTGAATTCTGAAATTTAATAGTGCCTGGCCTTTGGTGGGATTGCATTGATTGTTTACAGCAATGGCAATATGGAAATGATCTACAGGAAATATTCAAAATGCAAGGATGTAGATTTTCTGTGATAGCTCCCGTCTTCCTCGCATGAAAAGCATTAAAATGTATTCATGTTTCCATTTCTCCTTCCTCTATAAATCCTAACTCACTACAGTGACAGGTTTGCACTAGGTTGTTTTCTGACAATTTCAGTTTCTGAGTGGCCAACTTCCAAAATTCATTTAGTTTACTGTATCATAACTTCACATATTACAGCTTCAGCTTTATGACTTGAGCTTTGGAATATCTGGCCATTGGTTTTTCACTCTCTCTGGCATATGTTGGAAGTATTTTATTTTCAATCCTGCTTTTTTTCCACAAAACCAAAATTTGTTTATGAAGGTGGTTTAAATTCTTCAGAATTGGAATAAATTTTTGTTAAACAAATGACCCGGATATTTGCTTAACATTACATCTGGCTAACACACGTCTACTTTGCCCTGTTTGGTTTAATGTTTCTGAAATGTTCGAGCTGTTTGAACCCAACCAAGGTGAATACCCTGTGCCCATTTTTGACTGTCCTGAAAGTTCCATTATCTGCGGTTATTTGAGGTGCATTGTCAATGTTAGTCTCTATTTTGTCTAATGCTGGAGTAATTTTGTGTAGTAGAAGCCCTTTATTTATTCCTTTTCATCCTTTGTCACAGTTTGAGGATTTCCGGTGAATTTTGTTTTTTACACCATGCACAGCTGCTCACCTACAACCTCTACAGATATTTCTTGTCACACGCGCTACTGCACATTGATGCTTGCTAGCCACGTTCCTCTTGTATGTAGCTGATCTCCATGATTAGTTTGGCTTTGCTGTTGGACAACCATGTTGATAACATGCTTAAACAGTATCTTCCCTAGAATTTGGTTGGTTCAACTAATGCCTTCATTGTAGAGTTGGCATGTTTTAATACTTGGTCTCACTTCTGTAAATGTTAGGCCCTGGTAAAGAGCTTTTGATGTGATGATGAGTCATTCCTTCCCTGACTGGTATGTACTTCTCATGTATTCAGGTTAGCTAGTTGTGTCAGTTTTTTAGTAACACCCAGAGACCACGTGTAGGGTCCGTTTAGGTTGACACGTGCACATGTGAAGCTGCATTGCCCCCTGAAGTACTTTTATTAACCTTTTGTCAGTTATGAAACTTGTTAGGTATATCTTATGTTGGATAAGTAGTTTATAAACACATTGTACAACAGTCATTAAAGATACAGTTATGGAATAGTAAATAACTATTCAAAACTGAGCAATAATAATACTAATTGAGTGGCCCTTCTATGAACTGATTTAGTCTGTCAATAATATCTGATGCAGATCTCATAAAGCACAGCAATACTTCAGATGACGGTGGACAATCTTGATTATATGCACTCTTTCTTGTAGACCTGTGGTTCTCTCAAAGTGTACTGTCAATGAAGTGCAGTCATTGGTTAGGTTTTCTCACAACAATGCCTATATGATCATTCCAATTTAATTTGTCTGAAATTGTAATTTCTAGGTATTAAGCTTAATTGATAGCCTTTAGATTGAGATATTGTGAAACAGAAATTTAGCAGGTATCCCCTTGTACTCTTGTGGATGTTCTCATTTCTCCTTATTGAGAGACAATTGCTACTCTTCACACCATACAAATATCGTATAAATCATTTTGCAATTCGTATTGATCATCTGACAACTTGCTAGATGGTAAATGAAAGCATCATCTGCTAACAATCTAAGAGGACTGCTCAGATTGTTTCTTAAATCATTTGTGTGGATCAGGATCAGCAGAGGGCCTATAACAGCCCAGTGGCTCACAATAAATTATTATGGCCTATGACCTTTCTGACAGGAAATCATGAATCCAGTGCATAACTAAGATTTGACACATAACTATGCAATTTTATTAGAAGTTGTGTCTAAGGAATAGTGTCGAAAGCCTTCTGGAAGCCTAAAAATATGACACCACTTTGGATCCCCCTTTCAGTCTCAATTGTTACATTGTGGAACTAAAGTGTGGATGTGTTGCCTTGCTTAACGAGAAAAACATTTTCTGAATCCATGCTGACTGTGTATCAACAGATTGTTTTCCCAGAGCAAATGGGTGTGTTGATGATGATGTTGTTGTTGTTGTTGTTGTTGTTGTCTTCAGTATTGAGTCTGGTTTGATGCAGCTCTCCAAGCTACCCTATACTGTGCAAGTTTCTTCATCTCCCAGTACCTACTGCAACCTAAATCCTTCTGAATCTGCTCAGTGTATTCATCTCTTGGTCTCCCTCTACAATTTTTACCCTCCACGCTGCCCTCCAATGTTAAATTTGTGATCCCTTGTTGCCACAGAACATGTCCTACCAACAGTCCCTTCTTATTGTCAAGTTATGCCACAAACTCCTCTTCTCCCCAATTCTATTCAATACCTATTCATTAGTTACGTGATCTACCCATCTAATCTTCAGCATTTTTCTGTAGCACCACATTTCGAAATCTTCTATTCTCTTCCTGTCCAAACTATTTATCGTCCATGTTTCACTCCATACAAATACTTTCAGAAATGACTTCATGACACTTAAATCTACACTCGATGTTAACAAATTTCTCTTCTTGCCATTGCCAGTTTACATTTTATAATCTTCTCTACTTCGGCCATCATCAGTAATTTTGCTCCCCAAATAGCAAAACTCTTTCACTACTTTGTGTCTCATTTCCTAATCTAATTCCCTCAGCATCACCCGACTTAATTAGACTACATTCCATTATCCTCATTTTGCTTTTGTTGATGTTCATCTTATATCCCCCTTTCAAGACACTGTCCATTCCGTTCAGCTGCTCTTCCAGGTCTTTTGCTGTGTCTGGCAGAATTAGTGTCATCGGTGAACCTCAACACTTTTATTTCTTCTCCATGGATTTTAATACCTACTCCAAATTTTTCTTTTGTTTCCTTTACTGCTTTCTCAATATACAGATTGAATAACATTAGGGAGAGGCTACAACCCTGTCTCACTCCCTTCCCAACCATTGCTTCCCTTTCATGTACCTCAACTCTAATACCTGCTATCTGGTTTCTGTACAAATTGTAAATAGCCTTTCGCTCCCAGTATTTTACCCCTGCCACCTTCAGAATTTGAAAGAGAGTATTCTAGTCAACATTGTCGAAGTCTACAAATGCTAGAAATGTAGGTTTGCGTTTCCTTAATCTTTCTTCTAAGATAAGTCGTAAGGTCAGTATTGCCTCACGTGTTCCAATATTTCTACGGAATTCAAACTGATCTTCCCCGACGTCGGCTTCTACCAGTTTTTCCATTCGTCTAATTATGGAGTTACTGTGTAAGCATACTCTGAAACAAACCTGAGTGGCATACAATCCCGACCAGAAGCATTCTTTATTAAGTAATGTAAGCTGCTTCTCAACATGGAGAAAACCTGCTACCAAGTTAGTCATGTTGGCATTCATTCTTGATTTGAATACTAGAATACATTCTTGGTTTTTGAAATTCTTTCAGCAAAGCAAACTATGCTTTCTGTAACTCAGCTTTAGTCTCACTTCATCAGTAACATCACTATTGTTATCGCAGAGTGAAGGTATTGATTTCTTGTTGGTGTTGTTGTACTTTACATATGACCAATATCTCTATCGATTCTTCTAGTTTTAAGGCCAGTTTCATTGTGGAACTTACTAAAAGCCTCTCACACTGGGATTTTACATTGTTTTACATTTGGCTTTCATTTCTTCATACCTTCTGTAATAGTGTTCCAATCGGTTTTGTGAACTATGTGGGACCTCTTATTATAGCTCTCAACTGCCATTGTTTCCATTTATTTAATCCATGATCTCTGGTCTAGGCCTACATAGTCAGATCAGATGGAGTTCAGGCTGCCTCTGAAAAAGGTGTCAAGTGCATTTTTAACTGTGTTTCTATATGTATACTTTACGTTTATTTTTGTGTGTTTGGATCTTACAACATTGCCTCGCTACAGTAAGCATGTGGACACTGACCCGTGTATCCATCGTAATGCTCCCTATTTGCTCATTATTATTTGTTGCTAAGTAGTCAACAATGCTTTTCCAATAATTTACAATTAATGTGGGCACCTGCACTAATAATTATTGCTGTAAATACTTCTCTGAGAAAGCTTTTGGTATGTCAGATGACATACCTAAAATCGACTTGCGACATGTATTTTAGCCAACATATGGAGGCAAGATTGAAGTCATCATCAACTGTGTTTGTATGACTGGGGTACCTATTTGGAATGGCTAAGCTCTTCTTTGAGCTGTTCAGCAACTCATTCAGGTGGTTGGTTAAACAAGGTATGTAAGCTTCAGTGCTTTCTATTAGCGATTGGTGTTCTGGATCTTTCCGAACACAGCTACAATAATTTACAGTTGCAATACCAACTGCATCTAAAACTACCTTCATCCTGTTTTTGCCCTGGACTGTTTTAAACTGTCAACCATTCTGTAGCTTACTGAGACTCTCTAATATAGTAAGACAGCCATTCACCACAACACAGCCCCCACTATCCGAGTAGGCACCTCCTGTGTGTAGTGGTCCCCTGACATATTAAGCAAAACCCAGGAAACACAACACCGTAAGGCACAAGTCAGAGAATCTGCAGACTGAGTGCAGGACTGTCGTAGCCCCTGATACAGAGCTGAATTGGTGGTACGTTTCAAAGGACCATGGTCAATTCTGTCATAATGCTATTGATAGTGAGCTCCACCTTCAAATAGCAAGACAGGCAATCTTTACCATATCAGCTAGCCACCAAAAGCAGACGCACTGTGTGTGTTGCTTTGGATCAGATCAGTTTTAGTACCAACATGAGCCACCGTCTGCAATTGGCAAAAACCTCTGTTCGCCATAGCATCCAGAAGCACCTATTCCACATCAGGAATAAGTAATCCTGAACTTTCATATAGGTTTGACCAGAGTTTTGCAACATTAGTTGGTCCGGTCCTAGTGTTATATTGCATCCTCAGTCAATGCCACATTTCTTCACTGTAATAGGTCTTCAGCAGTCCCATGAACATTTTATCCAGTGGCTGGATCCTACAGGTGCAGTGAGAAGGGAGTCTAACTAAGTGAACATGATGAATCCTACTTGCAGATAAGAGCCTCAATGCTTAGGTGGAGATCCGCTGGTAACACAGTTCAACATGCTAATTTCATTGTTGCTGCCTCCTTCTCTGACTTAGCAAACCAAACGTGTCAACCAAGGGACATTGTGGCAGCTTTAAAATATTGCATTTTCTATTCCCCACTAAGTTAACAGCCATTTGATCATAATCCACTTTCTTTCGTTGCTGTTGGTCCTGTGACACAAATGTCTTGTGACTGCTACTAGAATCCCCATGTTATTCGTTAGCTCAGTAATACCCAGACTATATTTTACTGTAACATCCAGAAACCGCTTTGAACACAAGAATTTAGATTTAAACATCCATGTGAACATCAAGGGGGTTACGGAATACTTGGAAGCCAGACTGTTTCATAACCCCCCCCCCCCCCCAAATAAAATCTGACTTCATCATTCTTTGGATGAATAACTTCTAGAGCCTTCATGGGGAGTTACAAAATTGACTTGCTTCATTAAATTACTATATGACCAACTTCTGCTCCTCAAGGACCTCTCACTTATAAATACTTTTTCAGTGTATATTGTAAATGGTCAGCCAGCCACATACACCCCTGTCTCTCCTCGTTTTCTTCTTGTTCCAGTTGTGTTTTAATTGACAGTTTTTAAACATCTCCCGACTTCCAAATTTTTTTCCTGTGGTTGAGCACCTGTGGTTGAGCACCTGTGGTTGAGCACCTGTGGTTGAGCACCTGTGGTTGAGCACCTGTGGTTGAGCCCACGATCACGCATATGTACCATACCACACCTGTATCAATCAGCGGCTGAATGGGGCAGCGAAAGGAGGAGTGGCTAATGTACAGCATCGGGGTCTCCCAGCTCTTGCATCTGTTAGAGCTGGTGCCACTCTGCTGATGAGATGCAAGAAAGTCAGTTATTCACTGATCCATCCATCCATCCGTCGATTTCACTTCTTCAGTTACTAGTATTGCCTCTGATGTATACTGTGTGGGAATTGTCTATAACAAAGAATTGGAGTGCAGACGACATAGGAGAAGATGCGCATAGAAACAGATGAAGAAAGATCGTCAGAACAGGACAGACAGACTGACTCCAGTTTAAATCTGTCGTAAGACAGATCCAGCAGCACTCCACATGTACAGTGAAACAGTCCTCCGCCAACCAGCTTTCAGAGGTTATTTAGGGTTACCTTTTCTGTATTTTGGCATAAGGGGTCTGCGCTCTCCAGTAACTCATTTGAGAGTTATTGCATTCCATTTGTTTTCATGCCAGATTAGCTCAGTATCTGTATTGCACTAAAAATATCACAACACTGCCAATGCTGAAGATGTGTGCTGTGCATTTTGTTTACTAACAACTCCTATCACATCCATTAACAGTACTCTCTGCTCACAACATAATGCCCACCTTACACTTCAACCTTGAGCTCACAACCTCCACGGGACTCGGTGCTCTTTGGTGGGTTCATGCTTGGCTACCACAGGCTCCCAGCCTTTGCAGCATCTTTTCCCTTTCGTGCTGCATGTCTATCATGTTAGTATCATTTTTCCCTTTCCTTGGAGAACATGTCTGGTGTTTTTTTGGGAATGTTGCACACTGTCCATAGCTGACATACACAGTCTCACCACTGGTTTTCATGCCTATTTTCCTTCCTTCCTTCATTCACCTTCTCCTATCATTCTTCCTCTTCAATATTTAAGGCTCCTCTTTGTCCTTCTTCCTCCCTTTGTCCACGCGAAGGCCAGTAAATGCATCTAAAATGTTGTAGGTGACTGGGTAACATGTAATTCCCAGCCTTGGGCCAACTGGTAATGTTTGTATGTACCACCTGGTGCAGGCCAGGCCCAGAGAGGGGCGCTTGCCTGAACTGCTACCTTCCTAAATTGGTACATGTGACTTAGGAGTGAACAATCAGCAATCACCTAAGGCTGCTGTGTGCCCATTTGAAAGGGGCACCCAGTTGGAGGGAGCAAGCCATCAGACATGCTGGCAGTCATGGGAGATTTCCTCAAAGTGAGCCAATTATCATCTTTGCAGTCCACGTCTACCAAACATAAATGGAATGAAGCTCCCAATTCAAAGACCCTCCCAGCTGCATCACAGTGCTGCTCAACAGTCTAACAGAGGCCTAAATCCAAATGTATGTCTGATCACGGTGGCATTGCAGTCCATCGGGTGACGAGAAAAATAGTGCTTGTGGGCACTAAGGAGGCATCTACCTTTTCTTATCTTTGTTACAGTGGGAGAATCTGTCCAGGATCAAAGCGGGCTATGATGTTATCACAGTCTGACTGTACATTATGAACCTAAAGTGCTGCTCCCAGTGTCATCATTTCAACCACACTTTATAGTCCTGTTGTCACGCGGCCAACTGTGTAACTTGATGTAGGGAAGCTAACCACCTTGCTGCTGCATCTACTGCAATGGTTATCATGCCACCTCCTGTTGTAATTATCTGTTACGTTTTGATGAGCAGCTGTGTAGGAGATCTGGGTAAAGGAAAAAGTTCCTTACCCGGTCACTCGCAAGTTACTGGCTAGTTAAAAACCCTGTGTCCTACTGTCAGGCACTTATAATGTGGTTCTTGCTTCATCTTGCTCCATGAAGGACATGGCCGTGCAGACATGTGAGCTCAAATACATCTCAGAGATTGTGAAATCTTCCATTGTCATGGTAGTATCACCATCCCCTTGTCCAGCTGTGCAACAAGCCATCAAACCCTCGCCACAATGGGAGAAGTCACCAGATACATAACCGACCTGCTAGAAAGGACAGATGAAATACTCCCATGAAGACTTCCTATCTCCTTTCAGTCAACCAACCTCTAAGACTTCCTCTGCCAACTGGAAAGGCTCAAGAAATCCAACAAAGGCAAACGGTCTTCTCCTAAACTGACTCGGAGATACTCTTCGATGGTGTCATCATGTACTACCTTCACCTGGCCAGCCTCCGTGCCACCAGAGCACGGAGGTGAAACCCCTCGACTTTTATCCTCATCGTGATTGTCCTTACAATGACCAACACTTCCCCAATTGTGATGCCAGGTAGAATATCTTACAAACATTATCCGTATCACCGCAGAACGTTCTGTTCCCTGATCTTCGTCTATACAATGCATGTCAAACACCTTAGGTCATCATTTTGCGGAAATTTCAAGCTCTTCCCACTGTCACCCGGCCTTCTTCCATCAGAAATGAATGGAGGTGGCTCGAGTGATACCCTTCCCTTCTCTGAATTGTGAGGCACAGTACTGCCTATGATATGAGAGAGCAACACTCTCTTGTGGACAACCAGAATGCACGTTTCCCAGTCACTGGTGGGAAGCCATTGTCATACCCATACCTAAGCCCGGTAAGGACAAACGCATTCTTTCTAGTTATACCCAATTTCTCTTGCCAGATTCGTTTGCAAGGTGATGCAGCATATGTTTTATGCCTGGGTGGTATGTTGGCTCGAGTCTCGCAATTTACTAACCACTGCACAGAGTGGATATCGAGGACGCTGTTCTGCAATTCACCATCTCGTCACTACGTCCACCCGTGTTATGAATGGTTTCCTGCAGAAATCCCAGATTATGACCATGTTTTATGCTTTGGAGAAAACCTAAGACACATGCTCCATGACTGAAAAATTCCTCAAGGAAATAGTTCAGGCTGCCATGGACGTCCCGTGTGTAGAGAGTGCACAGGATACCAAAGACTGAGTTTTCAAGGCCCAAGTGTCCTCTCCCTTGTCAATCACCTTTATTCCTGAAGATTGTGTTCCTGAGTATTCCTTCCTCAGTGACTGTACCTTTGTGTATACTGATGGTTCTCGGATTGACCATGGTGTTGGGTACACCATTGTCATTGGTGCCAACGTCTTTAGTTATTGGCTTCTGGTGCACTGCTCAGTATTTACAGCGTAGTTTTCACCCTGTATCAGGCCACTGAATACATTTGGCGACACAGGCTTTTTAGATGTGTCAGACACTGTCGGCACCCTTGAAAGCCTCTGTGGGCTGTACACCACCCATCCCTTAGTGCAATCGTTCCAGGAAAACTGTCATTTGATCACTCGTGGTAGAGCCACTTAGATGTTCATGTGGGTTCATGCCCATGTCGGTGTGGCAGGAAACAAAGCTACTGATACTGGTGTCAAGGGTGCAGTAATTTTACCTCAGCCCATTGGTTCATAAATTCCCTCTAATGATTACTGTGTTGCCATCTGTCAGGAGGTGGTGTCACTTTAGCTTGACTGGTTCTCCATTCAATGGAATAAGCTCTGGGTTATTAAGCTTCTCCCTGTGGCTTGGACAAACTCCTGTCAGCCCTCCCTTCATGAGGTCATTTTATCTAGGCTGCGTACTTTGCACTGACTTTTCAGCCTTCGCCATTTGTTAAGTGGCGCTCCCCCAGCATGTTGTGGACATTGGGTGCAATGTTAAAATGTCAGGCATTTCCTGGCAGAATGGTGTTTTTTTTAATAGTTTGTGTGCCTGTTTGAGTTTTCCATCTGAATTATCGCCTGTTTTAGCGAACGACAAGCGAGCTGTTGACCGCGTGTTGCTTTTTATCCATAAAAGCAATATGGCGAAGACCATGTAATTTTTATAATTTTTATTTCAGGACCTCCATTACTCTATGGCATACTTTATACACTTTTCTCCACGTCTTTGTTTTAGCATTCTTCTGTTCCATCGATTGTGAATAAGAGAGGAGGTAGAAATGACTACACTAGTCTTCATGTTGTATAGTTCTGATATGGGCGCATATCATTATAGTTGCTTTTGCACCCAAATACAAAACAAAAGAAAAGGAAACAAACACCACACAAACTAATGTGTAGAAAGCAGGAGTTTCGAAATCAGAATGAAAGATGGAATTTCCATTTGTGCATGACAGCAGAGGGACTGAAACTCGTGCAGGGACTTCTGGAAACACAATTCTGGTATGCTCTTAGGCGATTTGAAGTGCTCCACGTTTTTCAGTCCAATGTGTGGATCTCATTGTGTGATTTTTTTTTCTTGTCCTCCGTATGTGATTAGGACTTCTGCATCTTAGTCTCCAAATTGAACTGTTAATATGTTGCTTGTGTTGAGCGTGAGATTCATTTACATCTTTTAGAGAGAAAATGATAGTGTGTATGGTGAACTTGATGAAAGTCATGGCAGTAAGAAAGCAAATACTGGGTTGGTGTATATGTTCATATCATTTTTCCAATTTAGATAAACACAAGACACACACATAAGAGATTTGTCACCACTAATGTGTTGTTCTTCACTATTTACAACAGTCTGCCAAAACTGGGAGAACTTTACTATTCTGTGACTAGAAATCGTGTGGTTTTGAGGCAAAGAACTCACCAATCCATGTTCACAGTGCCTTTTCATCCAGAAAGAAAGGAAGTAAGTTTCTTAAAGGTTGTTATGCAGAGAGCAAAAAAGGTGAAAATCTGAGTGCACAAGATTAAGTGAACCACATTGGTCTGGAATGACTTCTAAAATAAACTCGTGTACAATATTTTTTGTCAGTCTAGCAGAATGATAGAGGCTGCTATAATGGAGCAGCATCACTTCATAAAGTCTTCCTGGTCATTGTTCTAGGATTGCATCTGCAAGAAGTCGTAGTTGTTTAAAATGAATGAATTTTCTTTGTGAATCTTTTGTTGATGTGTGCAGATCTTTGTATGGGGAGTTGCTGCTTTGTCTGGACGCAATCATTCCTTTCTTTTCCTTGTGTTAGCATACACACACCATTTCTCAAGGCCTGTGACAATACAGGATAGGAATCATTGGTGTTCTTAATGAACCACTAGAATCCGATCAAGCAGTGAGACACAGATGTACCCCTGCCGGTTTTTGTGATTTTGGCTTGGAGCACACGATACCTGTAAAAACAGTTTTTGAATATTCCCCTTTTGCATGCAAATGTAACATATGATAAAATGATCACACTTAATCATATTTCCCTGTTCTCAAGTACACTGATGTAGTTCATCGTGGGTTAAGGTGCCTTTAACTGAAAAAATGACAATATATAAACTTGACAAGCAATGGTGAACCTCAAATAAAAAATAAGCAATAAATAAATTCATAGCAATTGGAATAACAACATGCAAAACACAAAAGCTACAAAATTATACCCCAACCTAATACCTATTAAGTCATGGTGTGAAGGCATAAGTACAATACAGTTTAGAGACCATAAACAAGTTTTCCAGTTGGAGCTCCTACATGCCATGCACTAGGCTTTTGTCTGCATGTGATAAAGGTGTTGGACAGAGGTCAGGGTTCTCGGGTGGGGGCACACAACAGCTGAACAGCACGCTACCCAAATCAGCACACATACCAACACACTGTACATTAGTGATGGCAAAGGTACAGTAGTGTGTATGTTACTACAAACTCTCATTGCTTCGGGGGGAAAAGTGACCAGATGCCAGCACCTCTGTGGTGCACTAAAGTTGACACATCCATAGTTTTGAAGCGGTCATGACAGGTGTCAACAGTTCCCATTTTGTGTGAACTGCTGAGTAGTAATGAAAGTCGTGTGTGCAGAGATGCACAGTTGCTGGCCTCCTCCATGAGAGTGGTACTGTGAACTGGAAAGCTGCAGTGTCTGGTCTTTTAATGGAACCTGGAGGGAGACCATACCCCAGTCAGTTTGGGAAAAGGATTAGTGCAATTTTGCAAGTAACTCATCAGCTCGTGGCAGAAGGTATGTGCAGATAACATGACTGTGATAAATTTCATGTCTCCACAAAGTTGGAGGTGACACACCTGTTTATTTTTTTTCGATCATTAAATAAATAAACAAACAAAAATAATCATGTAGCCCACTCACTTGTCTAAAGCAGTTGAATTATGCCTGGTGACTCGAGAGATTCAGTTGTACTCATTCATGTAAGGACATGAAAAAAATGCAGTCAAGCCAAATTGTTACACTGATGTGTGCTATGAAGTTGCTCACACACCATAATCGCACAGAAAACAAATCCAAAAATTCAGAACACAATTAATCCTGGTCTTGATAAGGAACCAGATCTGACAAAAGATACATATTTTAATTTATAGAAAATTCGAAAGTAACAAAAGCATGGAACCCAAACAAATTTTTGGTGTCGGTATCATTAATAACCAAATACACATCTGCAGTCCGTTCAACCACATGAGCTGTGGTGGACAGAAACAGAGTGAGAATTGTAATATGCTGCTCGTTTGTAGCTTAGCACATGGCATTTGATGGTTGCTGACGGAGGGAGCTGATCTGTGTGAGAGTCTGAGAGCTGAGGAGTGGAACAGTTTATATGGTGTTCACTTTTGGATATAATGGTTTCTTCAGTGCAAACACTTAAATAAAAAGTTCATTCTAACCTGTAGACAATAATGAAATGGAATGAATGTCAAGGTCCATTCATATTGAGGACGGCTGGGTGTGACAAATTGAAGCCATGTAGTTTTTGTTGTCCCACAACTCTCACCATCTGGGGGGCAAGCAGCCTCCTCACGCCGCACAAAGTGAGAGGGATTTGTTGCAAGTGCCACACGGTTTCCTTGTCAGCATCATCATTGGGTTTATCCATCTCAGCTAGGCTTCCCAGCTTGAGCAACAATGTCTTCATCTTGTGCCATGTGCAGAAATTGTTCACTGTAAATGATGGTGACATTGCCTGGTTTTTCGATTTGGTAGGCTACTGCATGGGGGACTTGGACAATGACCAGTATTAAAAAGTTTTCTGCAGACAGATCTTCACTTCAAAGGGTTCTCTGACGAATATCCTTATTCGGCACTAGGCAGATGATCATATCATCAACTGCAAAGTCTGCGTTAGATTCTGTGGAGCTTTTAGGAACAAAGTGACACTTAGGGCCCTCAAACCCTTCAGCTCTGCTACCTAATCCTGATAAGACTGATGTGACTGCCTGCGTTACTGGTAAAACTCTACACAAGTGACACTGATTTGAATGCGCTCGTGGCTATAAGGTGATGACAAACTACACGTTTCATCAAAAGTGTGAGGCCAGTTCATTTAAAGCACAACTACTGTTGGACACATGGCAGGAATCCCCAACAAACCCTTAAGTTTATGTGTCAATTATCCTGAATGCAATAAGGTGTTGGTGTAGCCAGTTTTCATGTTTCACTTCTTCAGCAGAGTCGTCGTATGACATAAACCATCGTGGGTAGCACCTGTGATGGTGGAACCTGAACCATTAACGTAGCCACTAGTTTTTCCGAGGTGGCTATAGTAAATTGCTGGTGCCAGACAAGTGGTAGAGGTACCACATTCGTAGGCAAGGTACAAGAAGAAAGTCACACAAACTGAGTGTTTGAAAGTTGTACTTGGTTACACTTGTTTTCTAACTCTGGACCCAATAAAACGTGTGGCTGTTAGAAATGGTCTAGTTAGTAAGGACGTGTCAGCATAAGTATGAGGTAGGTAGCTACATGAGAAACATTTGCCTGCCAAGGACAGCTGTTTCAGCTGCAGGCAATAGAGGTGCAGGATTGAGATCAGTGGCTTCTGTTCGGGACACTAAGCAAGTGAACAGTGCACTACTCTAATGAGCAATAGTGGTGGTGGAGGTGCAGCAGTGTAAGGGTTTCTACAGACTTCACATATGATTTCATTTCGTATGATACAGAATCTGGTTTCACCACACGATCTGTGTTCTCGTATATTTCTGTTCCTGCTCAGAAATCTGTGTTTGGACTGCAAGATTTAAATGCATTGTACGTAAATTGCTCATATTGGCTCTGTTCTCTTTTGCACTGGATTTTCGTATTTTCTCATTTGTAAGGGAAAATTCCGTATTAGCTAGTTTTGATGGAATATATGTGCATCTTCAGTATATTTCCTCACAGAGTGGATATGGAAATCTGCTTTGAATTTCTTTACTTCTTGACATTGATTTAGCCAACAAGATTGCAAAGCATACTCATTCTTCCATGTAACTGCTAAAAATGCAACAGTAGTTAGACAAATGTGTTCACACGTTGCTGGTTGTAGGCACAAAGAGTACATTTTCATAGAAATGAAGATACAACAATCATCCTTCCACTAAGATGAAAATTTCAAAGGAAATAATACATTCTATTAATAAATAGTTCCCAAAACTTTAAGTCAAAACCTAATTTGAAAGAATTGTCGTTGTTGTTGTTGTAGTTGTTGTTGTGCCCTTCAGTCATGAGACTGGTTTGATGCAACTCTCCATGCTACTCTAAACTGTGCAATCATCATCTCCCAGTACTTACTGCAACCTACACCCTTCTTAATCTGCTTAGTCTATTCATCTCTTGGTCTCGCTCTACGATTTTTACCCTCCACGCTGCCCTCCAGTACTAAATTGGTGGTCCCTTGATGCCTCAGAACATGTCCTACCAACCAGTCCCTTCTTCTTGTCAAGTTGTGCCACAAACTCCTCTTCTCCCCAATTCTATTCAATACCTCCTCATTAGTTATGTGACAACCCATGTAATCTTCAGCATTCTGATGTAGAGCCACATTTTGAAAGCTTCTATTCTCTTCTTGTCCAGATTATTTATCGTCCATGTTTCACTTCCATACATAGCTACA
Source organism: Schistocerca americana (assembly GCF_021461395.2). Lineage (NCBI taxonomy): Eukaryota > Metazoa > Arthropoda > Insecta > Orthoptera > Acrididae > Schistocerca > Schistocerca americana. The sequence goes on along the minus strand of NC_060127.1, from coordinate 206,698,793 downwards.
CTCCATACAAATACTTTCAGAAATGACTGCCTGACACTTACATCCATACTCAATGTTAACAAATTTCTCTTCTTCAGAAACACTTTCCTTGCCGTTGCTAGTCTACATTTTATATCCTCTCTACTTTGACCATCATTTATTTGTCTCCTCAAATATCAAAACTCCTTTACTACTTTAAGTGCCTCATTTCCTAATGTAATTCCCTCAGCATCACCAGACTTAATTTGACTACATTCCATTATCCTCGTTTTGCTTTTGTTGATGTTCATCTTATATCCTCCTTTCAAGACACTGTCCATTCCATTCAACTGTTCTTCCAAGTCCTTTGCTGTCTGTGACAGAATCACAATGTCATCGGCGAACCTCATAGTTTTTATTTCTTCTCCATGTATTTTAATACCTACTCCGAATTTTACTCCTGAGTGATATGATTTCCAATCTATTTTTTAAGTGTTCATTTGTTAATGGAAATGCTAAATTCTTCAGAAAATTACATCAAATTTTTACGGTTCCTTTTGGTTTTGAAAGTGAATCCAAAATTTGGCAATTTATCCCAGATATGGTTAGCTTACTATAAAATAACACCATAGGCCAACATCTTCTGATTTTGGAAACAGAATAACCTGTAATCATTTTATCTACAGTATCCACTCCTCCTTCAGTGTGAATGTAAAAAAATAATTGGCTTCCCTGTTTTGGGGTTGATATCATCCACGTCATGCATTGTAGATAGGAGTATCAGCAAACAGTTACTTCTTGGTTGGGTAGCAACATTTTGAAACTCCACAGGTTGGTCTCTTAGATGCAAAATTCAAGAGGTATCTCCCTTTCCTTCTTGTGAAGAGTGCCTAGAATGGTCAATTTTTTCTCCAACATGTCCTCCACTACTGGCAGTTTGTGTGACAATTGTCAATGATGACATTTCTGTGTGTATCTTTGATGTCACTGACAAGCCTTCCTACAATTATTGCTGGGCTGTTTGTTACTAGAAATGGTCCATCTAGCTGCTTTCCTACATATACTTCAATATTACTGGTATAAAACCTTTTTGTCACTCATGGCACATATTTTAATTGAATATTTTGTGGGTTTGTGTGGTGTATATATAGGGTCCAGGAGTAGCAGCCTCTAAACAGTCAACATTTCATGGACTGTAACATAATCAGCAGGATTATAGAATCACTTCAGGTTGACTGCAAAGGAATGTGGACATTTTCTGACAGCAGTTATGCTGTCAAGTTTTTTCCTTTCATTTGGAGTGGAAATGTCAGCAAATCTCATACAATGTATTACAAGCAGAAATCCCTTGTAGCTCATTATGGCATTCAGGATATTCATATGTGTACTGCCTGACTCCGGAAATTCTTTTACATTTACATGCTGACCTTTCTCTAAACTTGTCAAATGCAAAATGCCAAATATTGGCATAATTTCATGACTATCCACGGCTATACAATCTCTTGTACATTTTTATTTTTTTTCAAGGTTGTCAGTATATTTGGTAGTAAGGGATACTATCATACATTTAGTGCCAAAAAGGTTGAAAAACACAATTTCATTAGAGAAATCTTTTTAATAGCTTGTGAGACTGGGTGGTAAAAAAAATTCTCACCAGAACAGGTGCATTTTCAGAGAAGTATCTGAACGACAGTTGCATTACCCTGTATTTGGTTCTTAATAACTAATACCTGGAACACTTTAGTAGTTAAAATGTCTGCAGCCTTGTACCTGTACTGTTTGGCTGATCCGTGTGGAGGACATGTGATAATGTAGCCTTGTTCTCCTTATTATTTGAGGCCATAGTGTCAATGGAGTTATTGGCTCTAAACAATGATAATTTATGTTAAACTTTGTACCCCTCCATAATTCTGGAGGGTTGCCGTTTGGTACTTTGCAGAAGTGAAGGTACGGAAAGCCACCTAAGATACACATCATAGATATGCATATTTGACAGAGTTGTCAAGTCCTAATGGTCTGTGTGTCATAAGTTCAGATCTCAATGGTTGCAAGTTTGCACATACCATCTTGTGTTGAATGAACTGGTACTGCATAGGATGAAAAAATAAGACTTGCTGGCAGTGTACTATCAAATATGCTTGTAGAAGTGTTAGATTGGGTCAGGTGGCAGCATATGATTTTTTTCTAGTGGAAATTACTTTGTTATATGATTGCTTCTCATTAAACTTCAGTAATAAACCCATTGTAATTTCCACTGTGTGTTAGTGTGCATATGAAAGATTTCCAATGTCTGGAGAGAGGGGTCATGATAGAGACCAGGCAGTATCAGTACTTGATATCGTCTGCTTGGGATAAGCCAAGAATCCTGGCATTCATGCAAGGTTCATAATCGAGACAATTCACGTGCTTGAAAAACAAGAGAGAAATTATTCCAGAAAACGTAAGTGTTGATTGGCAATCCCTCAGTACAGGTATGGAGACCCTAGTTTCCACCACTTGTATGTGAAGTGGACCATCTCCTCTCCACTACTGTGGCCAATATAATAAGAGATCCAGAGTTGTGGCAATCTGCTGGAGCAATGTAGAAGTAGAGGCTGGCTATGAATGACAAGGAGTTGGGGCCCCAATGGTCAGATAGAAAACTTGCCCAGAATAAAAAATATGGGTTTTTGAGGGATAGTGGCAGCACACTAATTCTCGTTATCTGTAGTTCGCCAACCAATCCACTCATACCACATGCATTGTGGCTTTGTACTTCCCTGGTGTCTCGGGCTAGCAACTTTGTATCGTTTCTCTTCTCCTATTGTGTAGGTGGTGACGATCTGGCCATTAAATTAACTCCAAGTTTTGTAGCAACGAATGCTGAAGGTCACTGCACTTTGTATTACGACTAGCAACAACCATGTTCTATGTCACCTGGCACTACCCTGAGGCATCTCATGAGTGGGGAGTGAAGTTGCAGCACTGTTCCCCTTTCTCATCAGATTCTAACCTGTGTAAACAAACTAAATTGCAGTTAGCATAGGCAGCAGGCTTGATACTTGCCCATAAGACATTTTGTGTGTTTGTGGACGGTAATTGGGTGGGTGTGTGGGCAGCCATCTTCTAAAGTGACACTGTTCAGCAGCATTTAGGCAGTGGATGCTGTTGCCATTTAATTTTCTGAACTGAAGATTCTACCCTGGGTCAGTTAGTGCCTGCTACTTGGAGGCAATACTATCTACCTCTGGTATTCTAAATACTGTCACTCTGCCTCCTATCTGCTTTGTGTCTGATTTCCTATCCTCTAGTTCCAAAGCTGACTTCCAACAGCCTTCAGCTTAACAATGTACCAGTCAATATGTTCTGAATATATGACATACAGTAATTTTTATAGTATTCTCCTGAATTGTAATACAGATTCCAAATCTGTTGCATAGAGGTGAACCTTTATCTTTTGGGACTCTGTAGTTCAGCACATAAAGTATGTCATTAATGACTCCAGTAGAGTAACCCTTAGTGTGTATGCATAGAATGTACTTCAAGGACTGGACTATTCATCATGAAAATAGGCATGATTTCATCCTTACATCCTGCTTTGCTCAACCAGTTAGACTAAAGTTTTACCTCAGTAATGCAGTTTATTAATATTAGGCCACTCTTTTGATTAGTTATGAAGAACATGGTACAGAAACTTCTTAATTTCAGTCCGTTACATAGCACAATACCTTTATCTGTGAAATAGCTCTGCAACAACTTTCACAGATGTGACATTGAACAAAAAGCCTCTGGTCTTGGTTAAAAAACTGTTGTATTTGTATCAACACATACCTGAATACTTTGTACACCCATATTTTATGTCACAGCTACAAAAATTGTTGCACATTCTTTGACAGCCTTGATTGAAGTCAGAATGAAGCTGCTAGTCATACCTGTATGGTAATTGCAATTATCTGTGGTTCCTTATATAGTGTGTGAAGCGTGGCAATCTGAACACTGGAGTGGGGTAACGCAGTGCTAGTGATGCTCAGAAGTATGATGCACTGTTGCTTTGGACATGCATGCCGGTCCGAAGGAACACTGGACGGTACTTCTTAACAACACAGAGCATGTCTCTCCCCTGACACCAGGTAAGTGACATTTGAATCAAAATGTGCATTTCAATCACAATATTTCACCCATACAGGAGTGTACCTAGTGAATGTAAGAGTGAGAGTTGAAGACACATGGTTGACAATAAGTGGAAGTCTGGGTTTGCCCATGAATTGTGCTTCGATAGCATAATGGTAATACTACCTTGTGCAATAAGGAGAAATCTGGCTGAGAGTCCTGGCCCGGCAGAAATTTTCATGATTGTCATTCCATTATACAACTGATGGCTGTTCATATTTGAAACAGTGAAAACATTTCATGAACATCACAGTGCCAGCCTACTGGTATGCCGTCCAGTGGTAAATGCGAGAAATCTGAGTGTCCCAGGTTGGCATTTAATTTTGGATGGATTTGTAAAGTGTTGCACTGCATGGCAAAGGAATTCGATGCCTCCGCCAATATGTTGCATCCTTTTAGTGCCGGTTCTTTCTCTACCTCCCTTTCTCATGACGTTGGAATCACAAAATATAAACAAGTTACAGTCTGCCTGAATCTGAAGAACTGTCAACCTGATGACATTCCGATCTCACCTGTACCCCCCTTCAAAGAATCCTAGTTCAGTTCATGATCTAGATGGAGTGAGAAACATCAGTCAAGCTGTTCCGATATCTTTTCCCAAAACAGTTTTCAAACCATTTTCTTGTTGTGGGCTTCAGTGCAAATATTAAGAGCAGCTGCATCAAACCCATAACACACAAATTCCATTTACACTCGGCTCTGTTTTTGCACCACTGAAACTCAATACTGCTTGGTGTTAATTACAAAGATCTTCTCCTACAACTGTGTGTGTGTGTGTGACAGCTTATGTCCTCGGTACGTCTAAGCCAACCTAATTAGCACTGGATTTTTCTCCTTCCCACAATTCAAACGTCAATTATTTTTTGTGATTGAAATAGTGAGGTTTCTCATCTTGACACATGATATTGCTGATAAGCAGAACACCACTTCATGCAAAACACCAAGACCTCACCTAAAGAAATAATAAAAGGGTGAATGACTTTGCGGGTTCTGTACAAAGTCAGATTAAAGAAAGATTCAGAAGCATGCTGCATGATGTTTCACCCATAGGTTTGAACAACATGTGAGTATTATAGAGATCGGGAAGCCTGGAGGAAAGGGAACTTTCTTTTTTAGGAGCACTGTTGAAAAAATTTAGAGAATCACTATTTGAAGCTGACTGCACAACGATCCTACTGTTGGCAACATACATGTCACATAAGATAGAGAGAAATTAGGGCTTGAATGGAGCAATTCAGATAATTGTTTTCCCTTCACTCTGTTTCCCAGTTGAACAGAAATAGTTATGACTACTAGAATTATGGGATACTTTCAACCATGCACTACACCATGGCTTGCCGAGTATGTATGTAGGTGTAGATGTATACAAAATGAAACAACGTGTATCAGATACCATCCCCATATATCATCATGATGTAAAAAGTGATTGCTACAAAGTCTGCTCTGTTTAGCCTGTCTAGTGGCTTATAGTGCTTCCTCTGGATTACAGGGTCCTGGGTTCGATTCCTGGGCCGGTTGGGTATTTTCTCCACATGTGGACTGTGTTTGTATAGTTTTCATCATCATTCATGAAAGTGGTGAGATTGGATAGAGTAAATTTAAGGATTTGTACAGGCACTGATAACTGCCCAGTTGAGCACAACACAAACAAATCATCATAATCATGTGTTCTACCCTGACTGTTGACTCAACTATCACCTGTGTCATCATCTTTGTAATTGTTGTCATTGGTGGTGTTGCTTTTGTTGTTATGAGATACTGTCTCCCATAGGATTATTTCCTCATCCTGCAGATCCAATCTCGACAATTTTTTTCTACTCATAGCCATTTCTACTGAACCTACTGCCATAATTGTTGTCATTGTGCATTTTTGGCATCTGAGGCTACTGATCTCTGAATCGTACTCATTTAGAAATCTTCGTGTTTGATTTCCAGTTACTTGGTCTGTATGGCTGTGGCAACACCTCTACCTTCCATCAGTGACGGAAGAATGACGATCAAAAATTCAAGTCGTAATACTCCAGTTTTTGTAGATACCTTTGAAATGCTTAAATATTATCTTTGCAATAGCTTGCTTGTATAATGTGCCTTAACTGTAGGTGAGACATTCAAAAATTTACTTACAAGGTACATGCACTGACATACAAATTTCTGCCCATGAGCCTAAGATGCGTGAGCCTATTTTGAAAATTGCTCTTGTTACACATTAACAGCCTTTGTGATGTGTCACACTATCTTTGTGTGCAGCCCATAAATGAGCAGCAGCAGGCTGACAATGTGATAGCAGTGCAGCGGAAAGTGACAAATGTAAGCTGTCCTAATTTTAATCTGACCATAATTGAGATATCTTGTCACAAAACACAGTTTCCAGATTTTGTCCATGTTGTCTTCAGTCGAAAGTATGGTTTGATGCAGCTTTCTTTAACAACACACAGATACCGTTTACTGTGAGCTTTATTTTTGAACTGCTGAAGTTGATTAGGGCTTCTTGTTCACTTAAATAATCTACCCTTAAAATTGTGTGTTGGGTAAGGAGTGCAATAGTGAGAAAAGTTGCTGCTAACTTAGGTCATTGCCACATGTAGTTCAAATTAATTCACATTCAACCTTTCCTCCTCCCTCACAATTGTTCCCTTAAGTTTCATTATTGGTTGTAATTGATTTGGCCAGACGCCATCTTTCTCGCACCTACCATATGCAATATCACTAAAAGAGCGAAACCAGTTATTCATAACCCTGCCCTCTGTCCTCACTGTTGTCAATTACCACTTGGCTTGTCACTGTTGGGAGAGACTTACTCTCGAATGATTATTTCCTGGGGTCATGAATGTAACCTTAACAATCTTAACATTATATGCCACTGATCTCTGCTAGTAATGGCTGTTTTTGCTGAACTTAACTGACATAATTGTTTTTATTCCTTTGTGGGGGTACAAGAGCCAATGCATGTGGCAGTTGGATGGTATATAAATATCATAACCAAGTGAAATTCTGTTATTTGGTCTGTATGGCTGAAGCAAAACATTTGAGTGCCCTCCATAGCTACTCGACATTATCAGTCAGGAAACAAATTTAACAAATTCTGGTGCAATGGTTTTCTGATATCATGTGTCTTAGACTTACAAGTAAGTTAGACAAATATGTGATAACCAGTTGTGCAGGACTACATGGATTGTCAGAAACTATTATTTCTTTGGAACCATGTATCTGAGGAAATGGGCAAGACTTCTAAACAGTCAGATTGTTGGAAATTTGAGTGTGATGTTGTTTGGTATCAGCTTACACTGGTTGTAATCAGTAGGTCGAAAGTAACACATGACAGGACATCTAAGGAAGAGGCCACATGCTGATACACAATTCCACTTCTAAGGAGCTGCACATCAACCTTAATATTGTGACAGGTAGAGCACAAGAGAGCCATTGAAGTCTTTTACCTGCAAGTTTTTTGTGACCTATCGAATTGTACGACGAATATTTTGCCTCTCAAAATGATAGTACTCAGAGGAGCTCGTCGTAATGTTGGGAGACGTGTCGTTCATTACGGCACCCATCATTGCTTGCTACCACTGTACTATCCTCTGTTGATGACCAAAATTTTGTTCCACCTCCATCAATTGAACTAGAAGAATGTTGATTAAATTGGGTCCTGAGTCTGATGGCATGGGGGATCTGGCACCCCTGGCATCATCATGGGGTAGAATTCTCCTGAGGTCACTCCTTTTACTACTCTTTAATTACTTTAAAGTACTGGAGCATTAGAGGACTTAGCTGCTGCAGCAGTAGGATCTGACAAGGAACCAGCAGCTGTGGGACCTGTTGTCCATATCTCATTCATCTATTGGCATTTGTCAGGTTACTGTGCAACCTAATGCTTTTGTTCATAGTAACAAAATTGTAAAGCGAAAATAAGCAAATGAAACTACAGTAGTGTATGTGTTCTCCAGTGGTTTTATAGTAACAACCTACATACTGAGACTCTATGAAGTGCTGTTAGTTTTTGGGGAATACTGAGTGGGCTGTGGCATGAATCGGAGTTCAGATTGAGGTGTGAAGCATGCAGGATAATTGGTGAGGTTATGCAAAACCACTTTGCCATCTTATTAACTATAGTGGTTAGCACATCTGCCTAATGAGCAGGGGGCTTGGGTTCAAATCCTGCCTTTCACAATTAATTTTCATTCTTTTGAGTCTCCATGTATATATCATTGGTGTTTGAGGCCTCTGGAACTATATAGTTCCACTAGAGTAAATTCTGTTGCTTTAGTGTTTTCACTACTAACGTCGGTGTCTGGTTGCATAACCTTCCATTGTGCCCTAAAGAAATATGAGAATCACAAGGGAAAGTCAATGACTATATTGCAAAACACCAATAAATGTCGAATATTAAACCGGATGATATGGTAACAGGCTATTAGGGTAGGGATGTACTGACAACTACAGAGGTTAATATTATAGATAGTGTAATAAATGTGATTTGAAATAGCAGTGCAGTCAGAAGCAGCAGAGCGTGTACAGGCAGCATTGAGCATATGCCAGTGTCCTTGTGCTGTGTGCCACAATGTTGACAGGAAAAATTAATCACTTTTAATAGTTATTGCTGAATTGCTATTCAGTACCAAAAATCAGTATTCAGAATGAATACACATTACCAAGTTCCAAACCGATGCACTGACCACTTCAGCACACAGGTGACACATCATATGCTGAAGCTCTTAATGCATTACTCAGGCAAGAACAGAGACCAAAAGACGCCGACACATGCTCGACCTGCTCCCTCCTCAACTATCTTGCCAATGACATCCTTCATCCACAGTTAGCACATGCGTGACCACCATTCCCAATTTCATATTGATTTTCATATATCACAAATGTGAAGAACACAGTTCAGATAGTAGCAACTGAGCACCATTAGTTGTTGTTGTTGTTGTTGTCTGCAGTCCTGAGATTGGTTTGATGCAGCTCTCCATGCTACTCTATCCTGTGCAAGCTTCTTCACCTCCCAGTACCTACTGCAACCTACATCCTTCTGAATCTGCTTGGTGTATTCATCTCTTGGTCTCCCTCTATGATTTTTACCCTCCACACTGCCCTCCAATACTAAATTGGTGATCCCTCGATGCCTCAGAACATGTCCTACCAACCGATCCCTTCTTCTAGTCAAGTTGTGCCACAAGCTCCTCTTCTCACCAATTCTATTCAATACCTCCTCATTAGTTATGTGATCTACCGATCTAATCTTCAGCATTCCTCTGTAGCACCACGTTTCAAAAGCGTCTATTATTTACTTGGCTAAACTATTTATCACCCACATTTCACTTCCATATGTGGCAACACTCCATACAAATACTTTCAGAAACGACTTCCTGACACTTAAATCTATACTCGATGTTAACAAATTTCTCTTCTTCAGAAACTCTCTCCTTGCCATTGCTAGTCTACATTTTACATCCTCTCTACTTCGACCATCATCAGTTATTTTGCTCCCCAAATAGCAAAACTCCTTTACTACTTTAAGTGTCTCATTTCCTAATCTAATTACCTCAGCATTACCCGACTTAATTAGACTACATTCCATTATCCTTGTTTTGCTTTTCTTGATGTTCATCTTATACCCTCCTTTCAAGACACTGTCCATTCTGTTCAACTGCTCTTCCAAGTCTTTTGCTGTCCCTGACGTTCGCCGATGACATTGTAATTCTGTTAAAGTTTTTATTTCTTCTCCGTGGATTTTAATACCTACTCCAAACTTTTCTTTTGTTTCCTTTATTGCTTGCTCAGTATACAGATTGAATAACATCGGGGATAGGCTACAACCCTGTCTCACTCCCTTCCCAACCACTGCTTCCCTTTTATACCCCTCGACTCTTATATCTGCCATCTGCTTTCTGTAGTAATTGCAAATAGCTTTTCGCTCCCAGTATTTTACCCCTGCCACCTTCAGAATTGGAGAGTATTCCAGTCAACATTATCAAAAACTTTCTCTAAGTCTACAAATGCTCAAAATGTAGGTTTGCCTTTCTTTAAACTTTCTTCTAAGGTAAGTCGTAGGGTCAGTATTGCCTCACATGTTCCAACATTTCTACGGAATCCAAACTGATCTTCATCGAGTTCAGCTTCTATCAGTTTTTTCATTTGTTAGTGAAGAATTCACATTAGTAATTTGCAGCTGTGACGAATTAAACTGAGAGTTCGGTAATTTTCACATCTGTCAATGCCTGCTATCTTCGGAATTGGAATTATTATATTCTTCTGGAAGTCTGAGGGAATTTCGCCGGTCTCATACATCTCGCTCACCTGATGGTATAGAGTTTCGTAAGGACTGGCTCTCCCAAGGCTGTCAGTAGTTCTAATGGAATGTTATCTATTCCTGGGGCCTTGTTTCGACTTAGGTCTTTCAGTGCTCTGTCAAACTCTTCACGCAGTATCATATCTCCCATTGCATCTACATCCTCTTCCATTTCCATAATATTGTCTTAAAGTACATTGCCCTTGTATAGACCCACTAAATACTCCTTCCACCTTTCTGCTTTCCCTTCTTTGCTTAGAACTGGGTTTCCATCTGAGCTCTTGATATTCATGCAAGTGGATCTCCTTTCTCCAAAGGTCTCTATAATTTCCCTGTAGGCAGTATCTATCTTACCCCTAGTGAGATAAGCCTCTACATCCTTACATTTGTCCACTAGCCATCCCTTCTTAGCCATTTTGCACTTCCTGTCAATGTCATTTTTGAGATGTTTGTATTCCTTTTTGCCTGCTTCATTTACTGCATTTTTATATTTTCTCCTTTAATCAATTAAATTCAATATTTCTTCTGTTATCCATGGATTTCTACTAGCCCTCGTCTTTTTACCTACTTAATCCTCTGCTGCCTTCACTATTTCATCCCTCAAAGCTACCCATTCTTTTTCTACTGTATTTCTTTCCCCCATTCCTGTCAATTGTTCCCTATTGCTCTCCCTGAAACTCTGTACTCCAGGGAGACCAGTATTAGATTCCGATGCACCAGTGCAGGTTTACTGTATCTCTTCGACCTTCACATTGACCAAGAAACACAGAAATCGCATCGGGATTGAATACAAAAGGCACAATGCCGACATACGTACAAGAGTGAATCTTCTAAGCGTTAGTGCTATGAGCGCCTCCTGGGAGACCAGTATTAGATTCCGATGCACCAGTGCAGGTTTACTGTATCCCTTGGACCTTCACATTGTCCATGAAACACAGAAATTGCTTCGGGATTGAATACAAAGGCACATGGCTGACTTATTTACAAGAAGAGTGAATCTTCAAAGAGTTTCTGCTTTGTGCGTCTCCTGGGAGACCGGTATTTGATTCCGATGCAACTTTGCAGGTTTACTGTAACCCTTGGACCTTCACATTGTCCTTGAAACACAGAAATAGTATCGGGATTGAATTCAAAAGGGACAATGCGGACTTAAGTACAAGAAGAGTGAAGCTTCTAAGGGGTTTGTTATTTGAGCGGCTCCTGGGAGACCAGTACTAGATTCCGATGAACCAGTGCAGGTTTACTGTATCCCTTGGACCTTCACATTGACCATGAAATACAGAAATTGCATCGGGATTGAATACAAAAGGGACAATGCCGACTAAAGGTACAAGAAGAGTGAATCTTCCAAGAGTTTGTGGTTTGAGCGGCTCCTGGGAAACCAGTATTAGATTCCGATGCATCAGTGCAGGTTTACTGTATCCCTTGGACCTTCACATTTCCCATGAAACACAGAACTCGCATCGGGATTGAATACAAAATGCACAATGCCGACGTATGTACAAGAAGAGTGAATCTTCTAAGAGTTTGTGCTTTGAGCGGCTCCAGGGAGACCATAAATTGATTCCTTTTGTGGCGGTGTTCGTAGCGACAAGCAATTCGCTGTAGAAACGGCTTACGAAGTCACCGCCACACTTTTAATAGCGCTGGAACAGTGAACAGAAAGATGAAAACCCAAACACTCTGATTAAATAAAGTCGGTGCTTATTATTAACGAAGATACAGAACACAGTAGTGAACGCCGTGTCTACAGAGATCTGTCTAGTTCGAGTCGGAGCGGCTAGGTCAGCGTCGGCTGACGACAGACAACTACTCTGCTGCGATGAACACACAATTGACTAACAAGTACACAATTCGGTGGCGAGTATACAACTGAGCAGCGAATACAGAACTGTCCTAGCGCTCGCGACTCCAGCGCTTAAGAAGCTAGAAGCCAGCGGTGGCGCGCTCATATTTGCGGCGATTTCCTATATCGCTGGCGCTGCTTATGCGGACGGCGTCCGGACTTTGATGCTGCCAACCTTTTGGCAGCGGGCTCGGTTGGCATTACTGGCTAGGATATAACACTCCTCCCCCCCAAATCGCCGCACCGTCGTTGAATAATGACGTGGCTAGCGTCGACGGCGGGGGAAGGGTCTGGCCGCAGGCGTAGCAGAAGAGACCGGGGCGGAGACTGTTGTCGGTGGCAGTCCCCGGTCCGCACCCCAGCATTGGCCGCGCAGGGCCTCGGGAAACACCTACTGTAAACCGAGGTCAGGGTGCACGCCTGTGACCACGGGCGCAGCTACTTGGACTGGACGCGACGGGGCGTCGGGACCCACGAAGAGAGGCAGCGACTGCTGACGCTGCGTCGACGGCTGCTGAGTGGGCGCCGGACAAGGCGCTGCGGTGTCAGACTCCTTGGGGGTGCCCAAGAAAAGCGGCTGCAGGACAGGCTGCACAGCCACCACATGGGAAGGCGGCCCGGCTGAGGGGTCGACGTCCATCAGCTCCGAAGGCGGTGGCGACTGAAGAGGGACTGCAGGCGCCGGAGCGACCACCTGGGGGGCTCCCGGATGAAGCTGCGCGGGAGGCATCAACGGGACGGGCTGTCGGCGTGGTAGCGGCGACGGCTGCTGCTGCTGCTGCTGCCCTGGGGGCGGCAGCGAAGTCGGAAGGCGCGGCTGGAACCCGCCGCGGACCAAATCTGTGGACAAAGAACGAGCGGCAGAATCCGGGCGGCCAGCGCGGCGCAACTGGTTCTGATGCCTCCTGTGCACCCCAGTAGCACCTTGAACAGTATAAAAACCGCGACCCTGGACACTTATCACGGTACCACGTTCCCAACGACGGCGACCGTGATAAACTCTGAAAAAAACGGCGTCGTTGCGCTGAAAACGCGTGCGATGCTCAGAAGCGGCGGGTCGATCCGGGGGGTGCAACAACCGTAGTAGGGTGCCATGACGACGGCCGTGGAGAAGCTCCGCAGGCGAAGGGCCGTCGCGTGGCGTGGTCCGGTACTTTTTTTTTTTTTTTTTTTTTTTTTTTTTTTTGTGGTTTTAGGGCGCACAACTTCAATGGTCATTAGCGCCCTGACTACTCTAAGAATACACCGCGAGGCACAAGTTGACCACAACAACTAAAAGGGAAAACACGATAAAAGACAGACTGACAGGCATAGGATTAAAAAACAGCATCATCAAATGTCCTTAGCGAGGTTTGTCAAATTGATAAAACGAAGAACACGAGCAGCTGCTCGTGGGTCATCTGCTAAAATGGCATTGAAAATATTTGGCAGGTTAAGATCGAGGCGCAGTATGTTAAGATCTGGACAGGACATTAAAATGTGTCTAACCGTCAGCAAGTGCCCACATGGGCAGAACGGCGCCGGCGCAGCCGTCAGCAGATGGCGATGGCTGAACCGGCAGTGTCCAATTCTTAACCGGGCTAAAACGACCTCCTCCCGCCGAGAAGGGCGTGAGGAGGACGTCCAAGCCACGGGAAGAGGTTTTAAGGCCCGAAGCTTGTTGTCAGTAAGTGCAGCCCAATCGGCATGCCACAGAGATAAGATGCGCCGACAAATCACCCTGCTAAAATCGGACGAAGGGACGCAACAAAAAGCTGTCCGAGGCTGGAGGACCGCAGCCTTGGCCGCGGCATCTGCAGCTTCGTACCCAGGGATACCGACATGGCCAGGAACCCACATAAAGCTAACTGGAGAACCGACGTCCACCAGCTGCTGAAGAGAGCGTTGGATCCGGTGTACGAAAGGGTGAACCGGGTACGGATCACTGAGGCTCTGGATGGCGCTCAGGGAATCTGAGCAGATGACATAAGCAGAATGTCGGTGGCGGCAGATGTAAAGAACAGCCTGGTAGAGGGCAAAGAGCTCAGCTGTGAAGACAGAACAATGGCCATGGAGCCGGTATTTGAAACTTTGTGCCTCGACAATAAACGAACACCCGACCCCGTCATTGGTCTTAGAGCCATCTGTATAAATGAAAGTCATGTCGAAGAACTTCGAACGAAGTTCCAAAAAACGGGAGTGGTAGACCGAACCGGGAGTGACCTCTTTTGGGAGCGAGCTGAGGTCAAGGTGAACGCGGACCTGAGCCTGGAGCCAAGGTGGCGTGCGGCTCTCGCCCACTCGAAAGGTTGCAGGGAGTGAAAAATTAAGGTGTTGAAGGAGGCGACGAAAGCGAACTCCAGGGGGTAGCAGGGCAGAGACATACAACCCGTATTGACGGTCAAGAGAGTCGTCAAAAAAGGAACGATAAGACGGATGGTCGGGCATTGACAGTAGCCGACAGGCATACCGACAAAGCAGTATATCGCGCCGGTAGGTGAGTGGCAATTCGCCAGCGTCAGCATGAAGACTCTCTACGGGACTGGTATAAAATGCTCCGATCGCAAGTCGTAAACCCCGATGTTGTATGGAGTTGAGGCGGCGTAAGATGGATGGCCGTGCAGAGGAGTATACGAAGCTCCCATAATCCAGCTTGGAGCGGACGATCGACCGATATAGACGAAGTAGGACGGTTCGATCCGCTCCCCACGACAGACCACTGAGAACACGGAGGACATTTAAAGAACGGGTACAACGGGCGGCCAAATATGACACATGTGGAGACCAGCTAAGTTTCCTGTCAAATGTAAGGTCTAAAAATTTGGTTGTCTCCACGATTGGGAGAGCAACGGGACCGAGCCGTAAGGACGGTGGGAGAAACTCTTTGTAGCGCCAGAAGTTGATACAGACCGTCTTCTCGGCAGAAAAACGGAAGCCACTGGCGACACTCCAGGAGTAAAGACAGTCAAGAGAACGCTGAAGACAGCGCTCCAGGACACGTGTACACTGCGCGCTGCAATAGATTGTAAAATCGTCCACGAAAAGGGAGCCAGATACATCAGCTGGGAGGCAATCCATTATTGGATTGATCGCGATGGCAAAGAGAGCGACGCTCAAGACTGAGCCCTGTGGCACCCCATTCTCCTGGCGAAAGGTGTCGGTCAGGACAGAACCCACACGTACCCTGAACTGTCGATCCATTAAAAAGGAACGAATAAAAAGAGGGAGGCGACCGCGAAGGCCCCATGTATGCATGGTGCGGAGAATGCCCGCCTTCCAACAGGTGTCGTAAGCCTTCTCCAAATCAAAGAACACAGCCGCGGTCGGGCGCTTCCGCAAGAAGTTATTCATAATGAAGGTCGACAAGGTAACCAGATGGTCAACAGCAGAGCGGCGCCTACGAAATCCACATTGTACATTGGTAAGTAGGCGTCGAGGCTCTAGCAGCCAAACCAATCGAGAGTTAACCATTCGCTCCATCACTTTACAGACACAGCTGGTAAGCGAGATGGGTCGATAACTGGAAGGCAAGTGCTTGTCCTTCCCCGGCTTAGGAATCGGGACAACAATAGACTCGCGCCAGCATGCGGGAACATGTCCCTCAATCCAGATGTGATTGTATGTACGAAGAAGAAAACCTTTACCCGCAGGAGAAAGGTTCTTCATCATCTGAATATGAATAGAATCAGGCCCTGGAGCGGAGGACCGTGATCGACCAAGTGCGGTTTAGAGTTCCCGCATGGTGAATGGGGCATTATAATTTTCACAATTCGAGGAGCGGAAGTTAGGTGGCCTAGCCTCCTTTGCCCGTTTGCGGGGGAGGAAGGCAGGGTGGTAACGAGCGGAGCTCGAAACCTCTGCGAAAAAGCGGCCGAAGGCATTGGAGACAGCCTCAGGGGCTACAAGGACGTCATTCGCGACCTTCAAGCCAGAAACTGGTGAGTGGACCTTAGTGCCAGATAGCCGGCGCAGGCTACCCCAGACAACAGAAGGAGTAAGACTGTTGAAGATGCTTGTGAAAGCAGCCCAGCTGGCTTTCTTGCTTTCTTTGATAATACGACGACACTGAGCACGTAATCGTTTATAATTGATACAATTCGCCACTGTAGGGTGGCGTTTAAATGTGTGTAAAGCACGTCGACGAGCACGTAAAGCGTCTCTACATGCCGCGGTCCACCAGGGGACCGGTACGCGACGTGGAGAAGAAGGAGGGTGAGGGATGGAATGTTCAGCAGCAGCGAGAATGACTTCCGTGAGGTGTGCGACCTGACGATCGCAGCTTGTAAAGGTTTGATCCTGAAAGGTCGCCCTGGAAGAGAAGAGCCCCCAGTCTGCCTTGGAGATGGTCCAATTAGAGAAGCACGGAGAGGGGGTATGCTGCAGGAGATGGATAACACACGGGAAGTGGTCGCTCGAATATGTATCAGAAAGTGCATACCACTCAAACCGTCGTGCAAGTTGGGGAGTACATATAGAGAGGTCTAAATGGGAATAGGTGTGAGATGTGTCCGAAAGAAAAGTAGGGGCGCCAGTATTGAGGCAGACAAGATCGAGCTGGTTGAAAAGGTCTGCTAACAAGGAGCCCCTCGGGCAGGATGCTGGAGAGCCCCAAAGGGGATGGTGGGCATTGAAGTCTCCAGTTAACAAAAATGGTGCAGGTAGCTGAGCAATAAGTTGCATCATGTCCGCCCTGGTAACGGCAGATGACGATGGAGTGTAAACGGTACAAATGGAAAATGTAAAAGTGGGGAGAGTAATGCGGATGGCAACTGCCTGCAGGCCGGTGTGCAACGTGATGGGATCATAGTAAATATCATCCCGGACCAGCAACATGACCCCTCCATGAGCCGGGATTCCTACCACAGGGAGTAGGTCAAAACGCACAGAGGTGTAGTGTGCCAAGGCAATTTGATCGCTTGGGCGTAGCTTCGTTTCCTGGAGGGCTACGACGAGCGGACGGTGCAAGCGGAGCAGCAACTTCAAGTCCTCTCGATTGGAGCGAATGCTGCGAATATTCCAGTGAATAAGTGCCATCGTAAGAAAAGGAAGATGAGAGAAGTGGTCCCCTCGAAGGCCGCTTAGGGCCTGGCTTCGAGCGAGCACTGCCGCCGCTATCAGTAGGCGGACAGTCATCGTCCATGTGGTCTATAGGGTCATCGGCCATCTCGGGAGGATGGCCGGGAGGGGGAGCTTCCTCCGCCAGTGAACGGCCAGATGTACGGCTACCAGCGGTGCGGCCAGGCGAAACAGATGACGGCCTGGGGCGGCAACCGCTGGGTGGCGCAGGAGAAGGAATGCGCCGTGGCGGAGAAGGAGAACTGTGCTTCCTATGCGCCTTTTTGGAAGGACGTGTAGTGGAAGTACCGGTCGAAGGCTGGGAGGTCGAGGTACGGAGGAAGTCTGCACGGGATGGTTCCTTCTTGAAGGCCCGTGCATCTGACTTCGATGTCTTCGTCTTAGCAGAAGCTGAGGAAGGTGCTCGTGTCTGTGGGGTGATGGGAGGAAGAGGAGACGTCGACCGCGCGATCTTAGCACTGGCCGAACGGACGACCGTGGTGCTGAAGGTCAGATCGCATGTCTGGGTTGCTACCTCCCGCGTAGTCCGAGGAGAGGCGAGGACAGTACTGTATTTCCCCGCTGGGAGCAGCGTGGGCTTCCTACTAGCCAATAGCTTGCGAGCAGCCGAGGTGGACACTTTCTCTTTGACCCGAATTTCTTGGATACAGCGTTCTTCCTTATAGACAGGACAGTCGCGGGAGGATGCGGCATGGTCACCCTGACAGTTCACACAATGAGGAGACGGAGGTGGACAGTCACCCTCATGGGCATCCCTGCCACAAGTGACACATTTAGCCGCATTGGAACAAGACTGTCTAGTGTGATTGAAACGCTGACACTGGTAGCAGCGCGTAGGTGTCGGGACATAGGGGCGAACAGAAATAACCTCGTAGCCCGCCTTGATGCGCGATGGCAGCTTAACACTATCGAAGGTCAAGAAAATTGTCCGGGTCGGTACAAGGTCATTGTTGACCTTTTTTATGACCCTATGGACAGCCGTCACGCCCCGCTCAGCGAGGAATGATTGAAGCTCCTCATCAGTCAATCCGTCGAGGGAGCTAGTATAGACTACACCACGAGACGAGTTCAAAGTTCGGTGGGCCTCCACCCGGACAGGGAACGTGTACAGGAGGGTGGCCCGAAGCAGTTTTTGTGCCTGAAAGGCACTCTCAGTTTCTAGTAATAAGGTGCCGTTTCGCAACCTGGTACAAGATTTGACAGATCCGGCTATGGCATCTACGCCCTTCTGAATAACGAAAGGGTTGACAGAGGAAAAATCCTTTCCGTCCTCAGATCGAGAAACTACGAGGAACTGTGGGGCAGGCGGTAGTACTTTTGTCACTGTTGGCTGGTCACGTTTCCGTTTTTGAGTCGAAGTCGAAAGAGATGGAGTAGAATCCATTGCGGAGGAATCCCCCATGATTGCCACCGTCTCCGATGGCGCGCTCCTTCCTTGTGGGGACCCTCGCAGAGGGCACTCCCGCCTTAGGTGAATGTTTACACCTCAGGTCACACCTCCCGAGAAACAGACGGAGGGACCAATCGGCATGGTCACAAGGTATCAGCTCAGGCAATCACCCCTCCCCGGGCCTGGCCTTTACCAGGGGGTACGCGCGTGCCTTACATGTCTACCCAGGGCGGGGAATTACGCGTTACCCCGTCACCGGCTACGCGTGCGAACGCGTGGGTCGGCCTTCAGGCACGCACAGGGAGGAAGGAAGAAGAGGAAAAAGAAGAGAAAGAGGGAGAACGAGGACAGACTGCCTCAAACGCCGAGGCGGAGACCAGAGAAGGCAAGGAGAAGGTAATGAGAAGGCAAGGAGAAAAAGGCAAGGAGAAGGCAAGGAAAAAAGGGAATGAGAAGGCAAGGAGAAAAAGGCAATGAGAAGGCAAGGAGAAGTCAAGGGAAAGAGTAAGGAAGACAGTGAGGTCGAGAAGAGCAAGGAAAGGAACCAACAAAAGGAAGGAAGAAACGAGAAGTGAAAAACCAAAAAGACCACGATTATAGGTCGTGGAACCGTCCGTCTCCGGACGCAGGCGCTAACTACCCCCGTGAGGGGTATGGACTCCTTTTAGTCGCCTCTTACGACAGGCAGGAATACCGCGGGCCTATTCTAATCCCCGGACCCGCAGGGGAAGTGGTCCGGTACGACGACAGGAATGTGATGAGGGCCTGCTGACGAGAGTGCGTAGCACGAATGTGGTCCATATGATCCTTGAATGTGCGTACAAAACGTTCCGCTGCACCATTCGATTGAGGGTGGAACGGCGGAGTAAGAACATGGCGAACGCCATTGGCAGAACAAAAACTTTCAAATTCAGCAGAGGTAAATTGTGGACCATTGTCAGACACTAAAACTTCTGGAAGACCCTCAATACAAAAAATTGAAGTCAACGCCTGTATAGTTTGTGCAGACGTTGTAGACTGCATGGGCACAACAAACGGAAAATTACTAAGTGCATCTATCACGATGAGCCAACGAGAATTCCAATATGGACCAGCGAAATCAATATGTACTCGCTGCCAGGGACCGGCAGGGCGTGCCCACTCAAAATAGCGTTGAGGCGGAGCAGCTTGGTGTTCGGCACAAGTCGAACAATCTGTAGACATCTGCGTAATCTGCTTATCAATGCCGATCCATGTACAATGACGGCGGGCAAGCTGCTTGGTGCGGACCACTCCCCAATGACCTTGATGCAACAAGTCGAGGACCTTGGATTGGAGCACTTGGGGAACCACTACACGAAGCTGGTCATTCTCGGTGCGTAACAGCAAAACTCCGTGCGAAACAGACAACAGATGTCGTTGCGGATAATAGCGACGAACCACAGGATCCGATATGTCCTTTGCCTTGGACGGCCAACCACGTTGAACAAAACGTAATAGTAAACTCAGATGAGGATCCGTAGCTGTCTCACGTGCCACCTGACGATAATCAATCGGAAAATCCCGGAGGGATTGATGCTCATCGGCGTCAATCTGATGGCAAGAGTCGTCAGAGGATTCGAAGACATCATCCGCAGCAATCGGCAATCTAGAAAGCGCGTCAGCGAATGCATGCTGAGCTGTAGGGCGATACAGTATCTCATACTGGTATTGTGACAACAAAAGAGCCCAACGTTGTAGTCTCTGAGCTGTCCGCTGAGGAACTGGTTTAAACGGATGAAACAGTGATGTCAGGGGCTTGTGATCTGTTACTAAACAGAATGGTCTACCATAGAGGTAGTGATGGAATTTTGTGACACCGAACACAATAGCCAACGCTTCCTTGTCTAATTGGCTATAATTACACTGAGCTTTGTTTAGCAATTTAGATGCGAACGCAATAGGACGTTCGGTGTTACCGACTCGGTGATACAACACACCACCGAGGCCGAAAGAAGAGGCATCACAAGCTAACACCAGAGGCTTGTTAGGGTCGTAATGGACCAGACAACGATCATTCAATAAAGCCTCTTTAAGCTGCTGAAAGGCTGATTGGCAATCAGCTGACCACACAAAAGGAACATTCTTACGGCGGAGACGATGCAACGGTGCAGCAATCTGTGATGCATTAGGTATAAACCTAATATAATATGTCAATTTGCCAAGAACTGCTTGCAATTCATGCAGATTGCGAGGGGCGGGCAAATCACGAATAGCTGCTAAATGTGACTGGGAGGGATGAATGCCTTGAGCATTAATAACATGTCCCAGATACTCCATCTCCGTAAGGAAAAATGAACATTTATCGATGTTGCAACGTATGCCTGCCTGAGACAACACTTTAAACAAACACTCCAAATTACGGGAATGTTCAGCAGGCGTCCGACCAGACACAACAATATCGTCTAAATAGTTGCAACACGATGGCACATTAGCCAGAAGTTGTGACAAAAAACGCTGAAAAACAGCTGGAGATGACGCACAAACAAAAGGCAAACGCAGAAAACGGAACAACCCCAACGACGTGTTTATGACAAAATACTGTTGTGATTGCTCGTCGAGGGGCAGTTGCAAATATGTTTCACGGAGATCAATTTTGGAAAAGAAAAGAGCTTCCCCTAACTTATTCATCAGCTCGTCCGGTCTAGGCAAAGAATCAATGACAGTCTGAGGATTAACTGTCGACTTAAAACCAGCACACAAACGTAACTTGCCAAACGGTTTCTTTATAATAACTAAGGGAGAAGCCCACTGGCTCGCTGAAACGGGTTGAATAACACCGTTGTTTTGCCAACGACGAAGTTCATCTTCTACAGGTGCCCGGAGGGCGTGAGGCACTGGACGAGCACGAAAAAATCGAGGCTGAGCATTATCTTTTAACGTAATATGAGCGGCAAAGTTCGCCGCACAACCTAGTTCGTCTTTAAATATGTCACTGTATCGTTTACACAAATCGTTTATGCTGTCTTGAGGAACAACAACAGAATTAATTTGCAACACATTGTCTTGGATAGATAGGCCAAACAAGTCAAAAGAGTCTAATCCGAAAATGTTTACACTGTCTGTAGCGCGGAGCACTGTGAATGAAACTGTTTTTGTATTGCCACGGAATGTGGCTGGCACGCTACATACACCTAACACAGGAATGTGTTCGCCACTATAAGTAGCCAAAGAATGTTTTGCCGCTGAAAGTTTAGGGCGGCCGATAGCCGCATACGTAGCACTATTTATGAGAGTCACAGACGCACCAGTGTCTAATTGAAAATTGAAGGTCTTATCCTGTATGCGTAGCTTCACAAATAGTTTTACACTGTCTCTGGATCGGTGCAGTGGAGGCGGAAGACACAAAATCAGCGCGTTTAGCGCGTGTTCGCTGCTTACAACTCGTGGGTTGGGCGGGTGGAACAACAACACCCGCTTCACTTGCAGTCTGTACATTACTTTTTACAGCGTTGAATTACGCCTGGGTCGCATAGCAGAGGGCTGGGTGGATGGCTTATTGCGAACAAGTTTATTACCCACACGAACCGTGGAAGAGTCTTTAAACGCGACCTCCTGGGCGGGCTGGCTTTGAAGAACATGAATATCCATGGGCTGGGCAGCACTAGAATTGTTCTTGCGTTTACGCAAACAAACAGTCTGGATGTGTCCTTTCCTGTGACAAAAGTGACAAACCGCGTTTCTTAACGGGCAACGTTCACGAGGAGGAGCAAGAACACACTTAGGGCAAGACTTAACTCTATCATTTTGCACACGCGGCTGACGAATGTGTTTAACATGACGCGGCCGGCTAGTGTTTACAGTCTGACTCTGCCGGTGGGGCCGCGGGCGTGACCGA
The DNA here is from genome assembly GCF_021461395.2 of Schistocerca americana. Taxonomy (NCBI): domain Eukaryota; kingdom Metazoa; phylum Arthropoda; class Insecta; order Orthoptera; family Acrididae; genus Schistocerca; species Schistocerca americana. The sequence goes on along the minus strand of NC_060127.1, from coordinate 206,676,253 downwards.
ACTTGCTTAACACAGGCAATTTGAGAAATACATGGCTGATCTAACTCACACTCAGCATAGTCAAAAGTATCTTGGGCTTCAATGATGTTCATCACAGTCTCTAATGACGGGTCAGGCAACTTTAAGATAGCAGCACGAATACGAGAATCTGCAATGTTTTGAGTAATAGCGTCTCGTAACATGACATCACTGTAGGAAGTTCCACACACACAAATAAATCGGCACTGACGGGTGAGGCCCCGTAAATCTGTTAACCACTGTTTATTAGATTGATGTGGCAGTTTCTTTAATCTGAAGAACTTGAATCTGGCTGCTGCCACATGAACTCGCGACTCGAAATACTCAGCAAGCTTGTTAACAACGTCATAGTCCAAAGCTTCTGGCTGGGATTCCGGGAACAACTTACAAAGTAGTCGATAGACTTCCACGCCTGCAGTGGAAATTAAATAAAGCTGCCGATCAGTACCTGTGATTTTGTAGACTGTCATGTGCGCCTGCAACTGCGCGAAATATTCTCGCCATTCTTATCTTGATGCATCAAAAGCACGGAAAGGTGGTTCTGCCTGTGCTTGTTCCTTTTGTGTTGGAGGATTAGCCGCTTGTTTGGCGATTGCTTCCACCAGACTTTGTATTTGCTGACTCTGTAACAAGATCAACTGTTGTAAGTCGGCAGACATAGTGAACACAAATTAAACCAGCCCCCAAAATTTTATCTCCATAATTAGTACAACAAGAACAAGTTGAACCAGCCCTGCACACGAGTTCGGAAGTCCTCGTCGCCAGTTTTGTGGCGGTGTTCGTAGCGACAAGCAATTCGCTGTAGAAACGGCTTACGAAGTCACCGCCACACTTTTAATAGCGGGCCGACCGGTCCGCTGGAACAGTGAACAGAAAGATGAAAACCCAAACACTCTGATTAAATAAAGTCTGTACTTATTATTAACGAAGATACAGAACACAGTAGTGAACGCCGTGTCTACAGAGATCTGTCTAGTTCGAGTCGGAGCGGCTAGGTCAGCGTCGGCTGACGACAGACAACAACTCTGCTGCGATGAACACACAATTGACTAGCAAGTACACAATTCGGTGGCGAGTATACAACTGAGCGGCGAATACAGAACTGTCCTAGCGCTCGCGACTCCAGCGCTTAAGCAGCCAGAACAGCGGTGGCGCGCGTAGACTTGCGACGATTTCCTGTATCGCTGGCGCTGCTTATGCGGACGGCGTCCGGACTTTGATGCTGCCAATCTTTTGGCAGCGGGCTCGGTTGGCATTCCTGGCTAAGATATAACAATTCCGATGCACCTTTGCATGTTTACTGTATCCCTTTGACCTTCACGTTGACCATAAAACACAGAATTTGCATCGGGATTGAATACAAAATGGACAATGCCGACTTAAGTACAAGAAGAGTGAAACTTCTAAGAATTTGTGGTTTGAGCGGGTCCTCGGATACCAGTAATAGAGTCCGATGCACCAGTGCAGGTTTACTGAATCCCTTGGACCTTCCCACTGACCATGAAACACAGAAATTGCATCGGGATTAAATACAAATGGGACAATGCCGACCTAAGTACAAGAAGAGTGAATCTTCTGAGGGTTTGTGGTTTGAGCGGCTCCTGGGAGACCAGTATTGGAATCCGATGCACATTTGCAGGTCACGGTATCCATTGGACCTTCACAATTTCCATGAAACACAGAAATCGCATCAGGATTCAATACAAAAGCGACAATGACGACTTAAGTACAAGATGAGTAAATCTTCTAAGAGTTTCTGAATTGAGCGGCTCCAGGGAGACCAGTATTATATTCCGATTCACCAGTGCTGGTTTAATGCATCCCTTGGACCTTCACATTGAACATGAAACACAGAAATCGCATTGGCATTGAATGTAAAAGATGCAATGCCGGCATAAGTACTAGAAGTGTGAATCTTCTAAGAGTTTGTGCTTTCAGCATCTCCTGGGAGACCAGTATTAGATTCCGATGCACCAGTGCAGGTTTACTGTATCCCTTGAACTTCACATTGACCAAGAAACACAGAAATCGCATCGGGATTGAATACAAATTGTACACTGCCGACTTAAGTACAAGAAGAGTGAATCTTCTTTGAGTTTGTGGTTTGAGCGGCTCCTGGGAGACCAGTATTAGACCCCCCTGCGGGTTCGGTGGTAAGAATAGGCCCACGGTATTCCTGCCTGTCGTAAGAGGCTACTAAAAGGAGTCTCACATGTTTCGGCCTTATGTGATGGTCCCCTCGTGGGTTTGACCTCCATCTTTCTAAATTATTCCGAAGAGCGAGCCCATTGGGGAAGGGCGCCTTACATGGTGCACTGTATCCGTTGTGCAATTAGACCTTTAGCCGTCTTTCTCGTCGTTGCAATGGTGTTCCGCTCGTTTTCGATCTCTTGGGCGATTACCACACTGCACTCTGCAGTGTTTCTTTTAACTGCGACGACGACCTTTGCCATTTTTGCACCTAAGATCCAGCACAGTAGCCAGTCCGTTATGGTGGGGCCGCCATGTACCCTCTTGGTTGTAGCCCCCTGACAACACAGGGATCGCTCTACTGATGCCTGCGCCGTTAACTCCCCACGTATGCCAAGGAGTAGATGCCCATCGACCTGGGGCATCGGGACTCCCGGCAATGGCCATCCTGCCAGGTGGCCTTTGCTGTGGCTGGGTGGCGCCCGTGGGGAGGGCCCTTGGTCGGAGTAGGTGGCATTAGGGCGGATGACCCGCAATGAAGCGTGGTACATCATCTCTCGCTGGTGGCCAGCCGTCAGCAGTCTCTAAGCATTCGAGAGCCCAATTTAAAGGTAACGTTTATGACCCCAAATCGTTCCCCTCCCTCGCCACATCATGGGAGGAACGACAGGCATTGCGTGACAGTGAGACGAATTCGCCCAGACATCTTGTCTGTACCAGAGCTGATGGGGAATCTTTTCTATCCGTAAAGCCTCAGTTCTTTGTAGAGCATTTAGAGGACAAGTTTGGGGAGGTGGAGGGCTTGTCCAAGATGCGGTCCGGATCGGTGTTGATAAAAACGGCATCCTCCACACAGTCGCGGGCCTTGCTCGCTTGTACTAAGCTGGGGGATGTCTCCGTCACTATCACGCCTCATAAAAGTCTGAACATGGTCCAGGGCAATATCTTTCACAGGGATCTCCTTTTACAGTCCGACGACGAGCTGCGCGCCAGCTTTGAGCGCCGAGGTGTCCATTTCGTCCGGCGCGTCCACCGGGGTCCGAGGGATCGTCAAGTTGCCACCGGTGCCTTCATCTTGGCCTTCGAGGGTGACACGTTACCTGAGAAGGTCAAGGTCAAGGTGATGGTGTATCATTGTGATGTCAAGCCGTATATCCCTCCCCCGATGCGGTGCTTCAAGTGTTGGAAGTTCGGCCATATGTCTTCACGCTGTGCTTCCGACCTCGTCTGTCGCGATTGCGGTCGACCTTCCCATCCTGATCATCCCTGTGCGCCGCCTCCAATCTGTGTGAACTGTGGTGCGCACCATCCGCCTTGCTCGCCAGACTGTCCGATTCTGCAGAAGGAGCGGAAGATCATGGAAATAAAGACTCTCGACCGCCTGACGTACACTGAGACGAAACGGAAATATGATCGGCTTCATCCAGTGCGCATGACAGCTTCTTATGCCGCAACTGTCACTCCTTCTACAATTCCATCCGCTCCAGTCAGCTCTGAGTCGAAGTCCCACACCTGCCCCCTTGATGGTGGGGGGCACTACACCTCCTGTTGCTCCTGCTCCATCTACTTCAGGAGCAACACCCCCCCAACCATCGGGGACATCAGTCCCCCCTTCCCAGCCGGAGAAGCGTAAGACTTCTTCGGCTACTCTCGTAAGGAAGGGGTCCCTTGAGGACCTCCCTTCTCAAGTTCCGACCGTTTCCAAAGCCAACAGCCGCAAGTGGCTCAAACAACCGCCAGTCCCTGGTCGTCGGGACACACGGTCATCGTCTGTCCCTGAGACTGACCCGGTGACGCCCTCCCAGCCTGAACCACCCAAGGCGCAGCGCGAGAAGCAGAAGAAGAAGAAGAAGAAGAAGAAGAAGAAGAAACTCCCCAAGGCTACCGACATTGCGGTGGCACCCATTCCACCGCTTCCTACAAGCTCTGCGTCTGAGAATGAGGTGGAGATTCTGGCGTCCGCTGAGGACATGGATCTCGCCAGTCCCTCGGATGCAATAGATGGCTGTTGTCCATGTGGTGACTCAGTAGCAGCAGGGGCCCATGAAGCGTAATCTGCCTCCCCAATCCCTTCACGCCTTTCCTATCCATGGCTAATACCATCCTCCAGTGGAACTGCAGCGGTTTCTTCCACCATCTAGCTGAGCTCCGCCAACTTATCAGCCGTCATCCTTTCCTTTGCATTGCTCTGCAGGAAACTTGGTTTCCAGCAATGCGAACCCTCGCCCTCCGTGGCTATCGGGGTTATTGTAAGAACCAGGTAGCTTATGAAAGGGTGTCTGGTGGTGTCTGCATATATGTCCTTAACTCTCTTCACAGCGAGTTTGTACCTCTACAAACAGCTTTAGAGGCTGTCGCTGTTCGGGTGTGGACGCCACAGGCTATCACCGTCTGCAGTATTTACCTTCCACCTGATGGTGCTGTCACGCAGCATGTCCTGGCTGCTCTGATAGCCCAACTGCCACCACCTGTTTTGCTGCTGGGCGATTTCAATGCCCACAACCCTCTATGGGGTGGGACTGTCTCCGATGATCGCGGTCGGGCCGTGGAGCATGTGTTGGCTCAGCTCGACCTTAGCCTCTTGAACGACGGTGCTCCCACGCATTTCAGTGTGACCCATGGCTCGTTCTCAGCCATTGATCTCTCTATTTCCAGCCCTGGACTTCTCCCATCCCTCCACTGGAGAGTGCATCCTGACCTCTGTGGTAGTGACCATTTTCCCATCTATTTGTCACTACCCCAGTGTCATTCTTCTGGGCGCTTGCCCCGCTGGGCTCTCCACAGTGCTGACTGGCCAGCATTTACTTCCGCTGCAACCATTGAGTCTCCCCCACAGGGTGACATTGACGAGGTGGTCCGTGTTTTAACCACGTCCATCATTTCAGCGGCCGAGGCTTCCATCCCCCATTCTTCTGGCCTCCCTCGGAGGAAGGCTGTCCCCTGGTGGTCGCTGGAGATTGCTGAGGCTATTCGCGACCGTAGGCGGGCTCTTCAGTGTCATAGGCGGCACCCGTCTCTGGAGACCCTCATCGCCTTTAAGAGGCTCCGTGCCTTCGCCCGTCGTCTTATTGCACGGCGTAAGCAGGAGTGCTGGGAGAGGTATGTCTCATCCTTGGGCTCCCATGTCTTCCCCCTCACTCGTGTGGTCTCGGATCCGGCGGATTTATGGATACCAGACCCCTATGGGTGTCCCCGGGCCCTCCTTGGACGGCGCTGTCTGCACGGACGCTGCCGCCATTGCTGAACGGCTTGCCGCGCGTTTTGCTCAGAGCTCTGCGACTGCATCTTATCCCCCCGCCTTTCGCTCTCTCAAGGAGCGAGCCAAGCGGACGCCGTTCTCATTCCACACGCGTCGTTCTGAAACATACAATGCTCCTTTCAGCGAGAGGGAATTCCTCGCTGCCCTCGCCGATTGCCCTGATACAGCACCAGGCCCAGACTGCATCCACGCGCAGATGCTGAAGCATCTCTCCAGGGACAGCCAGAGACACATTCTCGCGATCTTTAATCGCATTTGGAGCGAAGGCGTGTTCCCGTCGCAATGGCGAGAGGGTGTTATTGTCCCCATCTTGAAGCCCGGTGCGGACCCACTGGCGGTGGACAGCTATCGTCCCATTACCCTCACCAACGTTTTGTGCAAATTGCTCGAACGTATGGTGGGGCGGCGTTTGTGTTGGGTACTTGAGTCGCGCGGTCTCCTCGCTCCATCCCAGGGTGGCTTCCGTCGGGGCCGGTCTGCAGTGGACAATTTGGTGCGGCTGGAATCTGCTGTCCGTACGGCCTTTGCCCGACGTCAGCATCTCGTTGCTGTATATTTCGATTTGCGGAAGGCGTATGACACAACATGGAGGCATCACATCCTCGCCACGTTGCATGAGTGAGGTCTTCGTGGTCAGCTCCCGGCTTTTCTTCAAGGCTTTTTATTGCGCCGCTCTTTCCGGGTGCAAGTCAGTGCCACCTCTAGTTCATCTCATATACAGGAAAATGGGGTCCCGCAGGGCTCAGTGTTGAACGTCTCCTTATTTCTGGTGGCCATTAATGGTCTGGCTGCAGCAGTGGGGTCATTGGTGTCTCCTTCTTTGTATGCCGACGACTTCTGCATCTCATTTAGCTCCACGACTACGGGAGTCGCCGACCGCATGCTGCAAGTCGCCATTCGCAAGGCAGCATCATGGGCATTGACTCACGGTTTTCAGTTCTCTGCACCCAAGACTCGAGTTATGCACTTCTGCAGGCGTCGGACGGTCCACCCTCATCCTGAACTTTACCTCGACGGCCACCTGCTTGACGTGGTGGACACTTGCCGCTTCTTGGGACTCGTTTTTGATGCCCAGCTCACATGGGTTCCTCATGTTACTCAGCTGAAGCAAAAATGCTGGCGGCACCTCAACGCCCTCCGCTGCCTTAGCCACACGTCTTGGGGTGCAGATCGCTGCACGCTGCTGCGGCTGTACAGGGCCCTTGTGCAGTCCCGGCTTGATTATGGGAGCCTGGCCTATGGGTCTGCGTCCCCCTCAGTGTTGAAGTTATTAGACCCCATACACCACTATGGGGTTCGGCTTGCAACTGGCGCTTTTCGCACCAGCCCCGTGGATAGTCTACTGGTGGAGGCTGGGGTTCCCCCACTGCGGATTCGCCGCCATCGTCTGCTCGCCGACTATGCTGTCCACGTTCATTGCTCGCCAGACCATCCAAATCGTCGCCTGCTTTTCCCTGCTATGGTCCTCCATCTGCCCGAACGGCGACCTAGGTCTGGGCTTTCCGTAGCTGTCCGTGTCCAGTCCCTGCTGTCTGAACTGGGGTCATTCCCTCTTCTGCCTCCCTTCCGGGTCCGTACACCTACGCCTCCCTGGTGTTTGTCCCGGCCGTCCGTTAGTCTGGATTTGGCACAGGGACCTAAGGACTCAGTTCCGCCTGTGGCCCTCCGTCGCCGTTTTCTTGCGCTCCTCGCCTCATTTCCAGGCTGTGAGCCTGTCTACACTGATGGTTCCCTGGTTGATGGTCGCACTGCCTACGCTTTTGCTCACGCTGCCCATGTTGAACAGCGCTCCTTGCCAGCTGGCTGTAGTGTTTTAACTGCAGAGCTGGTGGCCATCTTGCGCGCTCTTGAGCATATGCGTTCCTGCTCAGGTGCGTCCATCGTCATCTGCAGTGACTCCCTGAGCAGCCTCCAGGCCATCAACCGCTGCTATCCCTCTTCTCCTCTGGTGTCCTCCATTCGGGAGTCTGTTTCCACCATTACCCACTCTGGTCGTTCGGTGGTTTTTGTTTGGACGCCAGGTCACGTTGGCATCCCGGGGAACGAACGTGTTGACAGGCTGGCCAAAGGGGCGATAGGCGCCCCAGCTTTGGAGATCGGCCTTACGGCTTGCGACCAGTAGCTGGTGTTGCGCCGTAAGGTGCTTGGGATGTGGGCTGCTGAGTGGCGTGGCATGACAGTCCCGAATAAACTGCGGGCTGTCAAGGAGACGGCCGCTGTGTGGCGTTCCTCCCTGCGGGCTTCTCACAGGGACTAGGTGGTCCTGTGTCGGCTGCGCATCGGCCATACATACCTGACGAACGGCCATCTGTTGCGTCAGGAGGATCCCCCCCTGTGTCGGTGTGGGTCCCGGCTGACAGTCGGCCACATTTTGCTGGAGTGTCCTCGACTGCGCACACTTCGGCAATCTTTTAATCTCCTGGGCACTTTGGCTTTGGTTTTATCCGACGATGCCTCCATGGCTGATGATGGTTTAAATTTTATCCGTGGTAGTCCGTTTTATAGTTCGATTTAGGGAGGTCCTGCACCCTTCCCTTTCTGTATCTTTTGTCCTTGTGTCTGTTGCTGTTCTGGTGTGCCGTGAGATGGTTGACTATTTCCCTTTTTTGTTCTCGTGGTCAGTCAACCAGTCCCCGGCCATCTTCCTTTCTTCTGTTTCTTTCTGTCTGGTGTTCCTCTGTCCTGTTCTTGTCTGTAGTGTTTGTTGCTGCATTTGTGTTCTTTTAGCGCCTGGGGGGACTTCTCCTCCCCCTTTGGTTTTTACCTACTCCGTCGATTTTCGGCTCGCCTGATTTTGGAATGGGGGACTGATGACCTCCGATGTTTAGTCCCCCCTTAAACATCCCAACAACCACCAAGTGCAGGTTTACAGTGTCCCTTGGACCTTCACATTGAACATGAAACACAGAAATCGCATCGGGATTGAATACAAAAGGCACAATGCCGAATTAAGTTCAAGAAAAGTGAATCTTCTAAGAGTTTGTGCTTTGAACGGCTCCCGGGAGACCAGTATTAGATTCCGATGCACCAGTGCAGGGTTAATGTATCCCATGGACCTTCACAATGACCATGAAACACAGAAATTGCACTGGGATTGGATACAAAAGCACAATGCCGACTTAAGTACAAGAAGAGTTTGTGGTTTGAACGGCTCTTGGGACACCATTATTAGATTCCGATGCACCAGTGCAGGTTTACTGTATCTCTTGGACCTTCACATTGTCCATGAATCACAGAAATCGCATCGGGATTGAATACAAAAGGCACAATGCCGACTTAAGTACAAGAAGAGTGAATCTTCTAAGTGTCTGTGTTTTGAGCGGGTCCTGGGGGACCAGTATTAATTTCCGATTCACCAGTGCAGGTTTATTGTTTCCCTTGGAACTACACATTGACCATGAAACACAGAAATCGCATCGGGATTAAATACAAATGGCACAATGCCGACCTAAGTACAAGAAAAGTGAATCTTCTAAGAGTTTGTGTTTTGAGCGGCTCCGGGGAGACAGAATATTAGGTTCTGATGCACCAGTGTAGGTTTACTACATCTCTTGGACCTTCACATTTACCATGAAGCACAGAAATTGCATCGGGATTCAATACAAAAGGAGAAAAGGACTTATGTACTAGAAGAGTGATCTCCAAGCGTTTGTGCTTTGTCCGTCTCCTGGGGGACCAGTATTAATTTAAGATGCACCAGTGCATGTTTACTGTATCCCTTGGACCTACACATTGACCATGAATCACAGATGTCGCATCGGGATTGAATAAAAATAGCACAATTCCAAAATAAGTACAAGAAGAGTGATTCTCTTAAGAGTTTGTACATTGAGCGCCTCCTGGGAGACCTGTATTAGATTCCTTTGCACCAGTGCAGCTTCTTCTGTATCCCTTGGTGCTTCACATTGCCCATGAAACACAGAAATTGCATCGGGAATGAATACAAATGGCACAATGCCGACTTAAGTACAAGAAGAGTGAATGTTCTAAGAGTTTAGCTCAAAGCACAATCCTGTCAGACCAGTATTAGATTCTGATGCACCAGCGAAGGTTTACTGTATCCCTTGGACCTTCACATTAACCTCGAAACACAGAAATCGCATTGGGATTCATTAAAAAGGCAGAATGCCGACTTAAGTACAAGAAAAGTGAATCTTCTAAGAGTGTGTGCTTTGCGCGGCTCCTGGGAGACCAGTATTAGGTTCCGATGCACCAGTGCAGGTTCACTGAATCCCATGGATCTTCACATTGACCATGAAACACCGAAATCGCATCTGGATTGAATCCAAGAGGGATAATGCCGACTTAAGTACAAGAAGAGTAAATTTTCTGAGAGTTTGTGCTTTGAGCGGCTCCTGGGAGACCAGTATTCGATTCCGATGCACCAGTGCAGGTTTTTCTGTATGCCTTGGACCCGCACATTGACCATTTAACACAGAAATTGCATCAGGTGAATAAAAGAGGCACAATGTCGACTTAATTACAAGAAAAGTGAATCTTCAAGGAGTTTGTGCTTTGAGCGGCTCCTGGGAGACCAGTATTAGATTCCAATGAACCAGTTCAGGTTTACTGTATTCCTTGGACCTTCACATTTACCATGAAATACAGAAATCCCATCAGGATTGAATACAAAAGGCAGAATGCCCACTTAAGTACAAGAAGAGAGAATCTTCTAATAGTTTGTGGTCTGAGCGGCTGCAGGGAGTCCAGTATTAGATTCCGATGCACCAGTGCTGGTTTAATGTATCCCTTGGAAATTCACATTGACCATGAAGCACAGAAATCGGCATTGTGCCTTTTGTATTCAATCCCGAGCGATTTAAGTACAGGCAGAGTGAATCTTCTAAGAGTTTGTGCTTTCAGCGGCTCCTAGGAGACCAGTATAAGATTCCGGTGCACCAGTGCCGATTTACTGTATCCCTTGGACCTTCACATTGACCATGAAGCACAGAAATCGCATCGGGATTGAATACAAAAGGCACAATGACGACTTACGTACAAGAAGAGTTAATCATCTGAGAGATTGTGCTTTGAGTGGCTCCTGTTAAACCAGTATTAGATTCCGATGCACCAGTTTAGTTTTACTGTGTCCCTTGGACCTTTCCATTGACAATGAAACACAGAAATCGCATCGGGATTGAATACAATTGCATGATGCCCACTTAAGTACGTGAAGAGTGAATCTTCTAAGTGTTTGTGCTTTGAGCGCCTCCTGTGAGACCAGTATTAGATTACGATGCACCAGTGCAGGTTTACTGTATCCGTTGGACCTTTACATTGACCATGAATCACAGAAATCGCATGGGGATTGAATTCAAATGCACAATGCCGACTTATGTACAAGAAAAGTGAATCTTCAAGGAGTTTGTGCTTTGAGCGGCTCCTGGGAGACCAGTATCAGATTCCAATGCACCAGTGCAGGTTTTCTGTATCCCTTAGACCTTCACATTGACCATGAAACACAGAAATCACATCGGGATCGAATACAAAAGGAACATTACCGACTTAAATACAAGAAGAGTGAACGTTCTACGGGTTTGTGCTTTGAGTGGCTCCTCGGTGACCAGCATTAGATTCCGATGCACCAGTGCAGGTTTACTGTATCCCTTGGACCTTCACATTCACCATGATTCAAAGAAATCGCATCGGGATTGAATACAAAAGGCACAATGTCGACATAAGTACAAGAAGAGTGATTCTTCTAGGATTTTGTGATTTGAGCGTCTCCTGGGAGACCAATATTAGATTCCGATGCACCAGTGCAGGTTTTCTGTATTGCTTAGACCTTCACATTGACCATGAAACACAGAAATCGCATCGGGATTGAATACAAAAGGGACATTACCCACTTAAATACAAGAAGAGTAAATGTTCTAAAGGTTTGTGCTTTCAGTGGCCCCTCGGAGATTAGTAATAGATTCCGATGCAGCAGTGCAGGTTTTCTGTATTCCTTAGATCTTCACATTGACCATGAAACACAGAAATTGCATCGGGATTGAATACAAAAGGCACAATGCCGACTCAAGTACAAGAAAAGTGAATCTTCTAAGAGTTTGTGCTTTCAGCGGCTCCTGGGAGACCAGTGTTAGATCCCGGTGCACCAGTGCCAATTAACTGTATCCCATGAACCTTCACATGACCATGAGACACAGAAAATTGCATCGGGATTGAATACAAAAGGCATAATGCCGACTGAAGTACAAGAAGAGTGAATGATTTAAGAATTTGAGATTTGAGCGGCTCCTGGGAAACCAATATTAGATTCCGATGCGCCTGTGCAGGTTTACTGTATCGCTTGGACCTTCACATTGACCATGAAACACAGGAATCGCATCGGGATTCAATACAGAAGGCACAATGCCGACGTAAGTACAAGAGGACTGACTCTTCTGATTGTGTATGTTTTCAACCTTTCCTGTGAGACCAGTTTTAGATTCCGATGCTACACTTCAGGTTTACTGTATCCCTTGGACCTTCTTATTGACGATGAAACACAGAAATTGCAACGGAATTAAATACAAAAGGCACAATACCGACTTAAGAACTAGAGGACTGCCTCTTCTTACAATCTATGATTGGAACCATTCCTGTGAGACCGGATTTAGATTTCGATGCTTCACTTCAGGTATACTGTATCGCTTAGATATTCGTATTGACGATGAAACACAGAAATTGCATCGGAATTAAATACAAAAGGCACAATGCCGACGTAAGTACAAGAGGACTGACTTTTCTTACATTCTATGATTTGAACCTTTCCTGTTACACCAGTTTTAGATTCCGATGCTTCACTTCAGGATTACTGTATCCCTTGGACCTTCTTATTGACGATGGAACACAGAAATAGCATCGCAATTAAATACAAAAGGCATATTGCCGACTTAAATAAAGGAAGACTGACTCTTCTTACTGTCTATGTTTGAACCTTTCCTGTGAGACCAGTTTTAGATTCCCATGCTTTCCTTCAGGTTTACTGCATCCCTTGGGCCTTGTTATAGACGATGAAACACAGAAATTGCTACGAAATTAAATAGATAAGGTACAATACCGACTTAAGAACTAGAGGACTGCATCTTCTTCTTACATTCTATGATTTGAACCTTTCCTGTGAGACCGGATTTAGATTCCGATGCTTTACTTCAGGTTTACTGTATCGCTTAGATATTCTTATTGACGATGAAACACAGAAATTGCATCTGAATTAAATACAAAATTCACAATGCCGACGTAAGTACAAGAGGACTGACATTTCTTACATTCTATGATTTGAACCTATCCTGTTACACCAGTTTTAGATTCCATAGCTTCACTTCAGGATTACTGTATCTCTTGGACCTTCTTATTGACGATGAAACACAGAAAGTGCATCGAAATTAAATACAAAAGGCACAATGCCGACTTAAGTACAAGAAGACTGACTCTTCTTACTGTCAACTCTTCGAACCTTTGCTGAGAGACCAGTTTTTGATTCCGATGCTTCATTTCAGGTTTACTGTATCCCTCTGACCTTCTAATTGACGATGAAACACAGAAATTGCATCGGAATTAAATACAAAAGGCACAATGCCAACTTATGTACAAGAGGACTAACTCTCCTTGCATTCTATGTTTTGAACCTTTCCTGTGAGAAAAGTATTAGATACCCATGTTTACTTCAGGTTTACTGAATACCTTGGAACTTCTTATTGACGATGATACACAGAAATTGCATCGGAATTATATTCAAAAGGCACAATGCCGACATAAGTACAAGAGGACTGACTCTTCTTGCGTTTTATGATGTCAACCTTTCCTGTGAGACCAGCTTTAGATTCCGATGCTTCACTTCAGGATTACTGTATCCCTTGGAACTTCCTATTGACGATGAAACACAGAAATTGCTTTGGAATTAAATACAAATGGCGCAATGCCAACTTTAGTACAAGAAGATTGACTCTTCTTAATGTCTATGTTTTGAACCTTGCCATGTGAGCCCACTTTTAGATTCCGATGCTTCACTTCAGGTTTACTGTATCCCTCTGACCTTCTAATTGACGATGAAACACAGAAATTGCATCGGAATTAAATACAAAAGGCACAATGCCAACTTATGTACAAGAGGACTAACTGTCCTTCCATTCTATGTTTTGAACCTTTCCTGTGAGAAAAGTATTAGATACCCATGTTTACTTCAGGTTTACTGAATACCTTGGAACTTCTTATTGACGATGATACACAGAAATTGCATCGGAATTATATTCAAAAGGCACAATGCCGACATAAGTACAAGAGGACTGACTCTTCTTGCGTTTTATGATGTCAACCTTTCCTGTGAGACCAGCTTTAGATTCCGATGCTTCCCTACAGGATTACTGTATCCCTTGGACCTTCTTATTGACGATGAAACAGAGAAATTGCATCGGAGTTAAATGCAAAAGGCACAATGCCGACTTAAGTACAAGAAAACAGACAGTAAGAAGAGTCAATGTTTTGACCCATTCCAGTAAGGCCAGTCTTAGATTCCGATGCTTCACTTCTGGTGTACTGTATCCATTGGACCTTCTTGTTGACAATGATACACAGAAATTGCTTCGGAATTAAATACCAATCGCACAATGCCGACTTAAGTACTAGAAGACTGACTCTTCTTACTGTCTATGTTTTGAGCCTTTCCTGTGATACCAGTTTTAGATTCCGATGCTTCACTACAGGTTTACTGTATCACTTGGTCCTTCTTATTGACGATGAAACACAGAAATTGCATCGGAATTAAATACAAAAGGCACAATGCCGAGTTACGTACAAGAGCACAGACTCTTCTTACATTCAATGATTTGAGCCTTTCCACTGAGACCAGTTTTAGATATCGATGCTTCACTTCTGGTTTACTGTGTCACTAGGACCTTCTTATTGACGATGAAAAATTGAAATTGTTTCGGAATTAAATACAAAAGGCACAATGCCGACTAAAGTACAAGAAGTCTGACTCTCCTTACATTCTATGATTTGGGCTTTTCCAGTGAGACCAGTTTTAGATTCCGATGCTTCACTTCACTTTTATTGTATCCCTTGGACGTTCTTATTAACGATAAAACACAGAAATTGCATCGGAATTAAATACAAAAGGCACAATGCCGACTGAAGAACAAGAAATCTGAATCTTCTAACTGTCTATGATTTGAGCCTTTCCTGTAAGACCAGTCTTAGATTCCGATGCTTCACTTCAGGTATACTGTATACCTTGGACCTTCTTATTGACGATGAAACACAGAAATTGAATCAAAATTAAATACAAAAGGCACAATGCCGACTTAAGTACAAGAAGTCTGACTCTTCTTACTCTGTATGCTTTAAACATTTCCTGTGAGACCAGTTATAGATTCCGATGCTTCATTTTATGTTTACTGTATCCCTTGGACCTTTTTATTGACAATGAAACACATAAAATTTATCGGAAATTAATACAAAAGGCACAATGCCGATTAACTACAAGAGGACTGACTCTTCTTTCTGTCTTTGTTTCGAACCTTTCCTGTGAGACCAGTTTTAGATTCGCATGCTTCACTACAAGTTTACTGTATCCCTTGGACCTTCTTACTGACGATGAAACACAGTAATTGCATCGGAATTAAATACAAAAGGCACCATGCCGACTAAAGTACAAGAGGATTGACTCTTCTTCCATTCTATGATTTTAGTCTTTCCTGTGAGACCATTTTTAGATATCGATGCTTCACTTCAAGTTTACTGTATCCCTTGGACCTTCTTATTGACGATGAAACACAGAAATTGCATCGGAATTAAATACTAAAGGCACAATTTCGACTTAAGTACAAGAAGTCTGACTCTTCGTACTGTCTATGCTTTGAACCTTTCCTGTGAGGCCAGTTGTAGATTTCGATGCTTCACTATAGGTTTACTGTATTCCTTGGACCTTCTTGTTGACGATGAAACACTGAAATTACATCGGAATTAAATACAAAAGGCACAATGCCGTATTAAGAACAACAAGACTGACTCTTCTTACTGTCTATGTTTGAACCTTTTTGCGAGACCAGTTTAAGATTCCGATGCTTCACTTCAGGTTTACTGTATCCCTTGGACCTTCTTATTGACGATGAAACACAGAAATAGCATCAAAATTAAATACAAAAGGCACAATGCCGACTTAAGTACAAGAAGTCTGACTCTTCTTACTCTCTATGTTTTAAACCTTTCCTGTGAGACCAGTTATAGATTCCGATGCTTCATTTTATGTTTACTGTATCCCTTGGACCTTTATATTGACAATGAAACACATAAAATTTATCGGAAATTAATACAAAAGGCACAATGCCGATTAACTACAAGAGGACTGACTCTTCTTTCTGTCTATGTTTCGAACCTTTCCTGTGAGACCAGTTTTAGATTCCGATGCTTCACTTCAGGTGTACTGTATCAATTGGACCTTCTTATTGACGATGAAACTCAGAAATTGCATCGGAATTAAATACAACAGGCACAATGCCGACTTATGTACCAAAAGTCTGACTCTTCTTACATTCTATGATTTGAGCCTATCCTGTGAGACCAGTTTCAGATTCCGATGCTTCACTTCAGGTGTACTGTATACCTTGGGCCTTCTTATTGACGATGGAAAACAGAAATTGCATCGGAATTAAGTCGACATTGTGCCATTTGTATGTAAGTAGAAGAACACTGACTCTTCTTACTGTCTTTGTTTTTAACCTTTCCTGTGAGACCAGATTTAGATTCCGATGCTTCACTTCCCGTTTACTGTATCCCTTGGACCTTCTTATTGACGATGAAACACAAAAATTGCATCGGAATTAAACACAAAAGGCACAATGCCGACATAAGTACAAGAATACTGACTCTTCTTACTGTCTATGCTTTGAACCTTTCCTGTAAGACATGTTTTAGATTCTGATGCTTTATTTCAGGTTTACATAATCCCATGGTCCTTCTGTTGACGATTAAACACAGAAATTGCATCGGAATTAAATACAAAACAAAATGCCGACTTAAGTACAAGAAGACTGACTCTACTTACGGTCTATGTTTCGAACCGTTCCTGTGAGACCAGTTTTAGATTCCGATGCTTTACTTAAGGTTTATTGTATCCCTTCGACCTTCTTATTGACGATGAAACACAGCAATTGCATCGGAATCAAATACTAAAAGCACCATGCCGACTTAAGTACAAGAGGACTGACTCTTCTTACATTCTATGATTTGAACCTTTACTGTGAGACCGGTTTTAGATTCCGATGTTTCACTTGAGGTTTATTATATCTCTTGGACCTTCGTATTGGCGATGAAACACAGAAATTGCATCGGACTTACATACAAAACGCATAATGCCGATAGGTACAGGAGAACTGACTCTTCTTACATTCTATTATTTGAACCTTTCCTGTGATACCAG
Organism: Schistocerca americana; assembly: GCF_021461395.2. NCBI lineage: Eukaryota > Metazoa > Arthropoda > Insecta > Orthoptera > Acrididae > Schistocerca > Schistocerca americana. Next base: position 206,659,379 of record NC_060127.1, on the reverse strand, counting down.
TTTTAGATTCCGATGCTTCACTTTAGGTTTACTGTATCCCTTGGACCTTCTTATTGACGACGAAACACAGAAATTGCATCAAAATTAAATACAAAAGGCACCATGCCGACTTCAGTACAAGAAGTCTGACTCCTCTTAGTCTCGATGTTTTAAACATTTCCTGTGAGACCAGTTATAGATTCCGATGCTTCATTTTAGGTGTGCTGTATCCCTTGGACCTTTTTATTGACAATGAAACACATAAAATTTATCGGAAATTAATACAAAAGGCACAATGGCGATTAACTACAAGAGCACTGACTCTTCTTACTGTCTATGTTTCGAACCTTTCCTGTGAGACCAGTTTTAGATTCCCATGCTTCACTACAGGTTAACTGTATCCCTTGGACCTACGTATTGGCGATGAAACACAGTAATTGCATCGGAATTAAATACAAAAGGCACCATGCCGACTTAAGTACAAGAAGATTGACTCTTCTTCCATTCTATGAATATAGTCTTTCCTGTGAGACCAGTTTTAGATATCGATGCTTCACTTCAAGTTTACTGTATCCCTTGGACCTTCTTATTGACGATGAAACACAGAAATTGCATCGGAATTGAATACAAAAGGCACAATGACAACTTAAGTACAAGCTAACTGACTCTCCTTACTGTCTATGATTTGAGCCTTTCTCTGAGACCAGTTTTAGATATCGATGCTTCACTTCTGTTTTACTGTATCCCTTGGACCTTCTTATTGACGATGAAACACAGAAATTGCATCGGAATTAAATACAAAAGGCACAATGCCGACCTAAGTACAAGAAGACTGACGCTTCTTACATTGTATGATTTGAGCCTATCCTGTGAGGCCAGTTTCAGATTCCGATGCCTCACTTCAGGTGTTCTGTATCCTTTGGACCTTCTTATTGACGATGAAACACAGAAATTGCATCGGAATTTAATACAAAAAGCACAATACCGTCTTAAGTACAAGAAGACTGAGTCTTCTTACTTATTATGTATTGATCCTTACCTGTGAGACCTGTTTTAGATTACGATGCTCCACTTCAGGTTTACTGTATCCCTTGGACCTTCTTATTGACGATGAAACACAGAAAATTCATCGGAATTAAATACAAAAGGCACAATGCCGACATAAGTTCAAGAAGACTGACTCTTCTTACTGCCAATTCTTGGAACCTTTCCTGTGAGACCGGTTTTAGATTACGATGCTTCACTTCAGGTTTATTGTGTCCCTTGTATCTTCTTATTGACTATGAAACACAGAAATTGCATCGGAATTAAATGCAAAAGGCACAATGCCGACTTAAGTAGAAGAGGACTGACTCTTCTTACATTCTATGATTTGAACCATTCCTGTGAGACCAGTTTTAGGTTCCGATGCTTCACTTTAGGTTTACTGTATCCCTTGGAACTTCTTATTGACGATGAAACACAGAAATTGCATCGGAATTAAATACAAAAGGCACAATGCCGACTTAAGTACAAGAAGTCTGACTATTCTTACTGTCTATGTTTTTGAGCCATACCTGAGAGACCAGTTTTACATTCCGATGCTTCACTTCAGGTTTACTGAATCCCTTGGACCTTCTTATTGACGATGAAACACAGAAATTGACCGGAATTAAGTACAAAAGGCACAATGCCGATTAAGTACAAGAGGACTGACTCTTCTTACATTCTACGATTTGAACCTTTCCTGTAATACCAGTTTTAGATTCCGATGCTTCACTTCAGGTTTACTGTATCCCTTGGACCTCCTTATTGACGATGAAACACAGAAATTGCATCGGAATTAAATACAATAGGCACAATGCCGACTTTAATACAAATAGACTGACTCTACATACTGTCTATTTTTTAACCTTTCCTGTGAGGCCCGTTTTAGATTCTGAGGCTTTACTTCTGGTTTACTGTCTCCCTTTTACCTTCTTATTGACGATGAAACACAGAAATTGCATCGGAATTAAATACAAAAGGCACAATGCCGAATTAATTACAAGAACTCTGACTCTTCATACTGTCTATGTTTTGAGCCTTTCCTGTGAGACCGGTTTTAGATTCCGATGCTTCACTTCAGGTTTACTGTTTCCCTTGGACCTTCTTATTGACGATCAAACGCATAAATTGCATCGGAATTAAATACAGAAGGCACAATGCCGACTTAAGTATAAGAAGACTGACTCTTCTTACATTCTATGATATGAGCCCCTCCTGTGAGACCCGTTTCAGATTCCGATGCTTCACTTCGGGTGTACTGCATCCCTTCGACCTTCTTATTGACGACCTTGACCTTGACGAGTTGCAATCTTACTAGGCACTCGATTCTGTAAAGAATTTATATTTATGAAAGTAGGTAGAAATATTTAACTGTAGGCTTATTCGTTGAATATATCTGATTTAACTGACTGTGTAAACTTTTTATGTTTAGTAGACAGTCACCTCTGTACGACGTATTGACATGGCTGGCAAATTATTCTAATATTGAGATTTAGATTTGAGTCCGCACCTACCGCAGCAGTCTTTGGAAACGATTTAAATACGAAGTCCGATTATTTGAGTCTTATTTCACGGTCAACTACGGATAACATTACATTTACGAAAAACCATTGTCAAGCGTCTGATACCGAATAATTAAACATCCACGTTCCAGATAAGCAAATATTAATTACATCCAATCACTATCATACATAATTAATAATTAATATGTTAATTATTTTATTTATTTTATATTGGCGACTGCGTGCCGGACTTGTTATTTTGTCATGTGTTACATTGTTCTCTTTGTTTCATGTGAAAAATCAACTTTCTGGACCTGGACTTGAATATATGAGACATAACAAAAATCTGAAGATATTTTCCAATTCTATAATTTTGCGGGAAGACGCAATGAAGCTTCCAGCAAAATAAGGTAAGACGCAACATTTGTGCATTGGCAGGCTTGACAAGACGCATAATTCAGTGTATTAGCTCTTCAGTAGATTCTGTAGTATTTGTTTCGCGTGTAGCAGTTTTCAGTGATAAATTTCATTCTCAGTACTTTTCCTTAAACAATAACTTCTGCAACAATACCAATTCACGAGTGTACAATATGGCCGACTTCTGTACGATACGTTGTAACATGGACAGCAGCCATTAACAATAATTCCATATACAGTTTACATTTTTATATTAACAAACAGCCATTGTTGCTACGAGCGATTCATGTTCAACTGCATTTTATTTTAAAGCCAGTGTCAAACTTTATTTTCTTGAAACATATATCACGTGTGGCATGGTCATAACTAGAAAACAATACGCAAAGATGGAACAGCAAAGACATACTAGTCAGACGCAACCCGACTCGGACGAGAGACAAATGTTAGAAAATGACTTTACGACAGCAACCGGTAGTGACGATTCATCAAATATTGACGCAAGTGTTAACGGAAATTTTGACAATAGGCCGTCCACCACAAAAATTTCAGTCTCAGTCAGAGCCCATGTTAATACATGACGTCACATCTAATGACGCGGCGGGGGCAGAGACCTTGCAAACAGTAAACATTGCCAACATGTTACAAATGCTAATGAAACAAAACGCAGAAAATATGGCCACCTTAAGGATGCAGAACGCGGAAAACATGGCAACCTTAAGGATGCAGAACGCGGAAAACATGGCAACCTTAAAGACACAAAATGAACAGGTAAAGACACAATTTGACGAAATTAAATCTGATCTCATAGCAATCAAGACAGGTAGTGACACTTTGTGTAAACGTGTGGAACTTATAGACGCCACACTGACCAAACAGATGACTGAACTCAGTACGAAATTTTCCAAGCTTAATACGATACAAGAAAAGACTACAAATGACGTAGCACTTTTACTGACACAATTAAAAAACCTTAAGGTCACGTGTGAAGCTCTTACAGAACAGATTCAAACATATCCTTTAGTACACGACAACCTTGAAAAACGAATTACTGACGTGCAGAATAAATTTGACGATGTTGAACAACACCTGACTGACATCATACAATCTGATGCCACAGCTCATTTTCAAAATATTAATAAAGAATTTCATGATTGGGTAGAGAACAAAGACAAACATTTTGATAGATGCATACGTGAAAAGTTACCAACAATTGTGCGCGACTCCGTAGCGGAATACATCACTAATAACAAAGAGCTGATTAGTGACGCAGTACAATCCCTCACTGTACCCATGAGACAATTCACCGATCAACCGCAGTCTGAATGTAACGAAGATATCAGTCAAAATATACAGTTCAGAAACCAATATACATTCGAGTATGACGCACACATACCGCACACGACAAACACACAAGAACAAAACACACCACGACTACAACAGATACCACGACGTGCAACCACAAACACAAGCTATTATCACGGTAAACCACAGCAACAATAACGTAATTACTCGCCAGCTGAACATTGCAGTAATTACAGTGGAACAAATCCATATCATAATGCAAAGGAAGAAGAAAGCTTCATAAAACACAGGCAGTTTCAGGCTTTTATCCCAGAAAAACGAACCATTCATCCGGTGATTTTTCTTAAATCTTTTAGTAACGTATTTCCACGCACTTGGAGTGACCGGAAAAAGATTTCATATATTGTCGGTTACATCCAAGGCGATGCAGCTGTCTGGGCATACAGCCAAGCTGACGTATGTACCACGTACAGTGAGTTTGAGCGTGCCTTTCTGAACAAATTCTGGTCGCAATCCGTCCAGGAGCGACTCACAAGACAAATTTTAGAACCTGAAACTTTTAACAGTAAAAATGGTAACTTACGCAGATATTTCGAAAAATACTTGAACATGGGACATTTTTTGGACGAACCAGTCGCAACACGTGATATACTCCGTGCGTTGAAGGCCAAATTGCCTTTCAACATTAAAGAAAAACTTTTACATATTCCGGATGACGATCCAGATTATTTTTTAACAGCTTTAGATTCGGTTGACATGTTACTAGAAGATCAGCGCTTCGCGCGGCAAAACAGCAGCCACAATGTTTATACTAGTGGTATGCAAAACATGCAGGCTTGCCAACTCAATTCTGGCGCGCCCACAGTTGGATACGTGGTACAACAAAAACAGCAGACTCACATGCCGTCTCAATACGGAAATCAAAATCAACACGCGTATTCCAATACGAACAACAGTTACAACAGTAATAACACTCCATGCGGCAATCCATACAAAAGGCACCGCGGTAATAACAACAACGGTAACAACGGATACAAATGTAACAACAAAAACACAAACAGAAATAGAAATTATAATAGCTACGAGCCAAGACAGCATCAAGGCTGGACTCGTAGCGATCAATACTTTCATTCAAACACTGCTTTACCACAGCAGCCACCAGGACAAAATTGGAGCATACCTTACGACCGACAGGTAAGTTATAATGCGCAACAGCAACAACAACCGCAAAAGATTGGAGATCACAACAGGCAATATCCGAATGTGAATATAATAGAAATGACACCTGATACACAACCTCAATCCGTGTCAGTACCGAATACAAATGCTAATCCAACAAACTAGAAACAGTCACTTCTATGCCCCAGGTCGTGGCTGAAGAATTCTTGGGGGGCGACTTCAATGTTAATCAGTTATTTGACACCACAATTGAACAACAAAATATTGATGTGCCTAATAATTCTAAACAAAAACTACCTGTTTTATTTTTAAGATACAACCAGAATGACTATATATCAGATGAACTTTTGCAAGACAGTACACAATGTCGTTCAAACACAAATGAAATTGTTTTAGCATCTACTACTGGTGTAGTAGGTGGGATTCCAACTACTATTATCCTAGATAAAGGTGCAGCTGTGAGCGTTTTATCTTTTAATTTCTATAGAAAGATGTGTGAAATGGAGCCTGTGCCTGAGTTTCCCGCCCAAAACTGTAAAATAACTACTGCTCTAGGTAATAAGTCATGTAGGGTTACGAAGCAAGTTTTTGTAAACATTAAAATAGGTAATAGAACCGTACAATGGCCATTCCTGGTTGTACAAAACCTTGTGACAAATTGCATATTAGGAATAGATATTATGAGCGAGAAGGACTGCATTATAGACTTCTTCAAAGGTAAATCTATTTTAAATGATAAAGGCAGTGTAATTATTATTCATTTGGACAGGAGAACTCTAAAGCAAGACAAACACTGTACAGGATACAAGGTTCAGTTAGTACTTGACAATGACATTCAAGACATGCAAACACACTCATGTGACACAGAGCTAATGGACTTCAAAATATTGCTTGATCATAAGGTAAATGAAGCTACAGCTCTCAGTGTACATGAACGTATAAAACTACAGGAAGTGTTATCCAAATATTTACAAGTTTTTACCAAACGATTAGGTGTTATCAACACGTATGTGTACAAGATTGAAGTTAAGCCTCACAAGTTCTTCTACCACAAGACATATAACGTACCGTTATCTCAACGACCTGCTGTGTGGCAAGAATTAAAACAAATGTTAGACTGGAAGGTCATTGAACCATCCACCTCACCTTACTGTAGTCCTCTACTTGTTGTCAAAAAATCAAATGGAAGCATTAGGCTAGTGTTAGACGCACGAGCAATTAATGAAATAATTTTACCAGTTCACACAAAACCCAAAAATTTAGAGGAGCAATTACAGAAATTTCTAGATGCAAAATATTTTTCCACAATAGATCTCGCTAATTCATTTTGGCAAGTAGGTATCACTCCTGATTCTCGGAAATATACTGCATTTATGTTCGGGGGGCGAACGTACCAGTTCTGTGTTGTACCCTTCGGATTGAATGTCACTTCTGGGGTATTCATTACAGCCCTGGATACCGTGCTTGGCGATGATTTAGTTGAGACAGTCACACACTATGTGGATGATATACTGATAGCTACACAGTCTTGGAATGAACACGTTGACACACTTCAAAGAATTTTAGAAAAATTTGCACAAGCTGGAGTCACAGCCAATCTTAGAAAATCAAAATTTGGTTGCAGTGAGATAAAATATTTAGGACATATCATTAATTCACAGGGCATACGTCCTGATCCCAGTAAATTAGATGCTATCAGAAACTTTCCTAGCCCTCGAACTAAAAAGCAGTTAAAATCATTCCTTGGGCTATGTTCATTTTTCAGACGTTTTTTACCACAACCACTTTTGAACAGTAAAGATCTGCTAAATCTACTCAGAAAGAATCAAGTTTGGATCTGGTCGGAACAGTGCCAGAATGACTTTAATACAATTAAACATGCTTTAGTGAATGCAAACATATTGAGCCATCCAGATTTCAATTTAGATTTTTGTATGACTTGTGACGCTTCACGTACTGGCTTGGGCTGTTGCTTATTTCAAGTTGTAAAGAATAAAGAAAAGAAACAGATAAGAATTATTGGGTTTGCAAGTCGTACTCTAACTGAATGTGAGCGTACATACTCCACTACTGAGTTAGAAACACTTTCCATAGTCTGGGCATTCAAGAGATTCAATTATTATTTATTTGGAAAACATACAGTAATTTATACCGATCACCAGGCCTTGACATTTTTGGTAACTTGTAAACTTGTACATCCTAGACTATCACGATGGGCAGTTACTCTTCAGAACTACTCTTTTGAATTTAAGTACATAAAAGGTAAGGACAACACCATTGCCGACTCTTTGTCTAGACTTCCACAAGGTATGAATGAAACCAACAGTGACTTAGAAAATATAAATGACTACAGGATTCTCTTAATGCAAGACAAGCAGTATCACAAATATTGTATTGATATATGCTGAAACATTGCTAAATTACAAAAATCTGATCCTCACTGGTATAAGATAATAACATTACTGGTAGAAAAACACAATCACCCTTTGAATAGGTATTACAAGTTACACAATGATGTGTTATTTTATCGCCGACATCCAAATGCTACTAACTGGTGTGTATGCATTCCCAAAGAGTCTGAACGTAATTTGATTTGGCACACACACTTAGTTTGGGGTCATTATGGGGCGAAAAAGTGTTTGGCAAAGCTCAGCACATACTGTTATTATAGTAATATGAGAAGAAAAATTTACAGGGAACCGAAAACATGTGTCATATGTCAAAAATCAAAACCTCAGAATTTATCCACAAAAACAGATTTACATTCTATTTTACCGAGTAAACCCCTGGAAATTCTATGTACTGACATCAGTGGACCGCATCCAGCAAGCTCTGGAGGCGTCAAATGTATCTTAGCTTTTTACGATATATTTTCTAAACATGTAAAACTTTATGCTTTAAAATCCGCCACTGCAAATGCTATAATACGAAGATTCTCAAGTGATTACCTGACGCACGTGGGAAAACCTAAAGCAATTCGGTCAGATAATGCAGCATACTACTCTGGGTACAAATGGAGAAATTTCTTGAAGGATAATAACATTAAAAGTATATTTATTTCAAGGTTTAGTCCACAATGTAACGCGACCGAGAGACTTTTCCGAGAACTAAACCGATTCATGAGGACCTATATTTCATCAAAACATACTAATAGGGTGTCCTACCTAAGTCTTTTCGAAGATGTACACAATAACTTAAATATTTACAATACAAATTACACACCTAACGAGATCATGTTCAATTGCAAACAGAACGATCAATGGATAGAACCATTACCTAAGTTGTCAGACAAGGAAATCACACCTGAACAGAAAATAAAAGAAGTATTGACTACACTGACACATCACGCACAGATACGAAACAAACATCACATAAACATAATAAAAAGAAAATAGAAATTCAAGGTAGGAATGCTTGTACTACTTCATACTCATCATAAATCTGTAGCACTCAAACGACGCAATGCTAATTGTTAACATACCGCATCCTGGTGCGTATCTGTTACAACATCCTAGAACTAACAAAATTATTGGGCTACACGCACACCGAGATCTTAGAGCATTTCATGCTAAATAATGTCAGTCATACCCATGAAAACATTGCTAAGCAACTCGCAAAACTCTGTTTGCTACAACACAGATAATAAGTAGTATAGAAATTTTCATTTCAGCGGTTCCAGTGACGCAGTTGAAGACAGGAGAACTTTTCTTTCAACGCCGCGGCACCACCGAGAAGACTGAATATTAAAGTAAAATTTATGATTACGTAGCAGTGAATGATATATTAAATTTCACGGAACATTTGTGACTGTAGGTACCACTGACTTGGTATGACACCTGACGAACCGACAGACGTCATCTGTGAAGCGATCTTTTACTTCGAGCAATAGATTAGACGCACATCTCTCAGCAAGAAAAGCATCTACCAGTAGCCAAGGCCACACAGACACTATACACACAAGCACAAAACGCGAGGAATCGAGCAGTTTTCCGTCTCTTATTATTTTGAATATTTATTGAGTAGTGAAAACGCCTGGTCTTGCCTACTGATGTAATGAATGTTGTGTCTAACCTATCTTAATTTCAGATGACATCACAAAAAACATCGATAAAATCCCCGCAAAACCGCTAAAGGGAACGTAAATATCTGCAATTCATGTAATCAAATGTGACATAATGTAATAATTTATAGCTATGTAATGATGATGTAAACATGTTTATGTGTAACTGTATTATGTTTATGCTAAGAAAATATGTGACGTGTATATGTATGATTACTTATGTTTTTTTTTTTAAAATGATGTATAATGTAACTGTTACTATGTGAAAATTGGAACCATAACGAGTGCCAAAATGTGTAAAACTTAAAAAAAAAAAAATTGCATAGTGAACCACTGTTCACGGACATTAACGTACATTACTAAGTCTGCAACTACGCAGAAACCTATGTGAAAGAAACTGTTAATGACATTCATCATGCATTGTAAATTTGTAAACGCGATGAACGATTTCTTTGATAAGTAACTACGAACATTTAGGTGAGCTATATTTAGCAAAAAAACTGAAAATGTGAAGTGCGTAATTTGTGCAACGTATAGTGACATTACTACAGTATCTAACTTCAAGATGTTAACTGGATTAAATGGTCACAACGTGCCTGTCCAGAAAACAACACGACGAGTGGAAGAATTTTGGTTGGAACTCCAGGGAATAGAATGTTCTCGAAATGTGACGGACACACTTACCTGGACTGTCCAAGGATCGACGCCAGTTATGTGCCGTCTGAGGTTCTGCAACCAAGCTTCCACGGAATATCGAAAACGAACTGCATATGGACCAATTACTCGACGGGTCATGTCTGATCTGTAATAAACAATGCCTTTTGTCACAAGAAACTGCATCACAACGACTATAATGGAAATAGGAAATGGACATGCTTATGTATCAATCACGTTGTTATACAGCGATGTTACTGTGATCAAAAAACTTTACCACGACGACACTATCCTGTGATAAATTATTGTGCAGCAGATGAATATAATCTGTAATAACGACACGATGTGTATAGGTCAACGCACCTGAAACTAAAAGACATTTTTCTTTGAAGCATTTCATTGCAATACTATGTAACTAAGAACATTCACAATCTAAAGTTGTATTGTATTATAACAAATATTGTAATTTTAAAACTAAGTTACCTGTCATATGTAATCTTGGTGGAATATTTTCTTTGTGCAACGACTAAGAAATGCGCCCGCACACGAACAATATGAACTGCAACTCTGTGCCGCGTGATCTAAACTTACGATATAACGGCAGTGCCGGAGCCACACAGACGCTTCTGCGCATGCGCGGACTCTATTTGGCCAACATAAGAACTTTTACGGCGCACGCGCGTCATTCAAATATTGTATATAATATACAGTATAATGTATGTCATGTAATTAGTCGTAGATAACTTAGATTTTCTTGTGCCTTTAGATGAATTGCTCGCCTGCAGGTGTGTCCTTTCGCCAGCAATTCAGGGAACAATATAAAGTCACATTTGCATGCCATGTGTGAGTTTCCTCGGAAACGCGAAATCTTAATTAAATAATTTATCTCTGACAAATAAATAAAGCCTATGGCACATAACTTCAGCGCTGTGTCGCTGATAAAACAAAAACACAATTACGATACTCTTATGTTTGATTAAGAAGAAGGAGGTCGAGGAGAATAGCTGAGGCGGGAAGCACGTATATTTTATTAACTGGCACACCACCATATTTTATGTTATATAAGAACACTGCGAGTTGCGATCTTACTAGGCACTCGATTCTGTAAAGAATTTATATTTATGAAAGTAAGTAGAATTATTTAACTGTAGGCTTATTCGTTGAATATATATGATTTAACTAACTGTGTAAACTTTTTATGTTTAGTAGACAGTCACCTCTGTACGACGTATTGACATGGCTGGAAAATTATTCTAATATTGAGATTTAGACTTGAGTCCGCACCTACCGCAGCAGTCTTTGGAAACAATTTAAATACGAAGTCCGATTATTTGAGTCTTATTTCACTGTCAACTACGAATAACATTACATTTACGAAAAACCATTGTCAAGCGTCTGATACCGAATAATTAAACATCCACGTTCCACATAAGAAAATATTAATTACATCCGATCACTACCATGAATATTAATTTATTAATGTAATATTTTATATTATTTATTTTATTTATTTTATACCTTGGACCTTCTTATTGACGATAAAACACAGAAATTGCATCGGAATTAAATACAAAGGCACAATGCCGACTTAAGTACCAGAGGACTGACTCTTCTTACTGTCTATGTTTTGAACCTTTCCTGTGAGACCAGTTAAAGATTCCGATGCTTCACTTCAGGTTTACTGCGTCCCTTGGACACTCATATTGGCGATGAAACACAGAAATTGAATCGGAACTAAATACAAAAGGCACAATGCCGACTTAAGTACCAGAAGACTGACTCTTCTTACTTTCCATGGTTTGAACCTTTCTTGTGAGACCAGTTTTAGATTCAGATGCTTCACTTCAGGTTTACTGTCTCCCCTGGACCTTCTTATTGACGATGAAACACAAAAATTGCATTGGAATTAAATACAATAGGCACAATGCCGACTTAAGAACAAGAAGACTGACTCTTCTTACTGTCTATGTTTACAACCTTTCCTGTGAGACCAGTTTTAATTCCGATGCTTCACTTCTGGTTTACTGTATCAGTTAGACCTTCTTATTGACGATGAAACACAAAAATTGCATCGGAACTAAATTCAAATGGCACAATACCGACTTAAGTACAAGAAGACTGACTCTTCTTACTGTCTATGATTTGAATCTTTCCTGTGAGACCAGTTATAGATTCCGACGCTTCTTTCAGGTTTACTGTATCTATTGGACCTTCTTATTGACGACGAAACACAGAAATTGCATCGGAATTACATACAAAAGGCACAATGCCGATCTAGGAGAAGACGACTGACTCTTCTTACATTCTACGATTTGAGACTTTCTTTTAAACCTGTTTCGGATTCCGATGATTCAGTTCAGGTGTACTGTATGCCTTGGACCTTCTTACTGATGATGAAACACAGAAATTGCATCTGATTTAAATACAAAAGGCACAAATGCCGAATTAAATACAAGAAGACTGACTCTTCTTACTGTCTATGTTTTGAAACTTTCCTGTGAGACCAGTTTTAGATTCCGATGCTTCACTTCAGGTTTACTGTATACCTTGGAACTACCTATTGACGATGACAACAGAAATTGCATCGGAATTACATACAAAAGGCACAATGCCGATTTAGGTACAAGACAACTGACTCTTCTTACATTCTATTATTTGAGCCTTTCTGTGAAACCAGTTTCAGATTCCGATGCTTCAGTTCAGGTGTACTGTATCCATTGGACCTTCTTATAGGCGATGAAATACATATATTTCATCGGAATTAAATACAAAGGGCACAATGCAGACTTAAGTAAAAGAAGACTGACTCTTCTCACTGTCTATATTTAGAACCATTTCCGTGAGGGCAGTTTTAGATTCCGATGCTTCACTTCAGGTTTACCGTATCCTTTGGGCCTTGTTATTGACGATGAAACACAGAAATTGCATCGGAGTTAAATACAAAAGGCACAATGCCGACTTAAGTACAAGAATACTGACTCCTCTTACATTCTATGATTTTAAACCTCTCCTGTGAGACCAGTTTTAGATTCCGATGCTTCACTTCAGGTTTACTGTATCACTTGGACCTTCTTATAGACGATGAAACACATATATTTCATCGGAATTAAATACAAACGGCAAAATGCCGACATAAGTACAAAAAGACTGACTCTTATTACTGTCTATGATTTGAACCTTTCCTGTAAGATCAGTTTTAGATGCCGATGCTTCACTTCAGGTTTACTGTTTCCCTTGGACCGTCTTATTGTCGATGAAACACAGTTATTGCATCGGAGTTAAATACAAAAGGCACAATGCCGACTTAAGTACAATTGGACTGACTCCTCTTACATTTCATGATTTAAACCTGTCCTTTGAGACCAGTTTTAGATTCCGATGCTTCAGTTGAGGTTTACTGTATCCCTTGGATTTTCTTACTGACGATGAAACACTGAAATTGCATCGGAATTAAATACAAAAGGCACAATGCCGACTTAAGTACAAGAAGACTGACTCTTCTTACTGTCAATTTTTAAAGCTTTCCTGTGAGACCAGTTATAGATTCCGACGCTTCATTTCAGCTTTACTGTATCCCTTGGACCTTCTTATTGATGATGAAACACAGAAATTGCATCGGTATTAAATGCAAAAGGCACAATGTCGACTTAAGTACAAGTAGACTGACTCTTCTTACCGTCAATGTTTTGAACCTTTCCTGTTAGACCAGTTTTAGATTCCGATGCTTCACTTCAGGTTTACTGTATCCCTTGGACCTTCTTATTGACGATGAAACACAGAAATTACATCGGAATTAAATACAAAATGCACAATGCCGACTTAAGTAGAAGAAGACTGACACTTCTTATTGTCAATTTTTTAAACCTTTCCGGTGAGACCAGTTTTAGATTCCGAGGCTTCACTTCAGGTTTACTGTATCAGTTTGACCTTCTTATTGTTGATGAAACACAGAAATTGCATCGGAAATAAATACAAAAAGCACAATGCCGACCTAAGTACAAGAAGACTGACTCTTCTTACATTCTATGATATGAGCCTTTCCTGTGACACCAGCTTTAGATTCCGATGCTTCACACCCGGTGTACTGTATCCATTGGACCATCTTATTGACGATGAAACACAGAAATTACATCGGAATTAAAAGCAAAAGGCACAATGCCGACTTAAGTACAAGAAGACTGACTCATCTTACTGTCTACATTTTGAACCTTTCCGGTGAGACCAGTTTTAGATTCCGATGCTTAACCTTAGGTTTACTGTATCCCTTGGACCTTCTTATTGACGATGCAACACAGAAATTGCATCGATACTAAATACAAAAAGCACAATGTCGACTTAAGTAGAAGAAGACTGACTCTTCTTACTGTCTATGTTTTGAACTTTTCCTGTGAGACCAGTTTTAGATTAGGATGCTTCACCTCAGGTTTACTGTATCCCTTGTACCTTCTTGTTGACGGTGAAAACCAGAAATTGCATCGGAATTAAATACAAAAGGAACAGTGCCAACTTAACTACAAGAAGACTGACTCTTCTTACTGTCTACGATTTGAACCTTTTCTGTGAGACCAGATTTAGGTTACGATGCTTCACTTCAGGTTTACTACATTCCTTGGACCTTCTTGTTGACGATGAAACACAGAAATTCCATCGGAATTAAATAGAAAAGGCACAATGCCGACTGAAGTAAAAGAAGACTGACCCTTCTTACTGTCTACGTTTTTAACGTATCCAGTGAGACCAGTTTTAGAATCTGATGCATCACTTTAGGTTTAATACATCACTTGGGCCTTCTTATTGACGATAAAACACAGAAATAGCGTCGGAATTATATGCAAAAGGCACCATGTCGACTTAAGTACAAGTAGACTGTCTCTTCCTCCTTTCTATAATTTGAGCTTTTCCTGTGAGACCAGTTTTACATTCCGAAGCTTCACTTCAGGTTTACTGTATCCCTTGGACCTTCTTATTGACGATGTAACACAGAAATTGCTTCGGAATTAAATACAAAAAGCACAATACGGACTTAAGTACAAGAGGACTAACTCTTCTTACATTCTATGATTTGAGCCTTTGCTGTGAGACCAGTTTTAGATATCGATGCTTCACCTCAGGTTTACAGTATGCCTTGGGCCTTCTTATTAACGATGAAACACAGAGATTGCATCGGAATTAAATACAAACGACACAATGCCGACTTAAGTAGTAGAAGACTGCCGCTTCTTACTGTCTATGCTTTGAACCTTTCCTGTGAGACCAGTTTTAGATTCCGATGCATCACTTCAGGTTTACGGTATCCCTTGTACCTTCTTATTGACGATGAAACACAGAAATTCAATCGGAATTAAATACAAAATGCACAATGCCGACTTAAGTAAAAGAAGACTGACCCTTCTTACTGGCTACATTTTGAACCTATCCTGTGAGACCAGTTTTAGATTCAGATGCTTCGCTTCAGCTTTACTGTATCCCTTGGACCTTCTTATTCACGATGAAACACAGAAATTGCATCGGAATTAAATACGAAAGGCACAATGCCGACTTAAGTACCGGACGACTAATGCTTCTTACTGTCTAGGTTTTGAAACTTTCCTGTGAGACCAGTTTTAGGTTCCGATGCATCACTTCAAGTTCATTGTATCCCTTGGATCTTCTTATTGACGATGAAACACAGAAATTGCATCGGAATTAAATACAAAAGCCAGAATGCCGACTCCATTCAGGAAGACTGACTCTTCTTACCGTCTATGTTTTGAACCTTTCCTGTGAGACCAGCTATAGGTTCCGACGCTTCATTTCAGGTTTGCTGTATCCCTCGGACCTTCTTATTGACGATGAAACCCAGAAATTGCATCGGAATTAAAAGCAAAAGGCACAATGCCGACTTAAGTACAAGAAGACTGACTCATCTTACTGTCTATATTATGAACCTTTCCGGTAAGACCAGTTTTAGATCTCGATGCTTAACCTCAGGTATATTGTATCCCTTGGACATTCTTATTGACGATGAAACACAGAAATTGAATCGGAACTAAATACAAAAGGCACAATGCCGACTTAAGTACAAGAAGACTGACTCTTCTTACTGTCTACGATTTGAACATTTGTGTGAGACCAGTTTTAAATTTCGATGCTTCACTTCAGGTTTACTGTATCCCTTGGACCTTCTTATTGACGATGAAACACAGAAATTGAATCGGAATTAAATACAAAAGGCACAATGCCGACTTAAGTACAAGAAGACGGGCTCTTCTTACTGACTATGTTTTGAGCCATGCCTGTGATACGAGTTTTGGATTCCGATGCTTCACTTCAGGTTTACTACATTCCTTGGACCTTCTTGTTGACGATGTAACACAGAGATATCATCGGAATTAAATACAAAAGACACAAGGCCGACTTAAGTACAAGAAGACTGACTCTTCTTACTGTCTATGCTTTGAACCTTTCCTGTGAGACCAGTTTTAGATTCTGATGCATCAATTCAGGTTTTCAGTATCCCTTGTACCTTCTTATTGACGATGAAACACAGAAATTCAGTCGGAATTAAATACAAAATGCACAATGCCGATTTAAGTAAAAGAAGACTGACCCTTCTTACTGGCTACATTTTGAACGTATCCTGTGAGACCAGATATAGATCCAGATACTTCACTTCAGGTTTACTGTATCCCTTGGACCTTCTTATTGACGATGAAACACAGAAATTGCATCGGAATTAAATACAAAAGGCACAATGCCGACTTAAGTACAAGAAGACGGGCTCTTCTTACTGATTATGTTTTGAGCCATGCCTGTGATACGAGTTTTGGATTCCGATGCTTCACTTCAGGTTTACTACATTCCTTGGACCTTCTTGTTGACGATGAAACACAGAGATAGCATCGGAATTAAATACAAAAGACACAAGGCCGACTTAAGTACAAGAAGACTGACTCTTCTTACTGTCTATGTTTTTAACCTTTACTGTGAGACCAGTTTTAGAATCCGAAGCATCACTTCGGTTTACAGTACCCTTGTACCTTCTTATTGACGATAAAAGACAGATATTCCATCGGAATTAAATACAAAAGGCACAATGCCGACTTAAGTAAAAGAAGACTGACCCTTCTTACTGTCTACGTTTTTAACCTATCCTTTGAGACCAGTTTTAGATTCCGATGCTTCACTTCAGGTTTACTGTATCACATTGCCCTTCTTAATGACGATGAAACACAGAAATTGTATCGAAATAAATACAAAAGGCAGAATGCCGACTTAAGTACAAGAAGACTGACTCTTCTTACTGACTATCTTTTGAAACATTCCGGTGAGACCAGTTTTAGTTTGCGATGCTTCACTTCAGGTTTACTGTATTCCTTGGACCTTCTTATTGACGATGAAACACAGAAATTGCATCGGATTTAAATACAAAAATCACAATGCCGACTTAAGTACAAGAAGACTGACTCTTCTTATTGTCTCTGTTTTGAACCTTTCCTGTGAGTCCTGTTTTACATTCAGATGCTTCACTTCAGGTTTACTGTATCACTTGGATCTTTTTATTGACGTTGAAACACAGAAATTGCATCGGAATTAAATACAAAAGGCACAATGCCGACTTAATTACAACAAGACTGACTCTTCCTACTGCCTACGTTTTGAAACTTTCCTGTGAAACCAGTTTTAGATGCCGATGCATCACTTCAGGTTTACAGTATCCCTTGTACCTTCTTATTGACGATGAAACACAGAAATTCCATCGGAATTAAATACAAAAGGCACAATTCCGACTTAAGTACAAGAAGGCTGACTCTTTTTACGGTCTATGCTTGGAACCTTTGATGTGAGACCAGTTTTAGACTCCGATGCTTCACTTCAGGTTTACTGTATCAGTTTGACCTTCTCATTGTTGTTGAAACACAGAAATTGCATCGTAATTAAATAGAAAATGCACAATGCCCACTTAATTAGAAGAAAACTGACTCTTCTTACTATCTATGATTTGAACCATTCATGTGACACAGTTTTAGTTTCCGATGCTTCACTTCAGTATTTACTGTATCCCTTGGACCTTCTTATTGATGATGAAACACACAAATTGCAACGGAATTAAATACAAAGGGCACAATGCCGACTTAAGTACAAGAAGACCGACTCTTCTTACTGTCTATGATTTCACCCTTTCCTGTGAGACCAGTTTTAGATTCCGATGCTTCACTTCAGGTTTACTGTATCCCTTGGACCTTCTTATTGACGATGAAGCACAGTAATTGCATCGGAATTAAATACAAAAGGCACAATGGCGACTTACGTACAAGAAGACTGATTCTTCTTATTACCTATGAGTTGAGCATATCCTGTGAGACCGGTTTTAGATATCGATGCTTCACTTCAGGTTTACTGTATCCCTTGGGCTTTCTTATAGACGATGAAACACAGAAATTGCATACGAATAAAATACAAAAGCTACAATGCCGACTTAAGTACAAGAAGTCTGACTCCTCTTACTGTTTATGAATTCAACGTTTCCTGTGAGACCAGTTTTAGATTCAGATGCTTCACTACAGGTTTAATGTATCCCTTGGATCACCTTATTGACGATGAAACACAGAAATTGCATCGGAATTAAATACAAAAGCACAATGGCGACTTACATGCAAGAAGACTGACTCTTCTTACTGTCTATGTATTGAACCTTTCCTGTGAGACCAGTCTTAGATTCCGATGCTTCACTTCAGGTTTACTGTATCCCTTGGACCTTCGTATTGACGATGAAACACAGAAATTTCATTGGAATTAATCACAAAAGACAAAATGCCGACTTATGTACAAGAAGACCGACTCTTCTCATGGTCTATGATTTGAACCTTTCCTGTGAGACCAGTTTTAGTTTCCGATGCTTCACTTCAGGTGTACTGTATCCCTTGGACCTTCGTATTGACGCTGAAACACAGAAATTGAATCAGAATTAAATTTAAAAGGCACAATGCCGACTTAAGTACAAGAAGACTGACTCTTCTTACTGTCTATGTTTTGAACCTTTCCTGTGAGACCAGGTTTGGATTGCGGTGCTTCACTTCAGGTTTACTGTATCCCTTATACCTTCTTATTGACAATGAAACACCTTAATTGCATCGAAATTCAATACGAAATGCACAATGCTGACTTAAGTACAAGAAGACTGACTCATCTTACTGTCTATGATTTGATCCTTTCCTGTGAGACCAGTTTTTGATTAAGATGCCTCACTTAAGGCTTACTGTATCCCTTGGACCAGCTTACTGACGATGAAACACAGAAATTGCATCGGAATTAAATACAAAAGCACAATGGCGACTTAAGTATAAGAGGACTGACTCTTCTTACGTTCTATGATTTGAGCCTTTCCTGTGTGACCAGTAAACCTGAAGTGAACCATCGGAATCTCACACTGGTCTCACAGGAAATGTTCAAAACATAGACAGTAAGAAGGGTCAGTCTTCTTGTACTTAGATCGGCATTTTGCTTTTTGTATTTAATTCCGATGAAATTTCTGTGTTTCTTCAATAAGAAGGTTGAAGGGATACAGTAAACCTGAAATGAATCGTCGGAATCTAAAACTGGTCTCACAGGAAAGGCTCAATACGTAGACAGTAAGAAGAGTCAGTCTTCTTGTACTTAAGTCGGCATTGTGGATTATGTATTTAATTCCGTTGCAAATTCTGTGTTTCATAGCCAATAAGAAGGTCTAACTGTCACAGTATATCAGAAGTGAAGCATCGGAATCAAAAACTGGTCTCACAGGATAGGTTCAAAACATAGACGGTAAGAAGAGTCAGTCTTCATGTACTTAAGTCGGCATTCTGCCTTTTGTAGTTAATTCCGATGCATTTTCTGTGTTTCATCGTCAAGAAGAAGGTCCAAGGGATACAGTATACCTGAAGGGAAGCTTCGGAATCTAAAACTGGTCTTACAGGAAAGGCTAAGATCATAGAATGTACGAAGTGTCAGTCTTCTTGTACTTAAATCGGCATTTTAAATTTTGTATTTAATTCCAAAGCAATTTCTGTGTTTCATCGTCAATAAGAAGGTCCAGCTGATACAGTACACCTGGAGTGATGCATCAGACACTGAAACTGGTATCACAGGAAAGGCTGAAATCATTGAATTTTGAGAAGAGTCAGTCTTCTTTTACTTAAGTTGGCATTGTGCCCTTTTGTATTTAATTCCGATGCAGTTTCTGTGTATCATCGTCATTAAGAAGGTCCAAGGGATACAGTAAACCTGAAGTAAAGCATCGGAATCTTAAACTGGTTTCACAGGAAAGGTTGAGATAATAGAATGTAAGAAGAGTCAGTCCTCTTGTACTTAAGTCTGAATTGTGCCTTTTGTATTTCATTCCGATGCTATTTCTGTTTTTTATCGTCAATAAGAAGGTCCAAGGGATACAGTAATTCTGAAGTGAAGCATCGGAATCTAAACCTGGTACCACCGGAAAGGCTCAAAGCAAAGACAGTAAGAAGAGTCCGTCTTCTTGTACTTAAGTCGGCATTGTGCCTTTTGTGTTTAATTCCGATGCAATTTATGTGTTTCATCGTCAATAAGAAGATCCTTGGGATACAGTGAACCTGAATTGAATCACCGGAATCTAAAACTGGTCTCACAGGAAAGGCTCAAATCATAGAATGTATGAAAAGTCAGTCTTCGTGTACTTAAATCGGCATTGTGCCTTTTGTATTTAATTCCGATGCACTTTCTGTGTTTCATCGTCAATACGAGGGTCCAAGGGATACAGTACACCTGTAGTGAAGCATCGGAAACTGAAACTGGTTTCACAGGAAAGGCTCAATCATAGAATGTAAGAGGAGTCAGTCTTCTTTTACACTTGTCGGCATTGTGCCTTTTGTATTTAATTACGATGCAATTTCTGTGTTTCATCGTCAATAAAGAGGGCCAAGGGATACAGTAAACCTGAAGTGAAGCATCGGAATCAAAAACTTGTCTTACAGGAAAGGTTCAAATCACAGAATGTAAGAAGAGTCAGTCCTCTTGCACTTAATCGGCATTGTGCCTTTTGTGTTTAGCTCCGATGCAATTTCTGTGTTCCATTGTCAATATGATGGTCCAAGGGATACAGTATACGAGAAGTGAAGCATCGGAATCTAAAACAAGTCTCACTGGAAAGGTTCAAAACTAAGACAGTATGAAGAGTCAGTCTTCTTGTATTAAAGTCGGCATTGTGCCTTTTGCATTTAATTCCGATGCATTTTCTGTGTTTCATCGTCAATAAGAAGCTCCAAGGGATACAATAAACCTGAAGTGAAGCATCGGAATCTGAAACTGGCATTACGGGAAAGGTTCAAATCATTGAATGTAAAATGAGTCAGTCCTCTTGTACTTAAGTCGGCATGGTGCCTTTTGTATTTATTTCCGATGCAATTTCTGTGTTTCACCGTCATCAAGAAGGTCCAAGGGATACAGTAAACCTGAAGTAATGAATCGGAATCTTAAACTGGTCTCACAGGAAAGGTTCAAATCATAGACAGTAATAAGGCAGTCTTCTTGTACTTAAGTAGGCATTGTGCCTTTTGTATTTAATTCCGAAGCAATTTCTGTGTTTTTCCTCGTCAATAAGAAGGTCCAAGGGATACACTAAACCTGAAGTGAAGCATCGGAATCTAAAACTGGTGTCACAGGTAAGGCTGAAAACATTGACAGTAAGAAGAGTCAGACTTCTTGCACTTATGTCGGCATTGTTCCGATTGTATTTAATTCCGATGCAATTTATGTGTTTCATCGTCAATACAAAGATCCTTGGGAAACAGTGAACCTTAAGTGAAGCATCGGAATCTAAAACTAGTTTCGCGGGAAAGGTTCAAATCATAGACAGTAAGGAGAATCAGTCTTCTTGTTCTTAAGTCGGCATTGTGATTTTTGTATTTAATTCCGATGCATTTTCTGTGTTTCATCGTCAATAAGATGCGCCAAGGGATACAATAAACATGAAGTAAAGCATCGGAATCTAAACCTGATCTCACAGGAAAGGTTGAAATCATAGAAGGTAAAAAGAGTCAGTCCCCTTGTACTTAAGTCGGCATTGTGCCTTAGGTATTTCATTCCGATGCATTTTCTGTGTTTCATCGTCAATAACCAGGTCCAAGGGATACACTACACCTGAAGTGAAGCATCGGAATCTAAAACTGGTTGCACAGGAAAGGTTCAAATCATAGACAGTTAGAAGAGTCACTCTTCTTGTACTAAAGTCGGCATTGTGCCTTTTGTATTTAATTCCGATGCATTTTCTGTGTTTCATCGTCAATAAGAAGCTCCAAGGTATACAATAAACCTGAAGTGAAGCATCGGAATCTGAATCCGGTCCCAGAGGAAAGGTTCAAAACATAGACAGCAAGAAGAGTCAGTCTTCTTGTACTTAAGTCTGCATTTTGCCTTTTGTATTTAATTCCGATGCACATTCTGTGTTTCATCGTCAATAAGAAGTTCCAAGGGATACAGTAAACCTGAAGGTAAGCATCGGGATCGAAAACTGGTCTCACACGAAAGGTTCAAACCTTAGACAGGAAGAAGAGTCAGTCTTCTTGTACTTAAGTCGGCATTGTGCCTTTTGTATTTAATTCCGATGCAATTTCTGTGTTTCATCGTCAATATGAAGGTCCAAGGGATACAGTAAAACTGAAGTGAAGCATCTGAATCCAAAACTGGTCTCACAAGAAATTTTCAAAACATAGACAGTAAGAAGAGTCAGTCTTCATGTACTTAACTCTGCATTGTGCCTTTTGTATTTAATTCCGATGCAATATCTGAGTTTCATCGTCAATAAGAAGGTCCAAGGGATACAGTAAAAATGAAGTGAAGCATCGGAATCTAAAACTAGTCCTAGAGGGAAGGTTCCAAACATAGACAGTAAGAAGAGTCAGTCTCCTTGTACTTAAGTCGGCATTTTGCTTTTGTATTTAATTCCGATGCAATATCTGTGTTTCATCGGCAATACGAATGTCCAAGGGACACAGTAATCCTGATGTGAAGCATCGGAATCTAAAACTGGTCTCACAGGTAAAGTTGAAATCATAGAATGGAAGAAGAGTCAGTCCTCTTGTACTTGAGTCGGCATTGTGCCTTTTGTATTTAATTCCGATTCAATTACTGTGTTTCATCGTCAATAAGAAGGTCCAACGTATACTGTAAACCTGAAGTGAATCATCGGAATCTAAAACTGGTCTCACAGGATAGGTTAAAATCATAGACAGTAAGAAGAGTGTCTCTTCTTGTACTTAAGTCGGTATTGTGCCTTTTGTATGTAATCCTGATGCAATTTCTGTGTTTTATCTTCAATAAGAAGGTACAAGGTATACAGTCAACCTGAAGTGGAGCATCAGAATCTGAAACTGGTCTCACAGGTAAGGTTAAAATCATAGACAGTAAGAAGAGTCAGTCTTCTTGTACTTAAGTCGGCATTGTGCCTTTGTATTTAATTCCGATGCAGTTTCTGTGTTTCATCGTCAATAAGAAGGTCCAAAGGGTACAGTAAACCTGAAGTGAAGCATCGGAATCTAAAACAGTTCTCACAGGGATGGCTCAAAACATAGACAGTAAGAAGAGTCAGTCTTCTTGTACTTAAGTCGGCATTGTTCCTTTTGTATTTAATTCCGATGCAATTTCTGTGTTTCATCGTGAATAAGAAGGTCCAAGGGATACAGTTAACCTTAAGTGAAGCATCGGAATCTAAAACTGGTCTCACAGGAAAGGTTAAAATCATAGACAGTAAGAAGAGTGAGTCATCTTGTACTTAAGTCGGCATTGTGTCTTTTGTATTTAATTCTGATGCAATTTCTGTGTTTTATCATCAATAGGAAGGTCCAAGGGATACAGTAAACCTCAAGTGAAGCATCGGAATCAAAAACTGGTCTCACAGGAATGGCTCAAAACATATACAGTAAGAAGAGTCAGTCTTCTTTTACTTAAATCGGCACTGTGCCTTTTTTATTTAATTCCGATGCAATTTCTGTGTTTGATCGTCAATAGCTAGGTCCAAGGGATACAGAAAACCTGAAGTGAAACATTGGAATTTATAACTGGACTCACAGGAAAGGTTCAAAACATAGATAGCAAGATGAGTCAGTCTTCTTCCACTTAAGTCAGCATTGTGCCTTTTGTATTTAATTCCAACGCAATTTCTGTGTTTCGTCGTCAATAAGAAGGTCAGAGAGATACATTAAATCTGAAGTGAAGCATCGGAATCTGAAACTGGTCTCACAGGAAAGGTTCAGAACATAGAAAATAAGAAGAGTCAGTCTTCTTGTACTTAAGTCGGCATTGTCCCTTTTGTATTTAATTCCGATGCAATTTCTCTGTTTCAACGTCAATATGAAGGTCCAATGGATACTGTAAACCGGAAGTGAAGCATCGGAATCTATAACTGGTCTCACAGGAAAGGTTCAAAGCATAGACAGTAAGAAGAGTCAGTCTTCTTGTACTTAAGTCGGCATTGTTCATTTTGTATTAAATTCCGATGCAATATCTGTGTTTCATCATCAAGAGGAAGGCCCAAGGGATACAGTCAACCTGAAGTGAAGCATCGGGATCTAAAACTGGTCTCACAGGAAAGGTTAAAATCATAGACAGTAAGATGACTGAGTCCTCTTGTACTTAAGTCGGCATTGTGCCTTTCGTATTTAATTCTGATGCAATTCCTGTGTTTTATCGTCAATAAGAAGGTCCAAGGGATTCAGTAAACCTGAAGTGAAACATCGGAATCCAAAGCTGTTCTCACAGGAATGGCTCAAAGCATAGACAGTAAGAAGTGTCAATCTTCTTGTACTTAAGTCGGCATTTTTAGTTTTGTATTTAATTCCGATGCAATTTCTGTGTTTCATCGTCAGTAAGAAGGCCCAAGGGATACAGTAACCCTGAAATGAAAATCGAAAGCTAAAACTGGTCTCATAGGAAAAGTTCAAAACATATTCAGTAAGAAAATTCAGTCTTCTTGTACTTAAGTCAGCATTGTGCCTTTTGTATTTAATTCCGATGCAATTTCTGTGTTTCGTCGTCATTAAGAAGGTCCAAGAGATACAGTTAATCTGAAGTAAAGCATCGGAATCTGAAACTGGTCTCACAGGGATGGCTCAAAACATAGACAGTAAGAAGAGTCAGTCTTCTTGTACTTAAATCGGCATTGTGTCTTTATATTTAATTCCGATGCCATTTATGTGTTTCGTCGCAATAAGAAGGTCCAAGAGATACAGTAAACCTGAAGTGAAGCATCGGAATCTAAAACTGGTCTCACTGGAAAGGATTTAAGCATAGAAAATAAGAAGAGTCAGTCATCTTGTACTTAAGTCAGCATTGTGCGTTTTGTATTTAATTCCGATGCAATTTCTGTGTTTCATCGTCTATAAGAAATTCCAATGGATACAGTCAACCTAAAGTGAGGCATCGGAATTCAAAACTGGTCTCACAGGAAAGGTTAAAATCACAGACAGTACGAAGAGTCAGTCTTCTTGTACTTAAGTCGACATTGTTCCTTTTGTATTTAATTCCGATGCAATTTCTGTGTTTCATCGTCAATTAGAAGGTCCACGGTATACAGCAAAACTGAAGTGAAACATCGGAATCTAAAACTGGTCTCACAGGAAAAGTTCAAATCATAGAACTTAAGAAGAGTCAGTCCTCTTCTGCTTTTGTCGGCATTGTGCCTTTCGTATTTAATTCTGATGCAATTCCTGTATTTTATCGTCAATAAGAAGGTCCAAGGGATACAGTAAACCTGAACTGAAGCATCGGAACCCAAAACTGTTCTCACAGGAATGGCTCAAAACATAGACAGTAAGAAGTGTCAGTCTTCTTGTACTTAAGTCGGCATTGTGAGTTTTGTATTTAATTCCAATGCAATTTTGTTTTTCATCGGCAGTAAGAAGGCCCAAGGGATACAGTAACCCTGAAATGAAAATCAAAAGTAAAACTGGTCTCATAGGAGAGGTTCAAAACGTAGACAGTAAGAAAAGTCAGTCTTATTGTACTTAAGTCGGCATTGTGCCTTTTGTATTTAATACCGATGCAATTTCTGTGTTTCATCGTGAATAAGAAGGTCCAAGGGATACAGTTAACCTTAAGTGAAGCATCGGAATCTAAAACTGGTCTCACAGGAAAGGTTAAAATCATAGACAGTAAGAAGAGTGAGTCATCTTGTACTTAAGTCGGCATTGTGTCTTTTGTATTTAATTCTGATGCAATTCCTGTGTTTTATCGTCAATAAGAAGGTCCAAGGGATACAGTAAACCTGAAGTGGAGCATCGGAATCCAAAACTGGTCTCACAGGAATGGCTCAATTCATAGATAGTAAGAAGTGTCAGTCTTCTTGTGCTTAAGTCGGCATTGTGCCTTTTGTATTTAATTCCGATGCAATTTCTGTGTTTCATCGTCAATAAGAAGGTCCAAGGGATACTGTAAACCGGAAGTGAAACATCTGAATCTATAACTGGTCTCAGAGGAAAGGTTCAAAGCATAGATAGTAAGAAGAGTCTCTCTTCTTGTACTTAAGTCGGCATTGTGCCTTTTGTATTTAATTCTGATGCAATTTCTGTGTTTTATCATCAATAGGAAGGTCCAAGGGATACAGTAAACCTCAAGTGAAGCATCGGAATCAAAAACTGGTCTCACAGGAATGGCTCAAAACATATACAGTAAGAAGAGTCAGTCTTCTTTTACTTAAATCGGCACTGTGCCTTTTTTATTTAATTCCGATGCAATTTCTGTGTTTGATCGTCAATAGCTAGGTCCAAGGGACACAGAAAACCTGAAGTGAAACATTGGAATTTATAACTGGACTCACAGGAAAGGTTCAAAACATAGATAGCAAGATGAGTCAGTCTTCTTCCACTTAA
Source organism: Schistocerca americana (assembly GCF_021461395.2). Lineage (NCBI taxonomy): Eukaryota > Metazoa > Arthropoda > Insecta > Orthoptera > Acrididae > Schistocerca > Schistocerca americana. The sequence continues at coordinate 206,632,404 of NC_060127.1, read as the reverse complement.
GTCAGCATTGTGCCTTTTGTATTTAATTCCAACGCAATTTCTGTGTTTCGTCGTCAATAAGAAGGTCAGAGAGATACATTAAATCTGAAGTGAAGCATCGGAATCTGAAACTGGTCTCACAGGAAAGGTTCAGAACATAGAAAATAAGAAGAGTCAGTCTTCTTGTACTTAAGTCGGCATTGTCCCTTTTGTATTTAATTCCGATGCAATTTCTCTGTTTCAACGTCAATATGAAGGTCCAATGGATACTGTAAACCGGAAGTGAAGCATCGGAATCTATAACTGGTCTCACAGGAAAGGTTCAAAGCATAGACAGTAAGAAGAGTCAGTCTTCTTGTACTTAAGTCGGCATTGTTCATTTTGTATTAAATTCCGATGCAATATCTGTGTTTCATCATCAAGAGGAAGGCCCAAGGGATACAGTCAACCTGAAGTGAAGCATCGGGATCTAAAACTGGTCTCACAGGAAAGGTTAAAATCATAGACAGTAAGATGACTGAGTCCTCTTGTACTTAAGTCGGCATTGTGCCTTTCGTATTTAATTCTGATGCAATTCCTGTGTTTTATCGTCAATAAGAAGGTCCAAGGGATTCAGTAAACCTGAAGTGAAACATCGGAATCCAAAGCTGTTCTCACAGGAATGGCTCAAAGCATAGACAGTAAGAAGTGTCAATCTTCTTGTACTTAAGTCGGCATTTTTAGTTTTGTATTTAATTCCGATGCAATTTCTGTGTTTCATCGTCAGTAAGAAGGCCCAAGGGATACAGTAACCCTGAAATGAAAATCGAAAGCTAAAACTGGTCTCATAGGAAAAGTTCAAAACATATTCAGTAAGAAAATTCAGTCTTCTTGTACTTAAGTCAGCATTGTGCCTTTTGTATTTAATTCCGATGCAATTTCTGTGTTTCGTCGTCATTAAGAAGGTCCAAGAGATACAGTTAATCTGAAGTAAAGCATCGGAATCTAAAACTGGTCTCACAGGGATGGCTCAAAACATAGACAGTAAGAAGAGTCAGTCTTCTTGTACTTAAATCGGCATTGTGTCTTTATATTTAATTCCGATGCCATTTATGTGTTTCGTCGCAATAAGAAGGTCCAAGAGATACAGTAAACCTGAAGTGAAGCATCGGAATCTAAAACTGGTCTCAATGGAAAGGATTTAAGCATAGAAAATAAGAAGAGTCAGTCATCTTGTACTTAAGTCAGCATTGTGCGTTTTGTATTTAATTCCGATGCAATTTCTGTGTTTCATCGTCTATAAGAAATTCCAATGGATACAGTCAACCTAAAGTGAGGCATCGGAATTCAAAACTGGTCTCACAGGAAAGGTTAAAATCACAGACAGTACGAAGAGTCAGTCTTCTTGTACTTAAGTCGACATTGTTCCTTTTGTATTTAATTCCGATGCAATTTCTGTGTTTCATCGTCAATTAGAAGGTCCACGGTATACAGCAAAACTGAAGTGAAACATCGGAATCTAAAACTGGTCTCACAGGAAAAGTTCAAATCATAGAACTTAAGAAGAGTCAGTCCTCTTCTGCTTTTGTCGGCATTGTGCCTTTCGTATTTAATTCTGATGCAATTCCTGTATTTTATCGTCAATAAGAAGGTCCAAGGGATACAGTAAACCTGAACTGAAGCATCGGAACCCAAAACTGTTCTCACAGGAATGGCTCAAAACATAGACAGTAAGAAGTGTCAGTCTTCTTGTACTTAAGTCGGCATTGTGAGTTTTGTATTTAATTCCAATGCAATTTTGTTTTTCATCGGCAGTAAGAAGGCCCAAGGGATACAGTAACCCTGAAATGAAAATCAAAAGTAAAACTGGTCTCATAGGAGAGGTTCAAAACGTAGACAGTAAGAAAAGTCAGTCTTATTGTACTTAAGTCGGCATTGTGCCTTTTGTATTTAATACCGATGCAATTTCTGTGTTTCGTCGTCAGTAAGAAGGTCCAAGAGATACAGTTAATCTGAAGTGAAGCATCGGAATCTAAAACTGGTCTCACATTAAAGATTCAAAACATAGGAAATAAGAAGAGTCAGTCTTCTTGTACTTAATTCGGCATTGTTCCTTTTGTATTTAATTCCGATGCAATTTCTGTGTTTCATCGTCAATAAGAAGGTCCAAGGGATACTGTAAACCGGAAGTGAAACATCGGAATCTATAACTGGTCTCACTGGAAAGGTTCAAAACATAGACAATAAGAGGAACCAGTTTTCTTGTATTAAGTCGGCATTGATCTTTTGTATTTAATTCCGATGCAATTTCTGTGTTTCATCGTCAATGACAATGTCCAAGGGATACAGTAAACCTAAAGTGAAACATCGGAATGTATAACTGGTCTCACAGGAAGGGTTCAAATCATAGAATTTAAGGAGAGTCAGTCCTCTTCTACTTTTGTCGGCATTGTGCCTTTTGTATTTAATTCCGATGGAATTTCTGTGTTTCATCGTCAATAAGAATGTACAAGGGATACAGTAACCCTGAAGTGAAGCATCGGAGTCTAAAACTGGTCTCACAGGAAAGGTTCAATCATAGAAAGTAAGATGAGTCAGTCTCCTTGTCCTTAAGTTGGCATTGTGTCTTTTGTATTTCATTCCGATGCAATTTCTGTGTTTCCTCGTAATTAAGAAGGTCCAAGGGATGTAGTATACCTAAAGTGAGGTATCGGAATATAAAACTGGTCTCACAGGAAAGGTTCAAAACGTAGACAGTACGAAGAGTCAGTATTCTTCTTTTTAAGTCGGCATTGTTCGTTTTGTATTTAATTCCGATGCAATTTCTGTGTTTCGTCGTCAATAAGAAGGTCCAAGGGATACTGTATACCGGAAGTGAAACATCGGAATCTATAACTGGTCTCACAGGAAAGGTTCAAAACATAGACAGTAAGAGGAACCAGTTTTCTTGTACTTAAGTCGGCATTGATCCTTTTGTATTTAATTCCGATGCAATTTCTGTGTTTCATCGTCAATATCAATGTCCAAGGGATACAGTAAACCTAAAGTGAAACATCGGAAAGTATAACTGGTCTCACAGGAAAGGTTCAAATCATAGAATTTAAGAAGAGTCAGTCCTCTTCTACCTTTGTCGGCATTGTGCCTTTTGTATTTAATTCCGATGCAATTTCTGTGTTTCATCGTCAATAAGAAGGTCCAAGGGATACAATAAAACCTGAAGTGAAACATTGGAATCTATAACTGGACTCACAGGAAAGGTTCAAATCACAGACTGTAAGAAGAGTCAATCTTCTGGTACTTAAGTCGGCATTGTGCCTTTTGTATTTAATTCCGATGCAATTTCTGTGTTTCGTCGTCAATAAGAAGGTCCAAGAGATACAGTAAACCTGAAGTGAAGCTTCAGAATGCAAAACTGGTCTCACTGCACAGGTTCATAACATAGAAAATGAGAAGATTCAGTCTTCTTGTACTTAAGTCGGCATTGTTCCCTTTGAATTTAATTCCGATGCAATTTCTGTGTTTCATCGTCAATAAGAAAGTCCAAGGGATACAGTCAACCTGAAGTGAAGCATCGGAACCTAAAACTCGTCACACAGGAATGGCTCAAAACATCGACAGTAAGAAGAGTCAGTATTCTTGTACCTAAATCGGCATTGTGCCTTTTGTATCGGAATCTAAAACTGGTCTCACAGGAAAGGTTCAATCATAGAAAGTAAGATGAGTCATTTTCCTTGTACTTAAGTCGGCATTGTGCCTTTTGTATTTCATTCCGATGCAATTTCTGTATTTCCTAGTCAATAAGAAGGTCCAAGGAATGCAGTAAACCTGAAGTGAAGCATCGGAATCTAAAACTGGTCTCAGAGGAAAGGACAAAACATAGACAGTACGAAGAGTCAGTCTTCGTGTACTTATATCGGCATTGTGCCTTTTTTATTTAATTCCGATGCAATTTCTGTGTTTCATCGTCAATCTGAAGGTCCAAGGGATAGAGTAAACCGGAAGTGAAACATGGAATCTAAAACTGGTCCCACAGGAAAGGTTCAAATCATAGACAGTAAGAAGAGTCAGTCTTTTTGTACTTATGGCGGCATTGTGCCTTTTGTATTTAATTCCGATGCAATTTCTGTGTTTCGACCTAATAAGAACGTCCAAGAGATACAGTAAACCTGAAGTGAAGCATCGGAATCTAAAACTGGTCTCACTGGAAATGTTTATAGCATAGAAAATGAGAAGAGTAAGTCTTGTTGTACTTAAGTCGGCCTTGTTCGTTTTGTATTTAATTCCGAAGCAATTTCTGTGTTTAATCGTCAATAAGAAGGTCCATCGGATACTGTAAACCGGAAGTGAAGCATCGGAATCTATAACTGGTCTCAGAGGAAAGGTTCAAAGCATAGACAGTAAGAAGAGTCAGTCTTCTTGTACATAAGTCGGCATTGTTCCTTTTGTATTTAATTCCGATGCAATTTCTGTGTTTCATCGTCAATATGGAGGTCCAAGGGGTACAGGCAACCTGAAGTGAAGCATTGGAATCTAAAACTGGTCTCACAGGATAGGTTAAAATCATAGACAGTAAGAAGAGTCAGTGTTCTTGTACTTAAGTCGGCATTGTGCCTTTTGTATTTAATTCCGATGCAATTTCTGTGTTTCATCGTCAATAAGAAGGTCCAAAGGGTACAGTAAACCTGAAGTGAAGCATCGGAATCTAAAACCGGTCTCACAGGGATGGCTCAAAACATAGACAGTAAGTAGAGTCTGTCTTCTTGTACTTAAGTCGGCATTGTTCCTTTTGTATTTAATTCCGATGCAATATCTGTGTTTTGTCTTCAAAAAGAAGGTCCAAGGGATGCAGTAAACCTGAAGTGAAGTATCGGAATATAAAACTGGTCTCACAGGAAATGGCTGGTTCAAATGGCTCTGAGCACTATGGGACTCAACTGCTGAGGTCATTAGTCCCCTAGAACTTAGAACTAGTTAAACCGAACTAACCTAAGGACATCACAAACATCCATGCCCGAGGCAGGATTCGAACCTGCGACCGTAGCGGTCTTGCGGTTCCAGACTGCAGCGCCTTTAACCGCACGGCCACTTCGGCCGGCCTCACAGGAAAGGTTCAAAACATAGACAGTACGAAGAGTAAGTCTTCTTCTTCTTAAGTCGGCATTGTTCCATTTGTATTTAATTGAGATGCAATTTCTGTGTTTCGTTGTCAATAGGAAGGTCCAAGGCATACTGTAAGCCGGAAGTGAAACATCGGAATCCATAACTGGTCTCACAGGAAAGGTTTAAAACATAGACAGTAAGAAGAACCAGTCTTCTTGTACTTCTACATCTACATCTACATTGATACTCCGCAAGCCACCCAACGGTGTGTGGCGGAGGGCACTTTACGTGTCACTGTCATTAGCTCCCTTTCCTGTTCCAGTCGCGTATGGTTCGCGGGAAGAACGACTGTCTGAAAGCCTCCGTGCGCGGTCTAATCTCTCTAATTTTACATTCGAGATCTCCTCGGGAAGTTTAAGTAGGGGGAAGCAATATATTCGATACCTCATCCAGAAACGCACCCTCTCGAAACCTGGCGAGCAAGCTACACCGCGATGCAGAGCGCCTCTCTTGCAGAGTCTGCCACTTGAGTTTATTAAACATCTCCGTAACGCTATCACGGTTACCAAATAACCCGGTGACAAAACGCGCCGCTCTTCTTTGGATCTTCTGTATCTCCTCCGTCAACCCGACCTGGTACGGATCCCACACTGATGAGCAATACTCAAGTATAGGTCGAACGAGTGTTTTGTAAGCCACCTCCTTTGTTGATGGACTACATTTTCTAAGCACTCTCCCAATGAATCTCACCCTGGTACCCGCCTTACCAACAATTAATTTTATATGATCATTCCACTTCAAATCGTTCCGTACGCATACTCCCAGATATTTTACAGAAGTAACTGCTACCAGTGTTTGTTCCGCTATCATATAATCATACAATAAAGGATCCTTCTCTCTATGTATTCGCAATACATTACATTTGTCTATGTTAAGGGTCAGTTGCCACTCCCTGCACCAAGTGCCTATCCATTGCAGATCTTCCTGTATTTAATTCCGATGCAATTTCTGTGTTTCATCGTGAATAAGAAGGTCCAAGGGATACAGTAAACCTGAAGTGAAGCATCGGAATCCAAAACTGGTCTCACAGGAATGGCTCAAATCATAGACAGTAAGAAGTGTCAGTCTTCTTGTGCTTAAGTCGGCATTGTGCCTTTTGTATTTAATTCCGATGCAATTTCTGTGTTTCATCGTGAATAAGAAGGTCCAAGGGATACAGTAAACCTGAAGTGAAGCATCGGAATCTAAAACTGGTCTCACAGGAATATTTCAAAACATAGAATATAAGAAGAGTCAGTCTTCTTGAACTTAAGTCGGCATTGTTCCTTTTGTATTTAATTCCGATGCAATTTCTGTGTTTCATCGTCAATAAGAAGGTCCAAGTGATACTGTAAACCGGAGGTGAAGGATCTGAATCTATAACTGGTCTCACAGGAAAGGTTCAAAGCATAGACAGTAAGAAGAGTCTCTCTTCTTGTACTTAAGTCGGCATTGTGCCATTTGTATTAAATTCTGATGCAATTTCTGTGTTTTATCGTCAATAAGAAGGTCCAAGGGATACAGTAAACCTGAAGTGAAGCATCGGAATCTAAAACTGGTCTCACAGGAATGGGTCAAAGTATATAGAGTAAGAAGAGTCAGTCTTCTTGTACTTAAATCGGCATTGTGCCTTTTGTATTTAATTCCGATGCAATTTCTGTGTTTGATCGTCAATAAGTAGGTCCAAGGGATACAGAAAACCTGAAGTGAAACATTGGAATTTATAACTGGACTCACAGGAAAGGTTCAAAACATAGATAGCAAGATGAGTCAGTCTTCTTCCACTTAAGTCGGCATTGTGCCTTTTGTATTTAATTCCAATGCAATTTCTGTGTTTCGTCGTCAATAAGAAGGTCAAAGAGATACATTAAATCTGAAGTGAAGCATCGGAATCTGAAACTGGTCTCACAGGAAAGGTTCAAAACATAGAAAATAAGAAGAGTCAGTCTTCTTGTACTTAAGTCGGCATTGTTCCTTTTGTATTTAATTCCGATGCAATTTCTCTGTTTCAACGTCAATAAGAAAATACAAGGGATACAGTCAACCTGAAGTGAAGCATCGGAATCTAAAACTGGTCTCACAGGAAAGATTCAAAACATAGACAGTAAGAAGATTCAGTATTCTTGTACTTAAGTGGGCATTGTGCCTTTTGTATTTAATTCCGATGGAATTTCTGTGTTTCATCGTCAATAAGAATGTACAAGTGATACAGTAAAACTGAAACGAAGCATCGGAGTCTAAATATGGTCTCACAGGACAGGTTCAACCATAGAAAGTAAGATGAGTCAATCTCCTTGTACTTAAGTCGGCATTGTGCCTTTTGTATTTCATTCCGATGCAATTTCTGTGTTTCCTAGTCAATAAGAAGGTCCAAGGAATGGAGTAAACCTGAAGTGAAGCATCGGAATCTAAAACTGGCCTCACTGGAAAGGTTTAAAGCATAGAAAATAAGAAGAGTCAGTCTTCTTGTACTTAAGTCGGCATTGTGCGTTTTGTATTTAATTCCTATGCAATTTCTGTGTTTAATCGTCAATAAGAAGGTCCAAGGGATACTGTAAACCGGAAGTGAAGCATCGGAATCTATAACTGGTCTCACAGGAAAGGTTCAAAACATAGACCAGTAAGAAGAGTCAGTCTTCTAGTACTTAAGTCGGCATTGTTCCTTTTGTATTTAATTCCGATGAAATTTCTGTGTTTCATCGTCAATAAGAAGATCCAAGGGGTACAGTCAACCTGAAGTTAAAAATCGGAATCTAAAACTGGTCTCACAGGAAAGGTTCAAATCATAGAATTTGAGAAGAGTCAGTCCTCTTCTACTTATGTCGGCATTGTGCCTTTTGTATTTAATTCCGATGCAATTTCTGTGTTTCACCGTCAATATGAAGATCCAATGGATACAGTGAACCTGAAGTGAAGCATAGGAATCTAAAACTGGTCTCACAGGAAAAGCTCAAATCGTAAAATGTAGGAAGAGTCAGTCTTCTTGTACTTATATCGGCATTGTTCCTTTTGTATTTAATTCCGATGCAATTTCTGTGAATCATCGTCAATATGAAGGTCCAAGGGATACAATAAACCTGAAGTGAAACATCGGAATCTAAAACTGGTCTCACACGGAAGGTTCAAATCATAGAACGTAAGAAGAATCAGTCCTCTTGTACTTAAGTCAGCATTGTGCCTTTTGTATTTAATTCCGATGCAATTTCTGTGTTTCATCGTCAATATGAAGGTCCAAGGTATACAGTAAACCGGAAGTGTAACATGGAATCTAAAACTGGTCTCACAGGAAAGGTTCAAATCATAGAATTTAAGAATAGTCAGTCCTCTTCTACTTATGTCGGCATTGTGCCTTTTGTATTTAATTCCGATGGAATTTCTGTGTTTCATCGTCAATAAGAAGGTCCAAGGGCTACAGTACACATGAAGTGAAACATTGGAATCTATAACTGGACCCACAGGAAAAGTTCAAATCATAGACAGTAAGAAGAGTCTCTCTTCTTGTACTTAAGTCGGCATTGTGCCTTTTGTATTTAATTCCGATGCAATTTCTGTGTTTCATCGTCAATAAGAAGGTCCAAGGGGTACAGTCAACCTGAAGTTAAACATCGGAATCTAAAACTGGTCTCACAGGAAAGGTTCAAATCATAGAATTTAAGAAGAGTCAGTCCTCTTCTACTTATGTCGGCATTGTGCCTTTTGAATTTAATTCCGATGCAATTTCTGTGTTTCATCGTCAATAAGAAAGTCCAAGGGATACAGTCAACCTCAAGTGAAGTATCGGAATCAAAACTGGTCTCACAGGAAAGGTTAAAATCATGGACAGTAAGAAGAGTCAGTCTTCTTGTACTTAAGTCGGCATTGTGCCTTTTGTATTTAATTCCGATGCAATTTCTGTGTTTCATCGTCAATAAGAAGGTCCAAGAGATACAGTAACTTTGAAATGAGCATCTAAATCTAAAACTGGACTCTTAGGAAAGATTCAAAACATAGACAGTAAGAAGAGTCAGTATTCTTGTACTTAAGTGGGCATTGTGCCTTTTGTATTTAATTCCGATGCAATTTCTATGTTTCATCGTCAATAAGAAGGTCCAAGGGATACAATAAACCTAAAGTGAAACATCGGAATCTAAAACTGGTCTCACACGAAAGGTTCAAATCATAGAATGTAAGAAGAATCAGTCCTCTTGTACTTAAGTCAGCAATGTGCCTTTTGTTTTTAATTCCGATGCAATTGCAGTGTTTCATCGTCAATATGAAGTTCCAAGGGATACAGTAAACCTGAAGAGAAGCATAGGAATCTAAAACCGGTCTCACAGGAAAGGCTCAAATCGTAGAATGTAAGAAGACTTAGTCTTCTTGTACTTATATCGGCATTGTGCCTTTTGTATTTAATTCCGATGCAATTTCTGTGTTTCGTCGTCAATAAGAAGGTCCAAGGGATACAGTAAGCCTGAGGTTAAGCATCGGAATCTATAACTGGACTGACAGGAAAGGTTCAAAGCATAGACAGTAAAAAGAGTCAGTCTTCTTGTACTTAAGTTCGCATTGTTCCTTTTGTATTTGATTACGATGCAATTTCTGTGTTTCATCGTCAATAAGAACGTCCAAGGGATACAGGAAACCTAAAGTGAAGCATCGGAATCTAAAACTGGACTCACAGGAAAGGTTAAAATCATAGACAGTAAGAAGAGTCTCTCTTCTTGTACTTAAGTCGGTATTGTGCCTTTTGTATTTAATTCTGATGCAATTTCTGTGTTTTATCGTCAATAAGAATGTCCAAGGGATACAGTAAACCTAAAGTGAAGCATCGGAATCTAAATCTGGTCTCATAGGAAGGATTCAGAACATAGACAGTAATAAGGGTCAGTATTCTTGGACTTAAGTGGGCATTGTGCCTTTTGTATTTAATTCCGATGGAATTTCTGTGTTTCATCGTCTATAAGAATATAAAAGAGATACAGTAAACCTGAAGTGAAGCATCGGAGTCTAAAACTGGTCTCACAATAAAGGTTCAATCATAGACACTAAGATGAGTCAGTCTCCCTGTACTTAAGTCGGCATTGTGCATTTTGTATTTAATTCCGATGCAATTTCTGTGTTTCGTCGTCAATAAAAAGGTCCAAGGGATACTGTACACCGGAAGTGAAGCATCGGAATCTGTAACTGGTCTCACAGTAAAGGTTCAAAACATAGACAGTAAGAAGAACCAGTCTTCTTGTACTTAAGTCGGCATTGTTTCTTTTGTATTTAATTCCGATGCAATATCTGTGTTTCATCGTCAATAAGGAGGTCGATGGGATATAGTAAACCTGAAGTGAAGCATCGTAATCTGTAACTGGTCTCACAGGAAAGGTTCAAAACATAGACATAAGAAGAATCAGTCTTCTTGTACTTAAGTCGGCATTTTGCCTTTTGTATTTAATTCCGATGCAATTTCTGTGTTTCGTCGTCAATAAGAGGGCGCAAGGGGTACAATAACCCTGAAAAGAAAATCGAAATCTAAAACTGGTCTCATAGGAAAGGTTCAAAACATAGACAGTAAGAATAGTCAGTGATCTTGTACTTAAGTCGACATTGTGCCTTTAGTATTTAATTCCGATGCAATTTCTGTGTTTCGTCGTCAATAAGAAGGTCCAAGGGATACAGTAAACCTGAAGTGAAGCATCGGAATCTCAAACTGGTCTCACAGGAAAGGTTCAAAACATAGACAGTAAGTAGAGTCAGTATTCTTGTACTTAAGTGGGCATTGTGCCTTTTGTATTTAATTCCGATGCAGTTTCTGTGATTCATCGTCAATAAGAAGGTACGAGGGATACAGTAAAACTGAAGTGAAGCATCGGAATCTAAAACTGGTCTCACAGGATAGGTTCAAATCATAGACAGTAAGAAGAGTCAGTCTTCTTGTACTTAAGTCTGCATTGTGCCTTTTGTACTTAATTCCGATGCAATTTCTGTGTTTCATCGCCAATTAGAAGGTCCAAGGGATACAATAGACCTGAAGTGAAGCATCGGAATCTAAAACTGGTCTCACACGAAAGGTTCAAATCATAGAATGTAAGAAGAATCAGTCCTCTTGTACTTAAGTCAATATTGTGCCTTTTGATTTTAATTCCGATGCAATTTCTGTGTTTCATCGTCAATATGAAGATCCAAGGGATACAGTAAACCTGAAGTGAAGCATAGGAATCGAAAACTGGTCTCACAGGAAAGGCTCCAATCATAGAATGTAAGAAGAGTCAGTATTCTTGTACTTATGTCGGCATTGTGCCTTTTGTATTTAATTCCGATGCAATTTCTGTGTTTCATCGTCAATACAGAGGGTTTATACAAGGGCGTTGTACTTGAGGACAATATTATGGAAATGGAAGAGGATGTAGATGAAGATGAAATGGGAGATAAGATACGGCGTGAAGAGTTTGACAGAGCACTGAAAGACCTGAGTCGAAACAAGGCCCCGGGAGTAGACAACATTCCATTAGAACTACTGATGGCCTTGGGAGAGCCAGTCATGACAAAACTCTACCATCTGGTGAGTAAGATGTATGAGACAGGCGAAATACCCACAGACATCAAGAAGAATATAATAATTCCAATCCCAAAGAAAGCAGGTGTTGACAGATGTGAAAATTACCGAACTATCAGTTCAATAAGTCATAGCTGCAAAATACTAACGCGAATTCTTTACAGACGAATGCAAAAACTAGTAGATGCGGACCTCGGGGATGATCATTTTGGATTCCCTAGAAATGTTGGAACACGTGAGGCAATACTAACCTTACGACTTATCTTAGAAGAAATATTAAGAAAAGGCAAACCTACGTTTCTAGCATTTGTAGACTTAGAGAAAGCTTTTGACAACGTTAACTGGAATACTGTCTTTCAATTTCTGAAGGTGGCAGGGGTAAAATACAGGGAGCGAAAGGCTATTTACAATTTGTACAGAAACCAGATGGCAGTTATAAGAGTCGAGGGGCATGAAAGGGAAGCAGTGGTTGGGAAAGGAGTGAGGCAGGGTTGTAGCCTCTCCCCGATCTTATTCAATCTGTATATTGAGCAAGCAGTAAAGGAAGCAAAAGAAAAATTCGGAGTAGGTATTAAAATTCATGGAGAAGAAGTAAAAACTTTGAGGTTTGCCGATGACATTGTAATTCTGTCAGAGACAGCAAAGGACTTGGAAGAGCAGTTGAACGGAATGGACAGTGTCTTGAAAGGAGGATTTAAGATGAACATCAACAAAAGCAAAACGAGGATAATGGAATGTAGTCAAATTAAATCGGGTGATGCTGAGGGGATTAGATTAGGTAATGAGACACATAAAGTAGTAAAGGAGTTTTGCTATTTAGGGAGTACAATAACGGATGATGGTCGATGTAGAGAGGATATAAAATGTAGACTGGCAATGGCAAGGATATCGTTTCTGAAGAAGAGAAATTTGCTAACGTCGAGTATAGATTTAATTGTCAGGAAGTCGTTTCTGAAAGTATTTGTATGGAGTGTAGCCATGTATGGAAGTGAAACATGGACGATAACCAGTTTGGACAAGAAGAGAATAGAAGCTTTCGAAATGTGGTGCTACAGAAGAATGCTGAAGATAAGGTGGGTAGATCACGTAACTAATGAGGAGGTATTGAATAGGATTGGGGAGAAGAGAAGTTTGTGGCACAACTTGACTAGAAGAAGGGATCGGTTGGTAGGACATGTTTTGAGGCATCAAGGGATCACAAATTTAGCATTGGATGGCAGCGTGGAGGGTAAAAATCGTAGAGGGAGACCAAGAGATGAATACACTAAGCAGATTCAGAAGGATGTAGGTTGCAGTAGGTACTGGGAGATGAAGAAGCTTGCACAGGGTAGTGTAGCATGGAGAGCTGCATCAAACCAGTCTCACGACTGAAGACCACAACAACTACATGAAGTTCCCAGGGTTACAGTATACCTGAAGTGAAACATCGGAATCTAAAACTGGTCTCACAGGAAAGGTTCAAATCATACAATTTAAAAATGGTCAGTCCTCTTCCATTTATGTTGGCATTGTGCCTTTTGTATTTAATTCCGATGTAATTTCTGTGTTTCATCGTCAATAAGAAGGTCCAAGGGATACAGGAAAACTGAAGTGAAACATTGGAATCTATAACTGGACTCACAGGAAAGGTTCAAACGTAGACTGTAAGAAGAGTCAGTCTTCTTATACTTAAGTCGGCATTGTGCCTTTTGTATTTAATTCCGATGCAATTTCTGTGTTTCATCGTCAATAAGAAAGTCCAAGGTATACTGTAAACCGGAAGTGAAGCATCGGAATCTATAACTGGTCTCACAGGAAAAGTACAAAGCATAGACAGTAAGAAGAGTCAGTTTTCTTGTACTTAAGTCAGCATTGTGCCTTCTGTATTTCATTCCGATGCAATTTGTATGTTTCCTCGTCAATATGAAGGTCCAAGGGATGCAGTAAACCCGAAGTGAAACATCGGAATCTAAAACTGGTTTCACAGGAAAGGTTCAAAACATAGACAGTACGAAGAGTCAGTCTTCTTGTTCTTAAGTCGGCATTGTTCCTTTTGTATTTCATTCCGATGCAATTTCTGTGTTTCATCGTCAATATGAAGTTCCAAGGGAAACAGTAAACCTGAAGAGAAGCATAGGAATCTAAAACCGGTCTCACAGGAAAGGCTCAAATCGTAGAATATAAGAAGAGTTAGTCTTCTTGGACTTATATCGGCATTGTGCCTTTTGTATTTAATTCCGATGCAATTTCTGTGTTTCATCGTCAATATGAAGGTCCAAGGGATACAGTAAACCGGAAGTGAAACATGGAATCAAAAATGGTCTCACAGGTAAGGTGCAAATCATAGAATTTAAGAATAGTCAGTCCTCTTCTACTTATGTCTGCATTCTGCCTTTTGTATTTAATTCCGATGCAATTTCTGTGTTTCGTCGCAATAAGAAGGTCCAAGAGGTACAGTAAACCTGAAGTGAAGCATCGGAATCTAAAACTGGTCTCAATGGAAAGGTTTAAAGCATAGAAAATAAGAAGAGTCAGTCTTCTTGTACTTAAGTCGGCATTGTGCGTTTTGTATTTAATTCCGAACAATTTCTGTGTTTCATCGTCAATAAGAATGTACAAGGGATACAGTAAACCAGAAGTGAAGCATCGGATTCTGAAACTGGTCTCACAGGAAAGTTTCAATCATAGACAGAAGGAAGAGTCAGTCTACTTGTACTTAAGTCGGCATTTGGCCTTTTGTATATCATTCCGATGCAATTTCTGTGTTTCCTCGTCAATAAGAAGGCCCATGCGATGCAGTAAACCTGAAGTGAAGTTTCGTAATATAAAACTGGTCTCACAGGAAAGGTTCAAAACATAGACTGTAAAAAGAGTCAGTCTTCTGGTACTTAAGTCGGTATTGTGCCTTTTGTGTTTAATTCCGATGCAATTTCTGTGTTTCGTCGTCAATAAGAAATTCCAAGACCTACAGTAAACCTGAGTGAAGCATCGGAATGCAAAAATGGTCTCACTGGACAGGTTCAAAACATAGAAAATAAAAAGAGTCAGTCTTCTTGTACATAAGTCGGCATTATGCCTTTTGTGTTTAATTCCGATGCTATTTCTGTGTTTCATCGTCAATAAGAAGGTCCAAGGGATACAGTAAACCTGAGGTTAAGCATCGGAATCTATAACTGGACACACAGGAAAGGTTCAAAGCATAGACAGTAAGAAGAGTCAGTCTTCTTGTACCTAAGTTGGCATTGTTCCTTTTGTATTTGATTACGATGCAATTTCTGTGTTTCATCGTCAATAAGAACGTCCAAGGGATACAGGAAACCTAAAGTGAAGCATCGGAATCTAAAACTGGACTCACAGGAAAGGTTAAAATCATAGACAGTAAGAAGAGTCTCTCTTCTTGTACTTAAGTCGGTATTGTGCCTTTTGTATTTAATTGTGATGCAATTTCTGTGTTTTATCGTCAATAAGAAGGTCCAAGGGATACAGTAAACCTCAAGTGAAGCATCGGAATCTAAAACTGGTCTCATAGGAAGGATTCAAAACATAGACAGTAATAAGGGTCAGTATTCTTGGACTTAAGTGGGCATTGTTCCTTTTGTATTTAATTCCGATGCAATATCTGGGTTTCATCGTCAACAAGGAGGTCCAAGGGATACAGTCAACCTGAAGTGAAGCATCGGAATCCAAAACTGGTCTCACAGGAATGGTTAAAATCATAGACAGTAACAAGACTGAGTCTTCTTGTACTTAAGTCGGCATTGTGCCTTTTGTATTTAATTCCGATGCAATTTCTGTGTTTCATCGTCGATAAGAAGGCCCAAGGTATACAATAACCCTGAAATGAAAATCGAAATCTAAAACTGGTCTCATAGGAAAGGTTCAATACATAGACAGTAAGAGGAGTCAGTCTTTTTGTACTTAAGTCGACATTGTGCCTTTTGTATTTCATTCTGTTGCAATTTCTGTGTTTCCTCGTCAATAAGAAGGTCCAAGGGATGCAGTAAACCTGAAGTGACACATCGGAATCTAAAACTGGTCTCACAGGAAAAGTTCAAAGCATAGACAGTACGAAGAGTAAGTCTTCTTGTTCTTAAGTCGGCATTGTTCCTTTTGTATTTAATTCCGATGCAATTTCTCTGCTTCGTCGTCAATAAGAAGGTCCAAGTGATACAGTAAACCTGAAGGGAAGCATCGGAATCCAAAACTGGTCCCACTGGAAAAGGTTCTAAACATAGAAAAAAAGAAGAGTCAGTCTTCTTGTACTTAAGTCGGCATTGTGCCTTTTGTATTTAATTCCGATGCAATATCTGTGTTTCATCGTCAATAAGGAGGTCGATGGGATATAGTAAACCTGAAGTGAAGCATCGTAATCTGTAACTGGTCTCACAGGAAAGGTTCAAAACATAGACATAAGAAGAATCAGTCTTCTTGTACTTAAATCGGCATTGTGCGTTTTGTATCTAATTCCGATGCAATTTCTGTGTTTTATCGTCAATAAGAAGGTCCAAGGGATACAGTAACCCTGAAATGAACATCGAAATCTAAAACTGGTCTCACTGGAAAGGTTCTAAACATAGAAAATAAGGTGGGTCAGTTTTCTTGTACTTAAGTCGGCATTGTGCCTTTTGTATTTAATTCCGATGCAGTTTCTGTGATTCATCGTCAATAAGAAGGTACGAGGGATACAGTAAAACTGAAGTGAAGCATCGGAATCTAAAACTGGTCTCACAGGATAGGTTCAAATCATATACAGTAAGAAGAGTCAGTCTTCTTGTACTTAAGTCTGCATTGTGCCTTTTGTACTTAATTCCGATGCAATTTCTGTGTTTCATCGTCAATAAGAAGGTCCAAGGGATACAATAGACCTGAAGTGAAGCATCGGAATCTAAAACTGGTCTCACACGAAAGGTTCAAATCATAGAATGTAAGAAGAATCAGTCCTCTTGTACTTAAGTCAACATTGTGCCTTTTCATTTTAATTCCGATGCAATTTCTGTGTTTCATCGTCAATATGAAGATCCAAGGGATACAGTAAACCTGAAGTGAAGCATAGGAATCGAAAACTGGTCTCACAGGAAAGGCTCCAATCATAGAATGTAAGAAGAGTCAGTATTCTTGTACTTATGTCGGCATTGTGCCTTTTGTATTTAATTCCGATGCAATTTCTGTGTTTCATCGTCAATATAGAGGGTTTATTCAAGGGCGATGTACTTGAGGACAATATTATGGAAATGGAAGAGGATGTAGATGAAGATGAAATGGGAGATAAGATACTGCGTGAAGAGTTTGACAGAGCACTGAAAGACCTGAGTCGAAACAAGGCCCCGGGAGTAGACAACATTCCATTAGAACTACTGATGGCCTTGGGAGAGCCAGTCATGACAAAACTCTACCATCTGGTGAGCAAGATGTATGAGACAGGCGAAATACCCACAGACTTCAAGAAGAATATAATAATTCCAATCCCAAAGAAAGCAGGTGTTGACAGATGTGAAAATTACCGAACTATCAGTTCAATAAGTCATAGCTGCAAAATACTAACGCGAATTCTTTACAGACGAATGCAAAAACTAGTAGATGCGGACCTCGGGGATGATCAGTTTGGATTCCCTAGAAATGTTGGAACACGTGAGGCAATACTAACCTTACGACTTATCTTAGAAGAAATATTAAGAAAAGGCAAACCTACGTTTCTAGCATTTGTAGACTTAGAGAAAGCTTTTGACAACGTTAACTGGAATACTGTCTTTCAATTTCTGAAGGTGGCAGGGGTAAAATACAGGGAGCGAAAGGCTATTTACAATTTGTACAGAAACCAGATGGCAGTTATAAGAGTCGAGGGGCATGAAAGGGAAGCAGTGGTTGGGAAAGGAGTGAGGCAGGGTTGTAGCCTCTCCCCGATCTTATTTAATCTGTATATTGAGCAAGCAGTAAAGGAAACAAAAGAAAAATTCGGAGTAGGTATTAAAATTCATGGAGAAGAAGTAAAAACTTTGAGGTTTGCCGATGACATTGTAATTCTGTCAGAGACAGCAAAGGACTTGGAAGAGCAGTTGAACGGAATGGACAGTGTCTTGAAAGGAGGATTTAAGATGAACATCAACAAAAGCAAAACGAGGATAATGGAATGTAGTCAAATTAAATCGGGTGATGCTGAGGGGATTAGATTAGGTAATGAGACACATAAAGTAGTAAAGGAGTTTTGCTATTTAGGGAGTACAATAACGGATGATGGTCGATGTAGAGAGGATATAAAATGTAGACTGGCAATGGCAAGGATATCGTTTCTGAAGAAGAGAAATTTGCTAACGTCGAGTATAGATTTAATTGTCAGGAAGTCGTTTCTGAAAGTATTTGTATGGAGTGTAGCCATGTATGGAAGTGAAACATGGACGATAACCAGTTTGGACAAGAAGAGAATAGAAGCTTTCGAAATGTGGTGCTACAGAAGAATGCTGAAGATTAGATGGGTAGATCACATAACTAATGAGGAAGTATTGAGTAGGATTGGGGAGAAGAGAAGTTTGTGGCACAACTTGACCAGAAGAAGGGATCGGTTGGTAGGACATGTTCTGAGGCATCAAGAGATCACCAATTTAGTATTGGAGGGCAGCGTGGAGGGTAAAAATCGTAGAGGGAGACCAAGAGATGAATACACTAAGCAGATTCAGAAGGATGTAGGTTGCAGTAGGTACTGGGAGATGAAGAAGCTTGCACGGGTAGTGTAGCATGGAGAGCTGCATCAAACCAGTCTCACGACTGAAGACCACAACAACTACATGAAGTTCCCAAGGTTACAGTATACCTGAAGTGAAACATCGGAATCTAAAACTGGTCTCACAGGAAAGGTTCAAATCATAGAATTTAAAAATGGTCAGTCCTCTTCCATTTATGTTGGCATTGTGCCTTTTGTATTCAATTCCGATGTAATTTCTGTGTTTCATCGTCAATAAGAAGGTCCAAGGGATACAGGAAAACTGAAGTGAAACATTGGAATCTATAACTGGACTCACAGGAAAGGTTCAAACGTAGACTGTAAGAAGAGTCAGTCTTCTTATACTTCAGTCGGCATTCTGCCTTTTGTATTTAATTCCGATGCAATTTCTGTGTTTCATCGTCAATAAGAAGGTCCAAGGCATACTGTAAACCGGAAGTGAAGCATCGGAATCTATAACTGGTCTCACAGGAAAAGTTCAAAGTATAGACAGTAAGAAGAGTCAGTTTTCTTGTACTTAAGTCAGCATTGTGCCTTCTGTATTTCATTCCGATGCAATTTGTGTGTTTCCTCGTCAATAAGAAGGTCCAAGGGATGCAGTAAACCTGAAGTGAAACATCGGAATCTAAAACTGGTTTCACAGGAAAGGTTCAAAACATAGACAGTACGAAGAGTCAGTCTTCTTGTTCTTAAGTCGGCATTGTTCCTTTTGTATTTAATTCCGATGCAATTTCTGTGTTTCATCGTCAATGGGAAGGTCCAAGGGATAGAGTAAACCTGAAGTAAAGCATCGGAATCTAAATCTGGTCTCACTAGGATAGGTTCAATCATAGACAGTAAGAAGAGTCAGTCTACTTGTACTTAAGTCGGCATTGTGCCTTTTGTATTTCCTTCCGTTGCAATTTCTGTGTTTCCTCGTCAATAAGAAGGTCCAAGGGATGCAGTAAACCTGAAGTGACACATCGGAATCTAAAACTGGTCTCACAGGAAAGGTTCAAAACATAGACAGTACGAAGAGTCACTCTACTTATTCTTGAGTCGGCATTGTTCCTTTTGTATTTAATTCCGATGCAATTTCTGTGTTTCGTCGTCAATAAGAAGGTCCAAGTGATACAGTAAACCTGAAGTGAAGCATCGGAATCCAAAACTGGTCCCACTGGAAAAGGTTCTAAACATAGAAAATAAGAAGAGTCGGTCTTCTTGTACTTAAGTCGGCATTGTGCCTTTTGTATTTAATTCCGATGCAATATCTGTGTTTCATCGTCAATAAGGAGGTCCATGGGATACAGTAAACCTGAAGTGAAGCATCGGAATCTATAACTGGTCTCACAGGAAAGGTTCAAAACATAGACATAAGAGGAATCAGTCTTCTTGTACTTAAATCGGCATTGTGCCTTTTGTATCTAATTCCGATGCAATTTCTGTGCTTGATCGTCAATAAGAAGATCCAAGAGATACAGTAACCCTGAAATGAACATCGAAATCTAAAACTGGTCTCACTGGAAAGGTTCTAAACATAGAAAATAGGGTGAGTCAGTCTTCTTGTACTTAAGTCGGCATTGTGCATTTTGTATTTAATTCCGATGCAATTTCTGTGTGACATCGTCAATAAGAGGGTCCAAGGGATACAGTGAACCTGAAGTGAAGCATCGGAATCTAAAACTGGACTCACAGGAAAGGTTCAAAACATAGACAGTACGAAGAGTCAGTCTTCTTGTTCTTATGTCGGCATTGTTCCTTTTGTATTTCATTCCGATGCAATTTCTGTGTTTCATCGTCAATATGCAGAACCAAGGGATACAGTAAACCTGAAGTGAAACATCGGAATCTAAAACTGGTCTCAGAGGAAAGGTTCAAATCATAGATTTTAAAAAGAGTCAGTCCTCTTCTAAATATGTCGGCATTGTGCGTTTTGTATTTAATTCCGATGCAATTTCTGTGTTTCATCGTCAATAAGAAGGTCCAAGGGATACAGTAAAACTGGAGTGAAACATTGGAATCTATAACTGGACTCACAGGAAAGGTACAAAACATAGTCTGTAAGAAGAGTCAGTCTTCTTATACTGAAGTCGGCATTGTACCTTTTGTATTTAATTCCGATGCAATTTCTATGTTTCGTCGTCAATAAGAAGGTCCAAGAGATACAGTAAACCTGAAGTGAAGCATCGGAATCTAAAACTGGTCTCACTGGAAAGGTTCAAAACATAGAAAATAAGAAGTCAGTCTTCTTGTACTTAAGTCGGCATTGTGCATTTTGTATTTAATTCCGAAGCGATTTCTATGTTTCGTCGTCAATAAGAAGGTCAAAGGGATACAGTAAACCTGAAGTGAAGCATCAGAATCAAAAACTGGTCTCACAGGAAAGGTTAAAACGTAGACAGTAAGCAATGTCAGTCTACTTGTACTTAAATCGGCATTGTGCCTTTTGTATCTAATTCCGATGCAATATCTGTGTTTCATCGTCAATAAGGAGGTCCATGGGATACAGTAAACCTGAAGTGAAGCATCGGAATCTATAACTGGTCTCACAGGAAAGGTTCAAAACATAGACATAAGAGGAATCAGTCTTCTTGTACTTAAATCGGCATTGTGCCTTTTGTATCTAATTCCGATGCAATTTCTGTGCTTGATCGTCAATAAGAAGATCCAAGGGATACAGTAACCCTGAAATGAACATCGAAATCTAAAACTGGTCTCACTGGAAAGGTTCTAAACATAGAAAATAGGGTGAGTCAGTCTTCTTGTACTTAAGTCGGCATTGTGCATTTTGTATTTAATTCCGATGCAATTTCTGTGTGACATCGTCAATAAGAGGGTCCAAGGGATACAGTGAACCTGAAGTGAAGCATCGGAATCTAAAACTGGACTCACAGGAAAGGTTCAAAACATAGACAGTACGAAGAGTCAGTCTTCTTGTTCTTATGTCGGCATTGTTCCTTTTGTATTTCATTCCGATGCAATTTCTGTGTTTCATCGTCAATATGCAGAACCAAGGGATACAGTAAACCTGAAGTGAAACATCGGAATCTAAAACTGGTCTCAGAGGAAAGGTTCAAATCATAGATTTTAAAAAGAGTCAGTCCTCTTCTAAATATGTCGGCATTGTGCGTTTTGTATTTAATTCCGATGCAATTTCTGTGTTTCATCGTCAATAAGAAGGTCCAAGGGATACAGTAAAACTGGAGTGAAACATTGGAATCTATAACTGGACTCACAGGAAAGGTACAAAACATAGTCTGTAAGAAGAGTCAGTCTTCTTATACTGAAGTCGGCATTGTACCTTTTGTATTTAATTCCGATGCAATTTCTATGTTTCGTCGTCAATAAGAAGGTCCAAGAGATACAGTAAACCTGAAGTGAAGCATCGGAATCTAAAACTGGTCTCACTGGAAAGGTTCAAAACATAGAAAATAAGAAGTCAGTCTTCTTGTACTTAAGTCGGCATTGTGCATTTTGTATTTAATTCCGAAGCGATTTCTATGTTTCGTCGTCAATAAGAAGGTCAAAGGGATACAGTAAACCTGAAGTGAAGCATCAGAATCAAAAACTGGTCTCACAGGAAAGGTTAAAACGTAGACAGTAAGCAATGTCAGTCTTCTTGTACTTAAATCGGCATTGTGCCTTTTGTATCTAATTCCGATGCAATTTCTGTGTGTCATTGTCAATAAGAAGGTCCAAGGGATACAGTGAACCTGATGTGAAGCATCGGAATCTAAAACTGGTCTCACAGGAATGGCTCAAAATATAGACAGTAAGAAGAGTCAGTCTTCTTGTACTAAAGTCGGCATTGTGCCTTTTGTATTTCATTCCGATGCGATTTCTGTCTTTCGTCGTCAATAAGAAGGTCAAAGGGATACAGTAAACCTGAAGTGAAGCATCGGAATGTAAAACTGGTCTCACAGGAATGGCTCAAAACATTGACAGTAAGAAGAGTCAGTCTTCTTGTACTTAAGTCGGCATTGTGCCTTTTGTATTTAATTCCGATGCAATTTCTGTGTTTCGTCGTCAATAAGAAGGTCCAAGAGATACAGTAAACCCGAAGTAAAGCATCGGAATCTAAAACTGGTCTCACTGGAAAGGTTCAAAACATAGAAAACAAGAAATGTCAGTCTTCTTGTACTTAAGTCGGCATTGTGCGTTTTGTATTAATTTCCGATGCAATTTCTGTGTTTCATCGTAAATAAGAAGGTCCAAGGGATACTGTAAACCGGAAGTGATGCATCGGAATCTATAACTGGTCTCACAGGAAAGGTTCTAAACATAGACCGTAAGAAGAGTCAGTCTTCCTGTACTTAAGTGGGTATTGTTCCTTTTCCATTTAATTCCGATGCAATTTCTGTGTTCCATCGTCAATAAGAAGGTCCAAGGGATACAGTAACTCGGAAATGAACATCGAAATCTAAAACTGGTCTCATAGGAAAGATTCAAAACATTGGCAGTAAGAGGAGTCAGTCTTCTTGTACTTAAGTCAGCTTTCTTCCTTTTGTATTTAATTCAGATGCAATTTCTGGCCTTCATTGTCAATAAGAATGTCCAAGCATACAGTAAACCTGAAGTGAAGCATCGGAATCTAAAACTGGTCTCACAGGAAAGGTTCAATACATACACAGTAAGAAGAGTCAGTCCTCTTGTACTTAAGTCGGCATTGTGCCTCTTGTATTTAATTCCGATGCAATTTCTGTGTTTCATCGTCAATACGAAGGTCCAAGGGATACTATAAGCCTGAAGTGAAGCATCGGATCTAAAACTGGTCTCACAGGAATGGCTCAAATCTTAGAATGTAAGAAGAGTCAGTCATCTTGTACTTATGACGGCATTGTGCCTTTTGTCTTTAATTCCGATGCAATTTCTGTGTTTCATCGTCAATATGAAGGTCTAAGGGATACAGTAAACCTGAACTGAAACATCGGATCTAAAACTGGTCTCACAGGAAAGGTTCAAATCATAGAATTTAAGAAGAGTCAGTCATCTTGTACTTATGTCGGTATTGTGCCTTTTTTTTTAAATTCCGATGCAATTTCTGTATTTCGTCGTCAATAAGAAGGTTCAAAGGATACAGTAAACCTGAATTGCAGCATCGGAATCTATAACTGGACTCACAGGAAAGGTTCAAAACATAGACAGTAAGAATAGTCGGTCTTCTTGTACTTAAACCGGCATTGTGCCTTTTGTATTTTATTCCGAAACTATTTCTGCGTTTCGTCGTCAATAAGAAGGTCCAAGGGATACAGTAAAATTGAAGTGAAGCATCGGAATCTAAAACTTGTCTCACAGGAATGGTTCAAGACATAGACAGTAAAAAGAGTCAGTCTTCTTGTACTTAAGTATGCATTGTTCCTTTTGTATTTCATTCCGATGCAAATGCTTAGTTACATCGCCAGTAGGAAGGTCAAAGGGATACTATAACCCGAAGTGAAGCATCGGAATCTGAAACTGGTCTCACAGGAAAGGTTCAAATCATTGAATGTAGGAAGAGTCAGTCCTCTTGTACTTAAGTCGGCATTGGGCCTTTTGTATTTAATTCCTACGCAACATCTGTGTTTCGTTGGCAATACGAAGATCCAAGGGATACAGTAACCCAGAAGTGAAGCATAGGAATCTATAACTGGTCTCACAGGAAACGTTCATAACATAGGCCGTAAGAAGAGTCGGTCTTCTTGTACTTAAGTCGGCACTGTTCCTTTTGTATTTAATTCCGATGCAATTTCAGTGTTCCATCGACAATAAGAAGTTCCAAAGGATACAGTAAACCTGAAGTGAAGCATCGGAATGTAAAACCGGTCTCACAGGAAAGGTTCAAACTATAGACAGTACGAAGAGTCAGTCTTCTTGTTCTTAAGTCGGCATTGTTCCTTTTGTATTTAATTCCGATGCAATTTCTGTGTTTCATCGTCAATGGGAAGGTCCAAGGGATACAGTAAACCTGAAGTAAAGCATCGGAATCTAAATCTGGTCTCACTAGGATAGGTTCAATCATAGACAGTAAGAAGAGTCAGTCTACTTGTACTTTAGTCGGCATTGTGCCTTTTGTATTTCATTCCGTTGCAATTTCTGTGTTTGCTCGTCAATAAGAAGGTCCAAGGGATGCAGTAAACCTGAAGTGACACATCGGAATCTAAAACTGGTCTCACAGGAAAGGTTCAAAACATAGACAGTACGAAGAGTCAGTCTTCTTGTTCTTAAGTCAGCATTGTTTCTTTTGTATTTAATTCCGATGCAATTTCTCTGCTTCGTCGTCAATAAGAAGGTCCAAGTGATACAGTAAACCTGAAGTGAAGCATCGACATCCAAAACTGGTCCCACTGGAAAAGGTTCTAAACATAGAAAAAAATAAGAGTCAGTCTTCTTGTACTTAAGTCGGCATTGTGCCTTTTGTATTTAATTCCGATGCAATATCTGTGTTTCATCGTCAATAAGGAGGTCGATGGGATATAGTAAACCTGAAGTGAAGCATCGTAATCTGTAACTGGTCTCACAGGAAAGGTTCAAAACATAGACATAAGAAGAATCAGTCTTCTTGTACTTAAATCGGCATTGTGCGTTTTGTATCTAATTCCGATGCAATTTCTGTGTTTTATCGTCAATAAGGAGGTCCAAGGGATACAGTAACCCTGAAATGAACATCGAAATCTAAACCTGGTCTCACTGGAAAGGTTCTAAACATAGAAAATAAGGTGGGTCAGTTTTCTTGTACTTAAGTCGGCATTGTGCCTTTTGTATTTAATTCCGATGCAGTTTCTGTGATTCATCGTCAATAAGAAGGTACGAGGGATACAGTAAAACTGAAGTGAAGCATCGGAATCTAAAGCTGGTCTCACAGGAAAGGTTCAAATCATATACAGTACGAAGAGTCAGTCTTCTTGTTCTTATGTCGGCATTGTGCCTTTTGTACTTAATTCCGATGCAATTTCTGTGTTTCATCGTCAATAAGAAGGTCCAAGGGATACAATAGACCTGAAGTGAAGCATCGGAATCTAAAACTGGTCTCACACGAAAGGTTCAAATCTTAGAATGTAAGAAGAATCAGTCCTCTTGTACTTAAGTCAACATTGTGCCTTTTCATTTTAATTCCGATGCAATTTCTGTGTTTCATCGTCAATATGAAGATCCAAGGGATACAGTAAACCTGAAGTGAAGCGTAGGAATCGAAAACTGGTCTCACAGGAAAGGCTCCAATCATAGAATGTAAGAAGAGTCAGTATTCTTGTACTTATGTCGGCATTGTGCCTTTTGTATTTAATTCCGATGCAATTTCTGTGTTTCATCGTCAATATAGAGGGTTTATTCAAGGGCGATGTACTTGAGGACAATATTATGGAAATGGAAGAGGATGTAGATGAAGATGAAATGGGAGATAAGATACTGCGTGAAGAGTTTGACAGAGCACTGAAAGACCTGAGTCGAAACAAGGCCCCGGGCGTAGACAACATTCCATTAGAACTACTGATGGCCTTGGGAGAGCCAGTCATGACAAAACTCTACCATCTGGTGAGCAAGATGTATGAGACAGGCGAAATACCCACAGACTTCAAGAAGAATATAATAATTCCAATCCCAAAGAAAGCAGGTGTTGACAGATGTGAAAATTACCGAACTATCAGTTCAATAAGTCATAGCTGCAAAATACTAACGCGAATTCTTTACAGACGAATGCAAAAACTAGTAGATGCGGACCTCGGGGATGATCAGTTTGGATTCCCTAGAAATGTTGGAACACGTGAGGCAATACTAACCTTACGACTTATCTTAGAAGAAATATTAAGAAAAGGCAAACCTACGTTTCTAGCATTTGTAGACTTAGAGAAAGCTTTTGACAACGTTAACTGGAATACTGTCTTTCAATTTCTGAAGGTGGCAGGGGTAAAATACAGGGAGCGAAAGGCTATTTACAATTTGTACAGAAACCAGATGGCAGTTATAAGAGTCGAGGGGCATGAAAGGGAAGCAGTGGTTGGGAAAGGAGTGAGGCAGGGTTGTAGCCTCTCCCCGATCTTATTCAATCTGTATATTGAGCAAGCAGTAAAGGAAACAAAAGAAAAATTCGGAGTAGGTATTAAAATTCATGGAGAAGAAGTAAAAACTTTGAGGTTTGCCGATGACATTGTAATTCTGTCAGAGACAGCAAAGGACTTGGAAGAGCAGTTGAACGGAATGGACAGTGTCTTGAAAGGAGGATTTAAGATGAACATCAACAAAAGCAAAACGAGGATAATGGAATGTAGTCAAATTAAATCGGGTGATGCTGAGGGGATTAGATTAGGTAATGAGACACATAAAGTAGTAAAGGAGTTTTGCTATTTAGGGAGTACAATAACGGATGATGGTCGATGTAGAGAGGATATAAAATGTAGACTGGCAATGGCAAGGATATCGTTTCTGAAGAAGAGAAATTTGCTAACGTCGAGTATAGATCTAATTGTCAGGAAGTCGTTTCTGAAAGTATTTGTATGGAGTGTAGCCATGTATGGAAGTGAAACATGGACGATAACCAGTTTGGACAAGAAGAGAATAGAAGCTTTCGAAATGTGGTGCTACAGAAGAATGCTGAAGATTAGATGGGTAGATCACATAACTAATGAGGAAGTATTGAGTAGGATTGGGGAGAAGAGAAGTTTGTGGCACAACTTGACCAGAAGAAGGGATCGGTTGGTAGGACATGTTCTGAGGCATCAAGAGATCACCAATTTAGTATTGGAGGGCAGCGTGGAGGGTAAAAATCGTAGAGGGAGACCAAGAGATGAATACACTAAGCCGATTCAGAAGGATGTAGGTTGCAGTAGGTACTGGGAGATGAAGAAGCTTGCACGGGTAGTGTAGCATGGAGAGCTGCATCAAACCAGTCTCACGACTGAAGACCACAACAACTACATGAAGTTCCCAAGGTTACAGTATACCTGAAGTGAAACATCGGAATCTAAAACTGGTCTCACAGGAAAGGTTCAAATCATAGAATTTAAAAATGGTCAGTCCTCTTCCATTTATGTTGGCATTGTGCCTTTTGTATTCAATTCCGATGTAATTTCTGTGTTTCATCGTCAATAAGAAGGTCCAAGGGATACAGGAAAACTGAAGTGAAACATTGGAATCTATAACTGGACTCACAGGAAAGGTTCAAACGTAGACTGTAAGAAGAGTCAGTCTTCTTATACTTCAGTCGGCATTGTGCCTTTTGTATTTAATTCCGATGCAATTTCTGTGTTTCATCGTCAATAAGAAGGTCCAAGGCATACTGTAAACCGGAAGTGAAGCATCGGAATCTATAACTGGTCTCACAGGAAAAGTTCAAAGTATAGACAGTAAGAAGAGTCAGTTTTCTTGTACTTAAGTCAGCATTGTGCCTTCTGTATTTCATTCCGATGCAATTTGTGTGTTTCCTCGTCAATAAGAAGTTCCAAGGGATGCAGTAAACCTGAAGTGAAACATCGGAATCTAAAACTGGTTTCACAGGAAAGGTTCAAAACATAGACAGTACGAAGAGTCAGTCTTCTTGTTCTTAAGTCGGCATTGTTCCTTTTGTATTTAATTCCGATGCAATTTCTGTGTTTCATCGTCAATGGGAAGGTCCAAGGGATAGAGTAAACCTGAAGTAAAGCATCGGAATCTAAATCTGGTCTCACTAGGATAGGTTCAATCATAGACAGTAAGAAGAGTCAGTCTACTTGTACTTAAGTCGGCATTGTGCCTTTTGTATTTCCTTCCGTTGCAATTTCTGTGTTTCCTCGTCAATAAGAAGGTCCAAGGGATGCAGTAAACCTGAAGTGACACATCGGAATCTAAAACTGGTCTCACAGGAAAGGTTCAAAACATAGACAGTACGAAGAGTCACTCTTCTTATTCTTGAGTCGGCATTGTTCCTTTTGTATTTAATTCCGATGCAATTTCTGTGTTTCGTCGTCAATAAGAAGGTCCAAGTGATACAGTAAACCTGAAGTGAAGCATCGGAATCCAAAACTGGTCCCACTGGAAAAGGTTCTAAACATAGAAAATAAGAAGAGTCGGTCTTCTTGTACTTAAGTCGGCATTGTGCCTTTTGTATTTAATTCCGATGCAATATCTGTGTTTCATCGTCAATAAGGAGGTCCATGGGATACAGTAAACCTGAAGTGAAGCATCGGAATCTATAACTGGTCTCACAGGAAAGGTTCAAAACATAGACATAAGAGGAATCAGTCTTCTTGTACTTAAATCGGCATTGTGCCTTTTGTATCTAATTCCGATGCAATTTCTGTGCTTGATCGTCAATAAGAAGATCCAAGGGATACAGTAACCCTGAAATGAACATCGAAATCTAAAACTGGTCTCACTGGAAAGGTTCTAAACATAGAAAATAGGGTGAGTCAGTCTTCTTGTACTTAAGTCGGCATTGTGCATTTTGTATTTAATTCCGATGCAATTTCTGTGTGACATCGTCAATAAGAGGGTCCAAGGGATACAGTGAACCTGAAGTGAAGCATCGGAATCTAAAACTGGACTCACAGGAAAGGTTCAAAACATAGACAGTACGAAGAGTCAGTCTTCTTGTTCTTATGTCGGCATTGTTCCTTTTGTATTTCATTCCGATGCAATTTCTGTGTTTCATCGTCAATATGCAGAACCAAGGGATACAGTAAACCTGAAGTGAAACATCGGAATCTAAAACTGGTCTCAGAGGAAAGGTTCAAATCATAGATTTTAAAAAGAGTCAGTCCCCTTCTAAATATGTCGGCATTGTGCGTTTTGTATTTAATTCCGATGCAATTTCTGTGTTTCATCGTCAATAAGAAGGTCCAAGGGATACAGTAAAACTGGAGTGAAACATTGGAATCTATAACTGGACTCACAGGAAAGGTACAAAACATAGTCTGTAAGAAGAGTCAGTCTTCTTATACTGAAGTCGGCATTGTGCCTTTTGTATTTAATTCCGATGCAATTTCTATGTTTCGTCGTCAATAAGAAGGTCCAAGAGATACAGTAAACCTGAAGTGAAGCATCAGAATCAAAAACTGGTCTCACAGGAAAGGTTAAAACGTAGACAGTAAGCAATGTCAGTCTTCTTGTACTTAAATCGGCATTGTGCCTTTTGTATCTAATTCCGATGCAATTTCTGTGTGTCATTGTCAATAAGAAGGTCCAAGGGATACAGTGAACCTGAAGTGAAGCATCGGAATCTAAAACAGTCTCATAGGAATGGCTCAAAATATAGACAGTAAGAAGAGTCAGTCTTCTTGTACTAAAGTCGGCATTGTGCCTTTTGTATTTCATTCCGATGCGATTTCTGTCTTTCGTCGTCAATAAGAAGGTTAAAGGGATACAGTAAACCTGAAGTGAAGCATCGGAATGTAAAACTGGTCTCACAGGAATGGCTCAAATCATTGACAGTAAGAAGAGTCAGTCTTCTTGTACTTAAGTCGGCATTGTGCCTTTTGTATTTAATTCCGATGCAATTTCTGTGTTTCGTCGTCAATAAGAAGGTCCAAGAGATACAGTAAACCCGAAGTGAAGCATCGGAATCTAAAACTGGTCTCACTGGAAAGGTTCAAAACATAGAAAACAAGAAATGTCAGTCTTCTTGTACTTAAGTCGGCATTGTGCGTTTTGTATTAATTTCCGATGCAATTTCTGTGTTTCATCTTAAATAAGAAGGTCCAAGGGATACTGTAAACCGGAAGTGATGCATCGGAATCTATAACTGGTCTCACAGGAAAGGTTCTAAACATAGACCGTAAGAAGAGTCAGTCTTCCTGTACTTAAGTGGGTATTGTTCCTTTTCTATTTAATTCCGATGCAATTTCTGTGTTCCATCGTCAACAAGAAGGTCCAAGGGATACAGTAACTCGGAAATGAACATCGAAATCTAAAACTGGTCTCATAGGAAAGATTCAAAACATTGGCAGTAAGAGGAGTCAGTCTTCTTGTACTTAAGTCAGCTTTCTTCCTTTTGTATTTAATTCAGATGCAATTTCTGGCTTTCATTGTCAATAAGAATGCCCAAGCATACAGTAAACCTGAAGTGAAGCATCGGAATCTAAAACTGGTCTCACAGGAAAGGTTCAATACATACACAGTAAGAAGAGTCAGTCCTCTTGTACTTAAGTCGGCATTGTGCCTCTTGTATTTAATTCCGATGCAATTTCTGTGTTTCATCGTCAATACGAAGGTCCAAGGGATACTATAAACCTGAAGTGAAGCATCGGATCTAAAACTGGTCTCACAGGAATGGCTCAAATCTTAGAATGTAAGAAGAGTCAGTCATCTTGTACTTATGACGGCATTGTGCCTTTTGTCTTTAATTCCGATGCAATTTCTGTGTTTCATCGTCAATATGAAGGTCTAAGGAATACAGTAAACCTGAACTGAAACATCGGATCTAAAACTGGTCTCACAGGAAAGGTTCAAATCATAGAATTTAAGAAGAGTCAGTCATCTTATACTTATGTCGGTATTGTGCCTTTTTTTTAAAATTCCGATGCAATTTCTGTATTTCGTCGTCAATAAGAAGGTTCAAAGGATACAGTAAACCTGAATTGCAGCATCGGAATCTATAACTGGACTCACAGGAAAGGTTCAAAACATAGACAGTAAGAATAGTCAGTCTTCTTGTACTTAAAACGGCATTGTGCCTTTTGTATTTTATTCCGAAACGATTTCTGCGTTTCGTCGTCAATAAGAAGGTCCAAGGGATACAGTAAAATTGAAGTGAAGCATCGGAATCTAAAACTTGTCTCACAGGAATGGTTCAAGACATAGACAGTAAAAAGAGTCAGTCTTCTTGTACTTAAGTATGCATTGTTCCTTTTGTATTTCATTCCGATGCAAATGCTGAGTTACATCGCCAGTAAGAAGGTCAAAGGGATACTATAACCCGAAGTGAAGCATCGGAATCTGAAACTGGTCTCACAGGAAAGGTTCAAATCATTGAATGTAGGATGAGTCAGTCCTCTTGTACTTAAGTAGGCATTGGGCCTTTTGTATTTAATTCCTACGCAACATCTGTGTTTCGTCGTCAATACGAAGATCCAAGGGATACAGTAACCCAGAAGTGAAGCATAGGAATCTATTACTGGTCTCACAGGAAACGTTCATAACATAGGCCGTAAGAAGAGTCGGTCTTCTTGCACTTAAGTCGGCACTGTTCCTTTTGTATTTAATTCCGATGCAATTTCAGTGTTCCATCGACGATAAGAAGTTCCAAAGGATACAGTAAACCTGAAGTGAAGCATCGGAATGTAAAACCGGTCTCACAGGAAAGGTTCAAACTATAGACCGTACGAAGAGTCAGTCTTCTTGTTCTTAAGTCGGCATTGTTCCTTTTGTATTTAATTCCGATGCAATTTCTGTGAATCATCGTCAATGGGAAGGTCCAAGTGATACAGTAAACCTGAAGTGAAGCATCGGAATCCAAAACTGGTCCCACTGGAAAAGGTTCTAAACATAGAAAATAAGAAGAGTCAGTCTTCTTGTACTTAAGTCGGCATTGTGCCTTTTGTATTTAATTCCGATGCAATATCTGTGTTTCATCGTCAATAAAGAGGTCCATGGGATACAGTAAACCTGAAGTGAAGCATCGGAATCTATAACGGGTCTCACAGGAAAGGTTCAAAACATAGACATAAGAGGAATCAGTCTTCTTGTACTTAAATCGGCATTGTGCCTTTTGTATCTAATTCCGATGCAATTTCTGTGCTTGATCGTCAATAAGAAGATCCAAGGGATACAGTAACCCTGAAATGAACATCGAAATCTAAAACTGGTCTCACTGGAAAGGTTCTAAACATAGAAAATAAGGTGAGTCAGTCTTCTTGTACTTAAGTCGGCATTGTGCATTTTGTATTTAATTCCGATGCAATTTCTGTGTGTCATCGTCAATAAGAGGGTCCAAGGGATACAGTGAACCTGAAGTGAAGCATCGGAATCTAAAACTGGACTCACAGGAAAGGTTCAAAACATAGACAGTACGAAGAGTCAGTCTTCTTGTTCTTAAGTCGGCATTGTTCCTTTTGTATTTCATTCCGATGCAATTTCTGTGTTTCATCGTCAATATGAAGATCCAAGGATACAGTAACCGTGAAGTGAAGCATAGGAATCTAAAACCGGTCTCACAGGAAAGGCTTAAATCGCAGAATGTAAGAAGAGTCAGTCTTCTTGTACTTATATCTGCATTGTGCCTTTTGTATTTAATTCCGATGCAAATTCTATGTTTCATCGTCAACATGAAGGTCCTAGGGATACAGTCAACCTGAAGTGAAACATCGGTATCTAAAACTGGTCTCAGAGGAAAGGTTCAAATCATAGATTTTAAAAAGAGTCAGTCCTCTTTTAAATATGTCGGCATTGTGCCATTTGTATTTAATTCCGATGCAATTTCTGTGTTTCATCGTCAATAAGAAGGTCCAAGGGATACAGTAAAACTGAAGTGAAACATTGGAATCTATAACTGGACTCACAGGAACGGTACAAAACATAGTCTGTAGGAAGAGTCAGTCTTCTTATACTTAAGTCGGCATTGTGCCTTTTGTATTTAATTCCGATGCAATTTCTATGTTTCGTCGTCAATAAGAAGGTCAAAGGGATACAGTAAACCTGAAGTGAAGCATCAGAATCAAAAACTGGTCTCACAGGAAAGGTTAAAACATAGACAGTAAGCAATGTCAGTCTTCTTGTACTTAAATCGGCATTGTGCCTTTTGTATCTAATTCCGATGTAATTTCTGTGTGTCATCGTCAATAAGAAGGTCCAAGGGATACAGTGAACCTGAAGTGAAGCATCGGAATCTGAAACTGGTCTCACAGGAAAGGTTAAAATCATAGACAGTAAGAAGAGTCAGTATTCTTGTACTTAAGTCGGCATTGTGCCTTTTGTAATTAATTCTGATGCAAAATCTGTTTTATCGTCAATAAGAAGGTCCAAGGGATACAGTAAACCTGAAGTGAAGCATCGGAATCTAAAACTGGTCTCACAGGAATGGCTCAAAATATAGACAGTAAGAAGAGTCAGTCTTCTTGTACTAAAGTCGGCATTGTGCCCTTTGTATTTCATTCCGATGCGATTTCTGTCCTTCGTCGTCAATAAGAAGGTCAAAGGGATACAGTAAACCTGAAGTGAAGCATCGGAATTTAAAACTGGTCTCACAGGAATGGCTCAAAACATAGACAGTAAGAAGAGTCAGTCTTCTTGTACTTAAGTATGCATTGTTCCTTTTGTATTTCATTCCGATGCAAATGCTGAGTTACATCGCCAATAAGAAGGTCAAAGGGATACTATAACCCGAAGTGAAGCATCGGAATCTGAAACTGGTCTCACAGGAAAGGTTCAAATCATTGAATGTAGGAAGAGTCAGTCCTCTTGTACTTAATTGGCATTGGGCCCTTTGTATGTAATTCCTACGCAATATCTGTGTTTCATCGTCAATACGAAGATCCAAGAGATACAGTAACCCGGAAGTGAAGCATAGGAATCTATAACTGGTCTCACAGGAAACGTTCATAACATAGGCCGTAAGAAGAGTCGGTCTTCTTGTACTTAAGTCGGCACTGTTCCTTTTGTATTTAATTCCGATGCAATTTAAGTGTTCCATCGACAATAAGAAGGTCCAAAGGATACAGTAAACCTGAAGTGAAGCATCGGAATGTAAAACCGGTCTCACAGGAAAGGTTCAAACATAGACAGTAAGAAGAGTCAGTCTTTTTGTGCTTAAGTCGGCATTGTGCGTTTTGTATTTAATTCCGATGCAATTTCTGTGTTTCATCGTCAATAAGAAGGTCCAAGGGATACAGTGAACATGAAGTGAAGCATCACAATCTAAAACCGGTCTCACAGGAAAGGTTAAAATCATAGAATGTAAGAAGAATCAGTCCTCTTGTACTTAAGTCGGGATTGTGCCCTTTGTATTATATTCCGATGCAATTTCTGTGTTTCTTCGTCAATAAGAAGGTCCAAGTGATACAGTAAACCTGAAGTGAAGCATCGGAATCTAAAACTGGTCTCACAGAAATGGTTCAAATCATAGAATGTAAGAAGAGTCAGTCCTCTTCTACTTATGTTGGCATTGTACTTTTTGTATTTAATTCCGATGCAAATTCTGTGTTTCATCGTCAATAAGAGGGAACAAGGGATACAGTAAACCTAAAGTGAAACATCGGAATCTGTAACCGGTCTCACAGGAAAGGTTCAAAACATTGACAGTAAGAATTGTCAGTCTTTTTGTACTTAAGTCGGCATTGTGCCTTTTGTATTTAATTCCAATTCAAATTCTGTGTTTCATCGTCAATAAGAAGGTCCAAGGGATACAGTAAACCTAAAGGGAAGCATCGGAATCAAAAACTGCTCTCACAGGAACGGCTTAAATCATAGATTTTAGGAAGAGTCAGCCTTCTTCTACTTAAGTCGGCATTGTGCCTTTTGTATTTAATTCCGGTGCAAATTCTGTGTTTCATCATCAATATGAAAGTCCAACGGGTACTGTAAACCTGAAGTGAAACGTCGGAATGTAAAACTGATATCACAGGAAAGGCTCAAATCATAGAATGTAATAAGATTCAGTCTTCTTGTACTTAAGTCGGCATTGTGCCTTTTGTATTTAATTCCGATGCAAATTCCGTGTTTCATCGTCAATATGAAGGTCCAAGCGATACAGTAAGCCTGAAGTGAAGCATCGGAATCTAAAACTGGTCTCACAGGAAAGGTTCAAATCATAGGCAGTAGACAGAGTCTGTCTTCTTGCACTTAAGTCTGCATTGTGCATTTTGTATTTAATTCCGATGCAATTTCAGTGTCTCATCGTCAATTTGAAGGTCCAAGGGATACAGTAAACATGAAGTGAAGCATTGAAATCTATAACTGGTCTCACAGGAGAGCTTCAAATCATAGAATTTAAAAAGAGTCAGTCTTCTTGTTCTTAAGTCGGCATTGTGCCTTATGTATTTAATACCGATGGAATTTCTGTGTTTCATCATCAATAAGAAGGTCTAAGGGATACAGTAAACCTGAAGTGAAGCATCGGAATCTAAAACTGGTCTCACAGGAAAGGTTCAAAACTTAGACAGTGAGAAGAGTCAGTCTTCTTGTACTTAAGTCGGCATTGTGCTTTTGTATTTAATTCAGATGCAATTTCTGTGTTTCATCACCAGTAAGAAGGCCCAATGGAAACTGTAAACCTGAAGTGAAGCATCGGAATCTAAAACTGGTCTCACAGGAAAGCTTCACAACACAGACAGCAAGAAGATTCAGTCTTCTTGTACATAAGTCGGCAATCTGCCTTTTCTACGCAATTCCGATGCAATTTCAGTGTTTCATCGTCAATATGAAGGTCCAAGGGATACAGTAAACTTGAAGAGAAGCATCGGAATCTAAAACTGGTCTCACACGAAAGGTTCAAAAACATAGAAAGTAAGAAGAGTCTGCCTTCTTGTACTTATCGGCATTGTGCCTTTTGTTATTAATTTCGATGCAATTTCTGTGTTTCATCGTCAATAAGAAGGGCCAAGGGATACAGTAAATCGGCAGTGAAGCATCGGAATCTAAAACTGGTCTCACAGGAGAGGTTCAAATCATAGAATGTAGCAAGAGTCAGTCCTCTTGTACTTAAGTCGGCATTGTGCTTTTTGTATTTAATTCCGATGCAATTTCTGCGTTTCATCGCCAATAAGAAGGTCCACGAGATACAGTAAACCTGAAGTGAAGCATCGGAATCTAAAACTGGTCTCACAGGAAAGGCTAAAACATAGACAGTAAGAAGAGTCAGTCTACATGTTTTTAAGTTGACATTGCGCCTTTTGTATTTAATTCTGGGCAATTTCTGTGTTTCATCGTCAATAAGAAGGTCCAAGGGATACAGTAAACCTGAAGTGAAGCATCGGAATCTAAAACTCGTCTCACATGAAAGGTACAAAACATAGACAGTAAGAAGAGTCACTCTTCTTGTACCTAAGTCGGCATTTTGCCCTTTGTATTGAGTTTCGATGCAATTTCTCTGTTTAATCGGCAACAAGGAGGACCAAGGGATACAGTGAACATGAAGTGAAGCATCGGAAACTAAAACTGGTCTCACAGGAATGGTTTCAAAACATAGACAGTAAGAAGAGTCAGTCTTCTTGTACTAAAGTCGACATTGTGCCTTTTGTATTTAATTCCGAGGCAATTTCTGTGTTTCATCGTCAATAATGTGGTCCAAGGGATACAGAAATCCTGAGGTGAAGCATCGGAATCTAAAACTTGTCCAGACAGTAAGAAGAGTCAGTCATCTTGTACTTAAGTTGCATTGTGCCATTATTATTTAATTCCGACGCAATTTCTGTGTTTCATCGTCAATAAGAAGGTCCAAGGGATACAGTAAACCTGAAATGAACATCGAAATCTAAAAGTGGTCTCACAGGAAAGGTTCAAAACATAGACAGTAAGAAGAGTCAGTCTTCTTGTACTTAAGTCGGCATTGTGCATTTTGTATTTAAATCCGAAGCAATGTCTGTGTTTCATCGTCAATAATAAGGACCAAGGGATACAGGAAACCTGAAGTGAAGCATCGGAATCTAAAACTGGTCTCACAGGAAAGGTTCAAATGTTAGAATGTAAGAAGAATCAGTCCTCTTGTACTTAAGTCGGCATTGTGCTTTTTTATATTATTCCGATGCTATTTCTGTGTTTCATCATCAATAGGAAGGTCCAAGGGATACAGTAAACCTGAAGTAAAGCATCGGAATCAAGAAGTGGTTTCATAGGAAAGGTTCAAATAATTGCATGTAAGAAGAGTCAGTCCTCTTCTACTTATGTTGGCATTGTAACTTTTGTATTTAATTCCGATGCAATTTCTGTGTTTCATCGACAATAAGAGGGTCCAAGGGATACAGTAGACCTGAAGTGAAACATCGGAATCTGTATCCGGTCTCACAGGAAAAGTTCAAAACATAGACAGTAAGTATAGTCAGTCTTTTTGTACGTGAGTCTTCATTGTGCTTTTTGTATTTAATTCCGATGCAATTTCTGTGGTTGACCATCAATTAGAGGGTCCAAGGGATACAGTAAACCTGAAGTGAAGCATCGGAATCTAAAACTGGTCTCACAGGAAAGGCTCAAATCGTAGAATGTAAGAAGAGTCAGTCTTGTTGTACTTATGTCGTCATTGTAACTTCTGTATTTAATTCCGATGCAATTTCTGTGTTTCATCGTCAATATGAACGTCCAAGGGATACAGTAAATCTGAAGTGAAGCATCGGAATCTAAAACTGGTCTCACAGGAATGGTTCAAATCATAGAATGTAAGAAGAGTCAGTCCTCTTCTACATATGTCGGCATTGCGCCTTTTGTATTTAATTCCGAAGCAATTTCTGTGATTCAGCGTCAATAAGAAGGTCCAAGGGATACAGTAAACCTGAAGTGAAACATTGAAATCTATAACTGGTCTCACAGGAGAGGTTCAAATCATAGGCAGTAAGGAGAGTCAGTCTTCGTGCACTTAAGTCTGCATTGTGCCTTTTGTATTTAATTCCGTGGCAATTTCTGTGTTTCAAAGGCAATAAGAAGCTCCAAGGGATACAGTAAACCTGAAGTGAAGCATCGGAATCTAAAACTGGTCTCACAGGAAAGGTTTAAAACTTAGACAGTAAGAAGAGTCAGTCTTCTTGTACTTAAGTACGCATTGGGCTTTTGATTTTAATTCAGATGCAATTTCTGTGTTTCATCGTCAGTAAGGAGGTCCAAGGTATACTGTAAACCTGAAGTGAAGCATCGGAATCTAAAACAGGTCTCACAGGAAAGATTCAAAACACAGACAGCAAGATGATTCAGTCTTCTTGTACTTAAGTCGGCAATCTGCCTTTTATATGTAATTCCGATGCAATTTCAGTGTTTCATCGTCAATAAGAAGGTCCAAGGGATACAGTAAATTTGACGTGTAGTATCGGAATCTGAAACTGGTCTCACAGGAAAGGTTCAAAACATAGAAAGTAATAATAGTCAGTCTTCTTGTACTTAATCGGCATTGTGCCCTTTTGTATTTAATTCCGATGCAATTTCTGTGTTTCATCGTCAATAAGAAGGTCCAAGGGATACAGTAAATCGGCAGTGAAGCATCGGAATCTAAAACTGGTCTCACAGGAGAGGTTAAATCATAGAATGAAGGAAGAGTCAGTCCTCTTGTACTTAAGTCGGCATTGTGCCTTTTGTATTTAATTCCGATCCAATTTCTGTGTTACATCGTCAATAAGAAGGTCCAAGAGATTCAGTAAACCTGAAGTGAAGCATCGGAATCTAAAACTGGTCTCACAGGAAAGGTTAAAACATAGGCAATAAGAAGAGTCAGTCTACATGTTTTTAAGTCGACATTGCGAATTTGTATTTAATTGCGATGCAATTTCTGTGTCTCATTGTCTATAAGATGGACCAAGGGATACAGTAAACCTGAAGTGAAGCATCGGAATCTATAACTGACTCACAAAAATGGTTGAAAACATTGACAGTAAGAAGAGGCAGTCTTCTTGTAGTTAAGTCGGCATTGTGACATTTGTATTTTATTCCGATGCAATTTCTGTGCTCCATCGTCAGTAAGAACGACCAAGGGATTCAGTAAACCTTAAGTGAAGCATCGGAATCTAAAACTAATCTCACAGCAAAGGTTCAAAACATAGACAGTAAAAAGAGTCAGTCATCTTTGCCTAAGTCGGCATTGTGCCTTTTTGTCTTTATCTCCGATGCAATTTCTGTGTTTCGTCGTCAATAAGAAGGTCCAAGGGATACAGTAAACCTGAAGTGAAGCATCGGAATCTAAAACTGGTCTCACAGGAAAGTTTCAAAACATAGGTACAGGAAGACTGACTCTTCTTACTGTCTAAGTCGGTATTGTACCTTTTGTATTTAATTCCGATGCAATTTCTGTGTTTCATCGTCAATACGAAGGTCCAAAGGATACAGCAAACCAGAAGTAAAGCATCGGAATCCAAAACATGTCTCACAGGAAAGGTTCAAAACATAGACAGTAAGAAGAGTCAGTCTTCTTGTACTTAAGTCGGTATTGTACCTTTTGTATTTAATTCC
Source organism: Schistocerca americana (assembly GCF_021461395.2). Classification (NCBI taxonomy): domain Eukaryota; kingdom Metazoa; phylum Arthropoda; class Insecta; order Orthoptera; family Acrididae; genus Schistocerca; species Schistocerca americana. The sequence continues at coordinate 206,593,087 of NC_060127.1, read as the reverse complement.
GATGCAATGTCTGTGTTTCATCGTCAATGAGAAGGTCCAAGGGATATACAGCAAACCTGAGGTGAAGCATCGAAATCTAAAACTGGCCTCACAAGAAAGGCTCAAAACATAGACTGTAAGAAGGGACAGTCTTCTTGTACTTAAGTCAGCATTGTGCATTCTGTATTTATTTCTGATGCAATTTCTATGTCTCATCGTCTATAAGAATGTCCAAGGGATACAGTAAACGTGATATGAAGCATCGGAATCTAAAACTGGTCTCCCAGGAAAGGTTCAAACCATAGACAGTAAGAAGAGTCAGTCTTCTTGTACTTAAGTCGGCATTGTGCCTTTTGTATTTAATTAGAATGCAGTTTCTGTGTTTCATCGTCAATATGATGGTCCAAGGGATACAGTAAACCTGAAGTGAAACATCGGAATCTAAAACTGGTCATGCTGGAAAGATTCAAAACATAGACAGTAAGAAGAGTCAGTCTTCTTGTACTTAAGTTGGCATTGTGCCTTTTGTATTTAATTCCGATGCAAATTCTGTGTTTCATCGTCAGTAAGAAGGTCCGAGGGATACAGTAAACCTGAAGTGAAGCATCGGAATCTAAAACTAGTCTCATAGGAATGGTTCAAAGAATAGACAGTATGAAGGGTCAGTCTTCTTGTACTTACATCGGCATTTTGTCTTTTGTATTTAATTCCGATGCAATTGCTGTGTTTCATCGTCAATACGAAGGTCCAAGGGATACAGTAAACCTGAAGTGAAGCATCGGAATCTAAAACTGGTCTCACAGGAAAGCTTCAAATCATAGAACTTAAGAAGTGTCAGTTCTCCTGTACTATATGTCGCATTGTGCCTTTTGTATTTGAGTCCGATGCAGTTTCTGTGTTTCATCGTCAATAAGAAGGTCCAAGTGATACAGTAAACCTGAAGTGAAGCATCGGAATCTAAAACTGGTCTCACAGGAAAGGCTCAAAACGTGGAGAGTAAGAAGAGGCTGTCTTCTTGTACTTACGTCGGCATTGTGCATTTTGTATTAAATTCCGATGCAATTTCTATGTTTAATCGGCAATGAGAAGGTCCAAGGGATACAGTAAACCTGAAGTGAAGCCTCGAAATCTAAAACAAGTCTCACAGGAAATGTTCAAAACATAGACAGTAAGAAGAGTCAGTGTTTATGGACTTAAGGCGGCATTGTGCCTTTTGTAATTAATTCCGATGCAGTTTCAGTGCTTCATCGTCAATAAGTAGGTCCAAGGGATATAGTACACCTGAAGTGAAGCATCGGAATCTGAAACTGGTTTCACAGGAAAAGCTCAAAACATAGAATGTAAGAAGAGTCAGTCATCTTGTACTTAATTCGGCATTTTGTGTTTTGTTTTCAAATCCGAGGCAATTTCTGTGGTTTATCGTCAATAAGAAGGTCCAAGGGATACAGTAAACCTGAAGTGAAGCACGGAATCTAGAACTGGTACTCACAGGAAAGGTTCAAATCATAGACAGTAAGAAGAGTCAGTTCTCTTGTACTTAAGTCGGCATTGTGCCTTTTGTATTTAATTCCGATGCTATTTCTGTGTTTCATCGTCAATAAGAAGGTCCAAGGGATACAGTAAACATGAAGTGATGCATTGTAATCAACAACTGGTCTTGCACGAAAGGTTCAAAACATAGACAGTAGGACGAGTCAGTCTTCTTGTACTTAATTCGGCATTCTGTGTTTTGTTTTTAAATCCGATGCAATTTCTACGTTTCATCGTCAATAAGAAGGTCCAAGGTATACAGTACACCTGAAGTGAAGCATCGGAAACAGATACTGGTTTCACAGGAAAGTCTCAAATCATAGAATGTAAGAAGAGTCAGTCTTCTTGTACTTAAGTCTGCATTGTGCATTTTGTATCTAATTCCGATGCAATTTCTGTGTTTCATCGTCAATAACAAGGTTCAAGGGATACAGTAAACCTGAAGTGAAGCGTCGGAATCTACAACTGGTCTCACATGAAAGGTTCAAACCATAGAGAGTAAGAAGAGTTAGTCTTCTTGTACTTAAGTCGGCATTGTGCCTTTTGTATTTAATTCCGATGCAATTTCTGTGTTTCATCGTCAATAAGAAGGTCCAAGGGATACAGTAAACCTGAAGTGAAGCATCGGAATCTAAAACTAGTCTCACAGGAAAGGTTCAAAACATAGACAGTAAGAAGATTCAGTCTTCTTGTACTTAAGTCGGCATTGTGCCTTTTGTATTTATTCCCGATGCAATTTCTGTGTTTCATCGTCAATAAGATGGTCCAAGGGATACAGTGAAACTGAAATGAAGCATCGGAATATAAAACTCGTCTCACAGGAAAGGTTGAAAACATAGAATGTAAAAATAGCCAGTCCTCTTGTACTTAAGTCGTCATTGTGCTATTTGTATTTAATTTCGATGCAATTTCTGTGTTTCAACGTCAATTAGAAGGTCCAAGGGATACAGTAAAATTGAAGTGAAGCATCGGAATCTAAAACTGGTCTCACAGGAAAGGTTCAAAACATAGAATGTAAGAAGAGTCAGTCCTCGTGTACTTAAGTCAGCATTGTGTCTTTTGTATTTAATTCCGATGCAATTTCTGTGTTTCATCGTCAATACGAAGGTCCAAAGGATACAGCAAACCAGAAGTGAAGCATCGGAATCCAAAACTTGTCTCACAGGAAAGGTTCAAAACATAGACAGTAAGAAGAGTCAGTCTTCTTGTACTTAAGTCGGCATTGTGCCTTTTGTATCTATTTCCGATGCCATTTCTGTGTTTCACCGTCAATAAGAAGGTCCAAGGGATCCAGTAAACCTGAAGTGAAGCTTCGGAATCTAAAACTGGTCTTACAGGAAAGGTTCAAAACTTAGACAGTAAGAAGAGTCTGTCTTGTGGTACTTAAGTCGGCATTATGCCTTTCGTTTTTAATTTCGATGCAATTTCTGTGTTTCATCGTCAATACGAAGGTCCAAGGGATACAGTAAACCTGAAGTGAAGCATCGGAATCTAAAACTGGTCTCACAGGAAAGATTCAAACCATAGACAGTAAGAAGAGTCAGTCTTCTTGTACTTATGTCGGCATTGTGCATTTTGTATTTCATTCCGATGCAATTTCTGTGTTTCATCGTCAATAAGAAGATCCAAGTGATACATTAAACCTGAAGTGAAGAATCGGAATCAAAAACTGGTCTCACAGGAAAGGTTCAAATCATATAAAGTGAGAAGAGTCAGTCCTCTTGTACGTAAGTCGGCATTGTGCCTTTTGTATTTAATCCCGATTCACTTTCTGTGTTTTATCGTCAATACGAAGGGCCAAGGGATTAAGTAAACCTCAAGTGAAGCATCGGAATCTAAAACTGGTCTCACAGGAGAGGTTCAAATTATAGACAGTTAGAAGAGTCAGACTTCTTGTATTTAAGTCGGCATTGTGCATTTTGTATTTAATTCCGATGCAATTTCTATGTTTCATCGTCAACGAGAAGGTCCAAGGGATGTACAGTAAACCTGAGGTGAAGCATCGGAATCTAAAACTGGTCTCACAGGAAAGGCTCATAACATAGACAGTAAGAAGTGTCAGTCTTCATGTACTTAAGTCGGCATTGTGCATTTTGTATTTAACTCCGATGCAATTTCTGTGTTTCATCGTCAGTAAGAAGGTCCAAGGGATACAGTAAACCTGAAGTGAGGCATCGGAATCTAAAACTGGTCTTGCAGGACAGGTTCAAAACATAGACAGAAAGAAGAGTCAGTCTTCTTGTACTTAATTGGCATTGGGGCTTTTGTATTTAATTCCGATGCAATATATGTGTTTTATCGTCAGTAAGGAGGTCCAAGGGATTCAGTAAACCTGAAGTGAAGCATCGGAATCTAAAACTAGTCTCACTGGAAAGGTTCAAAGCATAGACGGTAAGAAGAGTCAGTCTTCTTGTACTTATGTCGGCATTTTGCCTGTTGTATTTAATTCCGATGCAATTTCTGTGTTTCATCGTCAATAAGAAGGTCCAACGTACACAGTCAACCTGAAGTGAAGCATCGGAATCTAAAACTGGTCTCACAGGAAAGGTTCAAATCGAAGAATGTAAGTAGAGTTAATCATCCTGTACTTAAGTCGGCATTGTGCTTTTGTATTTAATTCCGATGCAATTTCTGTGTTTCATCGTCAAAAAGAAGGTCCAAGGGATACAGTAAACCTGAAGTGAAGCATCGGAATCTAAATCTGGTCTCACAGGAAAGCTTCAAATCATAGAATGTAAGAAGCGTCAGTTCTCCTTTACTATATGTCGGCATAGTGCCTTTTGTATTTGATTCCGATGCAATTTCTGTGTTTCATCGTCAATAAGAAGGCCCAAGTGATACAGTAAACCTGAAGTGAAGCATCGGAATCTAAAACTAGTCTCACAGGATTGGTTCAAAAATAGACAGTATGAAGGGTCAGTCTTCTTGTACTTACATCGGCATTTTGTCTTTTGTATTTAATTCCGATCCAATTGCTGTGTTTCATCGTCAATACGAAGGTCCAAGGGATACAGTAAACCTGAAGTGAAGCCTCGAAATCTAAAACAAGTCTCACAGGAAAAGGTCAAATCATAGACAGTAAGAAGTATGTTCTTAAGGCGGCATTGTGCCTTTTGTAATTAATTCCGATGCAGTTTCAGTGTTTCATCGTCAATAAGTAGGTCCAAGGGATACAGTACACCTGAAGTGAAGCATCGGAATCTGAAACTGGTTTCACAGGAAAAGCTCAAAACATAGAATGTAAGAAGAGTCAGTCATCTTGTACTTAATTCGGCATTTTGTGTTTTGTTTTTAAATCCGATGCAATTTCTGTGTTTCGTCGACAATAAGAAGGTCCAAGGGATACAGTAAACATGAGGTGAAGCATCGGAATCTACAACTGGTCTTGCACGAAAGGTTCAAAACATAGACAGTAGGACGAGTCAGTCTTCTTGTACTTAATTCGGCATTATGTGTTTTGTTTTTAAATCCGATGCAATTTCTATGTTTCATCGTCAATAAGAAGGTCCAAGGTATACAGTACACCTGAAGTGAAGCATCGGAAACAGATACTGGTTTCACAGGAAAGTCTCAAATCATAGAATGTAAGAAGAGTCAGTCTTCTTGTACTTAAGTCGCGCATTGTGCCTTTTGTATCTAATTCGGATGCAATTTCTGTGTTTCATCGTCAATAACATGGTTCAAGGGATATAGTAAACCTGAAGTGAATCATCGGAATCCAAAACTGGTCTCACAGGAAAGGTTCAAACCATAGAGAGTAAGAAGAGTTAGTCTTCTTGTACTTAAGTCGGCATTGTGCCTTTTGTATTACATTCCGATATAATTACTGTGTTTCATCGTCAATAACAAGGTCCAAGGGATACAGTAAACCTGAAGTGAAACATCGGAATCTAAAACTGGTCATTCTGGAAAGGTTCAAACCATAGAGAGTAAGAAGAGTTAGTCTTCTTGTACTTAAGTCGGCATTGTGCCTTTTGTATTTAATTCCGATGCAAATTCTGTGTTTCATCGTCAGTAAGAAGGTCTGAGGGGTACAATAAACCTGAAGTGAAGCATCGGAATCTAAAACTATTCTCACAGGAATAGTTCAAAGAATAGACAGTATGAAGGGTCAGTCTTCTTGTACTTACATCGGCATTTTGTCTTTTGTATTTAATTCCGATGCAATTGCTGTGTTTCATCGTCAATACGAAGGTCCAAGGGATACAGTAAACCTGAAGTGAAGCATCAGAATCTAAAACTGGTCTCACAGGAAAGCTTCAAATCATAGAATGTAAGAAGTGTCAGTTCTCCTGTACTATATGTCGGCATTGTGCCTTTTGTATTTGATTCCGATGCAATTTCTGTGTTTCATCGTCAATAAGAAGGTCAAAGTGATACAGTAAACCTGAAGTGAAGCATCGGAATCTAAAAATGGTCTCACAGGAAAGGCTGAAAACGTAGACAGTAAGAAGAGTCAGTCTTCTTGTACTTATGTCGGCATTGTGCATTTTGTATTAAATTCCGATGCAATTTCTGTGTTTAATCGGCAATAAGAAGGTCCAAGGGATACAGTAAACCTGAAGTGAAGCCTCGAAATCTAAAACAAGTCTCACAGGAAGAGTTCAAAACATAGACAGTAAGAAGAGTCAGTCTTTATGTACTTAAGGCGGCATTGTGCCTTTTGTAATTTATTCCGATGCAGTTTCAGTGTTTCATCGTCAATAAGTAGGTCCAAGGGATACAGTACACCTGAAGTGAAGCATCGGAATCTGAAACTGGTTTCACAGGAGAAGCTCAAAACATAGAATGTAAGAAGAGTCAGTCATCTTGTACTTCATTCGGCATTTTGTGTTTTGTTTTAAAATCCGATGCAATTTCTGTGTTTCATCGTCAATAGGAAGGTCCAAGGGATACAGTTAACCTGAAGTGAAGCACGGAATCTAGAACTGGTACTCACAGGAAAGGTTCAAATCATATACAGTAAGAAGAGTCAGTTCTCTTGTACTTAAGTCGGCGTTGTGCCTTTTGAATTTAATTCCGATGCAATTTCTGTGTTTCATCGTCAATGAGAAGGTCGAAGGGATATACAGTAAACCTGAGGTGAAGCATCGGAATCTAAAACTGGCGTCACAAGAAAGGCTGAAAACATAGACTGTAAGAAGAGTCAGGGTTCATGTACTTAAGTCGGCATTGTGCATTTTGTATTTAATTCCGATGCAATTTCTGTGTTTCATCGACAGTAAGAAGGTCCAAGGGATACAGTAAACCTGAAGTGAGGAATCGGAATCTAAAACTGGTCTTGCAGGACAGGTTCAAAACATAGACAGAAAGATGAGTCAGTCTCCTTGTACTTAATTGGCATTGTGGCTTTTGTTTTTAATTCCGATGCAATGTTTGTGTTTCATCGTCAGTAAGAAGGTCCAAGGGATACAGTAAACCTGAAGTGAAGCATCGGAATCTAAAACTAGTCTCACAGGAAAGGTTCAAAGCATTGAGAGTAAGAAGAGTCAGTCTTCTTGTACTTATGTCGGCATTTTGCCTGTTGTATTTAATTCCGATGCAATTTCTGTGTTTCATCGTCAGTACGAAGGTCCAAAGGATACAGCAAACCTGAAGTAAAGCATCGGAATCCGAAACTTGTCGCGCAGGAAAGGTTCAAATCATAGACAGTAAGAAGAGTCAGTCTTCTTGTACTTAAGTCGGTATTGTGCCTTTTGTATTCAATTCCGATGCATTGTCTGTGTTTCATCGTCAATGAGAAGGTCCAAGGGATATACAGTAAACCTGAGGTGAAGCTTCGGAATCTAAAACTGGCCTCACAAGAAAGGCTCAAAACATAGACTGTAAGAAGAGTCAGACTTCTTGTACTTAAGTCGGCATTTTGCATTTTGCATTTAATTCTGATGCAATTTCTGTGTCTCATCGTCAATAAGAATGTCCAAGGGATACAGTAAACGTGAAATGAAGCATCGGAATCTGAAACTGGTCTCACAGGAACGGTTCAAACCATAGACAGTAAGGAGAGTCAGTCTTCTTGTACTTAAGTTGGCATTGTGCCTTTTGTACTTTATTCCGATGCAAATTCTGTGTTTCATCGTCAGTAATAAGGTCCGAGGGATACAGTTAACCTGAAGTGAAGCATCGGAATCTAAAACTAGTCTCACAGGAATGGTTCAAAAAATAGACAGTAAGAAGGGTCAGTCTTCTTGTACTTACATCGGCATTTTGCCTTTTGTATTTAATTCCGATGCAATTGCTGTGTTTCAACATCAATACGAAGGTCCAAGGGATACAGTAAACCCGAAGTGAAGCATCTGAATCTAAAACTGGTCTCACAGGAAAGCTTCAAATCATAGAATGTATGAAGTGTCAGTTCACCTGTACTATATGTCGGCATTGTGCCTTTTGTATTTGATTCCGATGGAATTTCTGTGTTTCATCGTCAATAAGAAGGACCAAGGGATACAGTAAACCTGAAGTGAAGCATCGGAATCTAAAACTAGTCTCACAGGAAGGGTTCAAAACATAGACAGTAAGAAGATTCAGTCTTCTTGTACTTAAGTCGGCATTGTGCCTTTTGTATTTAATTCCGATGCAATTTCTGTGTTTCATCGTCAATAAGATGCTCCAAAGGATACAGTGAAACTGAAATGAAGCATCGGAATATAAAACTGGTCTCACAGGAAAGGTTGAAAACATAGAATGTAAAAATAGTTAGTCCTCTTGTACTTAAGTCGTCATTGTGCAACTTGTATTTAATTTCGATGCAATTTCTGTGTTTCAACGTGAATAAGAAGGTCCAAGGGATACAGTAAAATTGAAGTGAAGCATTGGAATCTAAAACTGGTCTCACAGGTAAGGTTCATAACATAGAATGTAAGAAGAGTCAGTCCTCGTGTACTTAAGTCAGCATTGTGTCTTTTGTATTTAATTCCGATGTAATATCTGTGTTTCATCGTCAATACAAAGGTCCAAAGGATAGAGCAAACCAGAAGTAAAGCATCGGAATCCAAAACTTGTCTCACAGGAAAGGTTCAAAACATAGACAGTAAGAAGAGTCAGTCTTCTTGTACTTAAGTCGGTATTGTGCCTTTTGCATTTAATTCCGATGCATTGTCTGTGTTTCTTCGTCAATGAGAAGGTCCAAGGGATATACAGTAAACCTGAGGTGAAGCATCGGAATCTAAAACTGGCCTCACAAGAAAGGCTCAATACATAGACTGTAAGAAGGGTCACTCTTCTTGTACTTAAGTCAGCATTGTGCATTCTGTATTTATTTCTGATGCAATTTCTGTGTCTCATCGTCTATAGGAATGTCCAAGGGATACAGTAAACGTGATATGAAGCATCGGAATCTAAAACTGGTCTCCCAGGAAAGGTTCAAAACATAGACAGTAAGAAGTGTCAGTGTTCTTGTACTTAAGTCGGCATTGTGCCTTTTGTATTTAATTCCAATGCAGTTTCAGTGTTTCATCGTCAATATGATGGTCCAAGGGATACAGTAAACCTGAAGTGAAGCCTCGAAATCTAAAACAAGTCTCACAGGAAGAGTTCAAAACATAGACAGTAAGAAGAGTCAGTCTTTATGTACTTAAGGCGGCATTGTACCTTTTGTAATTAATTCCGATGCAGTTTCAGTGTTTCATCGTCAATAAGTAGGTCCAGGGGATACAGTACACCTGAAGTGAAGCATCGGAATCTGAAACTGGTTTCACAGGAGAAGCTCAAAACATAGAATGTAAGAAGAGTCAGTCATCTTGTACTTCATTCCGCATTTTGTGTTTTGTTTTAAAATCCGATGCAATTTCTGTGTTTCATCGTCAATAGGAAGGTCCAAGGGATACAGTTAACCTGAAGTGAAGCACGGAATCTAGAACTGGTACTCACAGGAAAGGTTCAAATCAAAGACAGTAAGAAGAGTCAGTTCTCTTGCACTTAAGTCGGCATTGTGCCTTTTGAATTTAATTCCGATGCAATTTCTTTGTTTCATCGTCAATAAGAAGGTTCAAGGGATACAGTAAACCTGAAGTGAAGCATCGGAATCTAAAACTGGTCTCACAGGAAAGATTCAAACCATAGACAGTAAGAAGAGTCAGTCTTCTTGTACTTAAGTCGGCATTGTGCATTTTGTATTTCATTCCGATGCAATTTCTGTGTTTCATCGTCAATAAGAAGGTCCAAGTGATACATTAAACCTGAAGTGAAGCATCGGAATCAAAAACTGGTCTCACAGGAAAGGTTCAAATCATATAAAACGAGAAGAGTCAGTCTTCTTGTACTTAAGTCGGTATTGTACCTTTTGTATTTAATTCCGGTGCAATTTCTGTGTTTCATCGTCAATGAGAAGGTCGAAAGGATATACAGTAAACCTGAGGTGAAGCATCGGAATCTAAAACTAGCCTCACAATAAAGGCTCAAAACATAGACTGTAAGAAGAGTCAGTCTTCTTGTACTTAAGTCGGTATTGTGCAATTTGTATTCAATTCCAATGCAATTTCTGTGTCTCATCGTCAATAAGAATGTCCAAGGGATACAGTAAACGTGAAATGAAGCATCGGAATCTAAAACTGGTCTCACAGGAAAGGCTCATAACATAGACAGTAAGGAGAGTCAGGGTTCATGTACTTAAGTCGGCATTGTGCATTTTGTATTTAATTCCGATGCAATGTTTGTGTTTCATCGTCAGTAAGAAGGTCCAAGGGATACAGTAAAAATGAAGTGAAGCATCGGAATCTAAAACTAGTCTCACAGGAAAGGTTCAAAGCATTGAGAGTAAGAAGAGTCAGTCTTCTTGTACTTATGTCGGCATTTTGCCTGTTGTATTTAATTCCGATGCAATTTCTGTGTTTCATCGTCAATACGAAGGTCCAAAGGATACAGCAAACCTGAAGTAAAGCATCGGAATCCAAAACTTGTCGCGCAGGAAAGGTTCAAATCATAGACAGTAAGAAGAGTCAGTCTTCTTGTACTTAAGTCGGTATTGTGCCTTTTGTACTCAATTCCGATGCATTGTCTGTGTTTCATCGTCAATGAGAAGGTCCAAGGGATATACAGTAAACCTGAGGTAAACCATCGGAATCTAAAACTGTTCTCACAAGAAAGGCTCAAAACATAGACTTTGAGAAGAGTCAGACTTCTTGTACTTAAGTCGGCATTTTGCATTTTGCATTTAATTCTGATGCAATTTCTGTGTCTCAACGTCAATAAGAATGTCCAAGGGATACAGTAAACGTGAAATGAAGCATCGGAATCGAAAACTGGTCTCACAGGAAAGTTTCAACACATAGGCAGTAAGAAGAGTCAGTCTTCTTGTACTTAAGTCGGCATTGTGTCTTTAGTAATATAATTCCGATGCAAATTCTGTGTTTTATCGTCAGGAAGAAGGTCGAAGGGATACAGTAAACCTGAAATGAAGTATCGGAATCGAAAACTGGTCTCACAGGAAAGTTTCAACACATAGACAGTAAGAAGAGTTAGTCTTCATGTACTTAATTCGGCATTGTGTCTTTTGTATCTAATTCCGATGCAATTTCCGTGTTTCATCGTCAATATGAAGGTCTGAGGGATACGGGGAACCTATAGTGAAGCATCGGAATCTAAAACTGGTCTCACGGGAAAGCTTAAAACATAGACAGTAAGAAGAGTCAGTCTTCTTGTACTTAAGTCGGTATTTTGAATTTTGTATTTAATTCCGATGCAGTTTCTGTGTTTCTTCGTCAATAAGTCGGTCCAAGGGTTACAGTAAACCTGAAGTGAAGCATCGGAATCAAAAACTGGTCTCACAGGAAATGTTTAAATAATATAATGTAAGAAGAGTCACTCCTCTTGTACTTAAGTCGGCATTGTGATTTTTTTGTATTTAATTCCGATGCAATTTCTGTGTTTCATCGTCAATAAGATGGTCCAAGGGATACAGCACAAACTTGAAGTGAGGCTTCGGAATCTAAAACTGGTCTCACAGGAAAGTTTCAAAACATAGACAGTAAGAAGAGACAGTCTTCTTGTATTTAAGCCGACATTGTGCCTTTTGTATTTCATTCCGAAGCAATTTCTGTGTTTCAACATCAACAAGAAGGTCCCAGAGATACAGTAAAACTGAAGTGAAGCATCGGAATCTAAAACTGGTACACAGGAAAGGTTCATATCATAGAATGTAAGAAGAGTCAGTCCTCATGTACTTAATCGGCATTGTGCCTTTTGTATCTAGTTCCGATGCAATTTCTGTGTTTCATCGTCAATAAGATGGTCTAAGTGATACAGTGAACTTGAAGTGAAGCATCGGATTCTAAAACCGTTACACAGGAAAGGCTGAAATCATAGAGTGTAAGAAGAGTCAGTCACCTTGTACCTTTTTTATTTAATTCCGATGCAATTTCTGTGTATCATCGTCAATAACAAGGTCCAAGTGATACAGTAAACCTGAAGTGAAGCATCGGGATCTAAAACTGGTCTCACAGGAAAGGCTCAAATCATAGAATGTAAGAAGAGTCAGGCTTCGTGTACTTAAGTCAGAATTGTGCCTATTGTATTTAATTCCCATGCAATTTCTGTGTTTCATCATCAATAAGAAGGTCCAAGGGATACATGAAACCCGAAGTGAAGCATTGGATTCAAAAACTGGTCTCAAAGGAAGGGTTCAAATCATAGACAGTAAGAAGAGTCCGTCTTGTTGTACTTAAGTCGGCATTGTGCTTTTTGTAATACAATTCCCATGCAAATTCAGCGTTTCATCTTACGTAAGATGGTCCAAGGGAAACAGTAAACCTGAAATGAAGTATCGGAATCGAAAACTGGTCTCACAGGAAAGTTTCAACACATAGGCAGTAAGAAGAGTCAGTCTTCTTGTACTTAAGTCGACATTGTGCCTTTTGCATTTAATTCCGATGCAATTTCTGTGTTTCATCGTCAGTAAGAAGGTCCAAGGGATACAGTAAACCGGAAGTGAAGCATCATAATCTAAAACAAGTCTCACAGGAAAGGTTCAAAACATTGACAGTGATAAGAGTCAGTCTTCTTGTACTTAAGTCGGCAATTTGCCTTTTGTATTTAATTCCGATATAATTTCTGTGTTTCTTCGTCAATAAGAAGGTCCAATTGATGCAGTAAACCTGTAGTGAAGCATCGGAATCTAAAACTGGTCTCCCAGGAAAAGTTCCAAAAATAGACAGTAAGAAGAGTCAGTCTAGCTGTAGTTAAGTCGGCATTGTGCCTTTTGTCTTCATTTCCGATGCAAATTCTGTGTTTCATCGTCAATATGAAGGTCCAAGAGATACAGTAAACCTGAAGTGAAGCATCGGAATCTAAAACTGGTCTCACAGGAAAGTTTCAACACATAGACAGTAAGAAGAGTCAGTCCGCTTGTACTTAAGTTGGCATTGTGCCATTTGCTTTTAATTCCGATGCAATTTCTGTATTTCATCGTCAATATGAAGGTCCAAGGGATACAGTAAAGCTGTAGTGAAGCATCGGAATCCAAAACTGGTCTCACAGGAGAGGTTCATAACATACACAGTAAGAAAAGTCAGTCTTCATGTACTTAGGTCGGCATTGTGCCTTTTGTATTTCATTCCGATGCAATTTCTGTGTTTCATCGTCAATATGAAGGTCCAAGGGATCCAGTAAACCTGAAGTGAAGCATCGAAATCTAAAACTGGTCTTACAGGAAGGGTTCAAAACATAGACAGTAAGAAGAGTCAGTCTTCTTCTACTTAAGTCGGCATTGCGCCTTTTGTATTTCATTCCGATGCAATATCTGTGTTTCAGCGTAATATGAAGGTCCAAGGGATACAGTGAACCGGAAGTGAAGCTCCATAATATAAAACTGGTCTTACAGGAAAGGTTCAAAACATATAATGTAAGAAGAGTCAGTTCTCTTGTACTTAAGTCGGCATTGTGCCTTTTGTTCTTCATTCTGATGCAATTTCTGTGTTTCATCGTCAGTAAGAAGATCCAAGGTATACAGTACACCTGACGTGAAGCATCGGAATCTGAAAATGGTTTCACAGGAAAGGTTGAAATCATAGACAGTCAGAAGAGTCAGTCTTCTTGTACTTAGGTCGGCATTGTGCCTTTTGTATTTATTTCCTATGCATTATCTGTATTTCATCGTCAGTATGAAGGTCCAAGGGATACAGTAAACCTGAAGTGAAGCATTGGAATCCAAAACTGGTCTCACAGGAAAGTTTCTAATCATAGAATATAAGAAGAGTTAGTCCTCTTGTACTTAAGTCGGCATTGTGTCTTTTGTAATTAACACCGATCCGACTTCTGTGTTTCAAAGTCAATAAGGAGGAGTCAAGGGATACAGTAAAGCTGAAGTGAAGCATCGGAATCTAAAACTGGTCTCACAGGAAAGGTTCAAAACATAGACAGTGAGAAGAGTCAGTCTTCATGTACTTAAGTCGGCATTGTGCCTTTTGTATTTTATTCCGTTGCAATTTCTGTGTTTCATCGTCAATAAGAAGGTCCAGACTATACAGTAAATCTGAAGTGATGCATCGGGATCTAAAACTGGTGTCACAGGAATGGTTCAGATCATAGAATGTAAGAAGTGTCAGTCCACTTGTACTTAAGTCGGCATTGTGCCTTTTGTTATTAATTCCGATGCATTTTCTGGGTTGCATCGTCAATATGAAGGTCCGAGAGATACAGTAAACCTGAAGTGAAGCAACGGAATATAAAACTGGTCTCACAGGAAAGGCTCAAATCATAGAATGTAAGAAGAGTCAGTCTTCGTGTAATTAAGTCAGAATTGTGCCTATTGTATTTAATTCCCATGCAATTTCTGTGTTTCATCATCAATAAGAAAGTCCAAGGGATACATGAAACCCGAAGTGAAGCATCGGAATCAAAAACTGGTCTCAAAGGAAGGGTTCAAATCATAGACAGTAAGAAGAGTCAGTCTTGTTGTACTTAAGTCGGCATTGTGCCTTTTGTAATACAATTCCCATGCAAATTCTGTGTTTCATCTTCAGTAAGACGGTCCAAGGGAAACAGTAAACCTGAAATGAAGTATCGGAATCGAAAACTGGTCTCACAGGAAAGTTTCAACACATAGGCAGTAAGAAGAGTCAGTCTTCTTGTACTTAAGTCGACATTGTGCCTTTTGCATTTAATTCCGACGCAATTTCTGTGTTTCATCGTCAGTAAGAAGGTCCAAGGGATACAGTAACCCGGAAGTGAAGCATTATAATCTAAAACAAGTCTCACAGGAAAGGTTCAAAACATTGACAGTGAGAAGAGTCAGTCTTCTTGTACTTAAGTCGGAAATTTTCCTTTTGTATTTAATTCCGATATAATTTCTGTGTTTATTCGTCAATATGAAGGTCCAAGGGATACAGTAAACCTGTAGTGAAGCATCGGAATCTAAAACTGGTCTCACAGGAAAAGTTCCAAAAATAGACAGTAAGAAGAGTCAGACTAGCTGTAGTTAAGTCGGCATTGTTCCTTTTGATTTAATTATGATGCAAATTCTGTGTTTCATCGTCGATATGAAGGTCCAAGAGATACAGTAAATCTGAAGCGAAGCATCGGAATCTAAAACTGGTCTAAGAGGAAAGGTTCAAAGCGTAGTTAGTAAGAAGAGTTAGTGTTCTTGTACTTAAAACGGCATTGTGCCTTTTGTATTTATTTCCGATCCAATTTCTGAGATTCATCGTCAATAAGAAGGTCCAAGGGATACAGTAAACCTGAATTGAAGTATCGGAATCTAAAACTGTTCTCACAGGAAAGGCTCAATCATAGACAGTAGGAAGAGTCAGCCTTCTTGTACTTAAGTCGGCATTGTGACCTTTGTATGTAACTCCGATGCAATTTATGTGTTTCATCGTCAATAAGAAGGTCCAAGGGATACAGCAAACTTGAAGTGAAGCATCGGAATCTAAAACTGGTATCACAGGAAAGTTTCAAAACATAGACAGTTAGAAGAGTCAGTCTTCTTGTACTTAAGTCGGCATTGTGCCTTTTGTATTTAATTCCGGTGCAATTTCTGTGTTTCATCGTCAACAAGAAGGTCCAAGTGATACAGTAAAACTGAAGTGAAGCATCGGAATCTAAAGGTGGTACACAGGAAAGGGTCATATCATAGAATGTAAGAAGAGTCAGTTATCTTCTACTTAATCGCCATTGTGCCTTTTGTATCTAGTTCCGATGCAATTTCTGTGTTTCATCGTCAATAAGATGGTCTAAGGGATACAGTGAACTTGAAGTGAAGTATCGGATTCTAAAACTGTTACACAGGAAAGTTTGAAATCATAGAGTATAAGAAGAGTCAGTCCCCTTGTACTTAAGTCGGCATTGTGCCTTTTGTATTTAATTCCGATGCAATTTCTGTGTTTCATCGTCAATATGAAGGTCCAAGGGATACAGTAAACCTGAAGTGATGCATCGTAATCTAAAACTGGTCTAAGAGGAAAGGTTCAAAGCGTAGTTAGTAAGAAGAGTCAGTGTTCTTGTACTTAAGTCGGCATTGTGCCTTTTGTATTTATTTCCGATCCAATTTCTGAGATTCATCGTCAATAAGAAGGTCCAAGGGATACAGTATAACTGAAGTGAAGCATCGGAATCTAAAACTGGTCTCACAATAAACGCTCAAAGCATAGACACTAAGAAGAGTCAGTCTTCTTGTATTTAAGTCGGCATTGTGCATTTTGTACTTAATTCCGATGCAATTTCTGTGTTTCATCGTCAATAAGAAGGTCCAAGGGATACAGTAAACCTGTAGTGAAGCATCGGAATCAAAAACTGGTCTCACAGGAAAGGTTCAAAACATAGACAGTAAGAAGAGTAAGTCTTGCTGTACTTAAGGAGGCATTGTGCCTTTTGTATCTAATTCCGATGCAATTTCTGTCTTTCATCGTCAATATGAAGGTCCAAGGGATACAGTAAACCTAAAGTGAAGCATCGGAATCCTAAACTGGTCTCACAGGAAAGTTTCTAATTATAGAATGTAAGAAGAGTCAGTCCTCTTGTACTTACGTCGGCATTGTGCCTTTTATATTTAATACCGGCCCAATTTCTGTGTTTCATCGTCAATAAGAAGGTCCAAGGGATACAGTAAAGCTGGAGTGAAGCATCGTAATCTTAAACTGGTCTAAGGGGAAAGGTTCAAAGCGTAGTCAGTAAGAAGAGTCAGTGTTCTTGTACTTAAGTCTGCATTGTGCCTTTTGTATTTAATTCCGATACAATTACTGAGTTTCATCGTCAATAAGAAGGTCCAAGGTATACAGTACACCTGAAGTGAATCATCGGAATCTGAAAATAGTTTCACAGGAAAGGTTCAAATCATAGACAGTCAGAAGAGTCAGTCTTCTTGTACTTAAGTCGGCATTGTGCCTTTTGTATTTATTTCCGATGCATTATCTGTGTTTCATCGTTAATATGAATTTCCAAGTGATACAGTAAACCTGAAGTGAAGCATCGGAATCTAAAACTGGTCTCACAGGAACGGTTCAAATCGTAGAATGTAAGAAGACTCAGTACTCTTGTACTTAAGACAAAATTGTGCCTTTTGTATTTAATTCCGATGCATTTTCTGTGTTTCATCGTCAATAAGAAGGTCCAAGTGATACAGTATACCCGAAGTGAAGCATCGGAATCTAAAACTGGTCTCACAGGAAAGGTTCAAAACATAGACTGTAAGAAGAGTCAGTCTTCTCGTACTTATGTCGGCATTGTGCCTTTTGTATTTCATTCCGATGCGATTTCTGTGTTTCATCGTCAATATGAAAGTACGAGGGATACAGTAAACCAGAAGTGAAGCATCGGAATCTAAAACTGGTCTTACGGGAAAAGTTCAAAATATAGACAGGAACAAGAGCCTGTCTTCTTGTACTTAAGGCGGCATTTGCCTTTAGTATTTAATTCCGATTCAATTTCATTGTTTCATCGTTAATATGAATTTCCAAGGTATACAGTAAACCTGAAGTGAAGCATCGGAATCTAAAACTGGTCTCACAGGAACGGTTCAAATCGTAGAATGTAAGAAGGGTCAGTACTCTTGTACTTCAGTCGGCATTGTGCCTTTTGTATTTTATTCCGATGCAATTTCTGTGTTTCATCGTCAACAGGAAGGTCTAAGGGATACAGTAAACCTGAAGTGAAGCATCAGATTCTAAAACAAGTCTCACAGGAAAGGTTCAGATCGTAGAATGTAAGAAGAGTCAGTCCTCTTGTACTTAAGTCGGCATTGTGCCTTTTGTATTTAATTCCGACGCAATTTTTGTGTTTCATCGTCAATAAGAAGGTCCAAGGGATACAGTAAACCTGGAGTGAAGCATCGGAATCTAAAACAGGTCTCACAGGAAAGGCTAAAACATAGACAGTAAAAAGGGTCAGTCTACTAGTACATAAGTCGGCATTGTGCCTTTTGTAATTTATTTCCGATGCAAATTCTGCGTTTCACCGTCAGGAAGAAGGTCCAAGGGACACAGTTAACCTGAAATGACGTGTCGGAATCGAAAACTGGTCTCACAATAAATTTTCAACACATAGACAGTCAGAAGAGTCTGTCCTCTTGTACTTAAATCGGCATTGTGAGTTTTGTATTTAATTCCGATGCAATTTCTGTGTTTCATCGTCAATAAGAAGGTCCAAGGGATACAGTAAACCCGAAGTGAAGCATCGTAATCTAAAACTGGTCTCACAGGAGACGTTCAAAGCATAGACAGTAAGAAGAGTGAGTCATCATGTACTTACGTCGGCATTGTGCCTTTTGTATTTAATTCCGATGCAATTTCTGTCTTTCATCGTCAATAAGAAGGTTCAAGGGATATAGTAAACCCGAAGTGAAGCATCGGAATCTAAAACTGGTCTCACAGGAGAGGTCCAAAACATAGACAGTAAGAAGAGTGAGTCTTCATGTACTTACGTCGGCATTGTGCCTTTTGTATTTAATTCCGATGCAATATCTGTGTTTCATCGTCAAAAAGAAGGTCCGAGGGATACAGTAATCCTGAAGTGAAGCATCGATACCTAATACTGGTCTCAGGCGAAAGGCTCAAATCATAGAATGTAAGAAGAGTCAGTACTCTTGTACTTAAGTCGGCATTGTGCCTTTTGTATTTAATTCCCATGCAATTTCTTTGTTTCATCGTCAATAAGAAGGTCCAAGAATACAGTAAACCTGAAGTAATGCATCGGAATCTAAAACTGGTCTCACAGGAAGGGCTCAAAGCATAGACAGTAAGAAGAGTCAGACTTCTTGTACTTAGGTCGGCATTATGCCTTTTGTATTTAATTCCGAAGCAATTAACGTGTTTCATCGTCAATAAAAAGGTCCAAGGGATAAAGTAAACCAGACGTGAATCATCGGAATCCAAATTTGGTCTCAAAGGAAAGGTTCAAACATAGACAGTAAGAAGAGTAAGTCTTCATGTACTTAATTCGGCATTTTGCTATTTGTATTCAAATCCGATTCAATTTCTGTGTTTCATCGTCAGTGACAAGATCTAAGGGATATACAGTAAACCTGAAGTGAAGCTATATAATATAAAACTGGTCTTACAGAAAAGGTTCAAAACATAGACTGTAAGAAGAGTCAGTATTCTTGTACTTATGTCGGCATTGTGCATTTTGTAATTAATTCCGATGCAATTTCTTCGTTTCATCGTCAATAAGGATGTCCAAGGGATACAGTACACCTGAAGTGAAGCATCGGAATTTAAAAATGGTTTAACAGGAAAGGTTAAAATCATAGACAGTAAGAAGAGTCAGTCTACTTGTACTTAAGTCGGCATTGTGCCTTTGGTATTAAATTCCGATGCAATTTCTGAGTTTCATCGTCAATAAGAAGGTCCAAGGGATACAGTAAGCCTGAAGTGTAGCATCGGAATCTAAAACTGGTACACAGGAAAGGTTCAAATCATAGAATGTAAGAAGAGTCTGTCCTCTTGTACTTATGTCGGCATTGAGGCTTTTGTATTTAATTCCGATGCAATTTCTTTGTTTCATCGTCAATAAGAAGGTCCAAGGGATACAGTAAATCCGAAGTGAAGCATCGTAATCTAAAACTGGTCTCACAGGAGGGGTTCAAAACTTAGACAGTAAGAAGAGTGAGTCATCATGTACTTACGTCGGCATTGTGCCTTTTGTATTTAATTCCGATGCAGTGTCTGTGTTTCAACGTCAATAAGAAGGTTCAAGGGATACAGTAAACCCGAAGTGAAGCATCGGAATCTAAAACTGGTCTCACAGGAGAGGTTCAAAACATAGACAGTAAGAAGAGTGAGTCTTCATGTACTTATGTCGGCATTGTGGCTTTTGTATTTAATTCCGATTCATTTTCTGTGTTTCATTGTCAATATGAAGGTCCAAAGGATACAGTAAACTTGAAGTGAAGCAACGGAATCCAAAACTGGTCTCACAGGAAGTGCTCAAATCATAGAATGTAAAAAGAGTCAGCCTTGTTGTACTTAAGTCGGCATTGTGCCTTTTGTATTTAATTCCGATGCAATTTCAGAGTTTCATATTCAATAAGAAGGTCCAAGGGATACAGAAAACCCAAAGTGAAGCATCGGAATCCAAAACTGATCTCACAGGAAAGGTTAAAATCATAGACAGTAAGAAGAGTCAGCCTTGTTGTACTTAAGTCGGCATTGTGCCTTTTGTTTTTAATTCCGATGCAATTTCTGTGTTTCATAGTCAATGAGAAGGTCCAAAGGATACAGTAAACCTGAAGTGAGGCATCGGAATCTAAAACAGGTCTCACAGGAAAGCCTAAGACATAGACAGTAAGAAGAGTCAGTCCTCTTGTACTTAAGTCGGCATTGTGTCTTTAGTAATATAATTCCGATGCTAATTCTGTGTTTCATCGTCAGGAAGAAGGTCGAAGGGATACAGTAAACCTGAAATGAAGTATCGAAATCGAAAACTGGTCTCACAGGAAAGTTTCAACACATAGACAGTAAGAAGAGTAGGTACTCTTCTACTTAAGTCGGCATTGTGCCATTTGTATTTAATACCCATGCAATTTCTTTGTTTCATCGTCAGTAAGAAGGTCCAAGGGATACAGTAAACCTGAGGTGCAGCGTTGGAATCTAAAACTGTTCACAGGAAAAGTCAATTCATAGAAAGTATGAAGAGTCAGTCCTCTTGTACTTAAGTCGGCATTGTGCCTTTTGTATTTAATTCCGATGCAATATCTGTGTTTCATCGTCAATAAGAAGCGCCAAGGAATACAGTAAACCTGAAGTGAAGCATTTGAATCTAAAACTGGTCTCATAGGAAATGTTCAAAACATAGACAGTAAGAAGAGTAGGTACCCTTCTACTTAAGTCGGCATTGTGCCATTTGTATTTAATACCCATGCAATTTCTTTGTTTCATCGTCAGTAAGAAGGTCCAAGGGATACAGTAAACCTGAGGTGCAGCATTGGAATCTAAAACTGTTCACAGGAAAAGTCAATTCATAGACAGTATGAAGAGTGAGTCCTCTTGTACTTAAGTCGGCATTGTGCCTTTTGTATTTAATTCCAATGCAATTTCTTTGTTTCATCGTCAATGAGAAGGTCCAAGGGATAGAGTAAACCTGAAGTATAAGATCGGATTCCAAAACTTGTCTCACAGGAAAGGTTCAAACATAGACGGTAAGAAGAGTCAGTCTTCTTGTACTTGAGTTGGCATTGTGCCTTTTGTATTCAATTCTGATGCAATTTCTGTGTTTCATCGTCAATAAGAAGATACAATTGATACAGTAAACCTGAAGTGAAGCATCGGAATCTTAAACTGGTCTCACAGGATAGGTTCTAATCATAGAATGTAGGAAGAGTCAGTCCTCTTGTACTTAAGTCGGCATTGTGCCTTTTGTATTTAAATCCGATGCTAATTCTCGGATTCTTCGTCAAAACGAAGTTCCAAGGGACACAGTAAACCTGAAGTAAAGCATCGGAATACAAAACTTGTCTCACAGGAAAGTTTCAAAACATAGACAGTAAGAAGAGTCAGTCTTCTTGTACTTAAGTCGGCATTGTGAATTTTGTATTTAATTCCGATGCAATTTCTGTGTTTCATCGTCAATAAGAAGGTCCAAGGGATACAGCAAACCTGAAATGAAGCATCGGAATCAATAACTGGTCTCACAGGAAAGGCTCAAAACATAGATACGAGGGCAGTTCAATAAGTAACGCAACACATTTTTTTTCTCGGCCAATTTTGGTTGAAAAACCCGGAAATTTCTTGTGCAATATTTTCAAACATTCCCGCTTCGTCTCGTATAGTTTCATTGACTTCCGACAGGTGCCAGCGCTGTACGGAGCTGTTAAAATGGCGTCTGTAACGGATGTGCGTTGCAAACAACGGGCAGTGATCGAGTTTCTTTTGGTGGAAAACCAGGGCATCTCAGATATTCATAGGCGCTTGCAGAATGTCTACGGTGATCTGGCAGTGGACAAAAGCATGGTGAGTCGTTGGGCAAAGCGTGTGTCATCATCGCCGCAAGGTCAAGCAAGACTGTCTGATCTCCCGCGTGCGGGCCGGCCGTGCGCAGCTGTGACTCCTGCAATGGCGGAGCGTGCGAACACACTCGTTCGAGATGATCGACGGATCACCATCAAACGACTCAGTGCTCAACTTGACATCTCTGTTGGTAGTGCTGTCACAATTGTTCACCAGTTGGGATATTCAAAGGTTTGTTCCCGCTGGGTCCCTCGTTGTCTAACCGAACACCATAAAGAGCAAAGGAGAACCATCTGTGCGGAATTGCTTGCTCGTCATGTGGCTGAGGGTGACAATTTCTTGTCAAAGATTGTTACAGGCGATGAAACATGGGTTCATCACTTCGAACCTGAAACAGAACGGCAATCAATGGACTGGCGCCACTCCCACTCCCCTACCAAGAAAAAGTTTAAAGCCATACCCTCAACCGGTAAAGTCATGGTTACAGTCTTCTGGGACGCTGAAGGGGTTATTCTGTTCGATGTCCTTCCCCATGGTCAAACGATCAACTCTGAAGTGTATTGTGCTACTCTTCAGAAATTGAAGAAACGACTTCAACGTGTTCGTAGGCACAAAAATCTGAACGAACTTCTCCTTCTTCATGACAACGCAAGACCTCACACAAGTCTTCGCACCCGAGAGGAGCTCACAAAACTTCAGTGGACTGTTCTTCCTCATGCACCCTACAGCCCCGATCTCGCACCGTCGGATTTTCATATATTTGGCCCAATGAAGGACGCAATCCGTGGGAGGCACTACGCGGATGATGAAGTAGTTATTGATGCAGTACGACGTTGGCTCCGACATCGACCAGTGGAATGGTACCGTGCAGGCATACAGGCCCTCATTTCAAGGTGGCGTAAGGCCGTAGCATTGAATGGAGATTACGTTGAAAAATAGTGTTGTGTAGCTAAAAGATTGGGGAATAGCCTGGTGTATTTCAATGCTGAATAAAACAACCCTTGTTTCAGAAAAAAAATGTGTTGCATTACTTATTGAACTGCCCTCGTAGTAAGAAGAGTCAGACATCTTGTACTCATGTCGGCATTGTGCCTTTTGTGTTTAATTCCGATGCAATTTCTGTGTTTCATCGTCAATAAGAAGGTCCAAGGGATACACTAAACCTGAATCGAAGCATCGGAATCTAAAACTGGCCCCACAGGGAGGTTCAAAACATAGACAGTAAGAAGAGGGAGTACTCTTGTACTTAAGTAGGCATGGTGCCTTTTGTAATTATTTCCGATGCAATTTCTGTGTTTCATCGTCAATAAGAAGGTCCAAGGAATACAGTAAACCTGTAGTGAAGCATTTGAATCTAAAACTGGTCTCATGGGAAAGGTTCAAACATAGACAGTAAGAAGAGTAAGTACTCTTGTACTTAAGTCTTCATTGTGCCTTTTGTATTTAATTCCCATGCAATTTCTTTGTTTCATCGTCAATAAGAAGGTCCAAGGGATACAGTAAACCTGAAGTAAAGCATCGGAATCTAAAACTGGTCTCACAGGAATGGCTCAAAACATAGACAGTAAGAAGAGTCAGACTTCTTGTACTTAGGTCGGCATTGTGCCTTTTGTATTTAATTCCGATGCAATTAACGTGTTTCATCGTCAATAAAAAGGTCCAAGGGATACAGTAAACCAGAAGTGAAGCATCGGGATCCAAATTTTGTCTCAAAGGTAAGGTTCAAACATAGACAATAAGAAGAGTCAGTCTTCATGTACTTAATTCGGCATTTTGCTTTTTGTATTAAATTCCGATGCAATTTCTGTGTTTCATCGTCAATAAGAAGGTCCATGGGATACAGTAAACCTGAAGTGAAGCATCGGAAACTAGAATTGATCTCACAGGAAATGTTCATATCATAGAATGTGAGAAGAGTCAGTCCTCCTACACTTAAGTCTGCATTGTGCCTTTTGTATTTCACTCCGATGCAATTTCTGTGTTTCATCGTCTATAAGAAGGTCCAAGTGATACAGTAAACCTGAAGTGAAGCATCGGAATCTAAAACTTGTCTCACGAGGAAGGTTAAAACATAGACAGTAAGAAGAGTCAGTCTTCTTGTACTTAAGTCGGCATTTTGAATTGTGTATTTATTTCCGAAGCAATTTCTGTGTTTCTTCGTCAATAAGAAGGTCCAAGGGATACAGTAAACCTGAAGTGAAGCATCGGAATCAAAAACTTGTCTCACAGGAAAGGTTCAAATCATATAATGTAAGAAGAGTCAGTCCTCTAGTACTTAAGTCGGCATTGTGCCTTTTGAATTTAATTCCGATGCAATTTCTGTGTTTCATCGACAAAAAGAAGGTCCAAAGGATACAGTAAACCTGAAGTGAAGCATCGGAATCTAAAACTGGTCTCACAGGAAGGTTCAAAACATAGACAGCAAGAAGAGTCAGTATTCTTGTACTTAAGTCAGCATTGTGCTTTTGGAATTAATTCCGAGGCAATTTCTTCGTTTCATCGTCAATAAGAAGGTCCAAGAGGTACAGTACACCTGAAGTGTAGCATCGCAATCTGAAAATGGTTTCACAGGAAAGGTTCAAATCATAGATAGTATGAAGAGTCAGTCTTCTTGTACTTAAGTCGGCATTGTGCCTTTGGTATTTAATTCCGACGCAATTTCTGTGTTTCATCGTCAATAAGAAGGTCCAAGGGATACAGTAAGCCTGAAGTGTAGCATCGGAATCTAAAACTGGAACACAGGAAGGGTTCAAATCATAGAATGTAAGAAGTGTCAGTCCTCTTGAACTTAATCGACATTGTGCCTTTTGTATCTAATTACGATGCAATTTCTGTGGTTCATCGTCAATATGAAGGTTTAAGGGATACAGTAATCCTGAAGTGAAGCATCGGAATCTAAAACTGGTCTCACAGGAAAGGTTCAAATCAAAGAATGTAAGAAGAGTCTGTCCTCTTGTACTTAAGTCGGCATTGTGAGTTTTGTATTTAATTCCGATGCAATTTCTGTGTTTCATCGTCAATAAGAAGGTCCAAGGGATACAGTAAACCCGAAGTGAAGCATCGGAATCTAAAACTGGTCTCACAGGATAAGTTCAAAACATAGACAGTAAGAAGAGTGAGTCATCATGTACTTACGTCGGCATTGTGCCTTTTGTATTTAATTCCGATGCAATTTCTGTGTTTCATCGTCAATAAGAAGGTCCAAGGGATACAGTAAACCCGAAGTGAAGCATCGGAATCTAAAACTGGTCTCACAGGAGACGTTCAAAACATAGACAGTAAGAAGAGTGAGTCATCATGTACTTACGTCGGCATTGTGTCTTTTGTATTTAATTCCGATGCAATTTCTGTCTTTCATAGTCAATAAGAAGGTTCAAGGGATACAGTAAACCCGAAGTGAAGCATCGAAATCTAAAACTGGTCTCACAGGAGAGGTCAAAAGCATGGACAGTAAGAAGAGTGAGTCTTCATGTACTTACGTCGGCATTGTGCCTTTTGTATTTAATTCCGATGCAATATCTGTGTTTCATCGTCAAAAAGAAGGTCCGAGGGATACTGTAATCCTGAAGTGAAGCATCGATACCTAATACTGGTCTCAGGCGAAAGGCTCAAATCACAGAATGTAAGAAGAGTCAGTCCTCTTTTAGCTAGGTCGGCATTGTGCCTTTTGTATTAAATTCCGATGCAATTTCTGTGTTTCATCGTCAATACGAAGGTCCAAGAATACAATAAACCTGAAGTGAAGCATTTGAATCTAAAACTGGTCTCATAGAAAAGGTTCAAATATTGACACTAAGAAGAGTCAGTACTCTTGTACTTAAGTCGGCATTGTGCCTTTTGTATTTAATTCCCATGCAATTTCTTTGTTTCATCGTCAATAAGAAGGTCCAAGGGATACAGTAAACCTGAAGTAATGCATCGGAATCTAAAACTGGTCTCACAGGAAGGGCTCAAAACATAGACAGTAAGAAGAGTCAGACTTCTTGTACTTAGGTCGACATTATGTTTTTTTTGTATTTAATTCCGAAGCAATTAACGTGTTTCATCGTCAATAAAAAGGTCCAAGGGATACAGTAAACCAGAAGTGAATCATCGGATTCCAAATTTGGTCTCAAAGGAAAGGTTCAAACATAGACAGTAAGAAGAGTCAGTCTTCATGTACTTAATTCGGCATTTTGCTTTTTGTATTAAATTCCGATGCAATTTCTGTGTTTCATCGTCAATAAGAAGGTCCAAGGGATACAGTAAACCTGAAGTGAAGCATCGGAAACTAGAACTGATCTCACAGGAAATGTTCATATCATAGAATGTGAGAAGAGTCAGTCCTCCTACACTTAAGTCTGCATTGTGCCTTTTGTATTTCACTCCGATGCAATTTCTGTGTTTCATCGTCTATAAGAAGGTCCAAGTGATACAGTAAACCTGAAGTGAAGCATCGGAATCTAAAACTTGTCTCACGGGAAAGGTTAAAACATAGACAGTAAGAAGAGTCAGTCTCCTTGTACTTAAGTCGGCATTTTGAATTGTGTATTTATTTCCGAAGCAATTTCTGTGTTTCTTCGTCAATAAGAAGGTCCAAGGGATACAGTAAACCTGAAGTGAAGCATCGGAATCAAAAACTTGTCTCACAGGAAAGGTTCAAATCATATAATGTAAGAAGAGTCAGTCCTCTAGTACTTAAGTCGGCATTGTGCCTTTTGAATTTAATTCCGATGCAATTTCTGTCTTTCATCGACAAAAAGATGGTCCAAAGGATACAGTAAACCTGAAGTGAAGCATCGGAATCTAAAACTGGTCTCACAGGAAGGTTCAAAACATAGACAGCAAGAAGAGTCAGTATTCTTGTACTTAAGTCAGCATTGTGCTTTTGGAATTAATTCCGATGCAATTTCTTCGTTTCATCGTCAATAAGAAGGTCCAAGAGGTACAGTACACCTGAAGTGTAGCATCGGAATCTGAAAATGGTTTCACAGGAAAGGTTCAAATCATAGATAGTATGAAGAGTCAGTCTTCTTGTACTTAAGTCGGCATTGTGCCTTTGGTATTTAATTCCGACGCAATTTCTGTGTTTCATCGTCAATAAGAAGGTCCAAGGGATACAGTAAGCCTGAAGTGTAGCATCGGAATCTAAAACTGGAACACAGGAAGGGTTCAAATCATAGAATGCAAGAAGTGTCAGTCCTCTTGAACTTAATCGACATTGTGCCTTTTGTATCTAATTACGATGCAATTTCTGTGGTTCATCGTCAATATGAAGGTTTAAGGGATACAGTAATCCTGAAGTGAAGCATCGGAATCTAAAACTGGTCTCACAGGAAAGGTTCAAATCAAAGAATGTAAGAAGAGTCTGTCCTATTGTACTTAAGTCGGCATTGTGAGTTTTGTATTTAATTCCGATGCAATTTCTGTGTTTCATCGTCAATAAGAAGGTCCAAGGGATACAGTAAACCCGAAGTGAAGCATCGGAATCTAAAACTGGTCTTACAGGAGACGTTCAAAACATAGACAGTAAGAAGAGTGAGTCATCATGTACTTACGTCGGCATTGTGCCTTTTGTGTTTAATTCCGATGCAATATCTGTGTTTCATCGTCAAAAAGAAGGTCCGAGGGATACTGTAATCCTGAAGTGAAGCATCGATACCTAATACTGGTCTCAGGCGAAAGGCTCAAATCACAGAATGTAAGAAGAGTCAGTCCTCTTTTAGCTAGGTCGGCATTGTGCCTTTTGTATTAAATTCCGATGCAATTTCTGTGTTTCATCGTCAATACGAAGGTCCAAGAATACAATAAACCTGAAGTGAAGCATTTGAATCTAAAACTGGTCTCATAGAAAAGGTTCAAACATTGACACTAGGAAGAGTCAGTACTCTTGTACTTAAGTCGGCATTGTGCCTTTTGTATTTAATTCCCATGCAATTTCTTTGTTTCATCGTCAATAAGAAGGTCCAAGGGATACAGTAAACCTGAAGTAATGCATCGGAATCTAAAACTGGTCTCACAGGAAGGGCTCAAAACATAGACAGTAAGAAGAGTCAGACTTCTTGTACTTAGGTCGACATTATGCCTTTTGTATTTAATTCCGACGCAATTTCTGTGTTTCATCGTCAATAAGAAGGTCCAAGCGATACAGTAAGCCTGAAGTGTAGCATCGGAATCTAAAACTGGAACACAGGAAGGGTTCAAATCATAGAATGTAAGAAGTGTCAGTCCTCTTGAACTTAATCGACATTGTGCCTTTTGTATCTAATTACGATGCAATTTCTGTGGTTCATCGTCAATATGAAGGTTTAAGGGATACAGTAATCCTGAAGTGAAGCATCGATACCTAATACTGGTCTCAGGCGAAAGGTTCAAATCAAAGAATGTAAGAAGAGTCTTTCCTCTTGTACTTAAGTCGGCATTGTGAGTTTTGTATTTAATTCCGATGCAATTTCTGTGTTTCATCGTCAATAAGAAGGTCCAAGGGATACAGTAAACCCGAAGTGAAGCATCGGAATCTAAAACTGGTCTCACAGGAGACGTTCAAAACATAGACAGTAAGAAGAGTGAGTCATCATGTACTTACGTCGGCATTGTGCCTTTTGTATTTAATTCCGACGCAATTTCTGTGTTTCATCGTCAATAAGAAGGTCCAAGGGATACACTAAACCTGAAGTGAAGCATCGGAATCTAAAACTGGTCTCACAGGAAAGGTTCAAAACATAAATAGTAAGAAGAGTCTGTCTTCTTGTACTTAAGGCGGCATTGTGCCTTTTGTATTTAATTCCGATGTAAGTTCTGTGTTTCGTCGTCAATATGATGGTCCAAGGGGTACAGTAAATCTGAAGTGAAGCATCGCAATCTAAAACTGGGCTCACAGGAAAGGTTCAAATCACAGATTGTAAGAAGAGTCAGTCCTCTTGCACTTAAGTCAGCATTGTGCCTTTTGAATGTATTTTCGATGCAATATCTGTGTTTCATCGTCAATACGAAGGTCGAAGGGATACAGTAAATCTGAAGTAAAGCATCGGAATCCAAAACTTGTCTCACAGGAAAGTTTCAAAAGATAGACAATAAGAAGAGTCAGTCTTTTTGTACTTACGTCTCCATTGTGCCTTTTGTATTTAATTCCGATGCAATTTCTGTGTTTCATCGTCAGTGAGAACATCTAAGGGATATACAGTAAACCTGAAGTGAAGCTTCATAATATAAAACTGGTCTTACAGAAAAGGTTCAAAACATAGACAGTAAGAAGAGTCAGTCTTCTTGAACTTAAGTCGGCATTGTGCCTATGGTATTAAATTCCGATGCAATTTCTGAGTTTCATCGTCAATAAGAAGGTCCAAGGGATACAGTAAGCCTGAAGTGTAGCATCGGAATCTAAAACTGGTACACAGGAAAGGTTCAAATCGTAGAATGTAAGAAGAGTCAGTCCTCTTGTACTTAAGTCGGCATTGTGCCTTTTGTATTTAATTCCGATGCAATTTCTGTGATTCATCGACAATAAGAAGGTCCAAGGGATACAGTAAACCTGAAGTGAAGCATGGGAATCTAAAACTGATCTCACGGGAAAGGTTAAAACATAGACAGTAAGAAGAGTCAGTCTTCTTGTACTTAAGTCGGCATTATGAATTGTGTATTTAATTCCGATGCAATTTCTGTGTTTCTTCGTCAATAAGAAGGTCCAAGGGATACAGTACACCTGAAGTGAAGCATCGGAATCAAAAACTGGTCTCACAGGAAAAGTTCAAATCATATAATGTAAGAAGAGTCAGTCCTCTTGTACTTAACTCGGCAATGTGCCTTTTGTATTTAATTCCGATGCAATTTCTGTGTTTCATCGACAATAAGAAAGTCCAAGGGATACAGTAAACCTGAAGTGAAGCATCGGAATCTAAAACTGGTCTCACAGGAAGGTTCAAAACATAGACAGTAAGAAGAGTCAGTATTCTTGTACTTATGTCGGCATTGTGCATTTTGTAATTAATTCCGATGCAATTTCTTCATTCATCGTCAATAAGAATGTCCAAGGGATACAGTACACCTGATGTGAAGCATCGGAATTTAAAAACGGTTTCACAGGAAAGGTTAAAATCATAGACAGTAAGAAGAGTCAGTCTTCTTGTACTTAAGTCGGCTTTGTGCCTTTGGTATTAAATTCCGGTGCAATTTCTGAGTTTCATCGTCAATAAGGAGGTCCAAGGGATACAGAAATCCCGAAGTGAAGCATCGGAATCCAAAACTGATCTCACAGGAAAGGTTAAAATCATAGACAGTAAGAAGAGTCAGCCTTGTTGTACTTAAGTCGGCATTGTCCTTTTGTATTTAATTCCGATGTAATTTCTGTGTTTCATAGTCAATGAGAAGGTTCAAGGGATACAGTAAACCTGAAAAGAGGCATCGGAATCTAAAACAGGTCTCACAGGAAAGCCTAAGACATAGACAGTAAGAAGAGTGAGTCTTCTTGTACTTAAGTCGGCATTGTGTCTTTAGTAATATAATTCCGATGCAAATTCTGAGTTTCATCGTCAGGAAGATGGTCGAACGGATACAGTAAACCTGAAATGAAGTATCGGAATCGAAAACTGGTCTCACAGGAAAGTTTCAACACATAGACAGTAAGAAGAGTTAGTCTTCATGTACTTAAGTCGGCATTGTGTCTTTTGTATCTAATTCCGATGCAATTTCTGTGTTTCATCGTCAATAAGAAGATCCAATTGATACAGTAAACCTGAAGTGAAGCATCGGAATCTAAAACTGGTCTCACAGGAAAGGTTCAAAGCATAGAAAGTAAGATGAATCAGTCTTCTTGTACTTAAGTCGTCATTGTGCTATTTGTATTTAATGCCGATGCAATTTCTGTGTTTCATCGTCAATAAGATGGTCCAAGATATACAGTAAACCTGCAGTGAAGCATCAGAATCTAAACCTGGTCTCACAGGAAAGGTTCTTATCGTAGAATGTAGGAAGAGTCAGTCCTCTTGTACTTAAGTCGACAGTGTGCCTTTTGTATTTAATTCCGATGTTATTTTTTGGATTCATCGTCAAAACGAAGGTCCAAGGGACACAGTAAACCTGAAGTAAAGCATCGGAATACAAAACTTGTCTCACAGGAAAGGTTAAACATAGGTACAAGAAGACTGTCTAAGTCGGTATTGTGCCTTTTGTATTTAATTCCGACGCATTTTCTGTGTATCATCGTCAATGAGAAGGTCCAAGGGATACAGTAAACCTGAAGTGAAGCATCGGAATCTAAAACTGGTCTCACAGGAAAGGCTCAAAACATAAACAGTAAGAAGAGCAGTCTTCTTGTACTTGAGTCGGCAATGTGCCTTTTGTATTTATTCTGATGCTATTTCTGTGTTTCATCGTCAATAAGAAGAATACAGTAAACCTGAAGCGAAACACCGGAATCTAAAACTGGTCTCACAGGAAAGGTTCAAAACATAGAAAGTAAGATGAGTCAATCTTTTTGTACTTAAGTCGGCATTGTGCCTTTTGTATTTTAATCCGGTGCTATTTCTCGGATTGATCGTCAAAACGAAGTTCCAAGGGACACAGTAAACCTGAAGTAAAGAATCGGAATACAAAACTTGTCTCACAGGAAAGTTTCAAAACATAGACAGTAAGAAGAGTGAGTCTTCATGTACTTACGTCGGCATTGTGCCTTTTGTATTTAATTCCGATGCAATATCTGTGTTTCATCGTCAAAAAGAAGGTCCGAGGGATACAGTAATCCTGAAGTGAAGCATCGATACCTAATACATGTCTCAGGCGAAAGGCTCAAATCATAGAATGTAAGAAGAGTCAGTACTCTTGTACTTAAGTCGGCATTGTGCCTTTTGTATTTAATTCCCATGCAATTTCTTTGTTTCATCGTCAATAAGAAGGTCCAAGAATACATCGTTAATATGAATTTCCAAGTGATACAGTAAACCTGAAATGAAGCATCGGAATCAATAACTGGTCTCACAGGAAAGGTTTAAATAATATAATGTAACAAGAGTCACTCCTCTTGTACTTAAGTCGGCATTGTGCCTTTTGTATTCAATTCTGATGCAATTTCTTTGTTTCATCGTCAATAAGAAGATCCAATTGATACAGTAAACCTGAAGTGAAGCATCGGAATCTAAAACTGGTCTCACAGGAAAGGTTCAAAGCATAGAAAGTAAGATGAATCAGTCTTCTTGTACTTAAGTCGTCATTGTGCTATTTGTATTTAATGCCGATGCAATTTCTGTGTTTTATCGTCAATAAGATGGTCCAAGATATACAGTAAACCTGCAGTGAAGCATCGGAATCTAAAACTGGTCTCACAGGAAAGGTTCTAACCATAGAATGTAGTAAGAGTCAGTCCTCTTGTACTTAAGTCGGCATTGTGCCTTTTGTATTTAATTCCGATGTTATTTTTCGGATTCATCGTCAAAACGAAGGTCCAAGGGACACAGTAAACCTGACGTAAAGCATCGGAATACAAAACTTGTCTCACAGGAAAGGTTAAACATAGGTACAAGAAGACTGACTCTTCTTACTGTCTAAGTCGGTATTCTGCCTTTTGTATTTAATTCCGATGCAATTTCTGTGTTTCATCGTCAATGAGAAGGTCTAAGGGATACAGTAAACCTGAAGTGAAGCATCGGAATCTAAAACTGGTCTCACAGGAAAGGCTCAGAACATAGACAGTAAGAAGTGTCAGTCTTCTTGTACTTGAGTCGCCAATGTGCCTTTTGTATTTAATTCTGATGCTATTTCTGTGTTTCATCGTCAACAAGAAGGACTAAGGGGTACAGTAACCCTGAAGTGAAGCACCGGAATCTAAAACTTGTCTCACAGGAAAGGTTCAAAACATAGAAAGTAAGATGAGTCAATCTTCTTGTACTTAAGTCGGCATTGTGCTTTTGTATTTAATTCCGATGCAATTTCTGTGTTTCATCTTCAATAAGATGGCCCAAGATATACAGTAAAGCTGCAGTGAAACATCGCAATCTAAAACTGGTCTTACAGGGAAGGTTCAAATCATAGAATATAAGAAGAGTCAGTCCTCTTGTACTTAAGTCGGCATTGTGCCTTTTGTATTTAATTCCGATGCAATTTCTGTGTTTCATCGTCAGTAAGAGGGTCCAAGAGATACAGTAAACCTGAAGTGAAGCATCGGAATCTAAAACTGGTCTCACAGGAAAAGCTCAAAACATAGACAGTAAGAAGAGTAAGTCTTGTTGTACTTGAGTCGGCATTGTGCCTTTTGTATTCAATTCTGATGCAATTTCTGTGTTTCATCGCCAATAAGAAGGCCCAGTTGATACAGTAAACCTGAAGTGAAGCATCGGAATCTAAAACTGGTTTCACAGGAATGGTTCAAAACATAGAAAGTAAGATGATCTGTCTTCTTGTACTCAAGTCGTCATTGTGCCTTTTGTATTTAATTCCGATGCTATTTCTGTGTTTCATCGTCAGTAAGATGGTAGAAGATATATAGTAAACCTGCAGTGAAGCATCGAAATCTAAAACTGGTCTCACAGAAAGGTTCAAATCGTAGAATGTAAGAAGAGTCAGTCTTCTTGTACTTTAGTCGGTATTGTGCATTTTGTATTTAATTCCGATGGAATTTCTGTGTTTCATTGTCAATCAGAAGGTCCAAGAGATAGACCATAAACCCGAAGTGAAGCATCGGAATCTAAAACTGGTCTGGAAGGAAAGGCTCAAAACATAGACAGTGAGAAGTGTCAGTCTTCTTGTACTTATGTCGGCATTGTGCATTTTGTTTTCAATTCCGATGCAATTTCTGTAATTTCAGCGTCAATAACAAGGTCCAAGGGATACAGTAAACCTGAAGTGAGGCATCGGAATCTAAAACTGCTCTCACAGGCAGGTTTCAAAACATAGACAGTAACATGAGTCAGTCTTCTTGTACTTAAGTCGGCATTGTGCCTTTTGTACTTAATTCCGTTGTAATTTCTGTGTTCCATCATCACTACGAAGGTCCAAGGGATACAGTAAACCTAAAGTGAAGCATCGGAATCTAAAACCGGTCTTGCAGTAAAGGTTCAAATCATAGACAGTAAGAAGAGTCAGTCTCCTTGTACTTATGTTGGCATTGTCCCTTTTGTATTTAATTCCAATGCTATTTCTGTGTTCCATCGTCAGTAAGAAGGTCCAAGGGATACATTAAACATGAAGTGAAGCATCGGAATCTAAAACTAGTCACACAGGAAAGGTTCAAAGCATAGACAGTAAGAAGAGTCAATCTTCTTGTACTTAAGTCGGCATTGTCGCTTTTGTATTTAATACCGATGCAATTTAGTTGTTTCATCGTCAAAAAGATGGTCCAAGGGATACAGAAACCTGAAGTGAAGCATCGGATTCTAAAACTGGTCTCACAGGGAAGGTTCAAACCATAGAATGTAAGAAGAGTCAGTCCTCTTGTACTTATGTCAGCATTGTGACTTTTGTATTTAATTCCGATGCAATATCTGTGTTTCATCGTCAGTAAGAAGGTCCAAGGGATACAGTAAACCTGAAGTGAAGCATCGGAATCTAAAACTGGTCTCACAGGAAAGGTTCAAATCATTGAATGTAAGAAGAGTCAGTCCTCCAGTACTTAAGTCGGCATTGTGCCCTTTGTATTTAATTCCGATACATTTTCGGTGTTTCATCGTCAATAGGATGGTCCAAGGGATACAGTAAACCTGAATTGAAGCATCGGAATCCAAAACATGTCTCACAGGAAAGATTCAAAACATAGACAGTAAGAAGAGTCAGTCTTCTTGTACTTAAGTCGGCATTGTGCCTTTTGTATTTAATACCTATGCAATTTCGGTGTTACATCGTCAATACGATGGTCCAACGGATACAGAAACTTGAAGTGAAGCATCGGAATCAAAACTGGTCTCCCAGGAAAGGTTCAAACCATAGAATGTAAGAAGAGTCAGTCCTCTTGTACTTATGTCAGCATTGTGCCTTTTGTATTTAATTCCGATGCAATTTCTGTGTTTCATCGTCAATAAGAAGGTCCAAGGGATACAGTAAACCTGAAGTGAAGCATCGGAATCTAAAACTAGTCTCAGAGGAAAGTTTCAAAACATAGACAGTAAGAAGAGTCAGGCTTCTTGCACTTACGTCGGCATTTTGCCTTTTGTATTAGTTTCCGATGCAATTTCTGTGTTTCATCGTCAATAAGAAGGTCCAAGGGATTCAGTAAACCTGAAGTTAAGCATCGGAATCTAAAACTGGTCTCACAGGAAATGTTCAAATCATAGAATGTAAGAAGAGTCAGCCCTCTTGCACTTAAGTCGGCATTGTGCCATTTGTATTTAATTTCGATGCTATTTCTGCGTTTCATCGTCAATATGAGGGTCCAAGTAAACCTGAAGTGAAGCATCGGAATCTAAAACTAGTCTCACAGGAAAGGTACAAATCGTAGAATGTAAGAAGAGTCAGTCCTCCTGTACTGAAGTTGGCATTGTGCCTTTTGTAATTAATTCCGTTGCAATTTCTGTACTTCAACGTCAATAAGAAGGTCCAAGGGATACAGTAAACCTGAAGTGAAGCATCGGAATCTAAAACTGGTCTCACACGAAAGATTCAAAACATAGAAAGTAAGATGAGTCAGTCTTCTTGTACTTAAGTCGTCATTGCGCCCTTTGTATTTAATTCTGATGCAATTTCGCTGTTTCATCGTAAATAGGATGGTCCAAGGGATACAGTAAACCTGAAGTTAAGCATCGGAATCCAAAACATGTCTCACAGGAAAGATTCAAAAAATAGACAGTAAGAAGAGTCTGTCTTCTTATACTTAAGTCGGCATTGTGCCTTATGTATTTAATTCCGATGCAATTTCTGTGTTTCATCGTCAATGGGAAGGTCCAAGGGATTTACGGTAAACCTGAAGTGAAGCATCGGAATCTAAATCTGGTCTTACAGGATAGGCTCACGACATATACAGTAAGGAGAGTCAGTCTTCTTGTACTTAAGTCCTCATTGTGCATTTTGTATTTAATTCCGATGCAATTACTGTGTTTCATCGTCAATTAGAAGGTTCAAGGGATACAGTAAACCTGAAATGAAGCATCGGAATCTACAACTGGTCTAACAGGAAAGGGTCAAAACATAGACAGTAAGAAGAGTCTGTCTTCTTGTACTTAAGTCGGCATTGTGCCTTTTGTATTTAATTCCGATGCAATTTCTGAGTTTCATCGTCAATATGAGGTTTCAAGCGATAGAGTAAACCTGAAGTGAAGCATCGGAATCTAAAACTGGTCTCACAGGAAAAGTTCGAAGCATAGACAGTAAGAAGAGTCAGTCTTCTTGTACTTAAGTCGGCATTGTGCATTTTGTATTAAATTCCGATACAATTTCTCTGTTTCATCGACAATAAGAAGGTCCAAGGAATACAGTACACCTGAAGGGAAGCATCGGAATCTCAAACTGGTTTCACAGGAAAGGCTCAAATCATAGAATGTAAGAAGAGTCAGTCTTCTTGTACTTAGGTCGGGATTGTGCCTTTTGTATATAATTCCGATGCAATTTCTGTGTTTCGTCGTCAATATGAAGGTCCAAGTGATACAGTAAACCTAAATTGAAGCATCGGAATCTAAAACTAGTCTCACAGGAATGGTTCAAACATAGACAGTAAGAAGAGTCAGTCTGTTTGTACTTATGTTAGCATTGTGCCCTTTGTATTTAATTCCGATGCAATTTCTGTGTTTCACCTCCAGTAAGAAGGTCCAAGGGATACAGTGAACCGGAAGTGAAGCATCGGAATCTAAAACTAGTCTCACAGGAAAGGTTCAAAACATAGACAGTTAGAAGAGGCAGTCTTCTTGTACCTACGTCGGCATTTTCCCTTTTGTATTTAGTGCCGATGCAATTTCTGTGTTTCATCGTCAATAAGAAGGTCCTAGGGATACAGTAAACCTGAAGTGAAGCATCAGAATCTAAAACCGGTCTCACAGGAAAGGTTCAAGTCATTGAATGTAAGAAGAGTCAGTCCTCCTGTACTTAAGTCGGCACTGTGCCTTTTGTATTTAATTCCGATGCAATATCTGTGTTTCATTGTCGACAAGAAGGTCCAAGGAATACAGTAACCCCGGAGTGAAGAATCGGAATCCAAAACTGGTCTCACATGAAAGGATCAAAACATACACAGTAAGAAGAGTCAGTCTTCTTGTACGTAAGTCGGCATTGTGAATTTTGCATTTAATTCCCATGCAATTTCTGTGTTTCATCGTCAATAAGATGGTCCACGGGATACAGTATACCTGTAGTGAAGCATCGGAATCTAAAACTGGTCTCACAGGAAATGTTCAAATCATAGAGTGTAAGAAGAGTCAGCCCTTTAGTACTTAATTCGGCACTGTGCCATTTGTATTTAATTTCGATTCAATTTCTCTGCTTCATCTTCAATATGAAGGTGCAAGGGATACAGTAACTCTGAAGTGAAGCATCGGAATCTAAAACTGGTCTCACAGGAAAGGGTCTAATCATAGAATGTAAGAAGAGTCAATCCTCTTGTACTTAGGTCGGCATTCTGCCTTTTGTATTTAATTCCGATGCAATTTCAGTGTTTCATCGTCAATAAGAAGGTTCAAAGGTTACAGTGAACATGAAGTGAAGAATCAGAATCAAAAACTGGTCTCACTGGAAAGGTTGAAAACATAGACAGTAAGAAGAGTCAGTCTTCTTGTACCGAAGTTGGCATTGTGGCTTTTGTATTTAATTCCGATGCAATTTCTGTGTTTCATCGACAATAAGAAGATCCAAGGGATACAGTAAACCGGAAGTGAAGCATTGGAATCTAAAACTAGTCGCACAGGAAAGGTTCCAAACATAGACAGTAAGAACAGTCAGCTTTCATGTTCTTAATTCGAAAATTTGCCTTTTGTATTTAGTTCCGTGCAATTTCAGTGTCTCATCGTCAATAAGAAAGTTCAAGGGATGCAGTAAACCTGAAGTGAAGCATCGGAATCGGGAACTGGTCTCACAGGAGAGTTTCAAATCATAGAATGTGAGAAGAGTCAGTGCTCCTGTACTTAAAACGGCATTGTACTTTTGTAATTAAATCCGATGCAATTTCTGTATTTCATCGTCAATAAGATGGTCCAAGATGATACAGTAAACCTGATAAGAAGCATCAGAATCAAAAACTGGTCTCACAGGAGAGGTACGAAACATAGACAGTAAGATGAGTCAGTCCTCTTGTACTTAAGTCGGCATTGTGCCTTTTGTATTTAATTCCGATGCAATTTCGGTGTTTCAACGTGAATAAGTAGGTCCAAGGGATACAGTAAACCTGAAGTGAAGCATCGGATTCTAAAACTGGTCTCACAGGAAAGGTTCAAACCATAGAATGTAAGAAGAGTCAGTCCTCTTGTACTTATGTCAGCATTGTGACTTTTGTATTTAATTCCGATGCAATTTCTGTGTTTCATCGTCAATGAGAAGGTCCAAGGGATTTGTAGTAAACCTCAAGTGTAGCATCGGAATCTACAACTGGTCTCACAGGAAAGGCTCACAACATAGACAGTAAGAAGCATCAGTCTCCTTATACTTAAGTCGGCACTGTGGATTTTGTATTTAATTCCGATGCAATTTCTGTGTTTCATCGCCAATAAGAAGGTCCAAGGAATACAGTAAACCTGAAATGAAGCATCGGAATATAAAACTGGTCCCAGAGGAAAGGGTGGAATCATATACAGTAAGAAGAGTCAGTCTTCTTGTACTTTAGTCGGCATTGTGCCTTTTGTATTTAATTCCGATGCAATTTCTGTGTTTCATCGTCAGTAAGAGGGTCCAAGGGATACAGTAAACCTGAAGTGAAGCTTCGGAAACTGAAACTGGTTTTGCAGGAAAGGTTCAAATCATAGAACGTAAGAAGAGTCAGTCTTCTTGTACTTAAGTCGGCATTGTGCTTTTGTATTTAATTCCGATGCAATTTCTGTGTTTCATCATCAGTAAGACTGTCCAAGGGATACAGTAAACATGAAGTGAAGCATCGGAATCGAAAACTAGTCTCACAGGAACGGCTCAAAACATAGACAGTAAGAAGAGTCAGTCTTCTTGTACTTAAGTTGGCATTGTGCCTTTTGTATTTAATTCCGATGCAATTTCTGTGTTTCATCGTCAGTAAGAAGGTCCAAGGGATACAGCAAACCTGAAGTGAAGCATCGGAATCTAAAACTAGTCTCACAGGAAAGGTTCAAAACATAGACAGTAAGAAGAGGCAGTCTTCTTGTACTTACGTCGGCATTTTGCTTTTTTGTATGTAGTTGCGATGCAAGTTCTGTGTTTCATCGTCAATAAGAAGGTCCAAGGGATACAGTAAACCTGAAGTGAAGCATCAGAATCTAACACTCGTCTCACAGGAAAGGTTCCACTCATTGAATGTAAGAAGAGTCAGTCCTCCTGTACTTAAGTCGGCATTGTGCATTTTGGATTTAATTCCGATGCAATTTCTGTGTTTCATCGTCAATAAGAAGGTCCAAGGGATACAGTAACCCTGAAATGAAGCGTCGGTATCTAAAACTGGTCTCACAGAAAAGGTTCAAAACATAGACAGTAAGAAGAATCAGTCTTCTTGTTCTTAAGTAGGCATTGTGAATTTTGTATTTAATTCCGATGCAATTTCTGTGTTTCATCGTCAATAAGATGGTCCAAGGGATACAGTGAACCTGAAGTGAAGCATCAGAATCTGAAACTGGTCTCACAGGAAATGTTCAAATCATAGAAAGTAAGAAGAGTCAGCCCTCTAGTAGTGAAGCCGGCATTGTTCCATTTGTATTCAATTTCCATGCAATTTCTGTGTTTCATCGTCAATATGAAGGTCCAAGGGATACAGTAAACCTGAAGTGAAGCATCGGAATCTAAAACTGGTCTCACAGGAAAGGTTCAAATTATAGAATGTAGGAAGAGTCAGCGCTCTTGTACTTAAGTCGGCATTGTGCCTTTTGTTTTTAATTCCGATGCAATTTCAGTGTTTCATCGTCAATAAGAATGTCCAAGGGTTACAGTAAACCTGAGTGAAACATCGGAATCAAAAACTGGTCTCACAGGAACGGTTGAAAACATAGACAGTAAGAAGAGTCAGTCTTATTGTACTTAAGTTGGCATTGTGCTTTTTTGTATTTAACTCCCATGCAATTTCTGTGTTTCATCGTCGTTAAGAAGGTCCAAGGGATACAGTAAATCTGAAGTGAAGCATCGGAATCTATGACTGTTCTCACAGGAAAGGTTCAAAAGATAGACAGAAAGATGAGTCAGTCTTCTCGTACGTAAGTCGGCATTGTGCCCTTTGTTTTTAATTGCGATGCAACTTCGGTGTTTCTTCGTTAATAAGATGGTCCAAGGGATACAGTAAACCCGAAGTGAAGCATCAGAATCTAAAACTGGTCACACAGGAAAGGTCCAAATCATAGAATGTAAGAAGAGTCAGTCCCCTTATACTTAAGTCGGCATTGTGCCTTATGTATATTGTTTCGATGCAATTTCTGTGTTTCATCGTCAATATGAAGGTCCAAGGGATACAGTAAACCTGAAGTGAAGTATCGGAATCTAAAACTGGTCTCACAGGAAAGTGTCAAAGCATAGACAGTAAGAAGAGTCAGTCTTCTTGTACTTAAGTCGGCATTGTGCCTTTTGTATTTAATTCCGATTCAGTTTCTGTGTTTCATTGTCAATAGGTACATGCAAGGGAAACAGTAAACCTGAAGTAAAGCATCGGAAACTGAAACTGGTCTTGCAGGAAAGGTTCAAAACATAGACAGTTAAAAGAGTCAGTTTTCTTGTAGTTAAGTTGGCATTGTGCCTTTTGGATTTAATTCCGATGCAATTTCTGTGTTTCATCGTCAGCAAGAAGGTAAAAGGGATACATTAAACCTGAAGTGAAACATCGGAATCTAAAACTAGTCTCTCATTAAAGGTTCAAAACATAGACAGTAAGAAGAGTCAGTCTTCTTGTACTTGCGTCGGCATTTTGCCTTTTGTATTTAATTCCGATGAAACTTCTGTGTTTTATCGTCAATAGGAAGGTCCAAGGGATACAGTAAACCTGAAGTAAAGCATCGGAACCTGAAACTGGTATCACAGGAAAGGCTCTAATCATAGAATGGAAGAAGAGTCAGTCTGCTTGTACTTAAGTCGGCATTGAGCCTTTTGTATATAATCCTGATGCAATTTCTGTGTTTCATCGTTAATAAGAAGGTCAAAGGGATACACTAAACCTGAAGTGAAGCATCGTAATCTACAACTGGTCTCAAAGGAGAGGTTCAAATCGTAGAATGTGAGAAGAGTCAGTCCTCCTTTACTTAAGTCGGCATTGTGCCTTTTGTAATTAATTCCGTTGCAATTTCTGTACTTCAACGTCAATAAGAACGTCCAAGGGATACAGTAAACCTGAAGTGAAGCATCGGAATCTAAAACTGGTCTCACACGAAAGGTTCAAAGCATAGAAAAAAAGATGAGTCAGTCTTCTTGTACTTAAGTCGGCATTGTGCCTTTGTATTTAATTCCGATGCAATTTCGGTGTTTCATCGTCAATAAGAAGGTTCAAGGGTTACAGTAAACCTGAAGTGAAGCATCGGAATCAAAAAGTGGTCTCACAGGAAAGATTGAAAACATAGACAGTAAGAAGAGTCAGTCTTCTTGTACCTAAGTTGGCATTGTGCCCTCTGTATTTGATTCCGATGCAATTTCTGTGCTTCATCGTCAATAAGAAAGTCCAATTGATACAGTAAACCTGAAGTGAAGCATTGGAATATAAAACTAGTCTCACAGGAAAGGTTCCAAACATAGACAGTAAAAAGAGTCAATCTTCTTGTACTTAATTTTGCAATTTGCCTTTTGTATTTAATTCCGATGCAATTTCGGTGTTTCAACGTGAATAAGTAGGTCCAAGGGATACAGTAAACCTGAAGTAAAGCATCCAAAACCAAAACTTGTGTCACAGGAAAGGTTCAAAACATAGACAGTAAGAAGAGTCTGTTTTCTTGTACTTACGTCAGTATTATGCCTTTTATATTTAATTCCGATGCAATTTCTGTGTTTCATCGTCAATGAGAAGGTCCAAGGGATTTACAGTAAACCTCAAGTGTAGCATCGGAATCTACAACTGGTCTCACAGGAAAGGCTCACAACATAGGCAGTAAGAAGCGTCAGTCTCCTTGTACTTAAGTCGGCATTGTGGATTTTGTATTTAATTCCGATGCAATTTCTGTGTTTCATCGTCAATAAGAAGGGCCAACGGATACAGAAAACTTGAAATGAAGCATCGGAATATAAAACTGGTCTCACAGGAAACAGTCGAATCATAGACAGTAAGAAGAGTCTGTCTTCTTGTACTTAAGTCGGCATTGTGCCTTTTGTATTTAATTCCGATGCAATTTCTGTGTTTCATCGTCAATATGAAGATTCAAGGAATACAGTAAACCTGAAGTGAATCATCGGAAACTGAAACTGGTCTTGCAGGAAAGATTCAAAACATAGACAGTAAGAAGAGTCAGTCTTCTTGTACTTGAGTCTGCATTGTTCCTTTTGTATTTAAGTCCGAAGCAATTTCTGTGTTTCATCGTCAATAAGAAGGTCCAAGGGATACAGTAAACCTGTAGTGAAGCATCGGAATCTAAAACTGGTCTCACAGGAAAGGCTGAAATCATAGACAGTAAGAAAATACAGTCTTCTTGATCTTAAGTCGGCATTGTGCCTTTGTATATAATTCCGATGCAATTTCTGTGTTTCATCGTCAATAAGAAGGTCCAACAGATATAGTAAAAATGAAATGAAGCATCGGAATCTAAAACTGGTCTCACAGGAAAGGTTCAAATCATAGAATTTAAGAAGAGTCTGCCATCTTATACTTAAGTCGGCATTGTGCCTTTTGTATTTAATTCCGTTGCTATTTCTGTGTTTCATCGTCAATAACAAGGTCCAACGGATACAGTAGACCTTAAGTGAAGCATCGTAATCCAATACTGGTCT
The DNA here is from genome assembly GCF_021461395.2 of Schistocerca americana. Taxonomy (NCBI): domain Eukaryota; kingdom Metazoa; phylum Arthropoda; class Insecta; order Orthoptera; family Acrididae; genus Schistocerca; species Schistocerca americana. The sequence continues at coordinate 206,550,260 of NC_060127.1, read as the reverse complement.
CACAGGAAAGGTTCTAAGCACAGACAGTAAGAAGAGTCAGTCATTTTGTACTTATTATGGCACTGTGCTTTTGTATTTAATTCCGATGCAATATCTGTGTTCCATCGTCAATAAGAGGGTCCAAAGGATGCAGTAAAGCTGAAGTGAAGCACAGTACTCTAAACCTGGTCTCACAGGAATGTTTCAAACATAGACAGTAAGGAGATCAGTCTTCTTGTACTTAAGTCGGAATTGTGCCTTTTGTATTTAATTCCGATGCAATTTCTGTGTTTCATCGTCAACAAGAAGGACTAAGGGATACAGTAACCCTGAAGTGAAGCATCGGAATCTATAACTGGTATCACAGGAAATGTTCAAATTATAGACAGTAAGAAGAGTCAGCCCTGTTGTATTTAATAGGCATTGTGCTTTTAGTATTTAGTTCCGATGCAATTTCTGTGTTTCATCGTCAATGAGAAGGTCCAAGGGATTTACTGTAAACCTGAAGTGAAGCATCGGAATCTAAAACTGGTATCAAAGGAAAGGCTCACAACATAGACTGTAAGGAGAGTCAGTCTTCTTGTACTTAAGTCGGCATTGTGCATTTTGCATTTAATTCCGATGCAATTTCTGAAATTCATCGTCAATATGAGTGTCCAAGGGATACAGTAAACCTGAAATGAAGCATCGGAATCTAAAAAGGTCTTACAGGAAAGGGTCGAAACACAGACAGAAAGAAGAGTCCGTCATCTTGTACTTAAGTCGGCATTGTGCCTTTTGTATTTAATTCCGATGCAATTTCTGAGTTTCATCGTCAATATGAGGGTCCAAGGGATACAGCAAACCTGAAGTGAAGCATCGGAATCTAAAACAGGTCTCACAGGAAAGGTTCAAAGCATAGACAGTAAGAAGAGTCTGTCTTCTTGTACTTAAGTCGGCATTGTGCATTTTGTATTAAATTCCGATGCAATTTCTCTGTTTCATCGACAATAAGTAGGTCCAAGGGATACAGTACACCTAGAGTGAAGCATCGGAATCTGAAACTGGTTTCACAGGAAAGGCTCAAATCATAGAATGTAAGAAGAGTCAGTCTTCTTGTACTTAAGTTAGCATTGTGATTTTTGTATTTAATTCCGATGCATTTTCTGTGTTTCATCGTCAGTAAGAAGGTCCAAGGGATACAGTAAACCTGAAGTGAAGCATCAGAATCTAAAACTGGTCTCACAGGAAAGGTTCCAAACATAGACAGTAAGAAGAGTCAGTCTTTTTGTACCTAAGTCGGCATTGTGCCTTTTGTATTTAATTCCGATGCAATTTCTGTGTTTCATCGTCAATAAGAAGGTTCAAGGGTTACAGTAAACCTGAAGTGAAGCATCGGAATCAAAAAGTGGTCTCACAGGAAAGATTGAAAACATAGACAGTAAGAAGAGTCAGTCTTCTTGTACCTAAGTTGGCATTGTGCCCTTTGTATTTGATTCCGATGCAATTTCTGTGCTTCATCGTCAATAAGAAAGTCCAATTGATACAGTAAACCTGAAGTGAAGCATTGGAATATAAAACTAGTCTCACAGGAAAGGTTCCAAACATAGACAGTAAAAAGAGTCAGTCTTCTTGTACTTAATTTGGCAATTTGCCTTTTGTATTTAATTCCGATGCAATTTCGGTGTTTCAACGTGAATAAGTAGGTCCAAGGGATACAGTAAACCTGAAGTAAAGCATCCAAATCCAAAACTTGTGTCACAGGAAAGGTTCAAAACATAGACAGTAAGAAGAGTCAGTTTTCTTGTACTTACGTCAGTATTATGCCTTTTATATTTAATTAAGATGCAATTTCTGTGTTTCATCGTCAATGAGAAGGTCCAAGGGATTTACAGTAAACATCTAGTGTAGCATCGGAATCTACAACTGGTCTCACAGGAAAGGCTCACAACATAGACAGTAAGAAGCGTCAGTCTCCTTGTACTTAAGTCGGCATTGTGGATTTTGTATTTAATTCCGATGCAATTTCTGTGTTTCATCGTCAATAAGAAGGTCCAAGGGATACAGTAAACCTGGAATGAAGCATCGGAATATAAAACTGGTCTCACAGGAAAGAGTCGAATCATAGACAGTAAGAAGAGTCAGTCTTCTTGTACTTAAGTCGGCATTGTGGCTTTTGTATTTAATTCCGATGCAATTTCTGTGTTTCATCGTCAATATGAAGATTCAAGGGATACAGTAAACCTGAAGTGAAGCATCGGAAACTGAAACTGGTCTTGCAGGAAAGATTCAAAACATAGACAGTAAGAAGAGTCAGTCTTCTTGTACTTGAGTCTGCATTGTTCCTTTTGTATTTAATTCCGAAGCAATTTCTGTGTTTCATCGTCAATAAGAAGGTCCAAGGGATACAGTAAACCTGTAGTGAAGCATCGGAATCTAAAATTGGTCTCACAGGAAAGGCTGAAATCATAGACAGTAAGAAAATACAGTCCTCTTGATCTTAAGTCGGCATTGTGCCTTTGTATATAATTCCGATGCAATTTCTGTGTTTCATCGTCAATAAGAAGGTCCAAGAGATATAGTAAAAATGAAATGAAGCATCGGAATCTAAAACTGGTCTCACAGGAAAGGTTCAAATCATAGAATTTAAGAAGAGTCTGCCCTCTTATACTTAAGTCGGCATTGTGCCATTTGTATTTAATTCCGATGCTATTTCTCTGTTTCATCGTCAATAAGAAGGTCCAACGGATACAGTAGACCTTAAGTGAAGCATCGTAATCCAATACTGGTCTCACAGGAAAGGTTCTAAGCATAGACAGTAAGAAGAGTCAGTCATTTTGTACTTATTTTGGCACTGTGCTTTTGTATTTAATTCCGATGCAATATCTGTGTTTCATCGTCAATAAGAAGGTCCAAAGGATGCTGTAAAGCTGAAGTGAAGCATAGTACTCTAAAACAGGTCTCACAGGAAAGGTTCAAACATAGACAGTAAGGAGATCAGTCTTCTTGTACTTAAGTCGGAATTGTGCCTTTTGTATTTAATTCCGATGCAATTTCTGTGTTTCATCGTCAACAAGAAGGACTAAGGGATACAGTAACCCTGAAGTGAAGCATCGGAATCTATAACTGGTATCATAGGAAATGTTCAAATTATAGACATTATGAAGAGTCAGCCCTGTTGTACTTAATCGACATTGTGCTTTTAGTATTTAGTTCCGATGCAATTTCTGTGTTTCATCGTCAATGAGAAGGTCCAAGGGATACAGTAAACCTGAAGTGAAGCATCGGAAACTGAAACTGGTCTTGCAGCAAAGGTTCAAAACATAGACAGTAAGATGAGTCAGTCTTCTTGTACTTAACTCGCCAATTTGCCTTTTGCATTTAATTCGGCTGCAATGTATGTGTTTCATCGTCAATAAGAAGGTCCAAGGGGTACAGTAACACTGAAGTGAATCATCGGAATCTAAATCTGGTCTAACAGGAAAGGATCAAAACATTGAATGTAAGAGGAGTCAGTCTTATTGTACCTATGTCGGCATTGCGCCTTTTGTATTTATTTCCGATGCAATTTCGGTGTTTCATCGTCATTAAGAAGGTCCAAGGGATACAGTAAACCTGAAGTGAATCATCGGAATCTAAAACTGGTCTCACAGGAAAGGTTCAAATCATTGAGTGTAAGAAGAGTCAGTCCTCTTGTACTTAAGTCGGCATTGTGATTTTGTATTTAATTCCGATGCAATATCTGTGTTTCATCGTCAATACGAAGGTCCAAGGGATACAGTAAACCTGAAGTAAAGCATCGTAATCTAAAACTGGTCTCACGGGAAAGGTTCAAAACATAGACAGTAAGAAGAGTCAGTCTTGTTGTACTTAAGTCGGCATTGTGCGTTTTGTACTTATTTCCGATGCAATTTCTGTGTTTCATCGCCAATAAGAAGGCCCAAGGGATACAGTAAACCTGTAGTGAAGCATCTGAATCTAAAACTGGTCTCACAGGAAAGGCTCAAATCATAGACAGTAAGAAGAGTCAGTCTTCTTGAACTTAAGTCGGCAATGTGACTTTGTATTTAATTCCGATGCAATTTCTGTGTATCATCGTCAACACGAAGCTCCAAGAGATATAGTAAAAATGAAATGAAGCATCGGAATCCAAAACTGGTCTCACAGGAAAGGTTCAAATCATAGAATGTAAGAAGAGTCTGCCCTCTTCTACTTAAGTCGGCATTGTGCCTTTTGTATTTAATTCCGATGCAATTTCTGTGTTTCTTCGTCAATAAGAAGGTCCAACGGATACAGTAGACCTTAAGTGAAGCATCGTAATCCAAAACTGGTCTCACAGGAACGGTTCAAAGCATAGACAGTAAGAAGAGTCAGTCTTTTTGTACTTATTTCGGCATTGTGCTTTTGTATTTAATTCCGATACAATTTCTGAGTTTCATCGTCAATATGAGGATCCAAGGGATACAGTAAACCTGAAGTGAAGCATCGGAATCTAAAACTGGTCTCACAGGAAAGGTTCAAAACATAGACAGTAAGAAGAGTCTGTCTTCTTGTACTTAAGTCGGCATTGTGCATTTTGTATTAAATTCCGATGCAATTTCTCTGTTTCATCTACAATAAGTAGGTGCAAGGGATACAGTACACCTAGAGTGAAGCATCGGAATCTGAAACTGGTTTCACAGGAAAGGCTCAAATCATAGAAAGTAAGAAGAGTCAGTCTTCTTGTACTTAAGTTAGCATTGTGATTTTTGTATATAATTCCGATGCATTTTCTGTGTTTCATCGTCAGTAAGAAGGTCCAAGGGATACGGTGAACCTTAAGTGATGCATCGGAATCTAAAACTAGTCTCACAGGAAAGGTTCAAAGCATACACAGTAAGAAGAGGCAGTCTTCTTGTACTTACGTCGGCATTTTCCCTTTTGTATTTAGTTCCGATGCAATGTCTTTGTCTCATCGTCAATAAGAAGTTCCAAGTGATACAGTAAACCTGAAGTGAAGCATCAGAATCTAAAACTGGTCTCACAGGAAAGGTTCAAAGCATAGAAAAAAAGATGAGTCAGTCTTCTTGTACTTAAGTCGGAATTGTGCCTTTTGTATTTAATTCCGATGCAATTTCTGTGTTTCATCGTCAACAAGAAGGACTAAGGGATACAGTAACCCTGAAGTGAAGCATCGGAATCTATAAGTGGTATCATAGGAAATGTTCAAATTATAGACAGTAAGAAGAGTCAGCCCTGTTGTACTTAATCGGCATTGTGCTTTTGGTATTTAGTTCCGATGCAATTTCTGTGTTTCATCGTCAATGCGAAGGTCCAAGGGGTACAGTAACACTGAAGTGAATCATTGGAATCTAAAACTGGTCTAACAGGAAAGGATCAAAACATTGAATGTAAGAGGAGTCAGTCTTATTGTACCTATGTCGGCATTGCGCCTTTTGTATTTAATTCCGATGCAATTTCGGTGTTTTCATCGTCATTAAGAAGGTCCAAGGGATACAGTAAACCTGAAGTGAAGCATCGGAATCTAAAACTGGTATCATAGGAAATGTTCAAATCATAGACAGTAAGAAGAGGCAGTCCTGTTGTACTTAATCGGCATTGTGCTTTTTGTATTTAATTGCGATGCAATTTCTGTGTTTCATCGTCAATAAGAAGGTCCAAGGGGTACAGTAATACTGAAGTGAATCATCGGAATCTAAAACTGGTCTCACAGGAAAGGTTCAAATCATTGAGTGTAAGAAGAGTCAGTCCTCTTGTACTTAAGTCGGCATTGTGATTTTGTATTTAATTCCGATGCAATTTCTGTGTTTCATCGTCAACACGAACGTCCAAGGGATACAGTAAACCTGAAGTAAAGCATCGGAATCTAAAACTGGTCTCACGGGAAAGGTTCAAAACATAGACAGTAATAAGAATCAGTCTTGTTGTACTTAAGTCGGCATTGTGCGTTTTGTATTTATTTCCGATGCAGTTTCTGTGTTTCATCGTCAATAAGAAGGTCCAAGGGATACAGTAAACCTGTAGTGAAGCATCTGAATCTAAAACTGGTCTCACAGGAAAGGCTCAAATCATAGACAGTAAGAAGAGTCAGTCTTCTTGAACTTAAGTCGGCATTGTGACTTTGTATTTAATTCCGATGCAATTTCTGTGATTCATCGTCAATACGAAGCTCCAAGAGATATAGTAAAAATGAAATGAAGCATCGGAATCCAAAACTGGTCTCACAGGAAAGGTTCAAATCATAGAATGTAAGAAGAGTCTGCCCTCTTCTACTTAAGTCGGCATTGTGCCTTTTGTATTTAATTCCGATGCAATTTCTGTGTTTCATCGTCAATAAGAAGGTCCAACGGATACAGTAGACCTTAAGTGAAGCATCGTAATCCAAAACTGGTCTCACAGGAATGGTTCAAAGCATAGACAGCAAGAAGAGTCAGTCTTTTTGTACTTATTTCGGCATTGTGCTTTTGTATCTAATTCCGATACAATTTCTGAGTTTCATCGTCAAAATGAGGGTCCAAGGGATACAGTAAACCTGAAGTGAAGCATCGGAATCTAAAACTGGTCTCACAGGAAAGGTTCAAAACATAGACAGTAAGAAGAGTCTGTCTTCTTGTACTTAAGTCGGCATTGTGCAATTTGTATTAAATTCCGATGCAGTTTCTCTGTTTCATCGACAATAAGTAGGTCCAAGGGATACAGTACACCTAGAGTGAAGCATCGGAATCTGAAACTGGTTTCACAGGAAAGGCTCAAATCATAGAAAGTAAGAAGAGTCAGTCTTCTTGTACTTAAGTTAGCATTGTGATTTTTGTATTTAATTCCGATGCATTTTCTGTGTTTCATCGTCAGTAAGAAGGTCCAAGGGATACAGTGAACCTTAAGTGAAGCATCGGAATCTAAAACTAGTCTCACAGGAAAGGTTCAAAGCATAGACAGTAAGAAGAGGCAGTCTTCTTGTACTTACGTCGGCATTTTCCCGTTTGTATTTAGTTCCGATGCAATGTCTGTGTTTCATCGTCAATAAGAAGTTCCAAGTGATACAGTAAACCTGAAGTGAACCATCACAATCTAAAACTGGTCTCACAGGAAAGGTTCAAATCATTAAATGTAAGAAGAGTCTGTCCTCCTGTACCTAAGTCGGCTCTGTGCCTTTTGTATTTAATTCCGATGCAATTTCTGTGTTTCATCGTCAATAAGAAGGTTCAAGGGTTACAGTAAACCTGAAGTGAAGCATCGGAATCAAAAACTGGTCTCACAGGAAAGGTTGAAAACATAGGTACAAGAAGACTGACTCCTCTTACTGTCTAAGTTGGCATTATGCCCTTTGTATTTGATTTCGATGCAATTTCTGTGCTTCATCGTCAATAAGAAGGTCCAATTGATACAGTAAACCTGAAGTGAAGCATTGGAATATAAAACTAGTCTCACAGGAAAGGTTCCAAACATAGACAGTAAAAAGAGTCAGTCTTCTTGTACGTAATTCGGCAATTTGCCTTTTGTAATTAATTCCGATGCAATTTCGGTGTTTCAACGTGAATGAGTAGGTCCAAGGGATACAGTAAACTTGAAGTAAAGCATCCAAATCCAAAAATTGTGTCACATGAAAGGTTCAAAATATAGACAGTAAGAAGAGTCAGTTTTCTTGTACTTACGTCAGTATTATGCCTTTTATATTTAATTCCGATGCAATTTCTGTGTTTCATCGTCAATGAGAAGGTCCAAGGGATTTACAGTAAACCTCAAGTGTAGCATCGGAATCTACAACTGGTCTCACAGGAAAGGCTCACAACATAGACAGTAAGAAGCGTCAGTCTCCTTATAGTTAAGTCGGCATTGTGGATTTTGTATTTAATTCCGATGCAATTTCTGTGTTTCATCGTCAATATGAAGATCCAAGGGATACAGTAAACCTGAAGTGAAGCATCGGAAACTGAAACTGGTCTTGCAGGAAAGGTTCAATACATAGACAGTAAGATGAGTCAGTCTTCTTGTACTTAACTCGCCAATTTGCCTTTTGCATTTAATTCCTATGCTATGTATGTGTTTCATCGTCAACAAGAAGGTCCAAGGGATACAGTAAACATGAAGTGAAGCATCGATATCTAAAACTGGTCTCAGAGGAAAGGCTCAAATCATAGGCTGTAAGAAGAATCAGTCCTCTTATACTTAAATCGGCATTGTGCCTTTTGTATTTTATTCCGATGCAATTTCTGTGTTTCATCGTCAATAAGAAGATTCAAGGGGTACAGTAACACTGAAGTGAGTCATCGGAATCTAAAACTGGTCTCACAGGAAAGGTTCAAAACACAGACAGTAGGAAGAGTCAGTCTTCTTGTACTTAAGTCTGCATTGTTCCTTTTGTATTTAATTCCCAAGCAATTTCTGTGTTTCATCGTCAATACGAAGGTCCAAGAGATATAGTAAAAATGAAATGAAGCATCGGAATCCAAAACTGGTCTCACAGGAAAGGTTCAAATCATAGAATGTAAGAAGAGTCTGCCCTCTTCTACTTAAGTCGGCATTGTGCCTTTTGTATTTAATTCCTATGCAATTTCTGTGTTTCATCGTCAATAAGAAGGTCCAACGGATGCAGTAGACCTTAAGTGAAGCATCGTAATCAAGAACTGGTCTCACAGGAAAGGTTCAAAGCATAGACAGTAAGAAGAGTCAGTCTTTTTGTACTTATTTCGGCATTGTGCTTTTGTATTTAATTCCGATGCAATATCTGTGTTTCATCGTCAATACGAAGGACCAAGGGATGCAGTAAACCTGAAGTGAAGCATAGTAATCTGAAACAGGTCTCACAGGAAGGGTTTAAAACATAGACAGTAAGAAGTTCAGTCTTCTTGTACATAAGTCGGAATTGTGCCTTTTGTATTTAATTCCGATGCAATTTCTGTGTTTCATCGTCAATACGAAGGTCCAAGGGATACAGTAAACCTGAAGTAAAGCATCGGAATCTAAAACTGGTCTCACAGGAAAGGTTCAAAACATAGACAGTAAGAAGAGTCAGTCTTCTTGTACTTAAGTCGGCATTGAGGCTTTTGTAATAAATTCCGTTGCAATTTCTGTGTTTCATCGTCAATACGAAGGTCCAAGGGATACAGTAAACCTGTAGTGAAGCATCGGAATCTAAAACTGGTCTCACAGGATTGGCTCAAATCGTAGACAGTAAGAAAAGTCACTCATCTTGAACTTAAGTCGGCATTGTGCCTTTGTATTTGATTCCGATGCAATTTCTGTGTTTCATCGTCAACAAGAAGGTCCAAGGGATACAGTAAACCTGAAATGAAGCATCGGAATATAAAACTGGTCTCTCAGGAAAGAGTCGAATCATAGACAGTAACAAGAGTCAGACTTCTTGTACTTAAGTCGTCATTGTGCCTTTTGTATTTAATTCCGATGCAATTTCTGTGTTTCATCGTCAATATGAAGATCCAAGGGATACAGTAAACCAGAAGTGAAGCATCGGAAACTGAAACTGGTCTTGCAGGAAAGGTTCAATACATAGACAGTAAGATGAGTCAGTCTTCTTGTACTTAACTCGCCAATTTGCCTTTTGCATTTAATTCCTATGCAATGTATGTGTTTCATCGTCAACAAGAAGGTCCAAGGGATACAGTAAACATGAAGTGAAGCATCGATATCTAAAACTGGTCTCAGAGGAAAGGCTCAAATCATAGGCTGTAAGAAGAATCAGTCTTCTTATACTTAAGTCGGCATTGTGCCTTTTGTATTTTATTCCGATGCAATATCTGTGTTTCATCGTCAATAAGAAGATTCAAGGGGTACAGTAACACTGAAGTGAATCATCGGAATCTAAAACTGGTCTCACAGGAAAGGTTCAAATCATAGACAGTAAGGAGATCAGTCTTCTTGTACTTAAGTCGGAATTGTGCCTTTTGTATTTAATTCCGATGCAATTTCTGTGTTTCATCGTCAACAAGAAGGACTAAGGGATACAGTAACCCTGAAGTGAAGCATCGGAATCTATAACTGGTATCATAGGAAATATTCAAATTATAGACAGTAAGAAGAGTCAGCCCTGTTGTACTTAATCGGCATTGTGCTTTTAGTATTTAGTTCCGATGCAATTTCTGTGTTTCATCGTCAATAAGAATGTCCAAAGGACACAGTAACACTGAAGTGAATCATCGGAATCTAAAACTGGTCTAACAGGAAAGGATCAAAACATTGAATGTAAGAGGAGTAAGTCTTATTGTACCTATGTCGGCATTGCGCCTTTTGTATTTAATTCCGATGTAATTTCGGTGTTTCATCGTCATTAAGAAGGTCCAAGGGATACAGTAAACCTGAAGTGAATCATCGGAATCTAAAACTGGTATCATAGGAAATGTTCAAATCATAGACAGTAAGAAGAGGCAGTCCTGTTGTACTTAATCGGCATTGTGCTTTTTGTATTTAATTGCGATGCAATTTCTGTGATTCGTCGTCAATAAGAAGGTCCAAGGGGTACAGTAACACTGAAGTGAATCATCGGAATCTAAAACTGGTCTCACAGGAAAGGTTCAAATCATAGAGTGTAAGAAGAGTCAGTCCTCTTGTACTTAAGTCGGCATTGTGATTTCGTATTTAATTCCGATGCAATTTCTGTGTTTCATCGTCAATGCGAAGGTCCAAGGGATACAGTAAACCTGAAGTAAAGCATCGGAATCTAAAACTGGTCTCACGGGAAAGGTTCAAAACATAGACAGTAAGAAGAGTCAGTCTTCTTGTACTTAAGTCGGCATTGTGCGTTTTGTATTTATTTCCGATGCAATTTCTGTGTTTCATCGTCAATAAGAAGGTCCAAGGGATACAGTAAACCTGTAGTGAAGCATCTGAAACTAAAACTGGTCTCACAGGAAAGGCTCAAATCATAGACAGTAAGAAGAGTCAGTCTTCTTGAACTTAAGTCGGCATTGTGACTTTGTATTTAATTCCGATGCAATTTCTGTGTTTCATCGTCAACAAGATGGTCCAAGGGATACAGTAAACCTGAAGTGAAGCATCGATATGTAAAACTGGTCTCAGAGGAAAGGCTCAAATCATAGGTTGTAAGAAGAATCAGTCCTCTTATACTTAAGTCGGCATTGTGCCTTTTGTGTTTAATTCCGATGCAATTTCTGTGTTTCATCGTCAATACGAAGATCCAAGGGATACAGTAAAACTGAAGTGAAGCATCGGAATCTAAAACTGGTATCATTGGAAATGTTCAAATCATAGACAGTAGGAAGAGTCAGTCCTGTTGTACTTAATCGGCATTGTGCTTTTTGTATTTAATTCCGATGCAATTTCTGTGTTTCATCTTCAATAAGAAGGTCCAAGGGGTACAGAAACACTGAAATGAATCATCGGAATCTAAAACTGGTCTCACAGGAATGGTTCAAATCATAGAATGTAAGAAGAGTCAGTCCTCTTGTACTTAAGTCTTCATTGTGATTTTGTATTTAATTCCGATGCAATTTCTGTGTTACATAGTCAATACGAAGGTCCAAGGGATAAAGTAACCTGAAGTAAAGCATCGGAATCTAAAACTGGTCTCACAGGAAAGGTTCAAACATAGATAGTAAGAAGAGTCTGTCTTCTTGTAGTTAAGTCGGCATTGTGCCATTTGTATTTAATTTCGATGCAATTTCTGTGTTTCATCGGCAATAAGAAGGTCCAATGGATTTAGGACACCGAAGTGATGCATCGGAATCTGAAAGTGGTCTTACAGGAAAGGCTCAAATCATAGAATGTAAGAAGTTGTCAGACCTCTTGTACTTAAGTCGGCATTGTGCTTTTGTATTTAATTCCGATGCAATTTCTGTGTTTCATCAACAACAAGGAGGTCCATGAAATACAGTAAAACTGAAGTGAAGCATCTGAATCTAAAACTGGTCTCACAGGAAAGGCTTAAAGCATAGACAGAAAGAAGAGTCAGTCCTCTTGTACTTAATCGGCATTGTGCCCTTTGCATTTAATTCCCATGCAATTTCTGTGTTTTTTCGTCAATAACAAGGACCAAGAGGTACATTAAACCAGAAGTGAAGCATCGGAATCTAAAACTGGTCTCACACGAAAGGTTAAAACATAGACAGTAAGAAGAGTCAGTCTTCTTGTACTTAAGTCGGTATTGTGCCATTTGTATTTAATTCCGATGCTATTTCTGTGTTTCATCGTCAATAAGAAGGTCCAAGGGATGCAGTAAGCCTGAGGTGAAGCATCGGAATCTAAAACTGGTCTAACAGGAAAGGATCAAATCATTGAATGTAAGAGGAGTCAGACTTATTGTACCTAAGTCGGCTTTGCGCCTTTTGTATTTAATTACGATGCAATTTCGGTGTTTCATCGTCATTAAGAAGGTCCAAGGGATACAGTGAACCTGAAGTGAAGCATCGGAATCTAAAGCTGGTCTCACAGGAAAGGTTCAAAACATGGACATTAAGAAGAGTTAGTCCTCTTGTACTTAAGTCGGCATTGCGCCTTTTGTATTTAATCCCGATGCAATTTCTGTGTTTCATCGTCAATAAGAAGGTCCAAATGATACAGTAAACCTGAAGTGAGGCATCGGAATCTAAAAGTGGTCTCACAGGAAAGGCTCGAAGCATAGTGGGAAAGAAGAGTCAGTCCTCTGATACTTAATCGGCATTCTGCCTTTTGCATTTAATTCCGATGCAATTTCTGTGTTTCATCGTCAATAACAAGGACCAAGAGATACAGTAAATCAGAAGTGAAGCCCCGGAGTCTAAAACTGGTCTCACAGGAAAGGTTAAAACGTAGACAGTAAGAAGAGTCAGTCTTCTTGTACGTAAGTCGGCATTGTGCCTTTTGTATTTAATTCTGATGCAATTTCTGTGTTTCATCGTCAATAAGAAGGCCCAAGGGATACAGTAAACCTGAAGTGAAGCATCGATATCTAAAACTGGTCTCAGAGGAAAGGCTCAAATCGTAGGTTGCAAGAAGAATCAGTCCTCTTAAACTTAAGTCGGCATTGTGCCTTTTGTATTTAATTCCGATGCAATTTCTGTGTTTCATCGTCAATACGAAGATCCAAGGGATACAGTAAACCTGAAGTGAAGCATCGGAATCTAAAACTGGTATCATAGGAAATGTTCAAATCATAGACAGTAAGAAGAGTCAGTCCTGTTGTACTTAATCGGCATTGTGCTTTTTGTATTTAATTCCGATGTAATTTCTGTGTTTTATCTTCAATAAGAAGGTCCAAGGGGTACAGTAAACCTGTAGTGAAGCATCGGAATCTAAAACTGGTCTCACAGGAAAGGTTCAAAACATAGACAGTAAGAAGAGTCTGTCTTCTTGTACTTAAGTCGGCATTGTGCGTTTTGTATTTATTTCCGATGCAATTTCTGTGTTTCATCGTCAATAAGAAGGTCCAACGGATACAGTAGACCTTAAGTGAAGCATCGTAATCCAAAACTGGTCTCACAGGAATGGTTCAAAGCATAGACAGTAAGAAGAGTCAGTCTTTTTGTACTTATTTCGGCATTGTGCTTTTGTATTTAATTCCGATACAATTTCTGAGTTTCATCGTCAAAATGAGGGTCCAAGGGATACAGTAAACCTGAAGTGAAGCATCGGAATCTAAAACTGGTCTCACAGGAAAGGTTCAAAACATAGACAGTAAGAAGAGTCTGTCTTCTTGTACTTAAGTCGGCATTGTGCAATTTGTATTAAATTCCGATGCAATTTCTCTGTTTCATCGACAATAAGTAGGTCCAAGGGATACAGTACACCTAGAGTGAAGCATCGGAATCTGAAACTGGTTTCACAGGAAAGGCTCAAATCATAGAAAGTAAGAAGAGTCTGTCTTCTTGTACTTAAGTTAGCATTGTGATTTTTGTATTTAATTCCGATGCATTTTCTGTGTTTCATCGTCAGTAAGAAGGTCCAAGGGATACAGTGAACCTTAAGTGAAGCATCGGAATCTAAAACTAGTCTCACAGGAAAGGTTCAAAGCATAGACAGTAAGAAGAGGCAGTCTTCTTGTACTTACGTCGGCATTTTCCCGTTTGTATTTAGTTCCGATGCAATGTCTGTGTTTCATCGTCAATAAGAAGTTCCAAGTGATACAGTAAACCTGAAGTGAACCATCACAATCTAAAACTGGTCTCACAGGAAAGGTTCAAATCATTAAATGTAAGAAGAGTCTGTCCTCCTGTACCTAAGTCGGCTCTGTGCCTTTTGTATTTAATTCCGATGCAATTTCTGTGTTTCATCGTCAATATGAAGGTTCAAGGGTTACAGTAAACCTGAAGTGAAGCATCGGAATCAAGAACTGGTCTCACAGGAAAGGTTGAAAACATAGGTACAAGAAGACTGACTCCTCTTACTGTCTAAGTTGGCATTATGCCCTTTGTATTTGATTTCGTTGCAATTTCTGTGCTTCATCGTCAATAAGAAGGTCCAATTGATACAGTAAACCTGAAGTGAAGCATTGGAATATAAAACTAGTCTCACAGGAAAGGTTCCAAACATAGACAGTAAAAAGAGTCAGTCTTCTTGTACTTAATTCGGCAATTTGCCTTTTGTAATTAATTCCGATGCAATTTCGGTGTTTCAACGTGAATGAGTAGGTCCAAGGGATACAGTAAACTTGAAGTAAAGCATCCAAATCCAAAAATTGTGTCACATGAAAGGTTCAAAATATAGACAGTAAGAAGAGTCAGTTTTCTTGTACTTACGTCAGTATTATGCCTTTTATATTTAATTCCGATGCAATTTCTGTGTTTCATCGTCAATGAGAAGGTCCAAGGGATTTACAGTAAACCTCAAGTGTAGCATCGGAATCTACAACTGGTCTCACAGGAAAGGCTCACAACATAGACAGTAAGAAGCGTCAGTCTCCTTATAGTTAAGTCGGCATTGTGGATTTTGTATTTAATTCCGATGCAATTTCTGTGTTTCATCGTCAATATGAAGATCCAAGGGATACAGTAAACCTGAAGTGAAGCATCGGAAACTGAAACTGGTCTTGCAGGAAAGGTTCAATACATAGACAGTAAGATGAGTCAGTCTTCTTGTACTTAACTCGCCAATTTGCCTTTTGCATTTAATTCCTATGCTATGTATGTGTTTCATCGTCAACAAGAAGGTCCAAGGGATACAGTAAACATGAAGTGAAGCATCGATATCTAAAACTGGTCTCAGAGGAAAGGCTCAAATCATAGGCTGTAAGAAGAATCAGTCCTGTTACTTAAATCGGCATTGTGCCTTTTGTATTTTATTCCGATGCAATTTCTGTGTTTCATCGTCAATAAGAAGATTCAAGGGGTACAGTAACACTGAAGTGAGTCATCGGAATCTAAAACTGGTCTCACAGGAAAGGTTCAAAACACAGACAGTAGGAAGAGTCAGTCTTCTTGTACTTAAGTCTGCATTGTTCCTTTTGTATTTAATTCCCAAGCAATTTCTGTGTTTCATCGTCAATAAGAAGGTCCAAGGGATACAGTAAACCTGTAGTGAAGCATTGGAATCTAAAACTGGTCTCACAGGAAAGGCTGAAATCATAGACAGTAAGAAGATACAGTCTTCTTGAACTTAAGTCGGCATTGTGCCTTTGTATGTAATTCCGATGCAATTTCTGTGTTTCATCGTCAATAAGAAGGTCCAAGGGGTACAGTAACACTGAAGTGAATCATCGGAATCTATAACTGGTATCACAGGAAATGGTCAAATCATAGAGTGTAAGAAGAGTCAGTCCTCTTGTACTTAAGTCGGCATTGTGACTTTGTATTTAATTCCGATGCAATTTCTGTGTTTCATCGTCAATACGAAGGTCCAAGAGATATAGTAAAAATGAAATGAAGCATCGGAATCCAAAACTGGTCTCACAGGAAAGGTTCAAATCATAGAATGTAAGAAGAGTCTGCCCTCTTCTACTTAAGTCGGCATTGTGCCTTTTGTATTTAATTCCGATGCAATTTCTGTGTTTCATCGTCAATAAGAAGGTCCAACGGATACAGTAGACCTTAAGTGAAGCATCGTAATCAAAAACTGGTCTCACAGGAAAGGTTCAAAACATAGACGGTAAGAAGAGTCAGTCTTTTTGTACTTATTTCGGCATTGTGCTTTTGTATTTAATTCCGATGCAATATCTGTGTTTCATCGTCAATACGAAGGACCAAGGGATGCAGTAAACCTGAAGTGAAGCATAGTAATCTGAAACAGGTCTCACAGGAAGGGTTTAAAACATAGACAGTAAGAAGTTCAGTCTTCTTGTACATAAGTCGGAATTGTGCCTTTTGTATTTAATTCCGATGCAATTTCTGTGTTTCATCGTCAATACGAAGGTCCAAGGGATACAGTAAACCTGAAGTAAAGCATCGGAATCTAAAGCTGGTCTCACAGGAAAGGTTCAAAACATAGACAGTAAGAAGAGTCAGTCTTCTTGTACTTAAGTCGGCATTGAGGCTTTTGTAATAAATTCCGTTGCAATTTCTGTGTTTCATCGTCAATACGAAGGTCCAAGGGATACAGTAAACCTGTAGTGAAGCATCGGAATCTAAAACTGGTCTCACAGGATTGGCTCAAATCGTAGACAGTAAGAAAAGTCACTCATCTTGAACTTAAGTCGGCATTGTGCCTTTGTATTTAATTCCGATGCAATTTCTGTGTTTCATCGTCAACAAGAAGGTCCAAGGGATACAGTAAACCTGAAATGAAGCATCGGAATATAAAACTGGTCTCTCAGGAAAGAGTCGAATCATAGACAGTAACAAGAGTCAGACTTCTTGTACTTAAGTCGTCATTGTGCCTTTTGTATTTAATTCCGATGCAATTTCTGTGTTTCATCGTCAATATGAAGATCCAAGGGATACAGTAAACCAGAAGTGAAGCATCGGAAACTGAAACTGGTCTTGCAGGAAAGGTTCAGTACATAGACAGTAAGATGAGTTAGTCTTCTTGTACTTAACTCGCCAATTTGCCTTTTGCATTTAATTCCTATGCAATGTATGTGTTTCATCGTCAACAAGAAGGTCCAAGGGATACAGTAAACATGAAGTGAAGCATCGATATCTAAAACTGGTCTCAGAGGAAAGGCTCAAATCATAGGCTGTAAGAAGAATCAGTCTTCTTATACTTAAGTCGGCATTGTGCCTTTTGTATTTTATTCCGATGCAATATCTGTGTTTCATCGTCAATAAGAAGATTCAAGGGGTACAGTAACACTGAAGTGAATCATCGGAATCTAAAACTGGTCTCACAGGAAAGGTTCAAAACACAGACAGTAGGAAGAGTCAGTCTTCTTGTACTTAAGTCCGCATTGTTCCTTTTCTATTTAATTCCGAAGCAATTTCTGTGTTTCATCGTCAATAAGAAGTTCCAAGGGATACAGTAAACCTGTAGTGAAGCATCGGAATCTAAAACTGGTCTCACAGGAAAGGCTGAAATCATAGACAGTAAGAAGATACAGTCTTCTTGATCTTAAGTGTGCATTGTGCCTTTGTATGTAATTCCGATGCAATTTCTGTGTTTCATCTTTAATAAGAAGGTCCAAGAGATATAGTAAAGATGAAATAAAGCATCGGAATCTAAAACTGGTCTCACAGGAAAGGTTCAAATCATAGACAGTAAGGAGATCAGTCTTCTTGTACTTAAGTCGGAATTGTGCCTTTTGTATTTAATTCCGATGCAATTTCTGTGTTTCATCGTCAACAAGAAGGACTAAGGGATACAGTAACCCTGAAGTGAAGCATCGGAATCTATAACTGGTATCATAGGAAATATTCAAATTATAGACAGTAAGAAGAGTAAGCCCTGTTGTACTTAATCGGCATTGTGCTTTTAGTATTTAGTTCCGATGCAATTTCTGTGTTTCATCGTCAATAAGAAGGTCCAAAGGACACAGTAACACTGAAGTGAATCATCGGAATCTAAAACTGGTCTAACAGGAAAGGATCAAAACATTGAATGTAAGAGGAGTAAGTCTAATTGTACCTATGTCGGCATTGCGCCTTTTGTATTTAATTCCGATGTAATTTCGGTGTTTCATCGTCATTAAGAAGGTCCAAGGGATACAGTAAACCTGAAGTGAATCATCGGAATCTAAAACTGGTATCATAGGAAATGTTCAAATCATAGACAGTAAGAAGAGGCAGTCCTGTTGTACTTAATCGGCATTGTGCTTTTTGTATTTAATTGCGATGCAATTTTTGTGATTCGTCGTCAATAAGAAGGTCCAAGGGGTACAGTAACACTGAAGTGAATCATCGGAATCTAAAACTGGTCTCACAGGAAAGGTTCAAATCATAGAGTGTAAGAAGAGTCAGTCCTCTTGTACTTAAGTCGGCATTGTGATTTCGTATTTAATTCCGATGCAATTTCTGTGTTTCATCGTCAATGCGAAGGTCCAAGGGATACAGTAAACCTGAAGTAAAGCACCGGAATCTAAAACTGGTCTCACGGGAAAGGTTCAAAACATAGACAGTAAGAAGAGTCAGTCTTCTTGTACTTAAGTCGGCATTGTGCGTTTTGTATTTATTTCCGATGCAATTTCTGTGTTTCATCGTCAATAAGAAGGTCCAAGGGATACAGTAAACCTGTAGTGAAGCATCTGAAACTAAAACTGGTCTCACAGGAAAGGCTCAAATCATAGACAGTAAGAAGAGTCAGTCTTCTTGAACTTAAGTCGGCATTGTGACTTTGTATTTAATTCCGATGCAATTTCTGTGTTTCATCGTCAACAAGATGGTCCAAGGGATACAGTAAACCTGAAGTGAAGCATCGATATGTAAAACTGGTCTCAGAGGAAAGGCTCAAATCATAGGTTGTAAGAAGAATCAGTCCTCTTATACTTAAGTCGGCATTGTGCCTTTTGTGTTTAATTCCGATGCAATTTCTGTGTTTCATCGTCAATACGAAGATCCAAGGGATACAGTAAAACTGAAGTGAAGCATCGGAATCTAAAACTGGTATCATTGGATATGTTCAAATCATAGACAGTAGGAAGAGTCAGTCCTGTTGTACTTAATCGGCATTGTGCTTTTTGTATTTAATTCCGATGCAATTTCTGTGTTTCATCAACAACAAGGAGGTCCAAGAAATACAGTAAAACTGAAGTGAAGCATCTGAATCTAAAACTGGTCTCACAGGAAAGGCTTAAAGCATAGACAGAAAGAAGAGTCAGTCCTCTTGTACTTAATCGGCATTGTGCCCTTTGCATTTAATTCCCATGCAATTTCTGTGTTTTTTCGTCAATAACAAGGACCAAGAGGTACATTAAACCATAAGTGAAGCATCGGAATCTAAAACTGGTCTCACACGAAAGGTTAAAACATAGACAGTAAGAAGAGTCAGTCTTCTTGTACTTAAGTCGGTATTGTGCCATTTGTATTTAATTCCGATGCTATTTCTGTGTTTCATCGTCGATAAGAAGGTCCAAGGGATGCAGTAAGCCTGAGGTGAAGCATCGGAATCTAAAACTGGTCTAACAGGAGAGGATCAAATCATTGAATGTAAGAGGAGTCAGACTTATTGTACCTAAGTCGGCTTTGCGCCCTTTGTATTTAATTACGATGCAATTTCGGTGTTTCATCGTCATTAAGAAGGTCCAAGGGATACAGTGAACCTGAAGTGAAGCATCGGAATCTAAAGCTGGTCTCACAGGAAAGGTTCAAAACATGGACATTAAGAAGAGTCAGTCCTCTTGTACTTAAGTCGGCATTGCGCCTTTTGTATTTAATCCCGATGCAATTTCTGTGTTTCATCGTCAATAAGAAGGTCCAAATGATACAGTAAACCTGAAGTGAGGCATCGGAATCTAAAAGTGGTCTCACAGGAAAGGCTCGAAGCATAGTGGGAAAGAAGAGTCAGTCCTCTGATACTTAATCGGCATTCTGCCTTTTGCATTTAATTCCGATGCAATTTCTGTGTTTCATCGTCAATAACAAGGACCAAGAGATACAGTAAATCAGAAGTGAAGCCCCGGAGTCTAAAACTGGTCTCACAGGAAAGGTTAAAACATAGACAGTAAGAAGAGTCAGTCTTCTTGTACGTAAGTCGGCATTGTGCCTTTTGTATTTAATTCTGATGCAATTTCTGTGTTTCATCGTCAATAAGAAGGCCCAAGGGATACAGTAAACCTGAAGTGAAGCATCGATATCTAAAACTGGTCTCAGAGGAAAGGCTCAAATCGTAGGTTGCAAGAAGAATCAGTCCTCTTAAACTTAAGTCGGCATTGTGCCTTTTGTATTTAATTCCGATGCAACTTCTGTGTTTCATCGTCAATACGAAGATCCAAGGGATACAGTAAACCTGAAGTGAAGCATCGGAATCTAAAACTGGTATCATAGGAAATGTTCAAATCATAGACAGTAAGAAGAGTCAGTCCTGTTGTACTTAATCGGCATTGTGCTTTTTGTATTTAATTCCGATGTAATTTCTGTGTTTTATCTTCAATAAGAAGGTCCAAGGGGTACAGTAAACCTGTAGTGAAGCATCGGAATCTAAAACTGGTCTCACAGGAAATGTTCAAATCGTAGAATGTAAGAAGAGTCAGTCCTCTTGTACTAAAGTCTTCATTGAGATTTTGTATTTAATTTCAATGCAATTTCTGTGTTTCATCGTCAGTACGAAGGACGAAGGGATACAGTAAACCTGAAGTAAAGCATCGGAATCTAAAACTGGTCTCACAGGAAAGGTTCAAAACATAGACAGTAAGAGGAGTCAGTCTTCTTGTACTTAAGTCGGCATTGTGCCTTTTGTATTTAATTCCGATGCAATTTCTGTGTTTCATCGTTAATAAGAAGGTCCAAGGGATACAGTAAACCTGTAGTGAAGCATCGGAATCTAAAACCGGTCTCACAGGAAAGGCTCAAAACATAGACAGTAAGAAGAGTCAGTCTTTTTGAACTTAAGTCGGCATTGTGCTTTTGTATTTAATTCCGATCCAATTTCTATGTTTCATCGTCAATAAGAAGGTCCAAGATATATAGTAAAAATTAAATGAAGCATCGGAATCCAAAACTGGTCTCACAGAAAAGGTTCAAAACATAGACAGTAAGAAGAGACAGTCTTCTTGTACTTAAGTTGTCATTGTGCCTTTTGTTATTAATTCCCATGCAATTTCTGGGTTTCATCGTCAATGTGAAGGTCCAAGGGATTTAGTACACCTGAAGTGAAGCATCGGATTCTGAAAGTGGTCTTACAGGAAAGGCTCAATACATAGAATGTAGGTAGAGTCAATCTTCTTGTACTTACGTCGGCATTGTGCCTTCTGTATTTAAATCCGATGCAATTTCTGTGCTTAATCGTCAATAAGAAGGTCCAAGGGATACAGTAAACCTGAAGTGAAGCATCGGAATCTAAAACGGGTCTCACAGGAAAGGCTCAAATCATAGACAGTAAGAAGAGTCAGTCTTCTTGTACTTAAGTCGGCATTGTGCCTTTTGTATTTAATTCCGATGCAAATTCTGTGTTTCATTGTCAATAAAAAGGACCAAGAGATATAGTAAAAATGAAATGAACCATCGGAATCTAAAACTGGTCTCACAGGAATGGTTCAAAACATGGACAGTAAGAAGAGTCAGTCTTCTTGTACTTAATCGGCATTGTGCCGTTTGCATTTATTCTTATGCAATTTCTGTGTTTAATCGTCAATAACAAGGACCGAGAGATACAGTAAACCAGAAGTGCAGCATCGGAATCTAAAACTGGTCTCACAGGAAAGGTAAAACGTAGACAGTAAGAAGAGTCAGTCCTCTTGTACTTAAGTCGGAATTGTGCCTTTTGTATTTAATTCCTATGCTATTTCTGTGTTATCAACGTCAATCAGAAGGCCAAGAGATACAGTAAACCTGAAGTGAAGCATCGGAAACTAAAACTGGTGTCACAGGAAAGGTTCAAAACTTAGACAGTAAGAAGAGTCATTCTTCTTATACTTAAGTCGGCATTGTGCCTTTTGTAATTAATTCCGATGCGATTTCTGTGTTTCATCGTTAATAAGAAGGGCTAAGGCATACAGTACACCTGAAGTGAAGCATCGTAATCTGAAACTGGTCTCACAGGAAAGGCTCAAATCATAGAATGTAAGAAGAGTCAGTCTTCGTGTACTTAAGTCGGCATTGTGAATTTTGTATTTAATTTCGATGCAATTTATGTATTTCATCGTCAAAAAGAAGGTACAAGGGATACAGTAAACCTGAAGTGAAGCATCGGAATCTAAAACTGGTCTCACAGGAGAGGTTTAAAACATAGACAGTAAGAAGAGTCAGTCCTCTTGCACTTAAGTCGGCATTGTGCATTTTGTATAATTCCGATGCAACTTCTGTGTTTCATCGTCAATAAGAAGGTCCAAGGGATACAGTAAACCTGAAGTGAAACATCGGTATCTAATAGTGGTCTCACAGGAAAGGTTCAAACATAGACAGTAAGAAGAGTCTGTCTTCTTGTAGTTAAGTCGGCATTGTGCCTTTTGTATTTAATTTCGATGCAATTTCTGTGTTTCATCGGCAATAAGAAGGTCCGATGGATTTAGTGCACCTGAAGTGAAGCATCGGAATCTGAAAGTGGTCTTACAGGAAAGGCTCAATACATAGAATGTAGGAAGAGTCAATCCTCTTGTACTTACGTCGGCATTGTGTCTTCTGTATTTAAATCCGATGCAATTTCTGTGTTTCATCGTTAATAAGAAGGTCCAAGGGATACATTAAACCTGAAGTGAAGCATCGGAATCTTAAACTGGTCTCACAGGAAAGGTTCAAAACGTAGACAGTAAGAAGAGTCAGACTTCTTGTACCTAAGTTCTCATTGTCCATTTTGTATTTAATTCCGATGCAATTTTTGTGTTTCATCGTCAATAAGAAGGCCTAAGGGATACAGTACACCTGAAGTGAAGCATCGTAATCTGAAACTGGTGTCACAGGAAAGGCTCAAATCATACAATGTAAGAAGAGTCAGTCTTCTTGTGCTTAAGTCGGCATTGTGCATTTTGTATTTAATTTCGATGCGATTTATGTGTTTCATCGTCAAAAAGAAGGTACAAGGGATACAGTAAACCTGAAGTGAAGCATCGATATCTACAACTTGTCTCCCAGGAAAGGTTCAAATCGTAGGCAGTAAGATGAGTCGGTCTTCTTGTGCTTAGGTCGGCATTGTGCCTTTTGTATTTAATTCCGATGCAATTTCTGTGCTTAATCGTCAATAAGAAGGTCCAAGGGATACAGTAAACCTGAAGTGAAGCATCCGAATCTAAAACAGTCCTCACAGGAAAGGTTCAAAACATAGACAGTAAGAAGAGTCAGTCTTCTTGTACTTAAGTCGGCATTGTGCCTTTTGTCCAAGGGATACAGTAAACCTGAAGTGAAGCATCCGAATCTAAAACAGGCCTCACAGGAAAGGTTCAAAACTTAGACAGTAAGAAGAGTCAGTCTTCTTGTACTTAAGTCGGCATTGTGCCTTTTTTATTTAATTCCGATGCAATATCTGGGTTTCATCGTCAATAAGAAGGCCCAAGGGATACAGTACACCTGAATTGAAGAATCGTAATCTGAAACTGTTCTCACAGGAAAGCTTCAAATGATAGAATGTAAGGAGTGTTAGTCTTCTTGTACTTAAGTCGGCATTGTGGATTTTGCATTTAATTCCGATGCAATTTATGTGTTTCATCGTCAAAAAGAAGGTACAAGAGATACAGTTAACCTGAAGTTAAGCATCGATATCTAAAACTGGTCTCAGAGGAAAGGTTCAAAGCATAGACAGTAAGAAGTGTCAGTCTTCTTGTACTTAAGTCGGTATTGTGCATTTTGCATTTTATTCCGATGCAATTTCTGTGTTTCATTGTCAATAAGAAGGTCCAAGGGATACAGTAAACCTGAAGTGAAGCATCGGAATCTAAAACTGGTCTCACAGGAAAGGCTCAAAGCATAGACAGTAAGAAGAGTCAGACTTCTTGTACTTAAGTCGGCATTGTGCCTTTTGGTTTTAATTCCGATGCAATTTCTGTGTTTCATCGTCAAATAGAAGGTCCAAGGGATACACTAAACGTGAAGTGATGCACCGGAATCTAAAACTGGTCAACAGGAAAGGTTCAAATCATACGATGTAAGAAGTTGTCAGACCTCTTTTACTTAAGTCGGCACTGTGCTTTTGTATTTAATTCCAATGCAATGTCTGTGTCTCACCGTCAATAAGAAGGTCCAAGGAATACAGTAAAAATGAAGTAATGCAACGGAGTGTAAAACTGGTCTCACAGGAAAGGTTCAAAACATGGACGGTAAGAAGAGTCAGTCGTCATGTACTTATGTCGGCATTGTGTCATTTGTATATAATTCCCATGCAGTTTCTGTGTTTCGTTGTCAATAAGAAGGTCCAAGGGATACAGTAAACCTCAAGTGAAGCATCGGAATCTAAAACTGGACTCACAGGAGAGGTTCAAATCATAGAAAGTGAAAGTGTCAGTCCTCTTGTACTTAAGCCGCCATTGTGCCTTCTGTATTAAATTCGGATACAATTTCTGTGTTTCATCGTCAATAAGATGGTCCAAGGGATACAAAAATCCTGAAGTGATGCATCGGAATCCAGAACTGGTCTCACACGAAAGGTTTAAATCATAGAATGTAAGAAGAATAAGTCATCTTATACTTAAGTCAGCATTGTGCCCTTTGTATTTAATTCCGATGCAATTTTTGAGTTTCACCGTCAATACGAAAATCCAAGGGATACAGTAAACCTGAAGTGAAGCATAGGAATCTAAAACTGGTCTCAGAGGAAAGGCTCAAATTGTAGAATGTATGAAGATTCAGTCTCCTTGTACTTATGTCGGCATTGTGCCTTTTGTATTTAAATCTGTTGCAATTTCTGTATTTCATCGTCAATATGAAGGTCCAAGGGATACAGTAAACCTGAAGTGAAACATCGGAATCTAAAACTGGTCTCACAGGAACGGTTCAAATCATAGAGTTTATGAAGAGTCAGTCCTCTTCTACTTATGTCGGCATTGTGCCTTTTGTATTTAATTACGAAGCAATTTCTGTGTTTTATCGTCAATAAGAAGGTCCAAGGGATACAGTAAACCTGAAGTGAAGCATCGGAATCTAAAAGTGGTTCCACAGGAAAGGTTCAAACTTAGAGAGTTAAAAGAGTCAGTCTTCTTGTACTTAAGTCGGCATTGTGCCTTCTGTATGTATATCCGATCCAATTTCTGTGTTTCATCGTCAATAAGAAGGTCCAAGGGATACAGTAAACCTGATGTGTGCCATCGGAATCTAAAACTGGTTTCACAGGAAAGGTTCAAAGCATAGAGAGTAATAAGAGTCGGTCTTCTTGTACTGAAGTCGGCATTGTGCCTTTTGTATGTATATCCGATGCAATTTCTGTGTTTTATCGTCATTAAGTAGGTCCAATGGATAAAGTAAACCTGAAGTGAAGGATCGGAATCTAAAACTGGTCTCACACGAAAGTTTCAAATCATAGACTGTAAGAAGAGTCAGTCTTCTTGTACTTAAGTCGGCATTGTACCTTTTGTATTTCATTCCGATGCAATTTCTGTGTTTCATCGTCAATAAGAAGATCCAAGGAATACAGCAAATCTGAAGTGAAGCATCGGAATCTAAAACTGGTATCACAGGTAAGGTTCAAATCATAGAGTGTAAGAAGAGTCAGTCCTCTTGTACTTAAGTCGGCATTGTGAGTTTTGTATTTAATACCGATGCAATTTCTGTGTTTCATCGTCAATATGAAGGTCCTAGGGATACTGTAAACTCTGAAGTGAAACATTGGAATCTATTACTAGTCTCACAGGAAAGGTTCAAAACATAGACAGTAAGAAGAGTCAGTGTTGTTGTACTTAAGTAGACATTGTGCTTTTGGTATTTAATTCCGATGCAATTTCTGTGTTTCATCGTCAATAAGAAGGTTCATGGGATAAAGTAAACCTGAAGTGAAGCATCGGAATCTAAAACTGGTCTCACAGGAAATGTTCAAACTTAGGGAGTTAGAAGAGTCAGCCTTCTTGTACTTAAGTCGGCATTGTGCCTTCTGTATGTATATAAGATGCAATTTCTGTGTTTCAGCGTCAATAAGAAGGTCCAAGGGATACAGTAAACCATAAGTGAGGTATCGGAATCTGAAACTGGTCTTACAGGAAAGGTTCAAAGCATAGACAGTAAGAAGAGTCACTTTACTTGTACTTAAGTGGGCATTGTGCCTTTTGTATTTAATTCCGATGCTATTTCTGTGTTTCCTCGTCAGTAAGAAGGTCCAAGGGATACAGTAAACCTGAACTGAGGCATCGGAGTCTAAAATTGGTCTCATAGGAAAGGATCAAATCGTAGACAGTAAGAAGAGTCAGTCTTCTTGTACTTAAGTTGGCATTGTGCCTTTTGTATTTCATTCCGCTGCAAATTCTGTGTTTCATCGTCAATACGAAGGTCCAAGGGATGTAGAAAACCTGAAGTGAAGCATCGATATCTAAAACTGGTCTCACAGGAGAGGCTAAAATCAAAGAATGTGAGAAGAGTCAATCTTTTGTACTTAAGTCGGCATTGTGACTTTTGTATTTAATTCCGATGCAATTTCTGTGTTTCATCGTCAATAAGAATGTCCAAGGGATACAATAAACCTGAAGTGAAGCATCGGAATCTGAAACTGGTCTCCTACGAAAGTTTCAAACAAAAGGATGTAAGAAGAATCAGTCCTCTTGTACTTAAGTCTGCATTGTGCCTTTTATATTTAATTCCGATGCAATTTCTGTCTTTCATCGTCAATATGCAGGTCCAAGGGATACAGTAAACCTGAAGTGCGGCATCGGAATCGAAAACTGGTCTCACAGGAAAGGTTGAAACATAGACAGTACGAAGTGTCAGTGTTCTTGTTCTTAAGTCGGCATTGTTCCTTTAGTAATTAATTCCGATGCAAATTCTGTGTTTCATCGTCAATAAGACGGTCCAAGGGATACAGTAAACCTGACGTGAAGCATCGGGAACTAAAACTGGTCTCACAGGACAGGTTCAAATCATTGACAGTAAGAAGAGTCCGTCTTCTTGTACTTAAGTCGGCATTGTGCCTTTTGTATTTAATTCCGATGCAATTTCTGTGTTTCATCGTCAATAAGATGGTCCAAGGGATACCAAAATCCTGAAGTGATGCATCGGAATCCAGAACTGGTCTCACACGAAAGGTTTAAATCATAGAATGTAAGAAGAATAAGTCCTCTTGTACTAAAGTCAGCATTGTGCCCTTTGTATTTAATTCCGATGCAATTTTTGAGTTTCATCGTCAATATGAAGATCCAAGGGATACAGTAAACCTGAAGTGAAGCATAGGAATCTAAAACTGGTCTCAGAGGAAAGGCTCAAATTGTAGAATGTAAGATGATTCAGTCTCCTTGTACTCATGTCGGCATTGTGCCTTTTGTATTTAAATCTGATGCAATTTCTGTATTTCATCGTCAATATGAAGGTCCAAGGGATACAGTAAACCTGAAGTGAAGCTTCGGAATCTAAAAGTGGTTCCACAGGAAAGGTTCAAACTTAGAGAGTTAAAAGAGTCAGTCTTCTTGTACTTAAGTCGGCATTGTGCCTTCTGTATGTATGTTTGTTGTTGTGGTCTTCAGTCTTGAGACTGGTATGATGCAGCTCTCCATGCTACTCTATCCTGTGCAAGCTTTTTCATCTCCCAGTACCTACTGCAACCTACATCCTTCTGAATCTGCTTAGTGTATTCATCTCTTGGTCTCCCTCTACGATTTTTACCCTCCACGCTGCCCTCCAATACTAAATTGGTGATCTCTTGATGCCTCAGAACATGTCCTACCAACCGATCCCTTCTTCTGGTCAAGTTGTGCCACAAACTTCTCTTCTCCCCAATCCTACTCAATACTTCCTCATTAGTTATGTGATCTACCCATCTAATCTTCAGCATTCTTCTGTAGCACCACATTTCGAAAGCTTCTATTCTCTTCTTGTCCAAACTATTTATCGTCCATGTTTCACTTCCATACATGGCTACACTCCATAGGAATACTTTCAGAAATGACTTCCTGACACTTAAATCAATACTGGATGGTAACAAATTTCTCTTCTTCAGAAACGCTTTCCTTGCCATTGCCAGCCTACATTTTATATCCTCTCTACTTCGACCATCATCAGTTATTTTGCTCCCCAAATAGCAAAACTCCTTTACTACTTTAAGTGCCTCATTTCCTAATCTAATTCCCTCAGCATCACCCGACTTAATTAGACTACATTCCATTATCCTTGTTTTGCTTTTGTTGATGTTCATCTTATATCCTCCTTTCAAGACACTGTCCATTCCATTCAACTGCTCTTCCAAGTCCTTTGCTGTCTCTGACAGAATTACAATGTCATCGGCGAACCTCAAAGTTTTTATTTCTTCTCCGTGAATTTTAATACCTACTCCGAATTTTTCTTTTGTTTCCTTTACTGCTTGCTCAATATACAGATTGAACAACATCGGGGAGAGGCTACAACCCTGTCTTACTCCCTTCCCAACCACTGCTTCCCTTTCATGTCCCTCGACTCTTATAACTGCCATCTGGTTTCTGTACAAATTGTAAATAGCCTTTCGCTCCCTGTATTTTACCCCTGCCACCTTTAGAATTTGAAAGAGAGTATTCCAGTCAACATTGTCAAAAGCTTTCTCTAAGTCTACAAATGCTAGAAACGTAGGTTTGCCTTTCCTTAATCTTTCTTCTAAGATAAGTCGTAAGGTCAGTATTGCCTCACGTGTTCCAGTGTTTCTACGGAATCCAAACTGATCTTCCCCGAGGTTGGCTTCTACTAGTTTTTCCATTCGTCTGTAAAGAATTCGTGTTAGTATTTTGCAGCTGTGACTTATTAAGCTGATAGTTCGGTAATTTTCACATCTGTCAACACCTGCTTCCTTTGGGATTGGAATTATTATATTCTTCTTGAAGTCTGAGGGTATTTCGCCTGTTTCATACATCTTGCTCACCAGATGGTAGAGTTTTGTCAGGACTGGCTCTCCCACGGCCGTCAGTAGTTCCAATGGAATATTGTCTACTCCGGGGGCCTTGTTTCGACTCAGGTCTTTCAGTGCTCTGTCAAACTCTTCACGCAGTATCATATCTCCCATTTCATCTTCATCTACATCCTCTTCCATTTCCATAATATTGTCCTCAAGTACATCGCCCTTGTATAGACCCTCTATATACTCCTTCCACCTTTCTGCTTTCCCTTCTTTGCTTAGAACTGGGTTTCCATCTGAGCTCTTGATATTCATACAAGTCGTTCTCTCTACATCCTTACATTTGTCCTCTAGCCATCCCTGCTTAGCCATTTTGCACTTCCTGTCGATCTCATTTTTGAGACGTTTGTATTCCTTTTTGCCTGTTTCACTTACTGCATTTTTATATTTTCTCCTTTCATCAATTAAATTCAATATTTCTTCTGTTACCCAAGGATTTCTACTAGCCCTCGTCTTTTTACCTACTTGATCCTCTGCTGCCTTCACTACTTCATCCCTCAAAGCTACCCATTCTTCTTCTACTGTATTTATTTCCCCCATTCCTGTCAATTGCTCCCTTATGCTCTCCCTGAATCTCTGTACAACCTCTGGTTCTTTTAGTTTATCCAGGTCCCATCTCCTTAAATTCCCACCTTTTTGCAGTTTCTTCAGTTTTAATCTACAGGTCATAACCAATAGATTGTGGTCAGAGTCCACATCTGCCCCTGGAAATGTCTTACAATTTAAAACCTGGTTCCTAAATCTCTGTCTTACCATTATATAATCTATCTGATACCTTTTAGTATCTCCAGGGTTCTTCCATGTATACAACCTTCTTTCATGATTCTTAACCAAGTGTTAGCTATGATTATGTTGAGCTCTGTGCAGAATTCTACCAGGCGGCTTCCTCTTTCATTTCTGTCCCCCAATCCATATTCACCTACTATGTTTCCTTCTCTCCCTTTTCCTACACTCGAATTCCAGTCACCCATGACTATTAAATTTTCGTCTCCCTTCACAATCTGAATAATTTCTTTTATTTCATCATACATTTCTTCAATTTCTTCGTCATCTGCAGAGCTAGTTGGCATATAAACTTGTACTACTGTAGTAGGTGTGGGCTTCGTATCTATCTTGGCCACAATAATGCGTTCACTATGCTGTTTGTAGTAGCTTACCCGCATTCCTATTTTCCTATTCATTATTAAACCTACTCCTGCATTCCCCCTATTTGATTTTGTGTTTATAACCCTGTAGTCACCTGACCAGAAGTCTTGTTCCTCCTGCCACCGAACTTCACTAATTCCCACTATATCTAACTTCAACCTATCCATTTCCCTTTTTAAATTTTCTAACCTACCTGCCCGATTAAGGGATCTGACATTCCACGCTCCGATCCGTAGAACGCCAGTTTTCTTTCTCCTGATAACGACATCCTCTTGAGTAGTCCCCGCCCGGAGATCCGAATGGGGGACTATTTTACCTCCGGAATATTTTACCCAAGAGGACGCCATCATCATGTAATCATACAGTAAAGCTGCATGCCCTCGGGAAAAATTACGGCTGTAGTTTCCCCTTGCTTTCAGCCGTTCGCAGTACCAGCACAGCAAGGCCGTTTTGGTTATTGTTACAAGGCCAGATCAGTCAATCATCCAGACTGTTGCCCTTGCAACTACTGAAAAGGCTGCTGCCCCTCTTCAGGAACCACACGTTTGTCTGGCCTCTCAACAAATACCCCTCTGTTGTGGTTGCACCTACGGTACGGCTATCTGTATCACTGAGGCACGAAAGCCTCCCCACCAACGGCAAGGTCCATGGTTCATGGGGGGGGGGGAGGGGGGTCTGTATGTATATCCGATCCAATTTCTGTGTTTCATCGTCAATAAGAAGGTCCAAGGGATACAGTAAACCTGAAGGGAAGCATCGGAGTCTAAAATTGGTTCACAAGAAAGGTTAGAGGCATAGACAGTAAGAAGAGCCAGTCTTCTTTTACTTAAGTCGGCATTGTGCATTTTGTAATTAATTCCGATGTAACTTCTGTGTTTCGTCGTTAATAAGAAGGTCCTAGGGATACAGTAAACCTGAAGTGAAGCATCGGAATCTAAAACTGGTCACACAGGAAAGGTTCAAAACATAGACAGTAAGAAGAGTTAGTCTTCATGTACTTAAGTTGGCATTGTGCCTTTTGTATTGAATTCCGATGCAATTTCTGTGTTTCCTCGTCAATAAGATGGTCCAAGGGTTGCAGTTAACCTGAAGTGAAGCAACGGAATCAAAAACTGGTCTCACAGGGAAGGTTCAAAACATAGACAGTAAGAAGAGTCAGTCTTCCTGTACTTAAGTCGGCATTGGTCCTTTTGTATTTATTTCCGATACAATATCTGTGTATCATCGTCAATAAGAAGGTCCAAGGGATACAGTAAACCTGATGGGAAGAATCGTAATCCATAACAGGTCTCACAGGAAAGTTTCAACACATAAAAAGTAAGATGAGTTAGTCTTCTTGTACCTGAGTCGGCATTGTGCCTTTTGTATGTAATTCCGATGCAATTTCTGTGTTTCGTCGTCAATAAGATGGTGCAAGGGATACTGTAAACCGGAAGTGAAGCATCGGAATCTATAACTGGTCTCACAGGAAAAGTTCAAAACATAGTTAGTAAGAAGAGTCAGTCTTCTTGTACTTACGTCGGCATTTTGCCTTTGGTATTTAATTCCGATGCAATTTCTGTGTTTCATCGTCAATAAGAAGGTCCAAGGGATACAGTAAACCTGAAGTGAAGCATCGGAATCTAAAATTGGTTCACAGGAAAGGTTTGAGGCATAGAGAGTAAGAAGAGTCAGTCTTCTTTTACTTATGTCGGCATTGTGCCTTTTGTATTTAATTCCGATGCGATTTCTGTGTTTCATCGTCAATAAGAAGGTCCGAAGGATACAGTAAACCTGAAGTGAAGCATCGGAATCTAAAACTGGTCTCACAGGAAAGGGTCAAAACATACACAGTAAGAAGAGTCCGTCGTCTTGTACTGAAGTCGGCATTGTGCCTTTTGTATTTAATTCCGATGCTATTTCTGTGTTTCATCGTCAATAAGAAAGTCCAAGGGATACAGTAAACCTGAAATGGACATCGAAATCTAAAAATGGTCTCACAGGATAGGTTCAAAACACAGACAGTAAGGAGAGTCAATCTTCTTGTACTCAAGTCGGCATTGCGCCATTTGTATTTAATTCCGATGCAATATCTGTGTTTCATCGTCAATAGGAATGTCCAAGGGATACAATTAACCTGAAGTGAAGCATCTGAATCTAAAACTGGTCTCCCACGAAAGTTTCAAATCATAGGATGTAAGAAGAATTAGTCCTCTTGTACTTAAGTCAGCATATTGCCTTTTGTATTTAATTCCGATGCTATTTCTGTGTTTCATCGTCAATAAGAAAGTCCAAGGGATACAGTGAACCTGATATGAACATCGAATTCTAAAACTGGTCTCACAGGAAAGGTTCTAAAAATAGACAGTTAGAAGTAACAGCCTTCTTGTACTTAAGTCGGCATTGTGCCTTTTGTATTTAATTCCGATGCAATTTCTGTGTTTCACCGTCCATAAGAAGGTCCAAGGGATTCTGTAAACCGGAAGTGATTCATCGGAATCTATAATTGGTCTCACAGGAAAGGTTAAAAACGTACACAGTAAGAAGAGTCAGTGTTCTTGTACTTAAGTCGGCATTGTTCCTTTTGTATTTAATTCCGATGTAATTTCTGTGTTTCATCGTCAATAAGAAGGTCCAAGGGATACACTAACCCTGAAAACAACATCAAAATCTAAAACTGATACAATAGGAATGATTCAAAACATAGACAGTAAGAAGAGTCAGTGTTCTTGTACGTAAGTCGGCATTGTGCATTTAGTATTTAATTCCGATGGAATTTCTGTGTTTCATCGTCAATAAGAAGGTCCAAGGGATACAATAAACCTGAAGTGAAGCATCGGAATCTAAAACTGGTCTCGCAGGAATGGCTCAAAACATAGACTGTAAGAACAGTCAGTCTTCTTGTACTTAATTCGGCATTGTGCCTTTTGTATTTAATTCCGATGCAATTTCCGTGTTTCATCGTCAATAAGACGGTCCAAGAGATACAGTAACCTTGAAATGAACATCGAAATCTAAAACTGGTGTCATAGGAAACATTCAAAACGTAGACAGTAAGAAGAGTCAGTATTCTTGTACTTAAGTGGGCATTGTGCCTTTCTATTTAATTCCGATGGAATTTCTGTGTTTCTTCGTCAATAAGAATGTACAAGGGATACTGTAAACGTGAAGAGAAACACCGGAATCTAAAACTGGTCTCTCAGGAAAGGTTCAAATCATAGAATTTATGAAGAGTCAGTCGTCTTCTACTTATGTCGGCATTGTGCCTTTTGTATTTAATTACGATGCAGTTTCTATGTTGTATCGTCAATAAGAAGGTCCAAGGGATACAGTAAACCTGAAGTGAAGCATCGGAATCTCAAAGTGGTCTCACAGGAAAGGTTCAAACTTAGAGAGTTAGAAGAGTCAGTCTTCTTGTACAGAAGTCGGCATTCTGCCATTTGTATTTAATTCCTATGCAATTTCTGTGTTTCACCGTCCATAAGAAGGTCCAAGGGATTCTGTAAACCGGAAGTGATTCATCGGAATCTACAATTCTTCTCACAGGAAAGGTTAAAAACGTACACAGTAAGAAGAGTCAGTGTTCTTGTACTTAAGTCGCCATTGTTCCTTTTGTATTTAATTCCGATGCAATTTCTGTGTTTCATCGTCAATAAGAAGGTCCAAGGGATACAGTAACCCTGAAAACAACATCGAAATCTAAAACTGATATAATAGGAATGATTCAAAACATAGACAGTAAGAAGAGTCAGTGTTCTTGTACGTAAGTCGGCATTGTGCATTTAGAAAATTCCGATGGAATTTCTGTGTTTCGTCGTCAATAAGAAGGTCCAAGGGATACAATAAACCTGAAGTGAAGCATCGGAATCTAAAACTGGTCTCACAGGAATGGCTCAAAACATAGACAGTAAGAACAGTCAGTCTTCTTGTACTTAAATCGGCATTGTGCCTTTTGTATTTAATTCCGATGCAATTTCCGTGTTTCATCGTCAATAAGACGGTCCAAGAGAAACAGTAACCTTGAAATGAACATCGAAATCTAAAACTGGTGTCATAGGAAACATTCAAAACGTAGACAGTAAGAAGAGTCAGTATTCTTGTACTTAAGTGGGCATTGTGCCTTTCTATTTAATTCCGATGGAATTTCTGTGTTTCATCGTCAATAAGAATGTACAAGGGATACTGTAAACGTGAAGTGAAACACCGGAATCTAAAACTGGTCTCTCAGGAAAGGTTCAAATCATAGAATTTATGAAGAGTCAGTCGTCTTCTACTTATGTCGGCATTGTGCCTTTTGTATTTAATTACGATGCAGTTTCTATGTTTTATCGTCAATAAGAAGGTCCAAGGGATACAGTAAACCTGAAGTCAAGCATCGGAATCTCAAAGTGGTCTCACAGGAAAGGTTCAAACTTAGAGAGTTAGAAGAGTCAGTCTTCTTGTACAGAAGTCGGCATTCTGCCTTTTGTATTTAATTCCGATGCAATTTCTGTGTTTCATCGTCAATAAGAAGGTCCAAGGGATACAGTCAACCTGATGTGAAGCATCGGAATCTAAAAGTGGTCTCACAGGAAAGGTTAAAATCATATACAATAAGAAGAGTCAGTCTTCTTGTACTTAAGTCGGCATTGTGGCTTTTGTATTTAATTCTGATGCAATATCTGTGTTTCATCGTCAATAAGAAAGTCAAAGGGATACAGTAAACCTGAAGTGAACATCGGAATCTAAAACTGGTCGCACAGGAAAGGCTCAAAACATAGACAGTAAGAAGAGTCAGTCTTCTTGTACTTAAGTCGGCATTGTGCCGTTTGTATTTGATTCCAATGCAATTTCTGTGTTTCATCGTCAATAAGAAGGTCCAAGGGATACAGTAAACCTGAAGTGAGGCATCGGAATTTAAAACTGGTCTTACAGGAAAGGTTCACAGCATAGACAATAAGAAGAGTCCGTCTACTTGTACTCATGTGGGCATTGAGCCATTTGTATTTAATTCCGATGCTATTTCTGTGTTTCATCGTCAATAAGAAGGTCCAAGGGATACAGTAAACCTGACGTGAAGCAGCGGAGTCTAAAACTGGTCTCAGAGGAAAGGTTCAAAGCACAAACAGTAAGAAGAGTCAGTCCTCTTGTACTTAAGTCGGCATTGTTCCTTTTGTATTTAATTCCGATGCAATTTCTGTGTTTCATCGTCAATAAGAAGGTCCAAGGTATACAGTAAACCTGAAGTGAAGCAGCGGAATCGAAAACTGGTCTCACAGGAAAGGTTAATATCCTAGACAGTAAGAAGAGTCAGTCTTTTTGTACTTAAGTCGGCATTGTGGCTTTTGTATTTAATTCTGATGCAATTTCTGTGTTTCATCGTCAATAGGAGGTCCAAGGGATTAAGTAAACCTGAATTCAACATCAAAATCTAAAACTGGTCTCACAGGAAAGGTTCAAAACATAGACAGGAAGAAGAGTCAGTCTGCTTGTACTTAAGTCTGCATTGTGCATTTTGCGTTTAATTCCGATGCAATTTCTGTGTTTCATTTTCAATAAGAAGGTGTAAGGGATACAGTAAACCAGAAGTGAAGCATCGGAAACTATAACTGGTCTCCTAGGAAAGGTCAAAACATAGACAGTAAGAAGAGTCAGTCTTCTTGTGCTTAAGTCGGCATTGTTCCTTTTGTATTAAATTCCGATGCTATTTCCGTGTTTCATCGTCAATAAGAAGGTCAAAGGGATAGAGTAAACCTGAAGTGAAGCATCGGAATCTAAAATTGGTCTCACAGGAAAGGTTCAAAACATAGACAGTAGGAAGAGTCAGTCATCTTGTACTTGAGTAAGCATTGTGCCTTTGAATTTAATTCCGATGCAATTTCTGTGTTTCATCGTCAATAAGAAGTTCCAAGAGATACAGTAATCCTGAAGTGAAGCATCGGAATCAAAAATTGGTCTCACAGGAAAGGTTCTAAACACAGACAGTAAGAAGAATCATTATTCTTGTTCCTAAGTCGGAATTGAGCCTTTTGTATTTAATCCCGATGCAATTTCTGTGTTTCATCGTCAATAAGAAGGTCAAAGGGATAGAGTAAAACTGAAGTGAGGCATCGGAATCTAAAACTGGTCTTACAGGATAGGTTCTAATAATAGACAGTAAGAAGAGTCAGTCTACTTGTACTTAAGTGGGCATTGTGCCTTTTGTATTTAATTCCGATGAAATTTCTGTGTTTCATTGTCAGTAAGTATGTCCAAGGGATACAGTAAACCTGAAGTGAAGCAATCGGAGTCTAAAACTGGTCTCAGAGGAAAGGTTCAAAACATTGACAGTAAGAAGAGTCAGTCTTCTTGTACTTAAGTCGGCATTGTTCCTTTTGAATTTAATTCCGATGCTACTTCTGTGTTTCATCGTCAATAAGGAGGTGCAAGGGATACAGTAAACCTGAAGTGAAGCATCGGAATCTAAATCTGGTCTCACTGGAATGGCTCAAAACATAGACAGTAAGAAGAGTCAGTCTTCTTGTACTTAAGTCGGCATTGTGCCTTTTGTATTTAATTCCGATGCCATTTCTGTGTTTCATCGTCAATAAGTAGGTAAAAGGGATATAGTAAACCTGAAGTGAAGCATCCGAGTGTAAAACTGGTCTCACATGAACGGTTCAAAGCATAGACAGAACGAAGAGTCAGTCATCTTGTACCTAAGTGGGCATTGTGCCTTTTGTATTTAATTCCGATGCAATTTCTCTGTTTCATCGTCAATAAGAAGGTCGAAGGGATGCAGTAAACCTGAAGTGAAGCATCGGAGTCTAAAAGTGGTCTCACAGGAAAGGTTCAATCATAGACAGTAAGAAGAGTCCGTCTTCTTGTACTTAAGTCGGCATTGTGCCTTTTGTATTTCATTCCGATGCAATTTCTGCGTTTCATCGCCAATAAGAAGGTAAAAGGGATACAGTAAAGCTGAAGTGAAGCATCGGAATTTAAAACTAGTCTCACAGGAAAGGGTTAAATCATAGGCAGTAAGAAGAGTCAGTCTCCTTGTACTTAAGTCGGAATTGTGCCTTTTGTATTTAATTCTGGTGCAATTTCTGTGTTTCATCGTCCATAAGGAAGTCCAAGGGATACAGTAAACCTGAAGTGAAGCATCGGAATCATAAACTGGTCTCTCAGGAATGGCTCAATACATAGACAGTAAGAAGAGTCTGTCATTTTGTACTTATATCGGCATTGTGCTTTTGTATTTAATTCGGATGCAATTTCTGTGTTTCATTGTCATTAAGAAAGTCCAAGGGATACAGTAAACCGGAAGTGAAGCATCGGAATCTATAACTGGTCTCACAGGAGAGGCTCAAAACATAGACAGTAAGAAGAGTCAGCCTTCATGTACTTAAGTCGGCATTGTTCCTTTTGTATTAAATTCCGATGCAATTTCTGTGTTTCATCGTCAATAAGAAGGTCCAAGTGATAGAGTAAACATGAAGTGTAGCATCGGAATCAAAAAACTGGTCCCATAGGAAAGGTTAAACATAGACAGTAAGAAGAGTCAGTCTTCTTGTACTTTAGTCGGCATTGTGTCATTTGTATTTAATTCCGATGCAATTTCTGTGTTTAATCGTCAATAACAAGGTCCAAGGGATACTGTAAACTGGAGGTGAAGCATAGGAATCTATAATTGGTCTCACAGGAATGGTTAAAAACATAGACATAAGAAGAATCAGTCTTCTTGTCCTTAAGTCGGCTTTGTGCATTTTGTATTTAGTTCCGATGGAATTTCTGTGTTTCATCGTCAATAAGAAGGTCGCCGGCGTGCAGTAAACCTGAAGTGAAGCATCGGAGTCTAAAACTGGTCTCACAGGAAAGGTTTAAGCCATAGAATGTAAGAAGAATCAGTCCTCTTGTACGTAAGTCAGCATTGTGCCCTTTGTATTTAATGTCGATGCAATTTCTGTGTTTCATCGTCAATAAGAAAGTCCAAGGGATACAGTAAACCTGAAATGAACACCGAAATCTAAAACTGGTCTCACAGGAAAGGTTCAAAACATAGACAGTAAGAAGAGTCAGTCTTCTTGTACTTAAGGCGGCATTGATCTTTTTGTATTTAATTCCGATGCAATATCTGTGTTTCATCGTCAATAAGAAGGTCCAAGGTATACAGTAAACCTGAAGTGAAGCATCGGAATCTAAAACGGGTCTCACAGGAAAGGTTAAAATCATAGACAGTAAGAAGAGTCTGTCTTCTTGTACTTAAGTCGGCATTGTGCCTTTTGTATTTAATTCTGATGCAATTTCTGTGTTTCATCGTCAATAAGGAGGTCCAAGGGGTACAGTAAACCTGAAGTGAAACTTCGGAATCTAAAACTGGTCTCACAGGAATGGTTCTAAACATAGACAGTAAGAAGAGTCAGTGTTCGTGTATTTTAGTCGGCATTGTGCCTTTTGTATTTAATTCCGATGGAATTTCTGTGTTTCATCGTCAATAAGAAGGTCCAAGGGATACAGTAAACCAGAAGTGAAGCATCGGAATTTAAAACTGGTCTTACAAAAAGGTTCAAAGCATAGACATTAAGATGAGTCAGTCTTCTTGTACTTAAGTCTGCATTGTACCTTTTGTATTTAATTCCGATGCAATATCTGTTTTTCATCGTCAATAAGAAGGTCCAAGAGATACAGTAAACCTGAAGTGAAGCAATCGGAGTCTAAAACTGGTCTCACAGGAAAGGTTCTAAACACAGACACTAAGAAGAATCATTCTTCTTGTACATCAGTTGCCATTGCGCCTTTTATATTTAATCCCGATGCAATTTCTGTGTTTCATCGTCAATAAGAAGGGCCGAGGGATACAGTAAAACTGATGTGAGGCATCGGAATCTAAAACTGGTCTCAAAGGAAAGGTTCTAAACATAGACAGTAAGAAAAGTCATTCTCCGTGCACTTAAGTCGGCATTGTGCCTTTTGCATTTAATCCCGATGCAATTTCTGTGTTTCATCGTCAGTAAGAAGGTCCAAGGGATACAGTAAACCTGAAGCGAAGCAATCGGAGTCTAAAACTGGTCTCAGAGGAAAGGTTCAAAACATTGACAGTAAGAAGAGTCAGTCTTCTTGTACTTAAGTCGGCATTGTTCCTTTTGTATTTAATTCCGATGCAATTTCTGTGTTTCATCGTCAATAAGAAGGTCCGAGGGATACAGTAAGCCTGAAGTGAAGCATCGGAATCTAAGACTGGTCTCAAAGGAAAGGTTAAAATCATAGACAGTGAGAAGAGTCAGTCTTCTTGTACTTAAGTCGGCATTGTGCCTTTTGTATTTAATCCCAATGCAATTTCTGTGTTTCATCGTCATTAAGAAGGTCCGAGTGATAAATTGAACCTGAAATCAACATCGAAATCTAAAACTGGTCTCACAGGTAAGGTTCAAAACATAGACAGTAAGAAGAGTCAGTCTCCTTGTACTTAAGTCGGAATTGTGCCTTTTGTATTTAATACCGATGCAATTTCTGTGTTTCATTGTCAACAAGAAGTTCCATGGTATACAGTAAACCGGAAGTGAAGCATCGGAATCTATAACTGGTCTCACAGGAAAGGTTCAAAACATAGACAGTAAAAAGAGTCAGTGTTCTTGTACTTAAGTCGGCATTGTGCCTTTAGTATTTAATTCCGATGGAATTCTGTGTTTCATCGTCATTAACAAGGTAAAAGGGATACAGTAAACCTGAAGTGAAGCATCCGAGTGTAAAACGGGTCTCACATGAAAGGTTCAAAGCATAGACAGTACGAAGAGACAGTCATCTTGTACCTAAGTGGGCGTTGTGCCTTTTGTATTTAATTCCGATACAATTTCTCTGTTTCATCGTCAATAAGAAGGTCGTAGGGATGCAGTAAACGTGAAGTGAAGCATCGGAGTCTAAAAGTGGTCTCACAGGAAAGGTTCAATCATAGACAGTAAGAAGAGTCCGTCTTCTTGTAGTTAAGTCGGCATTGTGCCTTTTGTATTTAATTCCGATGCAATTTCTGTGTTTCATCGTCAATATGAAGGGCTAAGGGCTGCAGTAAACCTGAAGTGAAGCATCGGAATCTAAAACTGGTCTCACAGGAAAGGTTCTAAACATAGACAGTAAGAAGAGTCAGTCTTCTTTTACTTAAGTCGGCATTGTGCCTTTTGTATATAATTCCGATCCAATTTCTGTGTTTCATCGTCAATAATAAGGTCCAAGGGATACAGTAAACCTGAAGTGAAGCATCAGAATCTAAAACTGGTCTCACAGGACAGGGTCAAATCATAGACAGTAAGAGGAGTCAGTCCTCTTGTACTTACGTCAGCATTGTGCCTTTTATAATTAATTCCGATGCAATTTCTGTGTTTCATCGTCAATAAGAAAGTCCAAGGGATACAGTAAACCTGAAATGAACACCAAAATCTAAAACTGGGTCACAGGAAAGGTTCAAAACATAGACGGTAAGAAGAGTCAGTCTTCTTGTTTATTTAATTCCGATGCAATTTCTGTGTTTCATCGTCAATAAGAAGGTCCAAGGGATACAGTTAACCGGAAGTGAAGCATCCGAATCTGTAACTGGTCTCACAGGAAAGGTTCAAAACATAGACAGTAAGAAGAGTCAGTCTTCTTGTACTTAACTCGGCATTGTTCCTTTTGTATTTAATTCCGATGCAATTTCTGTGTCATCGTCAATAAGGGGGTCCATGGAATACAGTCAACCTGAAGTGAAGCATCGGAATCTATGAATTTAACCTTTCCTGTGAGACCAGTTTTAGACAGTAAGAAGAGTCGGTCTTCTTGTACTTATGTCGGCATTGTGCCTTTTGTATTTAATTCCGATGCAATTTCTGGGTTTCATCGTCAATAAGAAGGTCCAAGGGATACAGTAACCATGAAATGAACATCGAAATCTAAAACTGGTCTCATAGGAAAGGTTCAAAACATAGACAGTGAGAAGAATCAGTCTTCTTGTACTTAAGTCGGAATTGTACCTTTAGTATTTAACTCCGATGGAATTTTGTGTTCCATCGTCAATAAGATGGTCCAAGGGATACAG
This sequence comes from Schistocerca americana, assembly GCF_021461395.2. NCBI lineage: Eukaryota > Metazoa > Arthropoda > Insecta > Orthoptera > Acrididae > Schistocerca > Schistocerca americana. The sequence goes on along the minus strand of NC_060127.1, from coordinate 206,509,204 downwards.
TAAACCGGAAGTAAGGCATCGGCATCTATAACTGGTCTCACAGGAAAGGTTCAAAACATAGGTAGTTAGAAGAGTCAGTCTTCTTGTACTTAAGTTGGCTTTGTTCGTTTTGTATTTAATTCCGACGCAATTTCTGTGTATCATCGTCAATAAGAGGGTCCAAGGGATACAGTAAACCAGAAGTGAAGCATCGGAATCTAAAACTGGTCTCACAGGTAAGGTTCAAGACGTAGACAGTAAGAAGAGTCAGTCTTCTTGTACTTAAGTCGGCATTTTGCCTTTTGTATTGAATTCCGATGCAATTTCTGTGTTTCATCGTCAATAAGAAAGTCCAAGGGATACAGTAACCCTGAAGTGAAGCATCGGAGTCTAAAACTGGTCTCACAGGAAAGGTTAAAATCATAGACAATAAGAAAAGTCAGTCTTCTTGTACTTAAGTCGGCATTGTGCCTTTTGTATTTAATTCCGATGCAATTTCTGTGTTTCATCGTCAATAAGAAGGTCCAAGATATACAGTAATCCTGAAGTGAAGCATCGGAATCAAAAACTGATCTCATAGAATAGGTTCTAAACACAGGCAGTAAGAAGAATCATTCTTTTTGTACTTAAGTCGGAATTGTGCCTTTTATATTTAATCCCGATGCAATTTCTGTGTTTTATCGTCAATAAGTAGGTCCAAGGGATACAGTAAAACTGAAGTGAGGCATCGGTATCTGAAACTGGTCTTACAGGATAGGTTCTAATAATAGACAGTAAGAAGTGTCAGTCTACTTGTACTTAAGTGGGCATTGTGCCGTTTGTATTTAATTTCGATGCAATTTCTGTGTTTCATTGTCAGTAAGAAGGTCCAAGGGATACACTAAACTTGAAGTGAAGCAATCGGAGTCTAAAACTGGTCTCAGAGGAAAGATTCAAATCATTGACAGTGAGAAAAGTCAGTCTTCTTGTACTTAAGTCGGCATTGTTCCATTTGAATTTAATTCCGATGCAATTTCTGTGTTTCATCGTCAATAAGAAGGTCCAAGGGATACAGTAAACCTGAAGTGAAGCATCGGAATCTAAAACTGGTCTAACAGGAAAGGTTAAAATCATAGACAGTAAGAAGAGTCAGTCTTCCTGTACTTAAGTCGGCATTGTGCCTTTTGTATTTAATTCTGGTGATATTTCTGTGTTTCATCGTCAATAAGGAGGTACAAGGGATACAGTAAACCTGAAGTGAAGGATCGGAATCTAAATCTGGTTTCACAGGAATGGCTCAAAACATAGACAGTAAGAAGAGTCACTCTTCTTGTACTTAAGTCGGCATTGTGCCTTTTGTATTTCATTCCGATGCAATTTCTGTGTTTCATCGTCAATAAGCAGGTAAAAGGGATACAGTAAATCTGAAGTGAAGCATCCGAGTGTAAGACTGGTCTCACATGAAAGGTTCAAACATAGACAGTACGAAGAGTCAGTCATCTTGTACCTAAGTGGGCATTGTGCCTTTTGTATTTCATTCCGATGCAATTTCTGCGTTTCATCGTCAATAAGAAGGTAAAAGGGATAGAGTAATGCTGAAGTGAAGCATCGGAATCTAAAACTGGTCTCACAGGAAAGGTTAAAATCATAGACAGTAAGAAGAGTCTGTCTTCTTGTACTTAATTCGGCATTGTGCCTTTTGTATTTAATTCTGATGCAATTTCTGTCTTTCATCGTCAATAAGGAGGTCCAAGGGATACAGTAAACCCGAAGTGAAACTTCGGAATCTAAAACTGGTCTCACAGGAATGGCTCAAAACATAGACTGTAAGAAGAGTCAGTGTTCGTGTACTTAAGTCGGCATTGTGGCTTTTGTATTTAATTCCGATGCCATTTCTGTGTTTCACCGTCATTAAGAAGGTCCAAGGGATAAAGTAAACCTGAAATGGACATCGAAATCTAAAACTGGTCTAACAGGATGGGTTCAAAACATAGACAGCAAGAAGAGTCAGTCTTCTTGTACTTATGTCGGCATTGTGACCTTTGTATTTAATTCAGATGCAATTTCTGTGTTTCATTGTCATTAAGAAAGTCCAAGGGATACAGTAAACCGGAAGTGAAGCATCGGAATCTATAACTGGTCTCACAGGAGAGGCTCAAAGCATAGACAGTAAGAAGAGATAGCCTTCATGTACTTAAATCGGCATTGTTCCTTTTGTGTTAAATTCCGATGCAATATCTGTGTTTCATCGTCAATAAGAAGATCCAAGGGATAGAGTAAACCTGAGGTGTAGCATCGGAATAAAAAACTGGTCCCATAGGAAAGGTTCAAACATAGACAGTAAGAAGAGTCAGTCTTCTTGTACTTTAGTCGGCATTGTGTCTTTTGAATCTAATTCCGATGCAATTTCTGTGTTTCATCGTCAATAACAAGGTCCAAGGGATACTGTAAACCGGAAGTGAGGCATAGGAATCTATAACTGGTCTCACAGGAATGATTCAAAACATAGACATAAGAAGAATCAGTCCTCTTGTACTTAAGTCAGTATTGTGCCCTTTGTATTTAATGCCGATGCAATTTCTGTGTTTCATCGTCAATAAGAAAGTTCAAGGGATACAGTAAACCTGATATGAACACCGAAATCTAAGACTGTTCTCACAGGAAAGGTTCAAAACATAGACAGTAAGAAGAGACAGTCTTCTTGTACTTAAGTGGGCATTGATCCTTTTGTATTTAATACCGATGCAATTTCTGTGTTTCATCGTCAAAAAGAGGGTCCTAGGTATACAGTAAACCTGAAGTGAGGCAGCGGAGTCTAAAACTGGTCTCAGAGGAAAGGTTCAAAGCATAGACAGTAAGAAGAGTCAGTCTTCTTGAACTTAAGTCTGCATTATTCCTTTTGTATTTAATTTCGATTCAATTTCTGTGTTTCATCGCCAATTAGATGGTCCAAGGTATACAGTAAACCTGAAGTGAAGCATCAAAATCTAAAACTGGTCTCACAGGAAAGGTTAAAATCATAGACAGTAAGAAGAGTCTGTCTTCTTGTACTTAAGTCAGCATTGTGCCTTTTGTATTTAATTCTGATGCAATTTCTGTGTTTCATCGTCAATAAGGAGGTCCAAGGGATACAGTAAACCGGAAGTGAAACTTCGCAATCTAAAACTGGTCTCACATCAATGGCTCAAAACATAGACATTAAGAAGAGTCAGTGTTCGTGTACTTAAGTCGGCAATGTGCCTTTTGTATTTAATTCCGATGAAATTCCTGTGGTCTCTTCCCCATTAAGAAGGTCCAAGGGATAAAGTAAAGCTGAAATGAACATCAAAATCTAAAACTGGTCTCACAGGAAAGGTTCAAAACGTAGACAGTAAGAAGAGTCAGTCTCCTTGTACTTAAGTCGGCATTGTGCCTTTTGTATTTAATTCCGATGCAATTTCTGTGTTTCATCGTCAATACGAAGGTCCAGGAGATACAGTAAACCTGACGTGAAGTATCGGAATCAAAAACTGGACTCACAGGAAAGGTTCTAAACACAGACACTAAGAAGAATCATTCTTCTTGTACTTAAGTTGGCATTGCGCCTTTTATATTTAATCACGATGCAATTTCTGTGTTTCGTCGTCAATAAGAAGGTCCAAGGTATACAGTAAACCTGAAGTGAAGCATTGGAATCTAAAACTGGTCTCACATCAATGGTTAAAATCATAGACAGTAAGAAGAGTCTGTCTTCGTGTACTTACGTCGACATTGTGCCTTTTGTATTTAATTCTGATGCAATTTCTGTGTTTCATCGTCAATAAGAAGGTCGACGGGGTGCAGTTAACCTGAAGTGAAGCATTGGAGTCTAAAACTGGTCTCACGGGAAAGGTTCAAGTCATAGAATGTAAGAAGAATCAGTCCTCTTGTACTTAAGTCAGCATTGTGCCCTTTGTATTTAATGCCGATGCAATTTCTGTGTTTCATCGTCAATAAGAAAGTCCAAGGGATACAGTAAACCTGAAATGAACACCGAAATCTAAAACTGGTCTCACAGGAAAGGTTCAAAACATAGACAGTAAGAAGAGTCAGTCTTCTTGTACTTAAGTCGGCATTGATCCTTTTGTATGTAATTCCGATGCAATTTCTGTGTTTCATCGTCAATAAGAAGGTCCAAGGTATACAGTAAACCTGAAGTGAAGCATCGGAATCTAAAACTGGTCTCACAGGAAAGGTTAAAATCATAGCCAGTAAGAAGAGACTGTCTTCTTGTACTTAAGTCGGCATTGTGCCTTTTGTATTTAATTCTGATGCAATTTCTGTGTTTCATCGTCAATAAGGAGGTCCAAGGGATACAGTAAACCTGAAGTGAAACTTCGGAATCTAAAACTAGTCTCACAGGAATGGCTCAAATCATAGACAGTAAGAAGAGTCAGTGTTCGTGTACTTAAGTCGGCATTGTGCCTTATGTATTTAATTCCGATGCAATTTCTGTGTTTCATCGTCAATAAGAAGGTCCAAGGGATACAGTAAACCTGAAGTGAGGCATCGGAATTTAAAACTGGTCTTACAGGAAAGGTTCAAAGCATAGACATTAAGAAGAGTCAGTCTACTTGTACTTAAGTGAACATTGAGCCTTTTGTATTTAATTCCGATGCTATTTCTGTGTTTCATCGTCAATAAGAAGGTCCAAGGGATACAGTAAACCTGAAGTGAAGCAGCGGAGTCTAAAACTGGTCTCAGAAGAAAGGTTCAAAGCATAGACAGTAAGAAGAGTCAGTCTTCTTGTACTTATGTCTGCATTGTTCCTTTTGTATTTAATTCCGATGCAATTTCTGTGTTTCATCGTCAATAAGAAAGTCCAAGGTATACAGTAAACCTGAAGTGAAGCATCGGAATCTAAAACTGGTCTCACAGGAAAGGTGAAAATCATAGACAGTAAGAAGAGTCTGTCTTCTTGTACTTAAGTCGGCATTGTGCCTTTTGTATTTAATTCTGATGCAATTTCTGTGTTTCTTCGCCATTAAGAAGGTCCAAGGGATAAAGTAAAGCTGAAATGAACATCAAAATCTAAAACTGGTCTCACAGGAAAGGTTCAAAACGTAGACAGTAAGAAGAGTCTGTCTTCTTGTACTTAAGTCGGCATTGTTCCTTTTGTATTTAATTCCGATGTAATTTCTGTGTTTCATCGTCAATAAGAAGGTCCAAGGGATACACTAACCCTGAAAACAACATCAAAATCTAAAACTGATACAATAGGAATGATTCAAAACATAGACAGTAAGAAGAGTCAGTGTTCTTGTACGTAAGTCGGCATTGTGCATTTAGTATTTAATTCCGATGGAATTTCTGTGTTTCATCGTCAATAAGAAGGTCCAAGGGATACAATAAACCTGAAGTGAAGCATCGGAATCTAAAACTGGTCTCACAGGAATGGCTCAAAACATAGACTGTAAGAACAGTCAGTCTTCTTGTACTTAATTCGGCATTGTGCCTTTTGTATTTAATTCCGATGCAATTTCCGTGTTTCATCGTCAATAAGACGGTCCAAGAGATACAGTAACCTTGAAATGAACATCGAAATCTAAAACTGGTGTCATAGGAAACATTCAAAACGTAGACAGTAAGAAGAGTCAGTATTCTTGTACTTAAGTGGGCATTGTGCCTTTCTATTTAATTCCGATGGAATTTCTGTGTTTCTTCGTCAATAAGAAGGTCCAAGGGATACAGTAAACCTGAAGTGAGGCATCGGAATTTAAAACTGGTCTTACAGGAAAGGTTCACAGCATAGACAATAAGAAGAGTCCGTCTACTTGTACTCATGTGGGCATTGAGCCATTTGTATTTAATTCCGATGCTATTTCTGTGTTTCATCGTCAATAAGAAGGTCCAAGGGATACAGTAAACCTGACGTGAAGCAGCGGAGTCTAAAACTGGTCTCAGAGGAAAGGTTCAAAGCACAAACAGTAAGAAGAGTCAGTCCTCTTGTACTTAAGTCGGCATTGTTCCTTTTGTATTTAATTCCGATGCAATTTCTGTGTTTCATCGTCAATAAGAAGGTCCAAGGTATACAGTAAACCTGAAGTGAAGCAGCGGAATCGAAAACTGGTCTCACAGGAAAGGTTAATATCATAGACAGTAAGAAGAGTCAGTCTTTTTGTACTTAAGTCGGCATTGTGGCTTTTGTATTTAATTCTGATGCAATTTCTGTGTTTCATCGTCAATAGGAGGTCCAAGGGATTAAGTAAACCTGAATTCAACATCAAAATCTAAAACTGGTCTCACAGGAAAGGTTCAAAACATAGACAGGAAGAAGAGTCAGTCTGCTTGTACTTAAGTCTGCATTGTGCATTTTGCGTTTAATTCCGATGCAATTTCTGTGTTTCATTCTCAATAAGAAGGTGTAAGGGATACAGTAAACCAGAAGTGAAGCATCGGAAACTATAACTGGTCTCCTAGGAAAGGTCAAAACATAGACAGTAAGAAGAGTCAGTCTTCTTGTGCTTAAGTCGGCATTGTTCCTTTTGTATTAAATTCCGACGCTATTTCCGTGTTTCATCGTCAATAAGAAGGTCAAAGGGATAGAGTAAACCTGAAGTGAAGCATCGGAATCTAAAATTGGTCTCACAGGAAAGGTTCAAAACATAGACAGTAGGAAGAGTCAGTCATCTTGTACTTGAGTAAGCATTGTGCCTTTGAATTTAATTCCGATGCAATTTCTGTGTTTCATCGTCAATAAGAAGTTCCAAGAGATACAGTAATCCTGAAGTGAAGCATCGGAATCAAAAATTGGTCTCACAGGAAAGGTTCTAAACACAGACAGTAAGAAGAATCATTATTCTTGTTCCTAAGTCGGAATTGAGCCTTTTGTATTTAATCCCGATGCAATTTCTGTGTTTCATCGTCAATAAGAAGGTCAAAGGGATAGAGTAAAACTGAAGTGAGGCATCGGAATCTAAAACTGGTCTTACAGGATAGGTTCTAATAATAGACAGTAAGAAGAGTCAGTCTACTTGTACTTAAGTGGGCATTGTGCCTTTTGTATTTAATTCCGATGAAATTTCTGTGTTTCATTGTCAGTAAGTATGTCCAAGGGATACAGTAAACCTGAAGTGAAGCAATCGGAGTCTAAAACTGGTCTCAGAGGAAAGGTTCAAAACATTGACAGTAAGAAGAGTCAGTCTTCTTGTACTTAAGTCGGCATTGTTCCTTTTGAATTTAATTCCGATGCTACTTCTGTGTTTCATCGTCAATAAGGAGGTGCAAGGGATACAGTAAACCTGAAGTGAAGCATCGGAATCTAAATCTGGTCTCACTGGAATGGCTCAAAACATAGACAGTAAGAAGAGTCAGTCTTCTTGTACTTAAGTCGGCATTGTGCCTTTTGTATTTAATTCCGATGCCATTTCTGTGTTTCATCGTCAATAAGTAGGTAAAAGGGATATAGTAAACCTGAAGTGAAGCATCCGAGTGTAAAACTGGTCTCACATGAACGGTTCAAAGCATAGACAGAACGAAGAGTCAGTCATCTTGTACCTAAGTGGGCATTGTGCCTTTTGTATTTAATTCCGATGCAATTTCTCTGTTTCATCGTCAATAAGAAGGTCGAAGGGATGCAGTAAACCTGAAGTGAAGCATCGGAGTCTAAAAGTGGTCTCACAGGAAAGGTTCAATCATAGACAGTAAGAAGAGTCCGTCTTCTTGTACTTAAGTCGGCATTGTGCCTTTTGTATTTCATTCCGATGCAATTTCTGCGTTTCATCGCCAATAAGAAGGTAAAAGGGATACAGTAAAGCTGAAGTGAAGCATCGGAATTTAAAACTAGTCTCACAGGAAAGGGTTAAATCATAGGCAGTAAGAAGAGTCAGTCTCCTTGTACTTAAGTCGGAATTGTGCCTTTTGTATTTAATTCTGGTGCAATTTCTGTGTTTCATCGTCCATAAGGAAGTCCAAGGGATACAGTAAACCTGAAGTGAAGCATCGGAATCATAAACTGGTCTCTCAGGAATGGCTCAATACATAGACAGTAAGAAGAGTCTGTCATTTTGTACTTATATCGGCATTGTGCTTTTGTATTTAATTCGGATGCAATTTCTGTGTTTCATTGTCATTAAGAAAGTCCAAGGGATACAGTAAACCGGAAGTGAAGCATCGGAATCTATAACTGGTCTCACAGGAGAGGCTCAAAACATAGACAGTAAGAAGAGTCAGCCTTCATGTACTTAAGTCGGCATTGTTCCTTTTGTATTAAATTCCGATGCAATTTCTGTGTTTCATCGTCAATAAGAAGGTCCAAGTGATAGAGTAAACATGAAGTGTAGCATCGGAATCAAAAAACTGGTCCCATAGGAAAGGTTAAACATAGACAGTAAGAAGAGTCAGTCTTCTTGTACTTTAGTCGGCATTGTGTCATTTGTATTTAATTCCGATGCAATTTCTGTGTTTAATCGTCAATAACAAGGTCCAAGGGATACTGTAAACTGGAGGTGAAGCATAGGAATCTATAACTGGTCTCACAGGAATGGTTAAAAACATAGACATAAGAAGAATCAGTCTTCTTGTCCTTAAGTCGGCTTTGTGCATTTTGTATTTAGTTCCGATGGAATTTCTGTGTTTCATCGTCAATAAGAAGGTCGCCGGCGTGCAGTAAACCTGAAGTGAAGCATCGGAGTCTAAAACTGGTCTCACAGGAAAGGTTTAAGCCATAGAATGTAAGAAGAATCAGTCCTCTTGTACGTAAGTCAGCATTGTGCCCTTTGTATTTAATGTCGATGCAATTTCTGTGTTTCATCGTCAATAAGAAAGTCCAAGGGATACAGTAAACCTGAAATGAACACCGAAATCTAAAACTGGTCTCACAGGAAAGGTTCAAAACATAGACAGTAAGAAGAGTCAGTCTTCTTGTACTTAAGGCGGCATTGATCTTTTTGTATTTAATTCCGATGCAATATCTGTGTTTCATCGTCAATAAGAAGGTCCAAGGTATACAGTAAACCTGAAGTGAAGCATCGGAATCTAAAACGGGTCTCACAGGAAAGGTTAAAATCATAGACAGTAAGAAGAGTCTGTCTTCTTGTACTTAAGTCGGCATTGTGCCTTTTGTATTTAATTCTGATGCAATTTCTGTGTTTCATCGTCAATAAGGAGGTCCAAGGGGTACAGTAAACCTGAAGTGAAACTTCGGAACCTAAAACTGGTCTCACAGGAATGGTTCTAAACATAGACAGTAAGAAGAGTCAGTGTTCGTGTATTTTAGTCGGCATTGTGCCTTTTGTATTTAATTCCGATGGAATTTCTGTGTTTCATCGTCAATAAGAAGGTCCAAGGGATACAGTAAACCAGAAGTGAAGCATCGGAATTTAAAACTGGTCTTACAAAAAGGTTCAAAGCATAGACATTAAGATGAGTCAGTCTTCTTGTACTTAAGTCTGCATTGTACCTTTTGTATTTAATTCCGATGCAATATCTGTTTTTCATCGTCAATAAGAAGGTCCAAGAGATACAGTAAACCTGAAGTGAAGCAATCGGAGTCTAAAACTGGTCTCACAGGAAAGGTTCTAAACACAGACACTAAGAAGAATCATTCTTCTTGTACATCAGTTGCCATTGCGCCTTTTATATTTAATCCCGATGCAATTTCTGTGTTTCATCGTCAATAAGAAGGGCCGAGGGATACAGTAAAACTGATGTGAGGCATCGGAATCTAAAACTGGTCTCAAAGGAAAGGTTCTAAACATAGACAGTAAGAAAAGTCATTCTCCGTGCACTTAAGTCGGCATTGTGCCTTTTGCATTTAATCCCGATGCAATTTCTGTGTTTCATCGTCAGTAAGAAGGTCCAAGGGATACAGTAAACCTGAAGCGAAGCAATCGGAGTCTAAAACTGGTCTCAGAGGAAAGGTTCAAAACATTGACAGTAAGAAGAGTCAGTCTTCTTGTACTTAAGTCGGCATTGTTCCTTTTGTATTTAATTCCGATGCAATTTCTGTGTTTCATCGTCAATAAGAAGGTCCGAGGGATACAGTAAACCTGAAGTGAAGCATCGGAATCTAAGACTGGTCTCAAAGGAAAGGTTAAAATCATAGACAGTAAGAAGAGTCAGTCTTCTTGTACTTAAGTCGGCATTGTGCCTTTTGTATTTAATCCCAATGCAATTTCTGTGTTTCATCGTCATTAAGAAGGTCCGAGTGATAAATTGAACCTGAAATCAACATCGAAATCTAAAACTGGTCTCACAGGTAAGGTTCAAAACATAGACAGTAAGAAGAGTCAGTCTCCTTGTACTTAAGTCGGAATTGTGCCTTTTGTATTTAATACCGATGCAATTTCTGTGTTTCATTGTCAACAAGAAGTTCCATGGTATACAGTAAACCGGAAGTGAAGCATCGGAATCTATAACTGGTCTCACAGGAAAGGTTCAAAACATAGACAGTAAAAAGAGTCAGTGTTCTTGTACTTAAGTCGGCATTGTGCCTTTAGTATTTAATTCCGATGGAATTCTGTGTTTCATCGTCATTAACAAGGTAAAAGGGATACAGTAAACCTGAAGTGAAGCATCCGAGTGTAAAACGGGTCTCACATGAAAGGTTCAAAGCATAGACAGTACGAAGAGACAGTCATCTTGTACCTAAGTGGGCGTTGTGCCTTTTGTATTTAATTCCGATACAATTTCTCTGTTTCATCGTCAATAAGAAGGTCGTAGGGATGCAGTAAACGTGAAGTGAAGCATCGGAGTCTAAAAGTGGTCTCACAGGAAAGGTTCAATCATAGACAGTAAGAAGAGTCCGTCTTCTTGTAGTTAAGTCGGCATTGTGCCTTTTGTATTTAATTCCGATGCAATTTCTGTGTTTCATCGTCAATATGAAGGGCTAAGGGCTGCAGTAAACCTGAAGTGAAGCATCGGAATCTAAAACTGGTCTCACTGGAATGGCTCAAAACATAGACAGTAAGAAGAGTCAGTCTTCTTGTACTTAAGTCGGCATTGTGCCTTTTGTATTTAATTCCGATGCCATTTCTGTGTTTCATCGTCAATAAGTAGGTAAAAGGGATATAGTAAACCTGAAGTGAAGCATCCGAGTGTAAAACTGGTCTCACATGAACGGTTCAAAGCATAGACAGAACGAAGAGTCAGTCATCTTGTACCTAAGTGGGCATTGTGCCTTTTGTATTTAATTCCGATGCAATTTCTCTGTTTCATCGTCAATAAGAAGGTCGAAGGGATGCAGTAAACCTGAAGTGAAGCATCGGAGTCTAAAAGTGGTCTCACAGGAAAGGTTCAATCATAGACAGTAAGAAGAGTCCGTCTTCTTGTACTTAAGTCGGCATTGTGCCTTTTGTATTTCATTCCGATGCAATTTCTGCGTTTCATCGCCAATAAGAAGGTAAAAGGGATACAGTAAAGCTGAAGTGAAGCATCGGAATTTAAAACTAGTCTCACAGGAAAGGGTTAAATCATAGGCAGTAAGAAGAGTCAGTCTCCTTGTACTTAAGTCGGAATTGTGCCTTTTGTATTTAATTCTGGTGCAATTTCTGTGTTTCATCGTCCATAAGGAAGTCCAAGGGATACAGTAAACCTGAAGTGAAGCATCGGAATCATAAACTGGTCTCTCAGGAATGGCTCAATACATAGACAGTAAGAAGAGTCTGTCATTTTGTACTTATATCGGCATTGTGCTTTTGTATTTAATTCGGATGCAATTTCTGTGTTTCATTGTCATTAAGAAAGTCCAAGGGATACAGTAAACCGGAAGTGAAGCATCGGAATCTATAACTGGTCTCACAGGAGAGGCTCAAAACATAGACAGTAAGAAGAGTCAGCCTTCATGTACTTAAGTCGGCATTGTTCCTTTTGTATTAAATTCCGATGCAATTTCTGTGTTTCATCGTCAATAAGAAGGTCCAAGTGATAGAGTAAACATGAAGTGTAGCATCGGAATCAAAAAACTGGTCCCATAGGAAAGGTTAAACATAGACAGTAAGAAGAGTCAGTCTTCTTGTACTTTAGTCGGCATTGTGTCATTTGTATTTAATTCCGATGCAATTTCTGTGTTTAATCGTCAATAACAAGGTCCAAGGGATACTGTAAACTGGAGGTGAAGCATAGGAATCTATAACTGGTCTCACAGGAATGGTTAAAAACATAGACATAAGAAGAATCAGTCTTCTTGTCCTTAAGTCGGCTTTGTGCATTTTGTATTTAGTTCCGATGGAATTTCTGTGTTTCATCGTCAATAAGAAGGTCGCCGGCGTGCAGTAAACCTGAAGTGAAGCATCGGAGTCTAAAACTGGTCTCACAGGAAAGGTTTAAGCCATAGAATGTAAGAAGAATCAGTCCTCTTGTACGTAAGTCAGCATTGTGCCCTTTGTATTTAATGTCGATGCAATTTCTGTGTTTCATCGTCAATAAGAAAGTCCAAGGGATACAGTAAACCTGAAATGAACACCGAAATCTAAAACTGGTCTCACAGGAAAGGTTCAAAACATAGACAGTAAGAAGAGTCAGTCTTCTTGTACTTAAGGCGGCATTGATCTTTTTGTATTTAATTCCGATGCAATATCTGTGTTTCATCGTCAATAAGAAGGTCCAAGGTATACAGTAAACCTGAAGTGAAGCATCGGAATCTAAAACGGGTCTCACAGGAAAGGTTAAAATCATAGACAGTAAGAAGAGTCTGTCTTCTTGTACTTAAGTCGGCATTGTGCCTTTTGTATTTAATTCTGATGCAATTTCTGTGTTTCATCGTCAATAAGGAGGTCCAAGGGGTACAGTAAACCTGAAGTGAAACTTCGGAACCTAAAACTGGTCTCACAGGAATGGTTCTAAACATAGACAGTAAGAAGAGTCAGTGTTCGTGTATTTTAGTCGGCATTGTGCCTTTTGTATTTAATTCCGATGGAATTTCTGTGTTTCATCGTCAATAAGAAGGTCCAAGGGATACAGTAAACCAGAAGTGAAGCATCGGAATTTAAAACTGGTCTTACAAAAAGGTTCAAAGCATAGACATTAAGATGAGTCAGTCTTCTTGTACTTAAGTCTGCATTGTACCTTTTGTATTTAATTCCGATGCAATATCTGTTTTTCATCGTCAATAAGAAGGTCCAAGAGATACAGTAAACCTGAAGTGAAGCAATCGGAGTCTAAAACTGGTCTCACAGGAAAGGTTCTAAACACAGACACTAAGAAGAATCATTCTTCTTGTACATCAGTTGCCATTGCGCCTTTTATATTTAATCCCGATGCAATTTCTGTGTTTCATCGTCAATAAGAAGGGCCGAGGGATACAGTAAAACTGATGTGAGGCATCGGAATCTAAAACTGGTCTCAAAGGAAAGGTTCTAAACATAGACAGTAAGAAAAGTCATTCTCCGTGCACTTAAGTCGGCATTGTGCCTTTTGCATTTAATCCCGATGCAATTTCTGTGTTTCATCGTCAGTAAGAAGGTCCAAGGGATACAGTAAACCTGAAGCGAAGCAATCGGAGTCTAAAACTGGTCTCAGAGGAAAGGTTCAAAACATTGACAGTAAGAAGAGTCAGTCTTCTTGTACTTAAGTCGGCATTGTTCCTTTTGTATTTAATTCCGATGCAATTTCTGTGTTTCATCGTCAATAAGAAGGTCCGAGGGATACAGTAAACCTGAAGTGAAGCATCGGAATCTAAGACTGGTCTCAAAGGAAAGGTTAAAATCATAGACAGTAAGAAGAGTCAGTCTTCTTGTACTTAAGTCGGCATTGTGCCTTTTGTATTTAATCCCAATGCAATTTCTGTGTTTCATCGTCATTAAGAAGGTCCGAGTGATAAATTGAACCTGAAATCAACATCGAAATCTAAAACTGGTCTCACAGGTAAGGTTCAAAACATAGACAGTAAGAAGAGTCAGTCTCCTTGTACTTAAGTCGGAATTGTGCCTTTTGTATTTAATACCGATGCAATTTCTGTGTTTCATTGTCAACAAGAAGTTCCATGGTATACAGTAAACCGGAAGTGAAGCATCGGAATCTATAACTGGTCTCACAGGAAAGGTTCAAAACATAGACAGTAAAAAGAGTCAGTGTTCTTGTACTTAAGTCGGCATTGTGCCTTTAGTATTTAATTCCGATGGAATTCTGTGTTTCATCGTCATTAACAAGGTAAAAGGGATACAGTAAACCTGAAGTGAAGCATCCGAGTGTAAAACGGGTCTCACATGAAAGGTTCAAAGCATAGACAGTACGAAGAGACAGTCATCTTGTACCTAAGTGGGCGTTGTGCCTTTTGTATTTAATTCCGATACAATTTCTCTGTTTCATCGTCAATAAGAAGGTCGTAGGGATGCAGTAAACGTGAAGTGAAGCATCGGAGTCTAAAAGTGGTCTCACAGGAAAGGTTCAATCATAGACAGTAAGAAGAGTCCGTCTTCTTGTAGTTAAGTCGGCATTGTGCCTTTTGTATTTAATTCCGATGCAATTTCTGTGTTTCATCGTCAATATGAAGGGCTAAGGGCTGCAGTAAACCTGAAGTGAAGCATCGGAATCTAAAACTGGTCTCACTGGAATGGCTCAAAACATAGACAGTAAGAAGAGTCAGTCTTCTTGTACTTAAGTCGGCATTGTGCCTTTTGTATTTAATTCCGATGCCATTTCTGTGTTTCATCGTCAATAAGTAGGTAAAAGGGATATAGTAAACCTGAAGTGAAGCATCCGAGTGTAAAACTGGTCTCACATGAACGGTTCAAAGCATAGACAGAACGAAGAGTCAGTCATCTTGTACCTAAGTGGGCATTGTGCCTTTTGTATTTAATTCCGATGCAATTTCTCTGTTTCATCGTCAATAAGAAGGTCGAAGGGATGCAGTAAACCTGAAGTGAAGCATCGGAGTCTAAAAGTGGTCTCACAGGAAAGGTTCAATCATAGACAGTAAGAAGAGTCCGTCTTCTTGTACTTAAGTCGGCATTGTGCCTTTTGTATTTCATTCCGATGCAATTTCTGCGTTTCATCGCCAATAAGAAGGTAAAAGGGATACAGTAAAGCTGAAGTGAAGCATCGGAATTTAAAACTAGTCTCACAGGAAAGGGTTAAATCATAGGCAGTAAGAAGAGTCAGTCTCCTTGTACTTAAGTCGGAATTGTGCCTTTTGTATTTAATTCTGGTGCAATTTCTGTGTTTCATCGTCCATAAGGAAGTCCAAGGGATACAGTAAACCTGAAGTGAAGCATCGGAATCATAAACTGGTCTCTCAGGAATGGCTCAATACATAGACAGTAAGAAGAGTCTGTCATTTTGTACTTATATCGGCATTGTGCTTTTGTATTTAATTCGGATGCAATTTCTGTGTTTCATTGTCATTAAGAAAGTCCAAGGGATACAGTAAACCGGAAGTGAAGCATCGGAATCTATAACTGGTCTCACAGGAGAGGCTCAAAACATAGACAGTAAGAAGAGTCAGCCTTCATGTACTTAAGTCGGCATTGTTCCTTTTGTATTAAATTCCGATGCAATTTCTGTGTTTCATCGTCAATAAGAAGGTCCAAGTGATAGAGTAAACATGAAGTGTAGCATCGGAATCAAAAAACTGGTCCCATAGGAAAGGTTAAACATAGACAGTAAGAAGAGTCAGTCTTCTTGTACTTTAGTCGGCATTGTGTCATTTGTATTTAATTCCGATGCAATTTCTGTGTTTAATCGTCAATAACAAGGTCCAAGGGATACTGTAAACTGGAGGTGAAGCATAGGAATCTATAACTGGTCTCACAGGAATGGTTAAAAACATAGACATAAGAAGAATCAGTCTTCTTGTCCTTAAGTCGGCTTTGTGCATTTTGTATTTAGTTCCGATGGAATTTCTGTGTTTCATCGTCAATAAGAAGGTCGCCGGCGTGCAGTAAACCTGAAGTGAAGCATCGGAGTCTAAAACTGGTCTCACAGGAAAGGTTTAAGCCATAGAATGTAAGAAGAATCAGTCCTCTTGTACGTAAGTCAGCATTGTGCCCTTTGTATTTAATGTCGATGCAATTTCTGTGTTTCATCGTCAATAAGAAAGTCCAAGGGATACAGTAAACCTGAAATGAACACCGAAATCTAAAACTGGTCTCACAGGAAAGGTTCAAAACATAGACAGTAAGAAGAGTCAGTCTTCTTGTACTTAAGGCGGCATTGATCTTTTTGTATTTAATTCCGATGCAATATCTGTGTTTCATCGTCAATAAGAAGGTCCAAGGTATACAGTAAACCTGAAGTGAAGCATCGGAATCTAAAACGGGTCTCACAGGAAAGGTTAAAATCATAGACAGTAAGAAGAGTCTGTCTTCTTGTACTTAAGTCGGCATTGTGCCTTTTGTATTTAATTCTGATGCAATTTCTGTGTTTCATCGTCAATAAGGAGGTCCAAGGGGTACAGTAAACCTGAAGTGAAACTTCGGAACCTAAAACTGGTCTCACAGGAATGGTTCTAAACATAGACAGTAAGAAGAGTCAGTGTTCGTGTATTTTAGTCGGCATTGTGCCTTTTGTATTTAATTCCGATGGAATTTCTGTGTTTCATCGTCAATAAGAAGGTCCAAGGGATACAGTAAACCAGAAGTGAAGCATCGGAATTTAAAACTGGTCTTACAAAAAGGTTCAAAGCATAGACATTAAGATGAGTCAGTCTTCTTGTACTTAAGTCTGCATTGTACCTTTTGTATTTAATTCCGATGCAATATCTGTTTTTCATCGTCAATAAGAAGGTCCAAGAGATACAGTAAACCTGAAGTGAAGCAATCGGAGTCTAAAACTGGTCTCACAGGAAAGGTTCTAAACACAGACACTAAGAAGAATCATTCTTCTTGTACATCAGTTGCCATTGCGCCTTTTATATTTAATCCCGATGCAATTTCTGTGTTTCATCGTCAATAAGAAGGGCCGAGGGATACAGTAAAACTGATGTGAGGCATCGGAATCTAAAACTGGTCTCAAAGGAAAGGTTCTAAACATAGACAGTAAGAAAAGTCATTCTCCGTGCACTTAAGTCGGCATTGTGCCTTTTGCATTTAATCCCGATGCAATTTCTGTGTTTCATCGTCAGTAAGAAGGTCCAAGGGATACAGTAAACCTGAAGCGAAGCAATCGGAGTCTAAAACTGGTCTCAGAGGAAAGGTTCAAAACATTGACAGTAAGAAGAGTCAGTCTTCTTGTACTTAAGTCGGCATTGTTCCTTTTGTATTTAATTCCGATGCAATTTCTGTGTTTCATCGTCAATAAGAAGGTCCGAGGGATACAGTAAACCTGAAGTGAAGCATCGGAATCTAAGACTGGTCTCAAAGGAAAGGTTAAAATCATAGACAGTAAGAAGAGTCAGTCTTCTTGTACTTAAGTCGGCATTGTGCCTTTTGTATTTAATCCCAATGCAATTTCTGTGTTTCATCGTCATTAAGAAGGTCCGAGTGATAAATTGAACCTGAAATCAACATCGAAATCTAAAACTGGTCTCACAGGTAAGGTTCAAAACATAGACAGTAAGAAGAGTCAGTCTCCTTGTACTTAAGTCGGAATTGTGCCTTTTGTATTTAATACCGATGCAATTTCTGTGTTTCATTGTCAACAAGAAGTTCCATGGTATACAGTAAACCGGAAGTGAAGCATCGGAATCTATAACTGGTCTCACAGGAAAGGTTCAAAACATAGACAGTAAAAAGAGTCAGTGTTCTTGTACTTAAGTCGGCATTGTGCCTTTAGTATTTAATTCCGATGGAATTCTGTGTTTCATCGTCATTAACAAGGTAAAAGGGATACAGTAAACCTGAAGTGAAGCATCCGAGTGTAAAACGGGTCTCACATGAAAGGTTCAAAGCATAGACAGTACGAAGAGACAGTCATCTTGTACCTAAGTGGGCGTTGTGCCTTTTGTATTTAATTCCGATACAATTTCTCTGTTTCATCGTCAATAAGAAGGTCGTAGGGATGCAGTAAACGTGAAGTGAAGCATCGGAGTCTAAAAGTGGTCTCACAGGAAAGGTTCAATCATAGACAGTAAGAAGAGTCCGTCTTCTTGTAGTTAAGTCGGCATTGTGCCTTTTGTATTTAATTCCGATGCAATTTCTGTGTTTCATCGTCAATATGAAGGGCTAAGGGCTGCAGTAAACCTGAAGTGAAGCATCGGAATCTAAAACTGGTCTCACAGGAAAGGTTCTAAACATAGACAGTAAGAAGAGTCAGTCTTCTTTTACTTAAGTCGGCATTGTGCCTTTTGTATATAATTCCGATCCAATTTCTGTGTTTCATCGTCAATAATAAGGTCCAAGGGATACAGTAAACCTGAAGTGAAGCATCAGAATCTAAAACTGGTCTCACAGGACAGGGTCAAATCATAGACAGTAAGAGGAGTCAGTCCTCTTGTACTTACGTCAGCATTGTGCCTTTTATATTTAATTCCGATGCAATTTCTGTGTTTCATCGTCAATAAGAAAGTCCAAGGGATACAGTAAACCTGAAATGAACACCAAAATCTAAAACTGGGTCACAGGAAAGGTTCAAAACATAGACGGTAAGAAGAGTCAGTCTTCTTGTTTATTTAATTCCGATGCAATTTCTGTGTTTCATCGTCAATAAGAAGGTCCAAGGGATACAGTTAACCGGAAGTGAAGCATCCGAATCTGTAACTGGTCTCACAGGAAAGGTTCAAAACATAGACAGTAAGAAGAGTCAGTCTTCTTGTACTTAACTCGGCATTGTTCCTTTTGTATTTAATTCCGATGCAATTTCTGTGTCATCGTCAATAAGGGGGTCCATGGAATACAGTCAACCTGAAGTGAAGCATCGGAATCTATGAATTTAACCTTTCCTGTGAGACCAGTTTTAGACAGTAAGAAGAGTCGGTCTTCTTGTACTTATGTCGGCATTGTGCCTTTTGTATTTAATTCCGATGCAATTTCTGGGTTTCATCGTCAATAAGAAGGTCCAAGGGATACAGTAACCATGAAATGAACATCGAAATCTAAAACTGGTCTCATAGGAAAGGTTCAAAACATAGACAGTGAGAAGAATCAGTCTTCTTGTACTTAAGTCGGAATTGTACCTTTAGTATTTAACTCCGATGGAATTTTGTGTTCCATCGTCAATAAGATGGTCCAAGGGATACAGTAAACCGGAAGTAAGGCATCGGCATCTATAACTGGTCTCACAGGAAAGGTTCAAAACATAGGTAGTTAGAAGAGTCAGTCTTCTTGTACTTAAGTTGGCTTTGTTCGTTTTGTATTTAATTCCGACGCAATTTCTGTGTATCATCGTCAATAAGAGGGTCCAAGGGATACAGTAAACCAGAAGTGAAGCATCGGAATCTAAAACTGGTCTCACAGGTAAGGTTCAAGACGTAGACAGTAAGAAGAGTCAGTCTTCTTGTACTTAAGTCGGCATTTTGCCTTTTGTATTGAATTCCGATGCAATTTCTGTGTTTCATCGTCAATAAGAAAGTCCAAGGGATACAGTAACCCTGAAGTGAAGCATCGGAGTCTAAAACTGGTCTCACAGGAAAGGTTAAAATCATAGACAATAAGAAAAGTCAGTCTTCTTGTACTTAAGTCGGCATTGTGCCTTTTGTATTTAATTCCGATGCAATTTCTGTGTTTCATCGCCAATAAGAAGGTCCAAGATATACAGTAATCCTGAAGTGAAGCATCGGAATCAAAAACTGATCTCATAGAATAGGTTCTAAACACAGACAGTAAGAAGAATCATTCTTTTTGTACTTAAGTCGGAATTGTGCCTTTTGTATTTAATCCCGATGCAATTTCTGTGTTTTATCGTCAATAAGTAGGTCCAAGGGATACAGTAAAACTGAAGTGAGGCATCGGTATCTGAAACTGGTCTTACAGGATAGGTTCTAATAATAGACAGTAAGAAGTGTCAGTCTACTTGTACTTAAGTGGGCATTGTGCCGTTTGTATTTAATTTCGATGCAATTTCTGTGTTTCATTGTCAGTAAGAAGGTCCAAGGGATACACTAAACTTGAAGTGAAGCAATCGGAGTCTAAAACTGGTCTCAGAGGAAAGATTCAAATCATTGACAGTGAGAAAAGTCAGTCTTCTTGTACTTAAGTCGGCATTGTTCCATTTGAATTTAATTCCGATGCAATTTCTGTGTTTCATCGTCAATAAGAAGGTCCAAGGGATACAGTAAACCTGAAGTGAAGCATCGGAATCTAAAACTGGTCTAACAGGAAAGGTTAAAATCATAGACAGTAAGAAGAGTCAGTCTTCCTGTACTTAAGTCGGCATTGTGCCTTTTGTATTTAATTCTGGTGCTATTTCTGTGTTTCATCGTCAATAAGGAGGTACAAGGGATACAGTAAACCTGAAGTGAAGGATCGGAATCTAAATCTGGTTTCACAGGAATGGCTCAAAACATAGACAGTAAGAAGAGTCAGTCTTCTTGTACTTAAGTCGGCATTGTGCCTTTTGTATTTCATTCCGATGCAATTTCTGTGTTTCATCGTCAATAAGCAGGTAAAAGGGATACAGTAAATCTGAAGTGAAGCATCCGAGTGTAAAACTGGTCTCACATGAAAGGTTCAAACATAGACAGTACGAAGAGTCAGTCATCTTGTACCTAAGTGGGCATTGTGCCTTTTGTATTTCATTCCGATGCAATTTCTGCGTTTCATCGTCAATAAGAAGGTAAAAGGTATAGAGTAATGCTGAAGTGAAGCATCGGAATCTAAAACTGGTCTCACAGGAAAGGTTAAAATCATAGACAGTAAGAAGAGTCTGTCTTCTTGTACTTAATTCGGCATTGTGCCTTTTGTATTTAATTCTGATGCAATTTCTGTCTTTCATCGTCAATAAGGAGGTCCAAGGGATACAGTAAACCCGAAGTGAAACTTCGGAATCTAAAACTGGTCTCACAGGAATGGCTCAAAACATAGACTGTAAGAAGAGTCAGTGTTCGTGTACTTAAGTCGGCATTGTGGCTTTTGTATTTAATTCCGATGCCATTTCTGTGTTTCACCGTCATTAAGAAGGTCCAAGGGATAAAGTAAACCTGAAATGGACATCGAAATCTAAAACTGGTCTAACAGGATGGGTTCAAAACATAGACAGCAAGAAGAGTCAGTCTTCTTGTACTTATGTCGGCATTGTGACCTTTGTATTTAATTCAGATGCAATTTCTGTGTTTCATTGTCATTAAGAAAGTCCAAGGGATACAGTAAACCGGAAGTGAAGCATCGGAATCTATAACTGGTCTCACAGGAGAGGCTCAAAGCATAGACAGTAAGAAGAGATAGCCTTCATGTACTTAAATCGGCATTGTTCCTTTTGTGTTAAATTCCGATGCAATATCTGTGTTTCATCGTCAATAAGAAGATCCAAGGGATAGAGTAAACCTGAGGTGTAGCATCGGAATAAAAAACTGGTCCCATAGGAAAGGTTCAAACATAGACAGTAAGAAGAGTCAGTCTTCTTGTACTTTAGTCGGCATTGTGTCTTTTGAATCAAATTCCGATGCAATTTCTGTGTTTCATCGTCAATAACAAGGTCCAAGGGATACTGTAAACCGGAAGTGAGGCACAGGAATCTATAACTGGTCTCACAGGAATGATTCAAAACATAGACATAAGAAGAATCAGTCCTCTTGTACTTAAGTCAGTATTGTGCCCTTTGTATTTAATGCCGATGCAATTTCTGTGTTTCATCGTCAATAAGAAAGTTCAAGGGATACAGTAAACCTGATATGAACACCGAAATCTAAGACTGTTCTCACAGGAAAGGTTCAAAACATAGACAGTAAGAAGAGACAGTCTTCTTGTACTTAAGTGGGCATTGATCCTTTTGTATTTAATACCGATGCAATTTCTGTGTTTCATCGTCAATAAGAGGGTCCTAGGTATACAGTAAACCTGAAGTGAGGCAGCGGAGTCTAAAACTGGTCTCAGAGGAAAGGTTCAAAGCATAGACAGTAAGAAGAGTCAGTCTTCTTGAACTTAAGTCTGCATTATTCCTTTTGTATTTAATTTCGATTCAATTTCTGTGTTTCATCGCCAATTAGATGGTCCAAGGTATACAGTAAACCTGAAGTGAAGCATCAAAATCTAAAACTGGTCTCACAGGAAAGGTTAAAATCATAGACAGTAAGAAGAGTCTGTCTTCTTGTACTTAAGTCAGCATTGTGCCTTTTGTATTTAATTCTGATGCAATTTCTGTGTTTCATCGTCAATAAGGAGGTCCAAGGGATACAGTAAACCGGAAGTGAAACTTCGCAATCTAAAACTGGTCTCACATCAATGGCTCAAAACATAGACATTAAGAAGAGTCAGTGTTCGTGTACTTAAGTCGGCAATGTGCCTTTTGTATTTAATTCCGATGAAATTCCTGTGGTCTCTTCCCCATTAAGAAGGTCCAAGGGATAAAGTAAAGCTGAAATGAACATCAAAATCTAAAACTGGTCTCACAGGAAAGGTTCAAAACGTAGACAGTAAGAAGAGTCAGTCTCCTTGTACTTAAGTCGGCATTGTGCCTTTTGTATTTAATTCCGATGCAATTTCTGTGTTTCATCGTCAATACGAAGGTCCAGGAGATACAGTAAACCTGACGTGAAGTATCGGAATCAAAAACTGGACTCACAGGAAAGGTTCTAAACACAGACACTAAGAAGAATCATTCTTCTTGTACTTAAGTTGGCATTGCGCCTTTTATATTTAATCACGATGCAATTTCTGTGTTTCGTCGTCAATAAGAAGGTCCAAGGTATACAGTAAACCTGAAGTGAAGCATTGGAATCTAAAACTGGTCTCACATCAATGGTTAAAATCATAGACAGTAAGAAGAGTCTGTCTTCGTGTACTTACGTCGACATTGTGCCTTTTGTATTTAATTCTGATGCAATTTCTGTGTTTCATCGTCAATAAGAAGGTCGACGGGGTGCAGTTAACCTGAAGTGAAGCATTGGAGTCTAAAACTGGTCTCACGGGAAAGGTTCAAGTCATAGAATGTAAGAAGAATCAGTCCTCTTGTACTTAAGTCAGCATTGTGCCCTTTGTATTTAATGCCGATGCAATTTCTGTGTTTCATCGTCAATAAGAAAGTCCAAGGGATACAGTAAACCTGAAATGAACACCGAAATCTAAAACTGGTCTCACAGGAAAGGTTCAAAACATAGACAGTAAGAAGAGTCAGTCTTCTTGTACTTAAGTCGGCATTGATCCTTTTGTATGTAATTCCGATGCAATTTCTGTGTTTCATCGTCAATAAGAAGGTCCAAGGTATACAGTAAACCTGAAGTGAAGCATCGGAATCTAAAACTGGTCTCACAGGAAAGGTTAAAATCATAGCCAGTAAGAAGAGACTGTCTTCTTGTACTTAAGTCGGCATTGTGCCTTTTGTATTTAATTCTGATGCAATTTCTGTGTTTCATCGTCAATAAGGAGGTCCAAGGGATACAGTAAACCTGAAGTGAAACTTCGGAATCTAAAACTAGTCTCACAGGAATGGCTCAAATCATAGACAGTAAGAAGAGTCAGTGTTCGTGTACTTAAGTCGGCATTGTGCCTTATGTATTTAATTCCGATGCAATTTCTGTGTTTCATCGTCAATAAGAAGGTCCAAGGGATACAGTAAACCTGAAGTGAGGCATCGGAATTTAAAACTGGTCTTACAGGAAAGGTTCAAAGCATAGACATTAAGAAGAGTCAGTCTACTTGTACTTAAGTGAACATTGAGCCTTTTGTATTTAATTCCGATGCTATTTCTGTGTTTCATCGTCAATAAGAAGGTCCAAGGGATACAGTAAACCTGAAGTGAAGCAGCGGAGTCTAAAACTGGTCTCAGAAGAAAGGTTCAAAGCATAGACAGTAAGAAGAGTCAGTCTTCTTGTACTTATGTCTGCATTGTTCCTTTTGTATTTAATTCCGATGCAATTTCTGTGTTTCATCGTCAATAAGAAAGTCCAAGGTATACAGTAAACCTGAAGTGAAGCATCGGAATCTAAAACTGGTCTCACAGGAAAGGTGAAAATCATAGACAGTAAGAAGATTCTGTCTTCTTGTACTTAAGTCGGCATTGTGCCTTTTGTATTTAATTCTGATGCAATTTCTGTGTTTCATCGTCAATAAGGAGGTCCAAGGGATACAGTAAACCTGAAGTGAAACTTCGGAATCTAAAACTGGTCTCACAGGAATGGCTCAAAGCATAGACAGTAAGAAGAGTCAGTGTTCGTGTACTTAAGTCGGCATTGTGCCTTTTGTAATTAATCCCGATGAAATTTCTGTGTTTCTTCGCCATTAAGAAAGTCCAAGGGATAAAGTAAAGCTGAAATGAACATCAAAATCTAAAACTGGTCTCACAGGAAAGGTTCAAAACGTAGACAGTAAGAAGAGTCAGTCTCCTTGTACTTAAGTCAGCATTGTGCCTTTTGTATTTAATTCCGATGCAATTTCTGTGTTTCATCGTCAATAAGAAGGTCCAAGAGATACAGTAAACCTGAAGTGAAGCATCGGAATCAAAAACTGGTCTCACCGGAAAGGTTCTAAACACAGACACTAAGAAGAATCATTCTTCTTGTACTTAAGTTGGCATTGCGCCTTTTATATTTAATCCCGATGCAATATCTGTGTTTCATCGTCAATAAGAATGTCCAAGGGATACAGTAAAACTGATGTGAGGCATCGGAATCTAAAACTGGTCTTACAGGAAAGATTCTAATGATAGACAGTAAGAAGAGTCAGTTTACTTGTACTTAAGTGGGCATTGTGCCTTTTGTATTTAATTCCGATGCAATATCTGTATATC
This sequence comes from Schistocerca americana, assembly GCF_021461395.2. NCBI lineage: Eukaryota > Metazoa > Arthropoda > Insecta > Orthoptera > Acrididae > Schistocerca > Schistocerca americana. The sequence goes on along the minus strand of NC_060127.1, from coordinate 206,484,535 downwards.
ATCGTCAATATGAAGGTCCAAGGGATGCAGTAAACCTGAAGTGAAGTATCGGAATATAAAACTGGTCTCACAGGAAAGGTTCAAATCTAAGACAGTACGAAGAGTCAGTCTTCTTCTTCTTAAGTCGCCATTGTTCCTTTTGCATTTATTTCCGATGCAATTTCTGTGTTTCATCGTCAATAAGAAGGTCCAAGTGATACAGTAAACCTGAGGGGAAGCATCGGAATCTAAAACAGGTCTCACAGGAAAGATTCAAATCAGAGACAAAAGGAGAATCAGTCTTCCTGGTGTTAAGTCGGCATTGTGAACTTGGTATTTAATTCCGATGCAATTTCTGTGTTTCGTCGTCAATAAGAAGGTCCAAGGGATACAGTAACCTGAAGTGAAGCATCGGAATCTAAAACTGGTCTCACAGGAAAGGTTAAAATCATAGACAGTAAGAAGAGTGAGTCTTCTAGTACTTAAGTCGGCATTGTGCCTTTCGTAGTTAAATCTGATGCAATTCCTGTGTTTTATCGTCAATAAGAAAGTCCAAGGGATACAGTAAAATTGAAGTGAAGCATCGGAATCCAAAACTGGTCTCACAGGAATGGCTCAAACATTGACAGTAAGAAGTGTCAGTCTTCTTGTACTTAAGTCGGAATTGTGCCTTTTCTATTTAATTCCGATGCAGTTTCTGTGTTTCATCGTCAGTAAGAAGGCCCAAGGGATACAGTAACCCTGAAATGAAAATCGAAAGCTAAGACTGGTCTCATAGGAAAGGTTCAAAACTTAGACAGTAAGAAGAGTCAGTCTTCTTGTACTTAAGTCAGCATTGTGCCATTTGTATTTAATTCCGATGCAATTTCTGTGTTTCGTCGTCAATAAGAAGGTCCAAGAGATACAGTAAATCTGTAGTGAAGCATCGGAATCTAAAACTGGTCTCACAGGAAAGGTTTAAAACATAGAAAATAAGAATAGTCATTCTTCTTGTACATAAGTCGGCATTGTTCCTTTTGTATTTAATTCCGATGCAATTTCTGTGTTTCATCGTCAATAAGAATGTCCAAGGGATACAGTCAACCTGAAGTGAAGCATCGGAATCTAAAACTGCTCTCACAGGAAAGGTTAAAATCATAGACAGTAAGAAGAGTAAGTCTTGTTGCACTTAAGTCGGCATTGTGCGTCGTGTATTTAATTCTGATGCAATTTCCGTGTTTTATCGTCAATAAGAAGGTCCAAGGGATACGGTAAACCTGAAGTGAAGCATCGGAACCTAAAACTGGTCTCACAGGAATGGCTCAAAGCATAGACAGTAAGAAGAGTCAGTCTTCTTGTACTTAAATCTCCATTGTGCCTTTTGTATTTAATTCTGATGCAATTTCTGTGTTTCGTCGTCAATAAGAAGGTCCAAGAAATACAGTAAACCTGAAGTGAAGCATCGGAATCTAAAACCGGTCTCACTGGAAAGGTTAAAATCATAGACAGTAAGAAGAGTGAGTCTTCTTGTACTTAAGTTGCCATTCTGCCTTTTACACTTAATTCTGATGCAATTTCTGTGTTTTATCGTCAATAAGAAGTTCCAAGGGATACGGTAAACCTGAAGTGAAGCATATGAATCTAAAACTGGTCTCACAGGAATGGTTCAAAACATAGACAGTAAGAAGAGTCAGCCTTCTTGTACTTAAATCGGCATTGTGCATTTTGTATTTAATTCCGATGCAATTTCTGTGTCTCATCCTCAATAAGAGGGTCCAAGAGATACAGTAACCTTGAAATGAACAACGAAATCTAAAACTGGTATCATAGGAAAGATTCAAAACATAGACAGTAAGAAGAGTCAGTGTTCTTGTACTTAAGTGGGCATTGTGCCTTTTGTATTTAATTCCGTTGGAATTTCTGTGTTTCATCGTCAATAAGAATGTACAAGGGATACAGTAAACCTGAAGTGAAGCATCGGAGTCTAAAATTGGTCTCACAGGAAAGGTTCAATCATAGACAGTAAGAACAGTCAGTCTACTTGTACTTAAATCGGCATTGTGCCTTTTGTATTCCATTCCGATGCAATTTCTGTGTTTCCTCGTCAATAAGAAGGTCCAAGGGATGCAGTAAACCTGAAATGAAGTATCGGAATATAAAACTGATCTCACAGGAAAGGTTCAAAACTAAGACAGTACAAAGAGTCAGTCTTCTTCTTCTTATGTCGGCATTGTTCCTGTTGCATTTATTTCCGATGCAATTTCTGTGTTTCATCGTCAATAAGAATGTCCATGTGATACAGTAAACCTGAGGGGAAGCATCGGAATCTAAAACTGGTCTCACAGGAAAGGTTCAAATCAGAGACAAAAGGAGAATCAGTCTTCCTGGTGTTAGGTCGGCATTGTGCACTTTGTATTTAATTCCGATGCAATTTCTATGTTTCGTCGTCAATAAGAAGGTCCAAAGGATACTGTACACCGGAAGTGAAACATCGGAATCTATAACTGGTCTCACAGGAAAGGTTCAAAACATAGAGAGTAAGAAGAACCAGTCTTCTTGTACTTATGTCGGCATTGTACCTTTTGTATTTAATTCCGATGCAATTTCAGTGGTTCATCGTGAATAAGAAGGTCCAAGGGATACAGTAACCTGAAGTGAAGCATCGGAATCTAAAACTGGTCTCACAGGAAAGGTTAAAATCATAGACAGTAAGAAGAGTGAGTCTTCTTGTACTTAAGTCGGCATTGTGCCTTTCGCAGTTAAATCTGATGCAATTCCTGTGTTTTATAGTCAATAAGAAGGTCCAAGGGATACAGTAAACCTGAAGTGAAGCATCGGAATCCAAAACTGGTCTCACAGGAATGGCTCAAATCATAGACAGTAAGAAGTGTCAGTCTTCTTGTACTTAAGTCAGAATTGTGCCTTTTGTATTTAATTCCGATGCAATTTCTGTGTTTCGTCTTCAATAAGAAGGTCCAGGAGATACAGTACATCTGAAGTGAAGCATCGGAATCTAAAACTGGTCTCACAGCAAAGGTTTAAAACATAGAAAACAAGAATAGTCAATCTTCTTGTACTTAAGTCGGCATTGTTCCTTTTGTATTTAATTCCGATGCAATTTCTGTGTTTCACCGTCAATAAGAATGTCCAAGGGATACAGTCAACCTGAAGTGAAGAATCGGAATCTAAAACTGCTCTCACGGGAAAGGTTAAAATCATAGACAGTAAGAAGAGTGAGTCTTGTTGTACTTAAGTCGGCATTGTGCCTCGTGTATTTAATTCTGATGCAATTTCCGTGTTTTATCGTGAATAAGAAGGTCCAAGGGATACGGTAAACCTGAAGTGATGCATTGGAATCAAAAACTGGTCTCACAGGAATGGCTCAAAGCATAGACAGTAAGAAGAGTCAGTCTTCTTGTACTTAAATCGGCATTGTGCCTTTTGTATTTAATTCTGATGCAATTTCTGTGTTTCGTCGTCAATAAGAAGGGCCAAGAGATACAGTAAATCTGAAGTGAGGCATCGGAATCTAAAACCGGTCTCACTGGAAAGGTTAAAATCATAGACAGTAAGAAGAGTGAGTCTTCTTGTACTTAAGTTGCCATTCTGCCTTTTACATTTAATTCTGATGCAATTTCTGTGCTTTATCGTCAATAAGAAGGTCCAAGAGATACGGTACCTGAAGTGAAGCATATGAATCTAAAACTGGTCTCACAGGAATGGTTCAAAACATAGACAGTAAGAAGAGTCAGCCTTCTTGTACTTAAATCGGCATTGTGCATTTTGTATTTAATTCCGATGCAATTTCTGTGTCTCATCGTCAATAAGAGGGTCCTAGAGATACAGTAACCTTGAAATGAACATCGAAATCTAAAACTGGTATCATAGGAAAGATCAAAACATAGAAAGTAAGATGTTTCAGTCTCCTTGTACTTAAGTCAGCATTGTGCCTTTTGTATGTAATTCCGATGCAATTTCTGTGTTTCATCGTCAATAAGAAGATCCAAGGGAAGCAGTAAACCTGAAGTGAAGCATCGGTATCTAAAACTGGTCTCACAGAGAAGGTTCAAATCATAGACAGTAAGGAGAGTCAGTCCTCTTGTACTGAAGTCGGCATTGTGCCTTTTGTATTTAATTCCGATGCAATTTCTGTGTTTCATCGTCAATATGAAGATCCAAGGGATACAGTAAACCTGAAGTGAAGCATAGGAATCTAAAACTGGTCTCACTGGAAAGGCTCAAATCGAAGAATGTAAGAAGAGTCAGTCTTCTTGTACTTATATCGGCATTGTGCATTTTGTATTTAATTCCGATGCAATTTCTGTGTTTCATCGTCAATATGAAGGTCCAAGGAATACAATAAACCGGAAGTGATACATGGAATCTAAAACTGGTCTCACAGGAAGGGTTCAATTCATAGAATTTAAGAATAGTCAGTCCTCTTCTACTTATGTCGGCATTGTGCATTTTGTATTTAATTCCGATGCAATTTCTGTGTGTCATCGTCAATAAGAAGGTCCAAGGGATACAGGAAACATGAAGTGAAACATTGGAACCTATAACTGGTCTCACAGGAAAGGTTCAAATCATAGACAGTAAGAAGAGTCATTCTTCTTGTACTTAAGTCGGCATTGTGCCTTTTGTACACTCCTGGAAATGGAAAAAAGAACACGTTGACACCGGTGTGTCAGACCCACCATACTTGCTCCGGACACTGCGAGAGGGCTGTACAAGCAATGATCACACGCACGGCACAGCGGACACACCAGGAACCGCGGTGTTGGCCGTCGAATGGCGCTAGCTGCGCAGCATTTGTGCACCGCCGCCGTCAGTGTCAGCCAGTTTGCCGTGGCATACGGAGCTCCATCGCAGTCTTTAACACTGGTAGCATGCCGCGACAGCGTGGACGTGAACCGTATGTGCAGTTGACGGACTTTGAGCGAGGGCGTATAGTGGGCATGCGGGAGGCCGGGTGGACGTACCGCCGAATTGCTCAACACGTGGGGCGTGAGGTCTCCACTGTACATCGATGTTGTCGCCAGTGGTCGGCGGAAGGTGCACGTGCCCGTCGACCTGGGACCGGACCGCAGCGACGCACGGATGCACGCCAAGACCGTAGGATCCTACGCAGTGCCGTAGGGGACCGCACCGCCACTTCCCAGCAAATTAGGGACACTGTTGCTCCTGGGGTATCGGCGAGGACCATTCGCAACCGTCTCCATGAAGCTGGGCTACGGTCCCGCACACCGTTAGGCCGTCTTCCGCTCACGCCCCAACATCGTGCAGCCCGCCTCCAGTGGTGTCGCGACAGGCGTGAATGGAGGGACGAATGGAGACGTGTCGTCTTCAGCGATGAGAGTCGCTTCTGCCTTGGTGCCAATGATGGTCGTATGCGTGTTTGGCGCCGTGCAGGTGAGCGCCACAATCAGGACTGCATACGACCGAGGCACACAGGGCCAACACCCGGCATCATGGTGTGGGGAGCAATCTCCTACACTGGCCATACACCTCTGGTGATCGTCGAGGGGACACTGAATAGTGCACGGTACATCCAAACCGTCATCGAACCCATCGTTCTACCATTCCTAGACCGGCAAGGGAACTTGCCGTTCCAACAGGACAATGCACGTCCGCATGTATCCCGTGCCACCCAACGTGCTCTAGAAGGTGTAAGTCAACTACCCTGGCCAGCAAGATCTCCGGATCTGCCCCCATTGAGCATGTTTGGGACTGGATGAAGCGTCGTCTCACGCGGTCTGCACGTCCAGTACGAACGCTGGTCCAACTGAGGCGCCAGGTGGAAATGGCATGGCAAGCCGTTCCACAGGACTACATCCAGCATCCCTACGATCGTCTCCATGGGAGAATAGCAGCCTGCATTGCTGCGAAAGGTGGATATACACTGTACTAGTGCCGACATTGTGCATGCTCTGTTGCCTGTGTCTATGTGCCTGTGGTTCTGTCAGTGTGATCATGTGATGTATCTGACCCCAGGAATGTGTCAATAAAGTTTCCCCTTCCTGGGACAATGAATTCACGGTGTTCTTATTTCAATTTCCAGGAGTGTATTTAATCCTGACACAATTTCTGTGTTTTATCCTCAATAAGAAGGTCCAAGGGATACAGTAAACCTGAAGTGAAGCATCGGAATCTAAAACTGGTCTCACTGGAAAGGTTTAAATCATAGCAAATAAGAAGAGTCAGTCGTCTTGTAATAAGTCGGCATTGTGCGTTTTGTATTTAATTCCGATGCAATTTCTGTGTTTCATCGTCAATAAGAATGTACAAGGGATACAGTAAACCTGAAGTGAAGCATCGGAGTCTAAAATTGGTCTCACAGGAAAGGTTCAATCATAGACAGTAAGAACAGTCAGTATACTTGTACTTAAGTCGGCATTTTTCCTTTTGCATTTAATTCCGATGCAATTTCTGTGTTTCATCGTCAATAAGAAGGTCCAAGGGATACTGCAAACCGGAAGTGAAGCATCGGAATCTAAAACTGGTCTCACAGGAAAGGTTAAAACCATAGATAGTAAGAAGAGTGAGTCTTCTTGTACTTAAGTCGGCATTGTGCCTTGCGTATTTAAATCTGATGCAATTCCTGTGTTTTATCGTCATTAAGAAGGTCCAAGGTATACAGTAAACCTGAAGTGAAGCATCGGAATCCAAAACTGGTCTCACAGGAATGGCTCAAAACACAGACAGTAAGAAGTGTCAGTCTTCTTGTACTTAAGTCGGCATGGTGCCTTTTGTATTTAATTCCGATGCAGTTTCTGTGTTTCATCGTCAGTAAGAAGCCCCAAGGGATACAGTAACCCTGAAATGAAAATCTAAAGCTAAGACGGGGCTCATAGGAAAGGTTCAAAACATAGACAGTAAGAAGAGTCAGTCTTCCTGTACTTAAGTCAGCATTGTGCCTTTTGTATTAAATTCCGATGCAATTTCTGTGTTTCGTCGTTAATAAGAAGGTCCAAGTGATACAGTAAATCTGAAGTGAAGCATCGGAATCTAAAACCTCTCTCACAGGAAAGGTTCAAATCATAGAAAATAAGAAGAGTCAGTCTTCTTGTACTTAAGTCGGCATTGTTCCTTTTGTATTTAATTCCGATGCAATTTCTGTGTTTCATCGTCAATAAGAATGTCCAAGGGATGCAGTCAACCTGAAGTGAAGCATCGGAATCTAAAACTGCTCTCACAGGAAAGGTTCAAATCATAGACGGTAGGAAGAGTCAGTCTTTTTGTACTTAAGTCGGCATTGTGCTTTTGTATTTAATTCTGATGCAATTTCTGTGTTTTATCGTCAATAAGAAGGTCCAAGGGATACGGTAAACCTGAAGTAAAGCATCGGAATCTAAAACTGGTCTCACAGGAATGGTTCAAAGCATAGACAGTAAGAAGAGTCTCACTTCTTGTACTTAAGTCGGCATTGTGCCTTTAGTATTTAGTTCTGATGCAATTTCTGTGTTTTATCGTCAATAAGATGGTCCAAGGGATACAGTAAACCTCAAGTGAAGCATCGGAATCTAAAACTGGTGTCACAGGAATGGCTCAAAACATAGACAGTATGAAGAGTCTCACTTCTTGTACTTATGTCGGCATTGTGCCTTTTGTATTTAATTCCGATGCAATTTCTGTGTTTCGTAGTCAATAAGAAGGTCCAATGGATACTGTAAACTGGAAGTGAAGCATCGGAATCTATAACTGGTCTCACAGGAAAGGTTCAAAGCATAGACAGTATGAAGAGTCAGTCTTCTTGTACTTAAGTCGCCATTGTTCCTTTTGTATTTAATTCCGATGCAATTTCTGTGTTTCATCGTCAGTAAGAAAGTCCAAGGTATACAGTCAACATGAAGTGAAGCATCGGAATCTAAAACTGGTCTCACAGGAAAGGTTAAAATCATAGACAGTAAGAAGAGTCAGTCTTCTTGTACATAAATCGGCATTGTGCATTTTGTATTTAATTCCGATGCCATTTCTGTGTTTCGTCGTTAATAAGAAGGACCAAGGGATACTGTAAACCGGAAGTGAAACATCGGAATCTATAACTGGTCTCACAGGAATGGTTCAAAACATAGAGAGTAAGAAGAACCAGTCTTCTTGTACTTAAGTCGGCATTGTTCCTTTTGTATTTAATCCCGATGCAATTTCAGTGTTTCATCGTGAATAAGAAGGTCCAAGGTATACAGTCAACCTGAAGTGAAGCATCGGAATCTAAAACTGGTCTCACAGGAAAGATTAAAATCATAGACAGTAAGAAGAGTGAGTCTTCTAGTACTTAAGACGGCATTGTGCCTTTCGTATTTATATCTGATGCAATTCCTGTGTTTTATCGTCAATAAGAAGGTCCAAGGGATACAGTAAACCTGAAGTGAAGCATTGGAATCCAAAACTGGTCCCACAGGAATGGCTCAAAGCATAGACAGTAAGAAGTGTCAGTCTTCTTGTACTTAAGTCGGCATTGTGCCTTTTGTATTTATTTCCGTTGCAATTTCTGTGTTTCATCGTCAGTAAGAAGGCCCAAGGAATACAGTATCCCTGAAATGAAAATCGAAAGCTAAAACTGGTCTCATAGGAAAGGTTCGAAACATAGACAGTAAGAAGAGTCAGTCTTCTTGTATTTCGGTCAGCATTATGCCTTTTGTATTTAATTCCGATGCAATTTCTGTGTTTCGTCGTCAATAAGAAGGTCAGAAAGATACAGTAAATCTGAAGTGAAGCATCGGAATCTAAAACTGGTATCACAGGAAAGGTTCAAAGCATAGAAAATAAGACGAGTCAGTCTTCTTGTACTTAAGTCGGCATTGTGCCTTTAGTATCTAATTCTGATGCAATTTCAGTGTTTTATCGTCAATAAGAAGGTCCAAGGGATACGGTAAACCTGAAGTGAAGCTTCGGAATCTATAACTGGTCTCACAGGAATGGCTCAAAACATAGACAGTAAGAAGAGTCAGTCTTCTTGCACCTAAATCGGCATTGTGCCTCTTGTATTTAATTCCGATGCAACTTCTGTGCTTCATCGTCAATGAGAAGGTCCAAGGGATACAGTAAACCTGAAGTGAGGCATTTGTAGAAAATAACAAGAGTCAATCTTCTTGTACTTAAGTCGGCATTGTTGCGTTTTGTATTGAATTCCGATGCAATTTCTGTGTTTCATCGTCAATAAGAATGTACAAGGGATACAGTAAACCTGAAGTGAAGCATCGGAGTCTAAAACTCGTCTCACAGGAAAGATTCATTCATAGACAGTAAGAACAGTCAGTCTACTTGTACTTAAGTCGGCATTGTGCATTTTGTATTCCATTCCGATGCAATTTCTGTGTTTCCTCGTCAATAAGAAGGTCCAAGGGATGCATTAATCCTGAAGTGAAGAACCGGAATATAAAACTGGTCTCACAGGAAAGGTTCAAAACATAGACAGTACGAAGAGTCAGTCTTTTTCCTCTTAACTCTGCATTGTTCCTTTTGCATTTAATTCTGCTGCAATTTCTGTGTTTCATCGTCAATAAGAAGGTCCAAGGGATACAGTAAACCTGAGGTGAAGCATCAGAATCTAAAACTGGTCTCACTGGAAAGGTTTTAAGCATAGAAAATAAGGAGCGTCAGTCTTCTTGTACTTAAGTCGGCATTGTGCGTTTTCTACTTAATTCCGATGCAATTTCTGTGTTTCGTCTTTAATAAGAAGGTCCAAGGGATACTGTAAACCGGAAGTGAAACATCGGAATCTATAACTGGTCTCACAGGAAAGGTTCAAAACATAGAGAGTAAGAAGAACCAGTCTTCTTGTACTTATGTCGGCATTGTTCCTTTTGTATTTAATTCCGATGCAATTTCAGTGTTTGATCGTGAATAAGAAGGTCCAAGGGATACAGTCAACCTGAAGTGAAGCATCGGAATCTAAAACTGGTCTCACAGGAAAGGTTAAAATCATAGACAATAAGAAGAGTGAGTCTTCTCGTACTTAAGTCGGCATTGTGCTTTTCGTATTAAATCTGATGCAATTCCTATGTTTTATCGTCAATAAGAAGGTCCAAGGGATACAGTAAACATGAGGTGAAGCATCAGAATCTAAAACTGGTCTCACTGGAAAGGTTTTAAGCATAGAAAATAAGGAGAGTCAGTCTTCTTGTACTTAAGTCGGCATTGTGCTTTTCGTATTAAATCTGATGCAATTCCTATGTTTTATCGTCAATAAGACGGTCCAAGGGATACAGTAAACCTGAAGTGAAGCATCGGAATCCAAAACTGGTCCCACAGGAATGGCTCAAAACATAGACAGTAAGAAGTGTCAGTCTTCTTGTACTTAAGTCGGCATTGTGCCTTTTGTATTTATTTCCGTTGCAATTTCTGTGTTTCATCGTCAGTAAGAAGGCCCAAGGGATACAGTAACCCTGAAATGAAAATCGAAAGTTAAAAGTGGTCTCATAGGAAAGGTTCGAAACATAGACAGTAAGAAGAGTCAGTCTTCTTGTACTTATGTCGGCATTGTGCCTTTTGTATTTAATTCCGATGCAATTTCTGCGTTTCGTAGTCAATAAGAAGGTCCAATGGATACTGTAAACTGGAAGTGAAGCATCGGAATCTATAACTGGTCTCACAGGAAAGGTTCAAAGCATAGACAGTATGAAGAGTCAGTCTTCTTGTACTTAAGTCCCCATTGTTCCTTTTGTATTTAATTCCGATGCAATTTCTGTGTTTCATCGTCAGTAAGAAAGTCCAAGGTATACAGTCAACATGAAGTGAAGCATCGGAATCTAAAACTGGTCTCACAGGAAAGGTTAAAATCATAGACAGTAAGAAGAGTCAGTCTTCATGTACATAAATCGGCATTGTGACTTTTGTATTTAATTCCGATGCAATTTCTGTGTTTCATCGTCAATAAGAGGGTCCAAGAGATACAGTAACATCGAAATGAACATCGAAATCTAAAACTGGTAGCATAGGAAAGATTCAAAACATAGACAGTAAGAAGAGTCAGTAGTCTTGTACTTAAGTCGGCATTGTGCCTTTTGTATTTCATTCCGACAATTTCTGTGTTTCCTAGTCAAGAAGAAGGTCCAAGGGTTGCAGTAAACCTGAAGTGAAGCATTGGAATCTAAAACAGGTCTCACACGAAAGGTTCAAATCATGGAATGTAAGAAGAATCAGTCCTCATGTACTTAAGTCAGCATTGTGCCTTTTGTATTTAATCCTGACGCAATTTCTGAGTTTTATCTTCAATAAGAAGGTCCAAGGGATACAGTCAACCTGAAGTGGGGCATCGGACTCTAAAACTGGTCTCATAGGAAAGGTTAAAATCATAAACAGTACTAAGAGTCTCTCGTCTTGGACTTAAGTCGGCATTGTGCCTTTTGTATTTAATACTGACGCAATTTCTGAGTTTCCTCGTCAATAAGAAAGTCCAAGGGATGCATTAAACCTGAAGTGAAGTATCGGAATATAAAACTGGTCTCACAGGAAAGGTTCAAAACATAGACATAAGAAGAATCAGTCTTCCTGTACTTAAGCCGGCATTGTGCATTTTGTATTTAATTCCGATGCAATTTCTGTGTTTCGTGGTTAATAAGAAGGACCAAGGGATACTGTAAACCGGAAGTGAAACATCGGAATCTATAACTGGTCTCACAGGAATGGTTCAAAACATAGAGAGTAAGAAGAACCAGTCTTCTTGTACTTAAGTCGGCATTGTCCCTGTTGTAATTAATCCCGATGCAATTTCAGTGTTTCATCGTGAATAAGAAGGTCCAAGGTATACAGTCAACCTGAAGTGAAGCATCGGAATCTAAAACTGGTCTCACAGGAAAGATTAAAATCATAGACAGTAAGAAGAGTGAGTCTTCTAGTACTTAAGACGGCATTGTGCCTTTCGTATTTATATCTGATGCAATTCCTGTGTTTCATCGTCAATAAGAAGGTCCAAGGGATACAGTAAACCTGAAGTGAAGCATCGGAATCCAAAACTGGTCCCACAGGAATGGCTCAAAGCATAGACAGTAAGAAGTGTCAGTCTTCTTGTACTTAAGTCGGCATTGTGCCTTTTGTATTTATTTCCGTTGCAATTTCTGTGTTTCATCGTCAGTAAGAAGGCCCAAGGGATACAGTATCCCTGAAATGAAAATCGAAAGCTAAAACTGGTCTCATAGGAAAGGTTCGAAACATAGACAGTAAGAAGAGTCAGTCTTCTTGTATTTCGGTCAGCATTATGCCTTTTGTATTTAATTCCGATGCAATTTCTGTGTTTCGTCGTCAATAAGAAGGTCAGAAAGATACAGTAAATCTGAAGTGAAGCATCGGAATCTAAAACTGGTATCACAGGAAAGGTTCAAAGCATAGAAAATAATACGAGTCAGTCTTCTTGTACTTATGTCGGCATTGTTCCTTTTGTATTGAATTCCGATTCAATTTCTGTGTTTCATCGTCAATAAGAATGTCCAAGGGATACAGTCAACCTGAAGTGAAGCATCGGAAACTAAAACTGCTCTCACAGGGAAGGTTAAAATCATAGACAGTAAGAAGAGTCAGTCTTCTTGTACTTAAGTCGGCATTGTGCCTTTAGTATCTAATTCTGATGCAATTTCAGTGTTTTATCGTCAATAAGAAGGTCCAAGGGATACGGTAAACCTGAAGTGAAGCTTCGGAATCTATAACTGGTCTCACAGGAATGGCTCAAAACATAGACAGTAAGAAGAGTCAGTCTTCTTGCACCTAAATCGGCATTGTGCCTCTTGAATTTAATTCCGATGCAACTTCTGTGTTTCATCGTCAATGAGAAGGTCCAAGGGATACAGGTAACCTGAAGTGAGGCATTTGTAGAAAATAACAAGAGTCAATCTTCTTGTACTTAAGTCGGCATTGTTGCGTTTTGTATTGAATTCCGATGCAATTTCTGTGTTTCATCGTCAATAAGAATGTACAAGGGATACAGTAAACCTGAAGTGAAGCATCGGAGTCTAAAACTAGTCTCACAGGAAAGATTCAATCATAGACAGTAAGAACAGTCAGTCTACTTGTACTTAAGTCGGCATTGTGCATTTTGTATTCCATTCCGATGCAATTTCTGTGTTTCCTCGTCAATAAGAAGGTCCAAGGGATGCATTAATCCTGAAGTGAAGAACCGGAATATAAAACTGGTCTCACAGGAAAGGTTCAAAACATAGACAGTACGAAGAGTCAGTCTTTTTCCTCTTAACTCTGCATTGTTCCTTTTGCGTTTAATTCTGCTGCAATTTCTGTGTTTCATCGTCAATAAGAAGGTCCAAGGGATACAGTAAACCTGAGGTGAAGCATCAGAATCTAAAACTGGTCTCACTGGAAAGGTTTTAAGCATAGAAAATAAGGAGCGTCAGTCTTCTTGTACTTAAGTCGGCATTGTGCGTTTTCTACTTAATTCCGATGCAATTTCTGTGTTTCGTCTTTAATAAGACGGTCCAAGGGATACTGTAAACCGGAAGTGAAACATCGGAATCTATAACTGGTCTCACAGGAAAGGTTCAAAACATAGAGAGTAAGAAGAACCAGTCTTCTTGTACTTATGTCGGCATTGTTCCTTTTGTATTTAATTCCGATGCAATTTCAGTGTTTGATCGTGAATAAGAAGGTCCAAGGGATACAGTCAACCTGAAGTGAAGCATCGGAATCTAAAACTGGTCTCACAGGAAAGGTTAAAATCATAGACAATAAGAAGAGTGAGTCTTCTCGTACTTAAGTCGGCATTGTGCTTTTCGTATTAAATCTGATGCAATTCCTATGTTTTATCGTCAATAAGAAGGTCCAAGGGATACAGCAAACCTGAAGTGAAGCATCGGAATCCAAAACTGGTCCCACAGGAATGGCTCAAAACATAGACAGTAAGAAGTGTCAGTCTTCTTGTACTTAAGTCGGCATTGTGCCTTTTGTATTTATTTCCGTTGCAATTTCTGTGTTTCATCGTCAGTAAGAAGGCCCAAGGGATACAGTAACCCTGAAATGAAAATCGAAAGTTAAAACTGGTCTCATAGGAAAGGTTCGAAACATAGACAGTAAGAAGAGTCAGTCTTCTTGTACTTAGGTCAGCATTATGCCTTTTGTATTTAATTCCGATGCAATTTCTGTGTTTCGTCTTCAATAAGAAGGTCAGAGAGATACAGTAAATCTGAAGTGAAGCATCGGAACCTAAAACTGGTCTCACAGGAAAGGTTCAAAACATAGAAAATAAGACGAATCAGTCTTCTTGTACCTAAGTCGGCATTGTTCCTTTTGTATTTAATTCTGATTCAATTTCTGTGTTTCATCGTCAATAAGAATGTCCAAGGGATACAGTCAACCTGAAGTGAAGCATCGGAATCTTAAACTGCTCTCACAGGAAAGGTTAAAATCATAGACAGTAAGAAGAGTCTCTCTTCTTGTACTTAAGTTGGCGTTGTGCCTTTTGTATTTAATCCTGATGCAATTTCTGTGTTTTGTCTTCAATAAGAAGGTCCAAGGGATACAGTCAACCTGAAGTGGAGCATCGGAATCTAAAACTGGTCACACAGGAAAGGTTGAAACCATACACAGTAAGAAGAGTCAGTCTTCTTGTACTTAAGTCGGCATTGTGCCTTTTGTATTTAATTCCGATGCAATTTCTGTGTTTCATCGTCAATAAGAAGGTCCAAGGGGTACAGTTAACCTGAAGTGAAGCATCGGAATCTAAAACTGGTCTCACAGGAAAGGTTCAAATTATAGAATATAAGAAGAGTCAGTCCTCTTCTACTTATGTCGGCATTGTGCCTTTTGTATTTAATTCCGATGAAATTTCTGTGTTTCATCGTCAATAAGAAGGTCCAAGGGATACAGTAAACATCAAGTGAAATTTTGGAATCCATAACTGGACTCACAGGAGAGGTTCAAAACATAGACTGTAAGAAGAGTCAATCTTCTAGTACTTAAGTCGGCATTGTGCCTTTTGTATTTATTTCCGATGCAATTTCTGTGTTTCGTCGTCAATAAGAAGGTCCAAGAGATACAGGAAACCTGAAGTGAAGCATCGGAATGCAAAACTGGTCTCACTGGACAGATTCAAAACATAGATAATAAGAAGAGTCAGTCTTCTTGTACTTAAGTCGGCATTGTGCCTTTTGTGTTTAATTCCGATGCAATTTCTGTGTTTCATCATCAATAAGAAGGTCCAAGGGATACAGTAAACCTGAGGTGAAGCATCTGAATCCAAAACTGGTCTCACAGGAAAGGTTCAAAACATAGACATAAGAAGAAACAGTGTTCTTGTACTTAAGTCGGCATTGTGCATTTTGTATTTAATTCCTATGCTATTTCTGTGTTTAATCGTCAATAAGACGGTCCAAGGGATACTGTAAACCGGAAGTGAAGCATCGGAATCTATAACTGGTCTCACAGGGAAGGTTCAAATCATAGACAGTACGAAGAGTCTGTGTTCTTCTTCTTAAGTCGGCATTGTTCCTTTTGCATTTAATTCCGATGCAATTTCTGTGTTTCATCGACAATAACAAGGTCCAAGGGATACAGTAAACCTGAGGTGAAGCATCGGAATCTAAAACTGGTCTCACAGGAAAGGTTCAAAACATAGACATAAGAAGAATAAGTCTTCCTGTACTTAAGTCGGCATTGTGCATTTTGTATTTAATTCAGATGCAATTTCTGTGTTTCGTAGTCAATAAGAAGGTCCAGGGGATACTGTAAACCGGAAGTGAAACATCGGAATCTATAACTGGTCTCACAGGAAAGGTTGAAAACATAGAGAGTAAGAAGAACCAGTATTCTTGTACTTAAGTCGGCATTGTGCCTTTTGTATTTAATTCTGATGCAATTTCTGTGTTTCATCGTCAATAAGAAGGTCAAAGGGAAACAGTAAACCTGAAGTGCAGCATCGGAATCTAAAACTGGTCTCACAGAAAAGATTCAAATCATAGAGAGTAAGGAGAGTCAGTCTTCTTGTACTTAAGTCGGCATTGTGCCTTTTGTATTTAATTCCGGTGCAATTTCTGTGTTTCATCGTCAATAAGAAGGTCCAAGGTATACAATAAATCTGAAGTGAAGCACCGGAATCTAAAACTTATCTCACACGAAAGGTTCAATCATAGAATGTAAGAAGAATCAGTCCTCTTGTACTTAAGTCTGCATTGTGCCTTTTGTATGTAATTCCGATGCAATTTCTGTGTTTCATCGTCAATATGAAGATCCAAAGGATACAGTAAACCTGAAGTGAAGCATACGAATCTAAAACTGGTCTCACAGGAAAGGGCCAAATCGGAGAATGTAAGAAGAGACTGTCTTCTTGTACTTATGTCGGCATTGTTCCTTTTGTATTTAATTCCGATGCAATTTCTGTGTTTCATCGTAAATTAGAGGGTCCAAGGGATACAGTAATCCTGAAGTGAAATATCGGAATCTAAAACTGGTCTCACAGGAAAGGTTCAAATTATAGAATATAAGAAGAGTCAGTCCTCTTCTACTTATGTCGGCATTGTGCCTTTTGTATTTAATTCCGATTAAATGTCTGTGTTTCATCGTCAATAAGAAGGTCCAAGGGATACAGTAAACCTCAAGTGAAATTTTGGAATCTATAACTGGACTCACAGGAGAGGTACAAAACATAGACTGTAAGAAGAGTCAATCTTCTGGTACTTAAGTCGGCATTGTGCCTTTTGTATTTATTTCCGATGCAATCTCTGTGTTTCGTCGTCAATAAGAAGGTCCAAGAGATACAGGAAACCTGAAGTGAAGCATCGGAATGCAAAACTGGTCTCACTGGACAGATTCAAAACATAGATAATAAGAAGAGTCAGTATTCTTGTACTTAAGTCGGCATTGTGCCTTTTGTGTTTAATTCCGATGCAATTTCTGTGTTTCATCATCAATAACAAGGTCCAAGGGATACAGTAAACCTGAGGTGAAGCATCGGAATCTAAAACTGGTCTCACAGGAAAGGTTCAAAACATAGACATAAGAAGAATAAGTCTTCCTGTACTTAAGTCGGCATTGTGCATTTTGTATTTAATTCAGATGCAATTTCTGTGTTTCGTAGTCAATAAGAAGGTCCAAGGGATACTGTAAACCGGAAGTGAAACATCGGAATCTATAACTGGTCTCACAGGAAAGGTTCAAAACATAGAGAGTAAGAAGAACCAGTCTTCTTGTACTTAAGTCGGCATTGTGCCTTTTGTATGTAATTCTGATGCAATTTCTGTGTTTTATCGTCAATAGGAAGGTCCAAGGGATACGGTAAACCTGAAGTGAAGCATCGGAATCCAAAACTGGTCTCACAGGAATGGCTCAAAACATAGACAGTAAGAAGAGTCAGTCTTCTGTCACTTAAATCGGCATTGTGCCTCTTGTATTTAATTCCGATGCAATTTCTGTGTTTCATCGTCAATGAGAAGGTCTAAGAGATACAGTAGACTTGAAATGAACATCTAAATCTAAAATTGGTCTCATAGGAAAGATTCCAAACATAGACAGTAAGAAGAGTCAGTATTCTTGTACTTAAGTGGGCATTGTGCCTTTTGTATTTAATTCCGGTGGAATCTCTGTGTTTCATCGTCAATAAGAATGTACATGGGATACAGTAAACCTGAAGTGAAGCATCGGAGTCTAAAACTGGTCTCACAGGAAAGGTTCAATCATAGAAAGTAAGATGAGTCAGTCTCCTTGCAATTAAGACGGCATTGTGCCTTTTGTACTTCATTCCGATGCAATTTCTGTGTTTCCTAGTCAATAAGAAGGTCCAAGGAATGCAGTAAACCTGAAGTGAAGCAGCGGAATCTAAACCTGGTTTCACAGGAAAGGACAAAACATAGACAGTATGAAGAGTCAGTCTTCTCGTTCTTAAGTCGGCATTGTTCCTTTTGTATTTAATTCCGATGCAATTTCTGTGTTTCATCGTCAATAAGAAGGTCCAAGGGAAACAGTAAACCTGAAGTGCAGCATCGGAATCTAAAACTGGTCTCACAGAAAAGATTCAAATCATAGAGAGTAAGGAGAGTCAGTCTTCTTGTACTTAAGTCGGCATTGTGCCTTTTGTATTTAATTACGATGCAATTTCTGTGTTTCATCGTCAATAAGAAGGTCCAAGGTATACAATAAATCTGAAGTGAAGCATCGGAATCTAAAACTTATCTCACACGAAAGGTTGAATCATAGAATGTAAGAAGAATCAGTCCTCTTGTACTTAAGTCTGCATTGTGCCTTTTGTATGTAATTCCGATGCAATTTCTGTGTTTCATCGTCAATATGAAGATCCAAAGGATACAGTAAACCTGAAGTGAAGCATACGAATCTAAAACTGGTCTCACAGGAAAGGTTCAATTCATAGAATTTAAGAATAGTCAGTCCTCTTCTACTTATGTCGGCATTGTGACTTTTGTATTTAATTCCGATGCAATTTCTGTTTTCATCGTCAATAAGAAGGTCCAAGGGATACAGTAAACATGAAGTGAAACATTGGGTTCAATAACTGGACTCACAGGAAAGGTTTAAATCATAGACAGTAAGAAGAGTCAGTCTTTTTGTACTTAAATCGGCATTGTGCCTTTTATATTTAATTCCGATGCAATTTCTGTGTTTCGTCGCAATAAGAAGGTCCAACAGATACAGTAAACCTGAAGTGAAGCATCGGAATCTAAAGCTGGTGTCACTGGAAAGGTTTAAAGCATAGAAAGTAAGAAGAGTCAGTCTTCTTGTACATAAGTCGGCATTGTGCGTTTTGTATTTAATTCCGATGCAATTTCTGTGTTTAATCGTCAATAAGAAGGTCCAAGGAATACTGTAAACCGGAAGTGAAGGATCGGAATCTATAACTGGTCTCACAGGAAAGGTTCTAAACATAGACAGTAAGAAGAGTCAGTCTTCTTGTACTTAAGTCGGCATTGTTCCTTTTGTATTTATTTCCCATGCAATATCTGTGTTTCATCGACAATAAGAAGGTCCAAGGAATACAGTCAACCTGAAGTGGAGCATCGGAATCTAAAACTGGTCACCCAGGAAAGGTAAAAATCATAGACAGTAAGAAGAGTCAGTCTTCTTGTACTTAAGTCGGAATTGTGCCTTTTGTATTTAATTCCGATGGAATTTCTGTGTTTCATCGTCAATAAGAAGTTCCAAGGGGTACAGTAAACCTGAAGTGAAGCATCGGAATCTAAAATTGGTCTCACAGGGATAAATCAAAACATAGACAGTAGGAAGAGTCAGTCTTCTTGTACTTAAATCGGCATTGTGTCTTTGTATTTAATTCCGATGCAATTTCTGTGTTTCGTCGCAATAAGAAGGTCCAAGAGATGCAGTAAACCTGAAATGAAGCATCGGAATCTAAAACTGGTCTCACTGGAATGGTTTTAAGTATAGAAAATAAGAAGAGTCAGTCTTCCTGTACGTTAGTCGGCATTGTGCGTTTTGTATTTAATTCCGATGGAATTTCTGTGTTTCATCGTCAATAAGAATGTACAAGGGATACAGTAATCCTGAAGTGAAGCATCGGAGTCTAAAACTGGTCTCACAGGAAAGGTTCAATCATAGAAAGTAAGATGAGTCAGTCTCCTTGTAATTAAGACGGCATTGTGCCTTTTGTATTTAATTCCGATGCAATTTCTGTGTTTCAGCGTCAATAAGAATGTCCAAGGGAAACAGTAAACCTGAAGTGCAGCATCGGAATCTAAAACTGGTCTCACAGAAAAGATTCAAATCATAGAGAGTAAGGAGAGTCAGTCTTCTTGTACTTAAGTCGGCATTGTGCCTTTTGTATTTAATTCCGATGCAATTTCTGTGTTTCATCGTCAATAAGAAGGTCCAAGGTATAAAATAAATCTGAAGTGAAGCATCGCAATCTAAAACTTATCTCACACGAAAGGTTCAATCATAGAATGTAAGAAGAATCCGTCCTCTTGTACTTAAGTCTGCATTGTGCCTTTTGTATGTAATTCCGATGCAATTTCTGTGTTTCATCGTCAATATGAAGATCCAAAGGATACAGTAAACCTGAAGTGAAGCATACGAATCTAAAACTGGTCTCACAGGAAAGGCTCAAATCGGAGAATGTAAGAAGAGACTGTCTTCTTGTACTTTTGTCGGCATTGTGCCTTTTGTATTCAATTCCGATGCAATTTCTGTGTTACATCGTCAATATGAAGGTCCAAGGGATTCAGTAAACCGGAAGTGAAATATGGAATCTAAAACTGGTCTCACAGGAAAGGTTCAATTCATAGAATTTAAGAATAGTCAGTCCTCTTCTACTTATGTCGGCATTGTGACTTTTGTATTTAATTCCGATGCAATTTCTGTTTTCATCGTCAATAAGAAGGTCAAGGGATACAGTAAACATGAAGTGAAACATTGGGTTCAATAACTGGTCTCACATAAAAGGTTTAAATCATAGACAGTAAGAAGAGTCAGTCTTTTTGTACTTAAACTGGCATTGTGCCTTTTGTATTTAATTCCGATGCAATTTCTGTGTTTCGTCGCAATAAGAAGGTCTTAGAGATACAGTAAACCTGAAGTGAAGCATCGGAATCTAAAGCTGGTGTCACTGGAAAGGTTTAAAGCATAGAAAATAAGAAGAGTCAGTCTTCTTGTACGTAAGTCGGCATTGTGCGTTTTGTATTTAATTCCGATGCAATTTCTGTGTTTAATCGTCAATAAGAAGGTCCAAGGAATACTGTAAACCGGAAGTGAAGGATCGGAATCTATAACTGGTCTCACAGGAAAGGTTCTAAACATAGACAGTAAGAAGAGTCAGTCTTCTTGTACTTAAGTCGGCATTGTTCCTTTTGTATTTATTTCCCATGCAATATCTGTGTTTCATCGACAATAAGAAGGTCCAAGGAATACAGTCAACCTGAAGTGGAGCATCGGAATCTGAAACTGGTCACCCAGGAAAGGTAAAAATCATAGACGGTAAGAAGAGTCAGTCTTCTTGTACTTAAGTCGGAATTGTGCCTTTTGTATTTAATTCCGATGGAATTTCTGTGTTTCATCGTCAATAAGAAGGTCCAAGGGGCACAGTAAACCTGAAGTGAAGCATCGGAATCTAAAATTGGTCTCACAGGGATAAGTCAAAACATAGACAGTAGGAAGAGTCAGTCTTCTTGTACTTAAATCGGCATTGTGTCTTTGTATTTAATTCCGATGCAAATTCTGTGTTTCGTCGCAATAAGAAGGTCCAAGAGATGCAGTAAACCTGAAATGAAGCATCGGAATCTAAAACTGGTCTCACTGGAATGGTTTTAAGAATAGAAAATAAGAAGAGTCAGTCTTCCTGTACGTCAGTCGGCATTGTGCGTTTTGTATTTAATTCCGATGGAATTTCTGTGTTTCATCGTCAATAAGAACGTACAAGGGATACAGTAATCCTGAAGTGAAGCATTGGAGTCTAAAACTGGTCTCACAGGAAAGGTTCAATCATAGAAAGTAAGATGAGTCAGTCTCCTTGTAATTAAGACGGCATTGTGCCTTTTGTATTTCATTCCGTTGCAATTTCTGTGTTTCCTAGTCAATAAGAAGGTCCAAGGAATGCAGTAAACCTGAAGAGAAGCATCGGAATCGAAACCTGGTTTCACAGGAAAGGACAAAACATAGACAGTACGAAGAGTCTGTGTTCTTCTTTTTAAGTCGGCATTGTTCCTTTTGCATTTAATTCCGATGCAATTTCTGTGTTTCATCGACAATAACAAGGTCCAAGGGATACAGTAAACCTGAGGTGAAGCATCGGAATCTAAAACTGGTCTCACAGGAGAGGTTCAAAACATAGACATAAGAAGAATAAGTCTTCCTGTACTTAAGTCGGCATTGTGCATTTTGTATTTAATTTAGATGCAATTTCTGTGTTTCGTAGTCAATAAGAAGGTCCAAGGGATACTGTAAACCGGAAGTGAAACATCGGAATCTATAACTGGTCTCACAGGAAAGGTTCAAAACATAGAGAGTAAGAAGAACCAGTCTTCTTGTACTTATGTCGGCATTGTGCCTTTTGTATGTAATTCTGATGCAATTTCTGTGTTTTATCGTCAATAGGAAGGTCCAAGGGATACGGTAAACCTGAAGTGAAGCATCGGATTCTAAAACTGGTCTCACAGGAATGGCTCAAAACATAGACAGTAAGAAGATTCAGTCTTCTGTCACTTAAATCGGCATTGTGCCTCTTGTATTTAATTCCGATGCAATTTCTGTGTTTCATCGTCAATGAGAAGGTCTAAGAGATACAGTAGCCTTGAAATGAACATCTAAATCTAAAATTGGTCTCATAGGGAAGATTCCAAACATAGACAGTAAGAAGAGTCAGTATTCTTGTACTTAAGTGGGCATTGTGGATTTTGTATTTAATTCCGGTGGAATCTCTGTGTTTCATCGTCAATAAGAATGTACATGGGATACAGTAAACCTGAAGTGAAGCATCGGAGTCTAAAACTGGTCTCACAGGAAAGGTTCAATCATAGAAAGTAAGATGAGTCAGTCTCCTTGTAATTAAGACGGCATTGTGCCTTTTGTACTTCATTCCGATGCAATTTCTGTGTTTCCTAGTCAATAAGAAGGTCCAAGGAATGCAGTAAACCTGAAGTGAAGCAGCGGAATCTAAACCTGGTTTCACAGGAAAGGACAAAACATAGACAGTATGAAGAGTCAGTCTTCTCGTTCTTAAGTCGGCATTGTTCCTTTTGTATTTAATTCCGATGCAATTTCTGTGTTTCATCGTCAATAAGAAGGTCCAAGGGAAACAGTAAACCTGAAGTGCAGCATCGGAATCTAAAACTGGTCTCACAGAAAAGATTCAAATCATAGAGATTAAGGAGAGTCAGTCTTCTTGTACTTAAGTCGGCATTGTGCCTTTTGTATTTAATTACGATGTAATTTCTGTGTTTCATCGTCAATAAGAAGGTCCAAGGTATAAAATAAATCTGAAGTGAAGCATCGCAATCTAAAACTTATCTCAACGAAAGGTTCAATCATAGAATGTAAGAAGAATCAGTCCTCTTGTACTTAAGTCTGCATTGTGCCTTTTGTATGTAATTCCGATGCAATTTCTGTGTTTCATCGTCAATATGAAGATCCAAAGGATACAGTAAACCTGAAGTGAAGCATACGAATCTAAAACTGGTCTCACAGGAAAGGCTCAAATCGGAGAATGTAAGAAGAGACTGTCTTCTTGTACTTATGTCGGCATTGTGCCTTTTGTATTCCATTCCGATGCAATTTCTGTGTTACATCGTCAATATGAAGGTCCAAGGGATTCAGTAAACCGGAAGTGAAATATGGAATCTAAAACTGGTCTCACAGGAAAGGTTCAATTCATAGAATTTAACAATAGTCAGTCCTCTTCTACTTATGTCGGCATTGTGACTTTTGTATTTAATTCCGATGCAATTTCTGTTTTCATCGTCAATAAGAAGGTCCAAGGGATACAGTAAACATGAAGTGAAACATTGGGTTCAATAACTGGACTCACAGGAAAGGTTTAAATCATAGACAGTAAGAAGAGTCAGTCTTTTTGTACTTAAACTGGCATTGTGCCTTTTGTATTTAATTCCGATGCAATTTCTGTGTTTCGTCGCAATAAGAAGGTCCAAGAGATACAGTAAACCTGAAGTGAAGCATCGGAATCTAAAGCTGGTGTCACTGGAAAGGTTTAAAGCATAGAAAATAAGAAGAGTCAGTCTTCTTGTACGTAAGTCGGCATTGTGCGTTTTGTATTTAATTCCGATGCAATTTCTGTGTTTAGTCGTCAATAAGAAGGTTCAAGGAATACTGTAAACCGGAAGTGAAGGATCGGAATCTATAACTGGTCTCACAGGAAAGGTTCTAAACATAGATAGTAAGAAGAGTCAGTCTTCTTGTACTTAAGTCGGCATTGTTCCTTTTGTATTTATTTCCCATGCAATATCTGTGTTTCATCGACAATAAGAAGGTCCAAGGAATACAGTCAACCTGAAGTGGAGCATCGGAATCTGAAACTGGTCACCCAGGAAAGGTAAAAATCATAGACGGTAAGAAGAGTCAGTCTTCTTGTACTTAAGTCGGAATTGTGCCTTTTGTATTTAATTCCGATGGAATTTCTGTGTTTCATCGTCAATAAGAACGTACAAGGGATACAGTAATCCTGAAGTGAAGCATCGGAGTCTAAAACTGGTCTCACAGGAAAGGTTCAATCATAGAAAGTAAGATGAGTCAGTCTCCTTGTAATTAAGACGGCATTGTGCCTTTTGTATTTCATTCCGATGCAATTTCTGTGTTTCCTAGTCAATAAGAAGGTCCAAGGAATGCAGTAAACCTGAAGTGAAGCATCGGAATCTAAACCTGGTTTCACAGGAAAGGACAAAACATAGACAGTACGAAGAGTCAGTCTTCTCGTTCTTAAATCGGCATTGTTCCTTTTGTATTTAATTCCGATGCAATTTCTGTGTTTCATCGTCAATAAGAAGGTCCAAGGTATAAAATAAATCTGAAGTGAAGCATCGGAATCTAAAACTTATCTCACACGAAAGGTTCAATCATAGAATGTAAGAAGAATCAGTCCTCTTGTACTTAAGTCTGCATTGTGCCTTTTGTATGTAATTCCGATGCAATTTCTGTGTTTCATCGTCAATATGAAGATCCAAAGGATACAGTAAACCTGAAGTGAAGCATACGAATCTAAAACTGGTCTCACAGGAAAGGCTCAAATCGGAGAATGTAAGAAGAGACTGTCTTCTTGTACTTATGTCGGCATTGTGCCTTTTGTATTCAATTCCGATGCAATTTCTGTGTTACATCGTCAATATGAAGGTCCAAGGGATTCAGTAAACCGGAAGTGAAATATGGAATCTAAAACTGGTCTCACAGGAAAGGTTCAATTCATAAAATTTAAGAATAGTCAGTCCTCTTCTACTTATGTCGGCATTGTGACTTTTGTATTTAATTCCGATGCAATTTCTGTTTTCATCGTCAATAAGAAGGTCCAAGGGATACAGTAAACATGAAGTGAAACGTTGGGTTCAATAACTGGACTCACAGGAGAGGTTTAAATCATAGACAGTAAAAAGAGTCAGTCTTTTTGTACTTAAATCGGCATTGTGCCTTTTGTATTTAATTCCGATGCAATTTCTGTGTTTCGTCGCAATAAGAAGGTGCAAGAGATACAGTAAACCTGAAGTGAAGCATCGGAATCTAAAGCTGGTGTCACTGGAAAGGTTTAAAGCATAGAAAATAAGAAGAGTCAGTCTTCTTGTACGTAAGTCGGCATTGTGCGTTTTGTATTTAATTCCGATGCAATTTCTGTGTTTAATCGTCAATAAGAAGGTCCAAGGAATACTGTAAACCGGAAGTGAAGGATCGGAATCCATAACTGGTCTCACAGGAAAGGTTCTATACATAGACAGTAAGAAGAGTCAGTCTTCTTGTACTTAAGTCGGCATTGTTCCTTTTGTATTTATTTCCCATGCAATATCTGTGTTTCATCGACAATAAGACGGTCCAAGGAATACAGTCAACCTGAAGTGGAGCATCGGAATCTAAAACTGGTCACCCAGGAAAGGTAAAAATCATAGACAGTAAGAAGAGTCAGTCTTCTTGTACTTAAGTCGGAATTGTGCCTTTTGTATTTAATTCCGATGGAATTTCTGTGTTTCATCGTCAATAAGGAGGTCCAAGGGGTACAGTAAACCTGAAGTGAAACATTGGAATCTATAACTCGACTCACAGGAAAGGTTCAAACCGTAGACTGTAAGAAGATTCAATCTTCTGGTACTTAAGTCGGCATTGTGCCTTTTGTATTTAATTCCGATGCAATTTCTGTGTTTCATCGTCAATAAGAAGGTCCAAGAGATGCAGTAAACCTGAAGTGAAGCATCGGATTGCAAAACTGGTCTCAATGCACAGGTTCAAAGCATAGAAAATAAGAAGAGTCAGTCTTCTTGTACCTAAGTCGGCATTGTGCCTTTTGTATTTAATTCCGATGCAATTTCTGTGTTTCATCGTGAATAAGAAGGTCCAAGGGATACAGTCAACCTGAAGTGAAGCATCGGGATCTAAAACTGGTCTCACAGGAAAGGTTAAAATCATAGACAGTAAGAAGACTGAGTCTTCTTGTACTTAAGTCGGCATTGTGCCTTTCGTATTTAATTCTGATGCAATGCCTGTGTTTCATCGTCATTAAGAAGGTCCAAGGGATACAGTAAACCTGAAGTGAAGCATCGGAATCCAAAGCTGTTCTCATAGGAATAGCTCAAAACATAGACAGCAAGAAGTGTCAGTCTTCTTGTACTTCAGTCGGCATTGTGAGTTTTGTATTTAATTTCGATGCAATTTCTGTGTTTCATCGTCAGTAAGAAGGCCCAAGGGATACAGTAACCCTGAAATGAAAATCGAAAGCTAAAACTGGTCTCATAGGAAAAGTTCAAAACATAGACAATAAGAAAATTCAGTCTTCTTGTACTTAAGTCAGCTTTGTGCCTTTTGTATTTAATTCCGATGCAATTTCTGTGTTTCGTCGTCAATAAGAAGGTCCAAGAGATACAGTTAATCTGAAGTAAAGCATCGGAATCTAAAACTGGTCTCACAGGGATGGCTCAAAACATAGTCAGTAAGAAGAGTCAGTCTTCTTGTACTTAAATCGGCATTGTGTCTTTGTATTTAATTCCGATGCAATTTATGTGTTTCGTCGCAATAAGAAGGTCCAAGAGATACAGTAAACCTGAAGTGAAGCATCGGAACCTAAAACTGGTCTCACTGGAAAGGTTTTAAGCATATAAAATAATAAGAGTCAGTCTTATGTACTTAAGTCGGCATTGTGCGTTTTGTATTTAATTGCGATGCAATTTCTATGTTTCATCGTCTATAAGAAATTCCAATGGATACAGTCAACCTGAAGTGAAGCATCGGAATTCAAAACTGGTCTCACAGGAAAGGTTAAAATCATAGACAGTAAGAAGAGTCAGTCTTCTTGTACTTAAGTCGGCATTGTGCCTTTTGTATTAAATTCTGATGCAATTTCTGTGTTTTATCGTCAAAAAGATGTCCAAGAGATACGGTAAACCTGAAGTGAAGCATCGGATTCTAAAACTGGTCTCACAGGAATGGCTCAAAACATAGACAGTAAGAAGAGTCAGTATTCTTGTACTTAATTCGGCATTGTGCCTTTTGTATTTAATTCCGATCCAATTTCTGTGTTTCATTGTCAATTAGAAGGTCCAAGAGATACAGTAACCTTGAAATGAACATCAAAATCTAAAACTGGTCTCATAGGAAAGATTCAAAACATAGACAGTGAGAAGAGTCAGTACTCTTGTACTTAAGTGGGCATTGTGCCTTTTGTATTTAATTCCGATGGAATTTCTGTGTTTCAGCGTCAATAAGAATGTACAAGGGATACAGTAACCCTGAAGTGAAGCATCGGAGTCTAAAACTGGTCTCACAGGAAAGGTTCAATCATAGAAAGTAAGATGAGTCAGTCTCCTTGTCCTTAAGTTGGCATTGTGTCTTTTGTATTTCATTCCGATGCAATTTCAGTGTTTCCTCGTCAATAAGAAGGTCCAAGGGATGTAGTAAACCTAAAGTGAAGCATCGGAATCTAGAACTGGTCTCACAGGAAAGATTCAAAACATAGGAAATAAGAAGAGTCAGTCTTCTTGTACTTAATTCGGCATTGTTCCTTTTGTATTTAATTCCGATGCAATTTCTCTGTTTCATCGTCAATAAGAAGATCCAAGGGATACTGTAAACCGGAAGTGAAACATCGGAATCTATAACTAATCTCACAGGAAAGGTTCAAAACATAGACAGTAAGAGGAACCAGTTTTCTTTTACTTAAGTCGGCATTGATCCTTTTGTATTTAATTCCGATGCAATTTCTGTGTTTCATCGTCAATAACAATGTCCAAGGAATACAGTAAACCTAAAGTGAAACATCGGAATGTATAACTGGTCTCACAGGAAAGGTTCAAATCATAGAATTTAAGAAGAGTCAGTCCTCTTCTACTTTTGTCGGCATTGTGCCTTTTGTATTTAATTCCGATGCAATTTCTGTGTTTCATCGTCAATAAGAAGGTATAAGGGATACAGTAAACCTGAAGTGAAACATTGGAATCTATAACTGGACTCACAGGAAAGGTTCAAAACATAGACTGTAAGAAGAGTCAATCTTCTGGTACTTAAGTCGGCATTGTGCCTTT
This sequence comes from Schistocerca americana, assembly GCF_021461395.2. Classification (NCBI taxonomy): domain Eukaryota; kingdom Metazoa; phylum Arthropoda; class Insecta; order Orthoptera; family Acrididae; genus Schistocerca; species Schistocerca americana. The sequence goes on along the minus strand of NC_060127.1, from coordinate 206,456,456 downwards.
TGTATTTAATTCCGATGCAATTTCTGTGTTTCGTCGTCAATAAGAAAGTCCAAGAGATACAGTAAACCTGAAGTGAAGCATCGGAATGCAAAACTGGTCTCACAGGAAAGGGTAAAATCATATACAGTAAGTAGACTGAGTCATCTTGTACTTAAGTCGGCATTGTGCCTTTCGTATTTAATTCTGATGCAATTCCTGTGTTTTATCGTCAATAAGAAGGTCCAAGGGATACAGTAAACCTGAAGTGAAGCATCGGAATCCAAAACTGTTCTCACAGGAATGGCTCAAAACATAGACAGTAAGAAGTGTCAGTCTTCTAGTACTTAAGTCAGCATTGCGCCTTTTGTATTTAATTCCGTTGCAATTTCTGTGTTTCATCGTCAAAAAAAAAGGTCCAAGAGATACAGTAACCGTGAAATAAACATCGAAATCTAAAACTGGTATCATAGGAAAGATTCAAAACATATACAGTAAGAAGAGTCAGTATTCTTGGACTTAAGTGGGCATTATGGCTTTTGTATTTAATTCCGATGGAATTTCTGTATTTCATCGTCAATAAGAATGTGCAAGGGATGCAGTAAACCTGAAGTGAAGCATCGGAGCCTAAAGCTGGTCTCACAGGAAAGGTTCAATCATAGAAAGTAAGATGAGTCAATTTCCTTGTACTTAAGTCGGCATTGTGCATTTTGTATTTCATTCCGATGCAATTTCTGTATTTCCTAGTCAATAAGAAGGTCCAAGGAATGCAGTAAACCTGAAGTGAAGCATCGGAATCTAAAACTGGTCTCACAGGAAAGGACAAAACATAGACAGTACGAAGAGTCAGTCTTCGTGTACTTATATCGGCATTGTGACTTTTTTATTTAATTCCGATGCAATTTCTGTGTTTCATCGTCAATCTGAAGGTCCAAGGGATACAGTAAACCGGAAGTGAAACATGCAATCTAAAACTGGTCCCACAGGAAAGGTTCAAATCATAGAATTTAAGAATAGTCAGTCCTCTTCTACTTATGGCGGCATTCTGCCTTTTGTATTTAATTCCGATGCAATTTCTGTGTTTCGGCCTAATAAGAACGTCCAAGAGATACAGTAAACCTGAAGTGAAGCATCGGAATCTAAAACTGGTCTCACTGGAAGGGTTTAAAGCATAGAAAATAAGAAGAGTCAGTCTTGTTGTACTTTAGTCGCCCTTGTTCGTTTTGTATTTAATTCCGAAGCAATTTCTGTGTTTAATCGTCAATAAGAACGTCCAACGGATACTGTAAACCGGAAGTGAAGCATCGGAATCTATAATTGGTCTCAGAGGGAAGGTTCAAAGCATAGAGTGTAAGAAGAGTCAGTCTTCTTGTACATAAGTCGGCATTGTTCCTTTTGTATTTAATTCCGATGCAATTTCTGTGTTTCATCGTCAATACGAAGGTCCAAGGGGTACAGTCAACCTGAAGTGAATCATCGGAATCTAAAACTGGTCTCACAGGATAGGTTAAAATCGTAGACAGTAAGAAGAGTGTCTCTTCTTGTACTTAAGTCGGTATTGTGCCTTTTGTATGTAATCCTGATGCAATTTCAGTGTTTTATCTTCAATAAGAAGGTACAAGGTATACAGTCAACCTGAAGTGGAGCATCGGAATCTGAAACTGGTCTCACAGGTAAGGTTAAAATCATAGACAGTAAGAAGAGTCAGTCTTCTTGTACTTAAGTCGGCATTGTGCCTTTTGTATTTAATTCCGATGCAATTTATGTGTTTCATCGTCAATAAGAAGGTCCAAAGGGTACAGTAAACCTGAAGTGAAGCATCGGAATCTAAAACCGTTCTCACAGGGATGGCTCAAAACATAGACAGTAAGAAGAGTCAGTCTTCTTGTACTTAAGTCGGCATTGTTCCTTTTGTATTTAATTCCGATGCAATTTCTGTGTTTTATCTTCAATAAGAAGGTCCCAGCGATGCAGTAAACCTGAAGTGAAGTATCGGAATATAAAACTGGTCTCACAGGAAAGGTTCAAAACATAGACAGTACGAAGAGTAAGTCTTCTTCTTCTTAAGTCGGCATTGTTCCATTTATATTTAATTGCGATGCAATTTCTGTGTTTCGTCGTCAATAAGAAGGTCCAAGGGATACTGTAAACCGGAAGTGAAACATCGGAATCCATAACTGGTCTCATAGGAAAGGTTTAAAACATAGACAGTAAGAAGAACCAGTCTTCTAGTACTTAAGTCGGCATTGTTCCTTTTGTATTTAATTCCGATGCAATTTCTGTGTGTCATCGTGAATAAGAAGGTCCAAGGGATACAGTTAACCTTAAGTGAAGCATCGGAATCTAAAACTGGTCTCACAGGAAAGGTTAAAATCATAGACAGTAAGAAGAGTGAGTCATCTTGTACTTAAGTCGGCATTGTGTCTTTTGTATTTAATTCTGATGCAATTCCTGTGTTTTATCGTCAATAAGAAGGTCCAAGGGATACAGTAAACCTGAAGTGGAGCATCGGAATCCAAAACTGGTCTCACAGGAATGGCTCAAATCATAGATAGTAAGAAGTGTCAGTCTTCTTGTGCTTAAGTCGGCATTGTGCCTTTTGTATTTTATTCCGATGCAATTTCTGTGTTTCATCGTCAGTAAGAAGGCCCAAGGGATACAGTAACCCTGATATGAAAATTGAAAGCTAAAACTGGTCTCATAGGAAAGGTTCAAGACATGGACAGTAAGAAGAGTCAGTCATCTTGTACTTAAGTCAGCATTGTTCCTTTTGTATTTAATTCCGATGCAATTTCTGTGTTTCATCGTCAATAAGAAGGTCCAAGGGATACTGTAAACCGGAAGTGAAACATCTGAATCTATAACTGGTCTCAGAGGAAAGGTTCAAAGCATAGATAGTAAGAAGAGTCTCTCTTCTTGTACTTAAGTCGGCATTGTGCCTTTTGTATTTAATTCTGATGCAATTTCTGTGTTTTATCGTCAATAAGAAGGTCCAAGGGATACAGTAAACCTGAAGTGAAGCATCGGAATCAAAAACTGGTCTCACAGGAATGGCTCAAAACATATACAGTAAGAAGAGTCAGTCTTCTTTTACTTAAATCGGCATTGTGCCTTTTTTATTTAATTCCGATGCAATTTCTGTGTTTGATCGTCAATAGCTAGGTCCAAGGGATACAGAAAACCTGAAGTGAAACATTGGAATTTATAACTGGACTCACAGGAAAGGTTCAAAACATAGATAGCAAGATGAGTCAGTCTTCTTCCACTTAAGTCAGCATTGTGCCTTTTGTATTTAATTCCAACGCAATTTCTGTGTTTCGTCGTCAATAAGAAGGTCAAAGAGATACATTAAATCTGAAGTGAAGCATCGGAATCTGAAACTGGTCTCACAGGAATGGTTCAGAACATAGAAAATAAGAAGAGTCAGTCTTCTTGTACTTAAGTCGGCATTGTTCCTTTTGTATTTAATTCCGATGCAATTTCTCTGTTTCAACGTCAATATGAAGGTCCGATGGATACTGTAAACCGGAAGTGAAGCATCGGAATCTATAACTGGTCTCACAGGAAAGGTTCAAAGCATAGACAGTAAGAAGAGTCAGTCTTCTTGTACTTAAGTCGGCATTGTTCATTTTGTATTAAATTCCGATGCAATATCTGTGTTTCATCATCAAGAGGAAGGCCCAAGGGATACAGTCAACCTCAAGTGAAGCATCGGGATCTAAAACTGGTCTCACAGGAAAGCTTAAAATCATAGACAGTAAGATGACTGAGTCTTCTTGTACTTAAGTCGGCATTGTGCCTTTCGTATTTAATTCTGATGCAATTCCTGTGTTTTATCGTCAATAAGAAGGTCCAAGGGAATCAGCAAACCTGAAGTGAAACATCGGAATCCAAAGCTGTTCTCACAGGAATGGCTCATAGCATAGACAGTAAGAAGTGTCAATCTTCTTGTACTTAAGTCGGCATTTTTAGTTTTGTATTTAATTCCGATGCAATTTCTGTGTTTCATCGTCAGTAAGAAGGCCCAAGGGATACAGTAACCCTGAAATGAAAATCGAAAGCTAAAACTGGTCTCATTGGAAAAGTTCAAAACATATTCAGTAAGAAAATTCAGTCTTCTTGTACATAAGTCAGCATTGTGCCTTTTGTATTTAATTCCGATGCAATTTCTGTGTTTCATCGTCTATAAGAAATTCCAATGGATACAGTCAACCTAAAGTGAAGCATCGGAATTCAAAACTGGTCTCACAGGAAAGGTTAAAGTCATAGACAGTACGAAGAGTCAGTCTTCTTGTACTTAAGTCGGCATTGTGCCTTTTGTATTAAATTCTAATGCAATTTCTGTGTTTTATCGTCAAAAAGATGGTCCAAGAGATACGGTAAACCTGAAGTGAAGCATCGGAATCTAAAACTGGTCTCACAGGAATGGCTCAAAACATAGACAGTAAGAAGAGTCAGTATTCTTGTACTTAATTCGGCATTGTGCCTTTTGTATTTAATTCCGATGTAATTTCTGTGCTTCATTGTCAATTAGAAGGTCCAAGAGATACAGTAACCTTGAAATGAACAATAAAATCTAAAACTGGTCTCATAGGAAAGATTCAAAACATTGACAGTAAGAAGAGTCAGTATTCTTGTACTTAAGTGGGCATTGTGCCTTTTGTATTTAATTCCGATGGAATTTCTGTGTTTCATCGTCAATAAGAATATACAAGGGATACAGTAACCCTGAAGTGAAGCATCGGAGTCTAAAACTGGTCTCACAGGAAAGGTTCAATCATAGAAAGTAAGATGAGTCAGTCTCCTTGTCCTTAAGTTGGCATTGTGTCTTTTGTATTTCATTCCGTTGCAATTTCTGTGTTTCCTCGTCAATAAGAAGGTCCAAGGGATGTAGTAAACCTAAAGTGAGGTATCGGAATATAAAACTGGTCTCACAGGAAAGGTTCAAAACGTAGACAGTACGAAGAGTCAGTATTCTTCTTTTTAAGTCATCATTGTTCGTTTTGTATTTAATTCCGATGCAATTTCTGTGTCTCGTCGTCAATAAGAAGGTCCAAGGGATACTGTTTACTGGAAGTGAACCATCGGAATCTATAAGTGGTATCATAGGAAAGGTTCAAAACATAGATAGTAAGAAGATTTAGTCTTCTTGTACTTAAGTCGACATTGTTCCTTTTGTCTTTAATTCCGATGCAATTTCTGTGTTTCATCGTCAATTAGAAGGTCCACGGTATACAGCAAAACTGAAGTGAAACATCGGAATCTAAAACTGGTCTCACAGGAAAAGTTCAAATCATAGAACTTAAGAAGAGTCAGTCCTCTTCTGCTTTTGTCGGCATTGTGCCTTTCGTATTTAATTCTGATGCAATTCCTGTATTTTATCGTCAATAAGAAGGTCCAAGGGATACAATAAACCTGAACTGAAGCATCGGAACCCAAAACTGTTCTCACAGGAATGGCTCAAAACATAGACAGCAAGAAGTGTCAGTCTTCTTGTACTTAAGTCGGCATTGTGAGTTTTGTATTTAATTCCAATGCAATTTTGTTTTTCATCGCCAGTAAGAAGGCCCAAGGGATACAGTAACCCTGAAATGAAAATCAAAAGTAAAAGTGGTCTCATAGGAGAGGTTCAAAACGTAGACAGTAAGAAAAGTCAGTCTTATTGTACTTAAGTCGGCATTGTGCCTTTTGTATTTAATACCGATGCAATTTCTGTGTTTCGTCGTCAGTAAGAAGGTCCAAGAGATACAGTTAATCTGAAGTGAAGCATCGGAATCTAAAACTGGTCTCACATTAAAGATTGAAAACATAGGAAATAAGAAGAGTCAGTCTTCTTGTACTTAATTCGGCATTGTTCCTTTTGTATTTAATTCCGATGCAATTTCTGTGTTTCATCGTCAATAAGAAGGTCCAAGGGATACTGTAAACCGGAAGTGAAACATCGGAATCTATAACTGGTCTCACAGGAAAGGTTCAAAACATAGACAGTAAGAGGAACCAGTTTTCTTGTACTTAAGTCGGCATTGATCTTTTGTATTTAATTCCGATGCAATTTCTGTGTTTCATCGTCAATAACAATGTCCAAGGGATACAGTAAACCTAAAGTGAAACATCGGAATGTATAACTGGTCTCACAGGAAGGGTTCAAATCATAGAATTTAAGGAGAGTCAGTCCTCTTCTACTTTTGTCGGCATTGTGCCTTTTGTATTTAATTCCGATGGAAATTCTGTGTTTCATCGTCAATAAGAATGTACAAGGGATACAGTAACCCAGAAGTGAAGCATCGGAGTCTAAAACTGGTCTCACAGGAAAGGTTCAATCATAGAAAGTAAGATGAGTCAGTCTCCTTGTCCTTAAGTTGGCATTGTGTCTTTTGTTTTTCATTCCGATGCAATTTCTGTGTTTCCTCGTCAATAAGAAGGTCCAAGGGATGTAGTAAACCTAAAGTGAGGTATCGGAATATAAAACTGGTCTCACAGGAAAGGTTCAAAACGTAGACAGTACGAAGAGTCAGTATTCTTCTTTTTAAGTCGGCATTGTTCGTTTTGTATTTAATTCCGATGCAATTTCTGTGTTTCGTCGTCAATAAGAAGGTCCAAGGGATACTGTATACCGGAAGTGAAACATCGGAATCTATAACTGGCCTCACAGGAAAGGTTCAAAACATAGACAGTAAGAGGAACCAGTTTTCTTGTACTTAAGTCGGCATTGATCCTTTTGTATTTAATTCCGATGCAATTTCTGTGTTTCATCGTCAATAACAATGTCCAAGGGATACAGTAAACCTAAAGTGAAACATTGGAACCTATAACTGGACTCACAGGAAAGGTTCAAATCATAGACTGTAAGAAGAGTCAATCTTCTGGTACTTAAGTCGGCATTGTGCCTTTTGTATTTAATTCCGATGCAATTTCTGTGTTTCGTCGTCAATAAGAAGGTCCAAGAGATACAGTAAACCTGAAGTGAAGCTTCAGAATGCAAAACTGGTCTCACTGCACAGGTTCATAACATAGAAAATGAGAAGAGTCAGTCTTCTTGTACTTAAGTCGGCGTTGTTCCCTTTGAATTTAATTCCGATGCAATTTCTGTGTTTCATCGTCAATAAGAAAGTCCAAGGGATACAGTCAACCTGAAGTGAAGCATCGGAACCTAAAACTCGTCACACAGGAATGGCTCAAAACATCGACAGTAAGAAGAGGCAGTATTCTTGTACTTAAATCGGCATTGTGCCTTTTGTATCGGAATCTAAAACTGGTCTCACAGAAAGGGTTCAAAACATAGAAAATAAGAAGAGTCAGTCTTCTTGTACTTATGTCGGCATTGTTCCTTTTGTAGTTAATTCCGATGCAATTTCTGTGTTTCATCGTCAATAAGAAAGTCCAAGGGATACAGTCAACCTGAAGTGAAGCATCGGAACCTAAAACTCGTCACACAGGAATGGCTCAAAACATCGACAGTAAGAAGAGTCAGTATTCTTGTACTTAAATCGGCATTGTGCCTTTTGTATTTAATTCCGATGCAATTTCTGTGTTTCATCGTCAATAAAAAGGTCCAAGAGATGCAGTAACCGTGAAATGAACATCGAAATCTAAAACTGGTCTCATAGGAAAAATTCAAAACATAGACAGTAAGAAGAGTCAGTATTCTTGGACTTAAGTGGGCATTATGCCTTTTGTATTTAATTCCCATTGAATTTCTGTATTTCATCGTCAATAAGAATGTGCAAGGGATACAGTAAACCTGAAGTAAAGCATCGGAGTCTAAAACTGGTCTCACAGGAAAGGTTCAATCATAGAAAGTAAGATGAGTCATTTTCCTTGTACTTAAGTCGGCATTGTGCCTTTTGTATTTCATTCCGATGCAATTTCTGTATTTCCTAGTCAATAAGAAGGTCCAAGGAATGCAGTAAACCTGAAGTGAAGCATCGGAATCTAAAACTGGTCTCAGAGGAAAGGACAACACATAGACAGTACGAAGAGTCAGTCTTCGTGTACTTATATCGGCATTGTGCCTTTTTTATTTAATTCCGATGCAATTTCTGTGTTTCATCGTCAATCTGAAGGTCCAAGGGATAGAGTAAACCGAAAGTGAAACATGGAATCTAAAACTGGTCCCACAGGAAAGGTTCAAATCATAGAATTTAAGAATAGTCAGTCCTCTTCTACTTATGTCGGCATTGTGCCTTTTGTATTTAATTCCGATGCAATTTCTGTGATTAATCGTCAATAAGAAGGTCCAAGGGATACAGTAAACATGAAGTGAAACATTGGAATCTGTAACTGGACTCACAGGAAAGGTTCAAATCATAGACAGTAAGAGGAGTCAGTCTTTTTGTACTTATGGCGGCATTGTGCCTTTTGTATTTAATTCCGATGCAATTTCTGTGTTTCGACCTAATAAGAACGTCCAAGAGATACAGTAAACCTGAAGTGAAGAATCGGAATCTAAAACTGGTCTCACTGGAAATGTTAAAAGCATAGAAAATGAGAAGAGTAAGTCTTGTTGTACTTAAGTCGGCCTTGTTCGTTTTGTATTTAATTCCGAAGCAATTTCTGTGTTTAATCGTCAATAAGAAGGTCCAACGGATACTGTAAACCGGAAGTGAAGCATCGGAATCTATAACTGGTCTCAGAGGAAAGGTTCAAAGCATAGACAGTAAGAAGAGTCAGTCTTCTTGTACATAAGTCGGCATTGTTCCTTTTGTATTTAATTCCGATGCAATTTCTGTGTTTCATCGTCAATATGAAGGTCCAAGGGGTACAGTCAACCTGAAGTGAAGCATTGGAATCTAAAACTGGTATCACGGGATAGGTTAAAATCATAGACAGTAAGAAGAGTCAGTCTTCTTGTACTTAAGTCGGCATTGTGCCTTTTGTATTGAATTCCGATGCAATTTCTGTGTTTCATCGTCAATAAGAAGGTCCAAAGGGTACAGTAAACCTGAAGTGAAGCATCGGAATCTAAAACCGTTCTCACAGGGATGGCTCAAAACATAGACAGTAAGAAGAGTCAGTCTTCTTGTACTTAAGTCGGCATTGTTCCTTTTGTATTTAATTCCGATGCAATTTCTGTGTTTTATCTTCAATAAGAAGGTCCCAGCGATGCAGTAAACCTGAAGTGAAGTATCGGAATATAAAACTGGTCTCACAGGAAAGGTTCAAAACATAGACAGTACGAAGAGTAAGTCTTCTTCTTCTTAAGTCGGCATTGTTCCATTTATATTTAATTGCGATGCAATTTCTGTGTTTCGTCGTCAATAAGAAGGTCCAAGGGATACTGTAAACCGGAAGTGAAACATCGGAATCCATAACTGGTCTCATAGGAAAGGTTTAAAACATAGACAGTAAGAAGAACCAGTCTTCTAGTACTTAAGTCGGCATTGTTCCTTTTGTATTTAATTCCGATGCAATTTCTGTGTGTCATCGTGAATAAGAAGGCCCAAGGGATACAGTTAACCTTAAGTGAAGCATCGGAATCTAAAACTGGTCTCACAGGAAAGGTTAAAATCATAGACAGTAAGAAGAGTGAGTCATCTTGTACTTAAGTCGGCATTGTGTCTTTTGTATTTAATTCTGATGCAATTCCTGTGTTTTATCGTCAATAAGAAGGTCCAAGGGATACAGTAAACCTGAAGTGGAGCATCGGAATCCAAAACTGGTCTCACAGGAATGGCTCAAATCATAGATAGTAAGAAGTGTCAGTCTTCTTGTGCTTAAGTCGGCATTGTGCCTTTTGTATTTTATTCCGATGCAATTTCTGTGTTTCATCGTCAGTAAGAAGGCCCAAGGGATACAGTAACCCTGATATGAAAATTGAAAGCTAAAACTGGTCTCATAGGAAAGGTTCAAGACATGGACAGTAAGAAGAGTCAGTCATCTTGTACTTAAGTCAGCATTGTTCCTTTTGTATTTAATTCCGATGCAATTTCTGTGTTTCATCGTCAATAAGAAGGTCCAAGGGATACTGTAAACCGGAAGTGAAACATCTGAATCTATAACTGGTCTCAGAGGAAAGGTTCAAAGCATAGATAGTAAGAAGAGTCTCTCTTCTTGTACTTAAGTCGGCATTGTGCCTTTTGTATTTAATTCTGATGCAATTTCTGTGTTTTATCGTCAATAAGAAGGTCCAAGGGATACAGTAAACCTGAAGTGAAGCATCGGAATCAAAAACTGGTCTCACAGGAATGGCTCAAAACATATACAGTAAGAAGAGTCAGTCTTCTTTTACTTAAATCGGCATTGTGCCTTTTTTATTTAATTCCGATGCAATTTCTGTGTTTGATCGTCAATAGCTAGGTCCAAGGGATACAGAAAACCTGAAGTGAAACATTGGAATTTATAACTGGACTCACAGGAAAGGTTTAAAGCATAGACAGTAAGAAGAACCAGTCTTCTTGTACTTCTACATCTACATCTACATTGATACTCCGCAAGCCACCCAACGGTGTGTGGCGGAGGGCACTTTACGTGTCACTTTCATTACCTCCCTTTCCTGTTCCCGTCGCGTATGGTTCGCGGGAAGAACGACTGTCTGAAAGCCTCCGTGCGCGGTCTAATCTCTCTAATTTTACATTCGAGATCTCCTCGGGAAGTATAAGTAGGGGGAAGCAATATATTCGATACCTCATCCAGAAACGCACCCTCTCGAAACCTGGCGAGCAAGCTACACCGCGATGCAGAGCGCCTCTCTTGCAGAGTCTGCCACTTGAGTTTATTAAACATCTCCGTAACGCTATCACGGTTACCAAATAACCCGGTGACAAAACGCGCCGCTCTTCTTTGGATCTTCTGTATCTCCTCCGTCAACCCGACCTGGTACGGATCCCACACTGATGAGCAATACTCAAGTATAGGTCGAACGAGTGTTTTGTAAGCCACCTCCTTTGTTGATGGACTACATTTTCTAAGCACTCTCCCAATGAATCTCACCCTGGTACCCGCCTTACCAACAATTAATTTTATATGATCATTCCACTTCAAATCGTTCCGTACGCATACTCCCAGATATTTTACAGAAGTAACTGCTACCAGTGTTTGTTCCGCTATCATATAATCATACAATAAAGGATCCTTCTTTCTATGTATTCGCAATACATTACATTTGTCTATGTCAAGGGTCAGTTGCCACTCCCTGCACCAAGTGCCTATCCATTGCAGATCTTCCAGTATTTAATTCCGATGCAATTTCTGTGTTTCATCGTGAATAAGAAGGTCCAAGGGATACAGTTAACCTTAAGTGAAGCATCGGAATCTAAAACTGGTCTCACAGGAAAGGTTAAAATCATAGACAGTAAGAAGAGTCAGTCTTCATGTACTTAAATCGGCATTGTGCCTTTTGTATTTAATTCCGGTGCAATTTCTGTGTTTGATCGTCAATAAGTAAATCGGCATTGTTCCTTTTGTATTTAATTCCGATGCAATTTCTGTGTTTCATCGTGAATAAGAAGGTCCAAGGGATACAGTTAACCTTAAGTGAAGCATCGGAATCTAAAACTGGTCTCACAGGAAAGGTTAAAATCATAGACAGTAAGAAAAGTGAGTCTTCTTGTACTTAAGTCGGCATTGTGTCTTTTGTATTTAATTCTGATGCAATTCCTGTATTTTATCGTCAATAAGAAGGTCCAAGGGATACAGTAAACCTGAAGTGAAGCATCGGAATCCAAAACTGGTCTCACAGGAATGGCTCAAATCATAGACAGTAAGAAGTGTCAGTCTTCTTGTGCTCAAGTCGGCATTGTGCCTTTTGTATTTAATTCCGATGCAATTTCTGTGTTTCATCGTCAGTAAGAAGGCCCAAGGGATACAGTAACCCTGATATAAAAATTGAAAGCTAAAAATGGTCTCCTAGGAAAGGTTCAAAACATGGACAGTAAGAAGAGTCAGTCATCTTGTACTTAAGTCAGCATCGTGCCTTTTTATTTAATTCCGATGCAATTTCTGTGTTTCGTCGTCAATAAGAAGGTCTAAGAGATACAGTAAATCTGAAGTGAAGCATCGGAATCTAAAACTGGTCTCACAGGAATATTTCAAAACATAGAATATAAGAAGAGTCAGTCTTCTTGAACTTAAGTCGGCATTGTTCCTTTTGTATTTAATTCCGATGCAATTTCTGTGTTTCATCGTCAATAAGAAGGTCCAAGTGATACTGTAAACCGGAAGTGAAGGATCTGAATCTATAACTGGTCTCACAGGAAAGGTTCAAAGCATAGACAGTAAGAAGAGTCTCTCTTCTTGTACTTAAGTAGGCATTGTGCCTTTTGTATTAAATTCTGATGCAATTTCTGTGTTTCATCGTCAATAAGAAGGTCCAAGGGATACAGTAAACCTGAAGTGAAGCATCGGAATCTAAAACTGGTCTCACAGGAATGGCTCAAAGTATATAGAGTAAGAAGAGTCAGTCTTCTTGTACTTAAATCGGCATTGTGCCTTTTGTATTTAATTCCGATGCAATTTCTGTGTTTGATCGTCAATAAGTAGGTCCAAGGGATACAGAAAACCTGAAGTGAAACATTGGAATTTATAACTGGACTCACAGGAAAGGTTCAAAACATAGATAGCAAGATGAGTCAGTCTTCTTCCACTTAAGTCGGCATTGTGCCTTTTGTATTTAATTCCAATGCAATTTCTGTGTTTCGTCGTCAATAAGAAGGTCAAAGAGATACATTAAATCTGAAGTGAAGCATCGGAATCTGAAACTGGTCTCACAGGAAAGGTTCAAAACATAGAAAATAAGAAGAGTCAGTCTTCTTGTACTTATGTGGGCATTGTGCCTTTTGTATTTAATTCCGATGGAATTTCTGTGTTTCATCGTCAATAAGAATGTACAAGTGATACAGTAAAACTGAAACGAAGCATCGGAGTCTAAATATGGTCTCACAGGAAAGGTTCAATCATAGAAAGTAAGATGAGTCAATCTCCTTGTACTTAAGTCGGCATTGTGCCTTTTGTATTTCATTCCGATGCAATTTCTATGTTTCCTAGTCAATAAGAAGGTCCAAGGAATGGAGTAAACCTGAAGTGAAGCATCGGAATCTAAAACTGGCCTCACTGGAAAGGTTTAAAGCATAGAAAATAAGAAGAGTCAGTCTTCTTGTACTTAAGGCGGCATTGTGCGTTTTGTATTTAATTCCTATGCAATTTCTGTGTTTAATCGTCAATAAGAAGGTCCAAGGGATACTGTAAACCGGAAGTGAAGCATCGGAATCTATAACTGGTCTCACAGGAAAGGTTCAAAACATAGACCAGTAAGAAGAGTCAGTCTTCTAGTACTTAAGTCGGCATTGTTCCTTTTGTATTTAATTCCGATGAAATTTCTGTGTTTCATCGTCAATAAGAAGATCCAAGGGGTACAGTCAACCTGAAGTTAAACATCGGAATCTAAAACTGGTCTCACAGGAAAGGTTCAAATCATAGAATTTAAGAAGAGTCAGTCCTCTTCTACTTATGTCGGCATTGTGCCTTTTGTATTTAATTCCGATGCAATTTCAGTGTTTCATCGTCAATAAGAAAGTCCAAGGGATACAGTCAACCTGAAGTGAAGCATCGGAATCTATAACTGGTCTCACAGGAAAGGTTAAAATCATAGACAGTAAGAAGAGTCAGTTTTCTTGTACTTAAGTCGGCATTGTGCCTTTTGTATTTAATTCTGATGCAATTTCTGTGTTTTATCGTCTATAAGAAGGTCCAAGGGATACGGTAAACCTGAAGTGAAGCATCGGAATCTAAAACTGGTCTGACAGGAATGGCTCAAAACATAGACAGTAAGAAGAGTCAGTCTTCTTGTACTGAAATCGGCATTCTGCCTTTTGTATTTAATTCCGATGCAATTTCTGTGTTTCATCGTCAATAAGAAGGTCCAAGAGATACAGTAACCTTGAAATGAGCATCTAAATCTAAAACTGGTCTCATAGGAAAGATTCAAAATATAGACAGTAAGAAGAGTCAGTATTCTTGTACTTAAGTGGGCATTGTGCCTTTTGTATTTAATTCCGATGAAATTTCTGTGTTTCATCGTCAATAAGAATTTACAAGTTATACAGTAAACCTGAATTGAAGCATCGGAGTCTAAAACTGGTCTCACAGGAAAGGTTCAATCATAGAAAGTAACATGAGTCAGTATCCTTGTACTTAAGTCGGCATTGTGCCTTCTGTAATTCATTCCGATGCAATTTCTGTGTTTCCTAGTCAATAAGAAGGTCCAAGGAATGCAGTAAACCTGAAGTGAGACATCGGAATGTAAAACTGTCCCTCAAAGGAAAGGACAAAACATAGACAGTACGAAGAGTCAGTCTTCTTGTGCTTAAGTCGGCATTGTTCCTTTTGTATTTAATTCCGATGCAATTTCTGTGTTTCACCGTCAATATGAAGATCCAATGGATATAGTGAACCTGAAGTGAAGCATAGGTATCTAAAACTGGTCTCACAGGAAAAGCTCAAATCGTAAAATGTAGGAAGAGTCAGTCTTCTTGTACTTATATCGGCATTGTGCCTTTTGTATTTAATTCCGATGCAATTTCTGTGAATCATCGTCAATATGAAGGTCCAAGGGATACAATAAACCTGAAGTGAAACATCGGAATCTAAAACTGGTCTCACACGGAATGTTCAAATCATAGAATGTAAGAAGAATCAGTCCTCTTGTACTTAAGTCAGCATTGTGCCTTTTGTATTTAATTCCGATGCAATTGCTGTGTTTCATCGTCAACATCAAGATCCAAGAGATACAGTGAACCTGAAGTGAAGCATAGGAATCTAAAATTGGTCTCACAGGAAAGGCTCAAATCGTAGAATGTAAGAAGAGTCAGTCTCCTTGTACTTATATCAGCATTGTGCCTTTTGTATTTATTTCCGATGCAATTACTGTGTTTCATCGTCAATATGAAGGTCCAAGATATACAGTAAACCGGAAGTGTAACATGGAATCTAAAACTGGTCTCACAGGAAAGGTTCAAATCATAGAATTTAAGAATAGTCAGTCCTCTTTTACTTATGTCGGCATTGTGCCTTTTGTATTTAATTCCGATGGAATTTCTGTGTTTCATCGTCAATAAGAAGGTCCAAGGGATACAGTACACATGAAGTGAAACATTGGAATCTATAACTGGACCCACAGGAAAAGTTCAAATCATAGACAGTAAGAAGAGTCAGTCTTCTTGTACTTAAGTCGGCATTGTTCCTTTTGTATTAATTCCGGTGCAATTACTAGGTTTCATTGTCAATAAGAAGGTCCAAGGGGTACAGTCTACCTGACGTGAAGCATCGGAATCTAAAACTGGTCTCACAATAAAGGTTAAACTCATAGACAGTAAGAAGAGTCTCTCTTCTTGTACTTAAGTCGGCATTGTGCCTTTTGTATTTAATACTGATGCAATTTCTGTGTTTTATCTTCAATAAGAACGTCCAAGGGATACAGTCAAATTGAAGTGGAGCATCGGAATCTAAAACTGGTCTCACAGGAAAGGCTAAAATCATAGACAGTAAGATGAGTCAGTCTCCTTGTACCTAAGTCGGCATTGTGCCTTTTGTATTTAATTCTGATGCAATTTCTGTGTTTCATCGTGAATATGAAGGTCCAAGGGATACAATAAACCTGAAGTGAAACATCGGAATCTATAACTGGTCTCACAGGAAAGGTTCAAAACATAGACACTAAGAAGAGTCATCTTCTTGTACTTAAGTCGGCATTGTTCCTTTTGTGTTTAATTCCGATGCAATTTCTGTGTTTCATCGTCAATAAGAAGGTCCAAGGGGTACAGTCAACCTGAAGTTAAACATCGGAATCTAAAACTGGTCTCACAGGAAAGGTTCAAATCATAGAATTTAAGAAGAGTCAGTCCTCTTCTACTTATGTCGGCATTGTGCCTTTTGAATTTAATTCCGATGCAATTTCTGTGTTTCATCGTCAATAAGAAAGTCCAAGGGATACAGTCAACCTCAAGTGAAGTATCGGAATCAAAACTGGTCTCACAGGAAAGGTTAAGATCATGGACAGTAAGAAGAGTTGTCTTCTTGTACTTAAGTTGGCATTGTGCCTTTTGTATTTAATTCCGATGCAATTTCTATGTTTCATCGTCAATAAGAAGGTCCAAGGGATACAATAAACCTAAAGTGAAACATCGGAATCTAAAACTGGTCTCACACGAAAGGTTCAAATCATAGAATGTAAGAAGAATCAGTCCTCTTGTACTTAAGTCAGCAATGTGCCTTTTCTTTTTAATTCCGATGCAATTGCAGTGTTTCATCGTCAATATGAAGTTCCAAGGGATACAGTAAACCTGAAGAGAAGCATAGGAATCTAAAACCGGTCTCACAGGAAAGGCTCAAATCGTAGAATGTAAGAAGACTTAGTCTTCTTGTACTTATATCGGCATTGTGCCTTTTGTATTTAATTCCGATGCAATTTCTGTGTTTCGTCGTCAATAAGAAGGTCCAAGGGATACAGTAAACCTGAAGTGAAACATTGGAATCTATAACTGGACTCACAGGATAGGTTCAAATCATAGACAGTAAGAAGAGTCAGTCCTTTTGTACTTAAGTCGGCATTGTGCATTTGGATTTAATTCCGATGCAATTTCTGTGTTTCGTCGCAATAAGAAGGTCCAAGAGGTACAGTAAACCTGAAGCGAAGCATCGGAATCTAAAACTGGTCTCAATGGAAAGGTTTATAGCATAGAAAATAAGAAGAGTCAGTCTTCTTGTACTTAAGTCGGCATTGTGCGTTTTGTATTTAATTCCGAACAATTACTGTGTTGAATCGTCAATAAGAAAGTCCAAGGTATACTGTAAACCGGAAGTGAAGCATCGGAATCTATAACTGGTCTCACAGGAAAGGTTCAAAACATAGACAGTAAGAAGAGTTAGTCTTCTTGTACTTAAGTCGGCATTGTTCCTTTTGCATTTAATTCCGGTGCAATTACTAGGTTCCATCGTCAATAAGAAGGTCTGAGGGGTACAGTGTACCTGACGTGAAGCATTGGAATCTAAAACAGGTCTCACAATAAAGGTTAAAATCATAGACAGTAAGAAGAGTCTCTCTTCTTGTACTTAAGTCGGCATTGTGCCTTTTGTATTTAATCCTGATGCAATTTCTGTGTTTTATCTTCAATAAGAACGTCCAAGGGATACAGTCAACCAGAAGTGGAGCATCGGAATCTAAAACTGGTCTCACAGGAAAGGTTAAAATCATAGACAGTAAGAAGAGTCAGTCTTCTTGTACTTAAGTCGGCATTGTGCCTTTTGTATTTAATTCCGATGCAATTTTTGTGTTTCATCGTCAATAAGAATGTACAAGGGATACAGTAAACCTGAAGTGAAGCATCGGATTCTGAAACTGGTCTCACAGGAAAGTTTCAATCATAGACAGAAGGAAGAGTCAGTCTACTTGTACTTACGTCGGCATTGTGCCTTTTGTATATCATTCCGATGCAATTTCTGTGTTTCCTCGTCAATAAGAAGGTCCATGCGATGCAGTAAACATGAAGTGAAGTTTCGTAATATAAAACTGGTCTCACAGGAAAGGTTCAAAACATAGACAGTACGAAGAGTCAGTCTTCTTCTCCTTTAGTCGGCATTGTTCCTTTTGTATTTAATTCCGAAGCAATTACTGTGTTTTATCGTCAATAAGAAGGTCCAAGGGTACAGTAAACTTGAAGTGAAAAATTGGAATCTATACCTGGACTCACAGGAAAGGTTCAAAACATAGACTGTACAAAGAGTCAGTCTTCTGGTACTTAAGTCGGCATTGTGCCTTTTGTGTTTAATTCCGATGCAATTTCTGTGTTTCGTCGTCAATAAGAAGTTTCAAGAGCTACAGTAAACCTGAGTGAAGCATCTTAATGCAAAAATGGTCTCACTGGACAGGTTCAAAACATAGAAAATAAAAAGAGTCAGTCTTCTTTTACATAAGTCGGCATTATGCCTTTTATGTTTAATTCCGATGCAATTTCTGTGTTTCATCATCAATAAGAAGGTCCAAGGGATACAGTAAACCTGAGGTTAAGCATCGGAATCTATAACTGGACTCACAGGAAAGGTTCAAAGCATAGACAGTAAGAAGAGTCAGTCTTCTTGTACTTAAGTTCGCATTGTTCCTTTTGTATTTGATTACGATGCAATTTCTGTGTTTCATCGTCAATAAGAACGTCCAAGGGATACAGGAAACCTAAAGTGAAGCATCGGAATCTAAAACTGGACTCACAGGAAAGGTTAAAATCATAGACAGTAAGAAGAGTCTCTCTTCTTGTACTTAAGTCGGTATTGTGCCTTTTGTATTTAGTTCTGATGCAATTTCTGTGTTTTATCGTCAATAAGAAGGTCCAAGGGATACAATAACCCTGAAATGAAAATCGAAATCTAAAACTGGTCTCGTAGGAAAGGTTCAATACATAGACAGTAAGAGGAGTCAGTCTTCTTGTACTTAAGTCGACATTGTGCCTTTAGTATTTAATTCCGATGCAACTTCTGTGTTTTATCGTCAATAAGAAGGTCCAAGGGATACAGTAAACCTCAAGTGAAGCATCGGAATCTAAAACTGGTCTCATAGGAAGGATTCAAAACATAGACAGTAATAAGGGTCAGTATTCTTGGACTTAAGTGGGCATTGTGCCTTTTGTATTTAATTCCAATGGAATTTCTGTGTTTCATCGTCAATAAGAATATACAAGGAATACAGAATACCTGAAGTGAAGCATCAGAGTCTAAAACTGGTCTCACTAGGATAGGTTCAATCATAGACAGTAAGAAGAGTCAGTCTACTTGTACTTAAGTCGGCAATGTGCCTTTTGTATTTCATTCTGTTGCAATTTCTGTGTTTCCTCGTCAATAAGAAGGTCCAAGGGATGCAGTAAACCTGAAGTGACACATCGGAATCTAAAACTGGTCTCACAGGAAAGGTTCAAAACATAGACAGTAAGAATAGTCAGTGTTCTTGTACTTAAGTCGACATTGTGCCTTTAGTATTTAATTCCGATGCAATTTCTGTGTTTCGTCGTCAATAAGAAGGTCCAAGGGATACAGTAAACCTGAAGTGAAGCATCGGAATCTAAAACTGGTCTCACAGGAAAGGTTCAAAACATAGACAGTAAGTAGAGTCAGTATTCTTGTACTTAAGTGGGCATTTTGCCTTTTGTATTTAATTCCGATGCAGTTTCTGTGATTCATCGTCAATAAGAAGGTACGAGGGATACAGTAAAACTGAAGTGAAGCATCGGAATCTAAAACTGGTCTCACAGGATAGGTTCAAATCATAGACAGTAAGAAGAGTCAGTCTTCTTGTACTTTAGTCTGCATTGTGCCTTTTGTACTTAATTCCGATGCAATTTCTGTGTTTCATCGCCAATAAGAAGGTCCAAGGGATACAATAGACCTGAAGTGAAGCATCGGAATCTAAAACTGGTCTCACACGAAAGGTTCAAATCATAGAATGTAAGAAGAATCAGTCCTCTTGTACTTAAGTCAATATTGTGCCTTTTGATTTTAATTCCGATGCAATTTCTGTGTTTCATCGTCAATATGAAGATCCAAGGGATACAGTAAACCTGAAGTGAAGCATAGGAATCGAAAACTGGTCTCACAGGAAAGGCTCCAGTCATAGAATGTAAGAAGAGTCAGTATTCTTGTACTTATGTCGGCATTGTGCCTTTTGTATTTAATTCCGATGCAATTTCTGTGTTTCATCGTCAATACAGAGGGTTTATACAAGGGCGATGTACTTGAGGACAATATTATGGAATCGGAAGAGGATGTAGATGAAGATGAAATGGGAGATAAGATACTGCGTGAAGAGTTTGACAGAGCACTGAAAGACCTGAGTCGAAACAAGGCCCCAGGAGTAGACAACATTCCATTAGAACTACTGATGGCCTTGGGAGAGCCAGTCATGACAAAACTCTACCATCTGGCGAGGAAGATGTATGAGACAGGCGAAATACCTACAGACTTCAAGAAGAATATAATAATTCCAATCCCAAAGAAAGCAGGTGTTGACAGATGTGAAAATTACCGAACTATCAGTTCAATAAGTCATAGCTGCAAAATACTAACGCGAATTCTTTACAGACGAATGCAAAAACTAGTAGATGCGGACCTCGGGGATGATCAGTTTGGATTCCCTAGAGATGTTGGAACACGTGAGGCAATACTAACCTTACGACTTATCTTAGAAGAATGTTAAGAAAAGGCAAACCTACGTTTCTAGCATTTGTAGACTTAGAGAAAGCTTTCGACAACGTTAATTGGAATACTGTCTTTCAATTTCTGAAGGTGGCAGGGGTAAAATACAGGGAGCGAAAGGCTATTTACAATTTGTACAGAAACCAGATGGCAGTTATAAGAGTCGAGGGGCATGAAAGGGAAGCAGTGGTTGGGAAAGGAGTGAGGCAGGGTTGTAGCCTCTCCCCGATCTTATTCAATCTGTATATTGAGCAAGCAGTAAAGGAAACAAAAGAAAAATTCGGAGTAGGTATTAAAATTCATGGAGAAGAAGTAAAAACTTTGAGGTTTGCCGATGACATTGTAATTCTGTCAGAGACAGCAAAGGACTTGGAAGAGCAGTTGAACGGAATGGACAGTGTCTTGAAAGGAGGATTTAAGATGAACATCAACAAAAGCAAAACGAGGATAATGGAATGTAGTCAAATTAAATCGGGTGATGCTGAGGGGATTAGATTAGGTAATGAGACACATAAAGTAGTAAAGGAGTTTTGCTATTTAGGGAGTACAATAGCGGATGATGGTCGATGTAGAGAGGATATAAAATGTAGACTGGCAATGGCAAGGATATCGTTTCTGAAGAAGAGAAATTTGCTAACGTCGAGTATAGATTTAATTGTCAGGAAGTCGTTTCTGAAAGTATTTGTATGGAGTGTAGCCATGTATGGAAGTGAAACATGGACGATAACCAGTTTGGACAAGAAGAGAATAGAAGCTTTCGAAATGTGGTGCTACAGAAGAATGCTGAAGATAAGGTGGGTAGATCACGTAACTAATGAGGAGGTATTGAATAGGATTGGGGAGAAGAGAAGTTTGTGGCACAACTTGACTAGAAGAAGGGATCGGTTGGTAGGACATGTTTTGAGGCATCAAGGGATCACAAATTAAGCATTGGATGGCAGCGTGGAGGGTAAAAATCGTAGAGGGAGACCAAGAGATGAATACACTAAGCAGATTCAGAAGGATGTAGGTTGCAGTAGGTACTGGGAGATGAAGAAGCTTGCACAGGGTAGTGTAGCATGGAGAGCTGCATCAAACCAGTCTCACGACTGAAGACCACAACAACTACATGAAGTTCCCAGGGTTACAGTATACCTGAAGTGAAACATCGGAATCTAAAACTGGTCTCACAGGAAAGGTTCAAATCATAGAATTTAAAAATGTTTAGTCCTCTTCCATTTATGTTGGCATTGTGCCTTTTGTATTTAATTCCGATGTAATTTCTGTGTTTCATCGTCAATAAGAAGGTCCAAGGGATACAGGAAAACTGAAGTGAAACATTGGAATCTATAACTGGACTCACAGGAAAGGTTCAAACGTAGACTGTAAAAAGAGTCAGTCTTCTTATACTTAAGTCGGCATTGTGCCTTTTGTATTTAATTCCGATGCAATTTCTGTGTTTCATCGTCAATAAGAAAGTCCAAGGCATACTGTAAACCGGAAGTGAAGCATCGGAATCTATAACTGGTCTCACAGGAAAAGTACAAAGCATAGACAGTAAGAAGAGTCAGTTTTCTTGTACTTATGTCAGCATTGTGCCTTCTGTATTTCATTCCGATGCAATTTGTATGTTTCCTCGTCAATAAGAAGGTCCAAGGGATGCAGTAAACCTGAAGTGAAACATCGGAATCTAAAACTGGTTTCACAGGAAAGGTTCAAAACATAGACAGTACGAAGAGTCAGTCTTCTTGTTCTTAAGTCGGCATTGTTCCTTTTGTATTTAATTCCGATGCAATTTCTGTGTTTCATCGTCAATGGGAAAGTCCAAGGGATACAGTAAACCTGAAGTAAAGCATCGGAATCTAAATCTGGTCTCACTAGGATAGGTTCAATCATAGACAGTAAGAAGAGTCAGTCTACTTGTACTTAAGTCGGCATTGTGCCTTTTGTATTTCATTCCGCTGCAATTTCTGTGTTTCCTCGTCAATAAGGAGGTCCAAGGGATACAGTAAACCTGAAGTGAAGCATCGGAATCTATAACTGGTCTCACAGGAAAGGTTCAAAACATAGACATAAGAGGAATCAGTCTTCTTGCACTTAAATCGGCATTGTGCTTTTGTATCTAATTCCGATGCAATTTCTGTGCTTGATCGTCAATAAGAAGATCCAAGGGATACAGTAACCCTGAAATGAACATCGAAATCTAAAACTGGTCTCACTGGAAAGGTTCTAAACATAGAAAATAAGGTGAGTCAGTCTTCTTGTACTTAAGTCGGCATTGTGCATTTTGTATTTGATTCCGATGCAATTTCTGAGTGTCATCGTCAATAAGGGGTCCAAGGGATACAGTGAACCTGAAGTGAAGCATCGGAATCTAAAACTGGACTCACAGGAAAGGTTCAAAACATAGACAGTACGAAGAGTCAGTCTTCTTGTTCTTAAGTCGGCATTGTTCATTTTGTATTTAATTCCGATGCAATTTCTGTGTTTCGTCGTCAATAAGAAGGTCCAAGTGATACAGTAAACCTGAAGTGAAGCATCGGAATCCAAAACTGGTCCCACTGGAAAAGGTTCTAAACATAGAAAATAAGAAGAGTCAGTCTTCTTGTACTTAAGTCGGCATTGTGCCTTTTGTATTTAATTCCGATGCAATATCTGTGTTTCATCGTCAATAAGGAGGTCCATGGGATACAGTAAACCTGAAGTGAAGCATCGGAATCTATAACTGGTCTCACAGGAAAGGTTCAAAACATAGACATAAGAGGAATCAGTCTTCTTGCACTTAAATCGGCATTGTGCTTTTGTATCTAATTCCGATGCAATTTCTGTGCTTGATCGTCAATAAGAAGATCCAAGGGATACAGTAACCCTGAAATGAACATCGAAATCTAAAACTGGTCTCACTGGAAAGGTTCTAAACATAGAAAATAAGGTGAGTCAGTCTTCTTGTACTTAAGTCGGCATTGTGCATTTTGTATTTGATTCCGATGCAATTTCTGAGTGTCATCGTCAATAAGGGGTCCAAGGGATACAGTGAACCTGAAGTGAAGCATCGGAATCTAAAACTGGACTCACAGGAAAGGTTCAAAACATAGACAGTACGAAGAGTCAGTCTTCTTGTTCTTAAGTCGGCATTGTTCCTTTTGTATTTCATTCCGATGCAATTTCTGTGTTTCATCGTCAATATGAAGTTCCAAGGGATACAGTAAACCTGAAGAGAAGCATAGGAATCTAAAACCGGTCTCACAGGAAAGGCTCAAATCGTAGAATATAAGAAGAGTTAGTCTTCTTGTACTTATATCGGCATTGTGCCTTTTGTATTTAATTCCGATGCAATTTCTGTGTTTCATCGTCAATATGAAGGTCCAAGGGATACAGTAAACCGGAAGTGAAACATGGAATCAAAAATGGTCTCACTGGTAAGGTGCAAATCATAGAATTTAAGAATAGTCAGTCCTCTTCTACTTATGTCGGCATTCTGCCTTTTGTATTTAATTCCGATGCAATTTCTGTGTTCCATCGTCAATAAGAAGGTCCAAGGGATACAGTAAACAAGAAGTGAAACATTGGAATCTATAACTGGACTCACAGGATAGGTTCAAATCATAGACAGTAAGAAGAGTCATTCCATTTGTACTTAAGTCGGCATTGTGCCTTTTGTATTTAATTCCGATGCAATTTCTGTGTTTCGTCGCAATAAGAAGGTCCAAGAGGTACAGTAAACCTGAAGCGAAGCATCGGAATCTAAAACTGGTCTCAATGGAAAGGTTTAAAGCATAGAAAATAAGAAGAGTCAGTCTTCTTGTACTTAAGTCGGCATTGTGCGTTTTGTATTTAATTCCGAACAATTACTGTGTTGAATCGTCAATAAGAAGGTCCAAGGTATACTGTAAACCGGAAGTGAAGCATCAGAATCTATAACTGGTCTCACAGGAAAGGTTCAAAACATAGACCGTAAGAAGAGTTAGTATTCTTGTACTTAAGTCGGCATTGTTCCTTTTGCATTTAATTCCGGTGCAATTACTAGGTTCCATCGTCAATAAGAAGGTCCGAGGGGTACAGTCTACCTGACGTGAAGCATTGGAATCTAAAACTGGTCTCACAATAAAGGTTAAAAACATAGACAGTAAGAAGCGTCTCTCTTCTTGTACTTAAGTCGGCATTGTGCCATTTGTATTTAATTCCGATGCAATTTCTGTGTTTCATCGTCAATAAGAAGGTCCAAGGGCAACAGTAAACCTGAAGTGAAGCATCGGAATCTAAAACTGGTCTCACAGGAAAGTTTCATAGCATAGAAAGTGAGAAGAGTCAGTCTTCTTGTACTTAACTCGGCATTTTGCCTTCTGTATTGAATTCCGATGCAGTTTTTTGTGATTCATCGTCAATAAGAAGGTCCGAGGGATACAGTAAACCTGAAATGGATCATCGAAATCTAAAATTGGTCTCACAGGAAAGATTCAAAACATAGACCGTAAGAAGAGTCGGTCTTCTTGTACTTACGTCGGCACTGTTTCATTTGTATTTAAATCCGATGCAATTTCTGTGTTCCATCGACAAAAATCAGGTCCTAGGGGTACAGAAACTCTGAAGTGAAGCAACGGAATCTAAAACTGGTCTCACAGGAAAGGTTCAAATCACAGACAGTAAGAAGAGTCAGTCTTCTTGTACTTAAGTTGCATTGTGCTTTTTTATTTAATTCCGACGCAATTTCTGTGTTTCATCGTCAATAAGAAGGTCCAAGGGATAAAGTAAACCTGAAATGAACATCGAAATCTAAAACTGGTCTCACAGGAAAGGATCAAATCATAGACAGTAAGAAGAGTCAACCTCCTTGTACTGAAATCGGCATAGTGACTTTTTATTTAATTCCGATGCAATTTCTGTGTTTCATCGTTAATAAGAAGGTCCAAGGGATACAGTAACACGGAAGTGAAGCATCGGAATCTATAACTGGTCTCACAGGAAAGGTTCATAACATAGGCCGTAAGAATAGTCGGTCTTCTTGTACATAAGTCGGCACTGTTCCTTTTGTATTTGATTCCGATGCAATTTCAGTGTTCCATCGACAATAAGAAGGTCCAAATGATACAGTGAACCTGAAGTGAAGCATCGCAATGTAAAACCGGTCTCACAGGAAAGTTTCAAAACATAGACAGTAAGAGTCAGTCTTTTTGTACTTAAGTCGGCTTTGTGCCTTTTGCATTTAATTCCGATGCAATTTCTGTGTTTCATCGTCAATAAGAAGGTCCAAGTGATACAGTAAACCTGAAGTGAAGCATCGGAATCTAAAACTGGTCTCACAGGAAAGGTTAAAATCATAGAATGTAAGAAGAGTCAGTCCTCTTCTACTTATGTTGGCATTGTACTGTTTGTATTTAATTCCGATGCAATTTCTGTGTTTCATCGTCAATAAGAAGGTCCAAGGGATACAGTAAACTTGAAGTGAAGCATCGGGAATCTAAAACTGGTCTCACAGGAGGGGCTCAAATCGTAGAATGTAAGAAGAGTCAGTCTTCTTCTACATATGTCGGCATTGTAACTTTTGTATCTAATTCCGATGCCAATTCTGTGTTTCATCGTCAATATGAAGGTCCGAGGGTTACAGTAAACCTGAAGTGAAGCATCGGCATCTACAACATTTCTCACAGGAAAGGTTCAAATCATAGAATGTAAGAATGGTCAGTCCTCTTCTACTTATGTCGGCATTGTGCTTATTGTATTTTATTCCGATGCAATATCTGTGTTTCATCGTCAATAAGAAGGTCCAAGGGAAACAGTAAACCTGAAGTGAAACATTGGAATCCATATTGGGCCTCACAGGAAATTTTCAAAACATAGACAGTAAGAAGAGTCAGTCTTCTTGTACATACGTCGGCATTGTGCCTTTTGTATTTAATTCCGATGCAATTTCTGTGTTTCATCGTCAATAAGGAGGTGCAAGGGATACAGTAAAGCTGAAGTGAAGCATCGGAATGTCAAACTGGTCTCACAGGAAAGGCTCAAAACATAGAGAGTTAGAAGAGTCAGTCTTCTTGTACTTAAATCGGCATTGTGATTTTTGTATATAATTCTGATGACATTTCTGCGTTTCATCGTCTATAAGATGGTCCAAGGGATACAGTAAACCTGAAGTTAAGCATCGGAATCTGAAACTGGTCTCACAGGAAAGGTTCAAAACATAGACAGTAAGAAGAGTCAGTGATCTTGTACTTAAGTCGGCATTGTGCCTTTTGTATTTAATTCCGATGAAATTTCTGCGTTTCGTCGTCAATGAGAAGGTACATGGAATACAGCAAACCTAAAATGAACATCGTAATCTAAAACTGGTCTCACAGGAAAGGTTCAAAGCATAGACAGTAAGATGGGTCAGTCATCTCGTACTTAAGTCGGCATTGTGCCATTTGTATGTAATTCCGATGCAATTTCTGTGTTTCATCGTCAATAAGCAGGTCCAAGGGATACACTAAACCTGAAGTGAAGCTTCGGAATCTATAACTGGTCCTTCAGGAAAGGTCCAAATCATAGACAGTAAGAAGAGTCAGTCTTCTTGTACTTAAGTCTGCATTGTTCCTCTTGCATCTAATACCGATGCAGTTTCTGTATTTCATCGTCA
Source organism: Schistocerca americana (assembly GCF_021461395.2). Taxonomy (NCBI): domain Eukaryota; kingdom Metazoa; phylum Arthropoda; class Insecta; order Orthoptera; family Acrididae; genus Schistocerca; species Schistocerca americana. The sequence goes on along the minus strand of NC_060127.1, from coordinate 206,429,719 downwards.
ATAAGAAGGTCCAAGGGATACAGTAACTTCGAAGTCAAGCATCAGAATCTAAAACAGGTCTCACAGGAAAAGTTCAAATCATAGAATGTCGGAAGAGTCAGTCCTCTTGTACTTACGTCGGCATTGTGCCTTATGTATTTAATACCGATGCAAATTCTGTGTTTCATCATCAATAAGAAGGTCTAAGGGATACAGTAAACCTTAAGTGAAGCATCGGAATCTAAAACTGGTCCAGACTGTAAGAGGTGTCAGTCTTCTTGTACTTGAGTTGCATTGTGCTTTTGTATTTAATTCCGACGCAATTTCTGTGTTTTATCGTCAATAAGAAGGTCCAAGGGATACAGTAAACCTGAAGTAAAGCATGGGAATCAAAAAGTGGTTTCACAGGAAATGTTCAAATCATTGCATGTAGGAAGAGTCAGTCCTCTTCTACTTATGTTTTCATTGTAACTTTTGTATTTAATTCCGATGCAATATCTGTGTTTCATCGTCAATAAGATTGTCCAAGGGATACCGTAAACCTGAAGTGAAGCATTGGAATCTGTAACTGGTCTCACAGGAAAGGCTCGAAACATAGAATGTAAGAAGAGCCAGTTTTCTTGTACTTAAGTTGGCAATGTGCCTTTTTTTTTTATTCCGATGCAATTTCTGTGTTTCATCGTCAATAAGAAGGTCCAAGGGATACAGTAAGCCTGAAGTGAAGCATCGGAATCTAAAGCTGGTCTCACAGGAAAGGTTAAAATCATAGCCAGTAGGCAGAGTCAGTCTTCTTGCACTTAAGTCAGCATTGTGCCTTTTGTATATAATTCCGATGCAATTTCTGTGTTTCATCGTCAATATGAAGGTCCAAGGGATACAGTAAACCTAAAGGGAAGCATCGGAATCAAAAACTGCTCTCACAGGAAAGGCTCAAATCATATATTTTAGGAAGAGTCAGCCTTCTTCTACTTAAGTCGACAGTGTGCCTTTTGTATTTAATTCCAATGCAAATTCTGTGTTTCATCGGCAATAAGAACGTCCAAGGGATACAGTAAACCTAAACGGAAGCATCGGAATCAAAAACTGCTCTCACAGGAAAGGCACAAATCATAGATTTTAGGAAGAGTCAGCCTTCTTCTACTTAAGTCGGCATTGTGCCTTTTGTATTTAATTCGGATGCAATTTCTGTGTTTCATCGTCAATAAGAAGGTCCAAGGGATACAGTAAACTTAAAGTGAAGCATCGGGAATCTAAAACTGGTCTCTCAGGAAGGGCTCAAATCGTAGAATGTAAGAAGAGTCAGTCTTCTTCTACATATGTCGGCATTGTATCTTTTGTATCTAATTCCGAAGCAAATTCTGTGTTTCATCGTCAATATGAAGGTCCGAGGGTTACAGTAAACCTGAAGTGAAGCATCGGAATCTAAACTGGTCTCACAGGAAAGGTTCAAATCATAGACAGTAAGAAAAGTCAGTGTTCTTGTACTTAAGTCGGCATTGTGCCTTTTGTATTTAATTCCGATGCAATTTCTGTGTTTCGTCGTCAATGAGAAGGTACATGGAATACAGCAAACCTAAAATGAACATCGGAATCTAAAACTGGTCTCACAGGAAAGGTTCAAAGCATAGACAGTAAGATGAGTAAGTCATCTCGTACTTAAGTCGGCATTGTGCCATTTGTATTGAATTCCGATGCAATTTCTGTGTTTCATCGTCAATAAGCAGGTCCAAGGGATACACTAAACCTGAAGTGAAGCTTCGGAATCTATAACTGGTCCTTCAGGAAAGGTCCAAATCATAGACAGTAAGAAGAGTCAGTCTTCTTGTACTTAAGTCTGCATTGTTCCTCTTGTATCTAATACCGATGCAATTTCTGTGTTTCATCGTCAATAAGAAGGTCCAAGGGATACAGTAACTTAGAAGTCAACCATCGGAATCTAAAACAGGTCTCACAGGAAAAGGTTCAAATCATAGAATGTCGGAAGAGGCAGTCCTCTTGTACTTACGTCGGCATTGTGCCTTTTGTATTTAATTCCGATGTAATTACTTTGTTCATCGACAATATGAAGGTCCAAGGGATACAGTAAGCCTGAAGTGAAGCATCGGAATCCAAAACTGGTCTCACAGGAAAGGTTCAAATCATAAGCAGTAGACAGAGTCAGTCTTCTTGCACTTAAGTCTGCATTGTGACTTTTGTATTTAATTCCGATGCAATTTCTGTGTTTCATCGTCAATAAGCAGGTCCAAGGGATACAGTAAACCTGCTGTGAAACATTGAAATCTATAACTGGCTCAGAGGAGAGGTTCAAATCATAGAATTTAAGAAGAGTCAGCCTTCTTGTACTTAAGTCGGCATTGTGCCTTATGTATTTAATACCGATGCAAATTCTGTGTTTCATCATCAATAAGAAGGTCTAAGGGATACAGTAAAACTGAAGTGAAGCATCGGAATCTATAACTGGTCTCACAAAAAAGGTTAAAAAACATAGACAGTAAGATGAGGCTGTCTTCTTGTACTTAAGTCGGTATTGTGACTTTTGTATTTTATTCCGATGCTATTTCTGTGCTTAATCGTCAATAAGAACGACCAAGGGATACAGTAATCCTGAAGTGAAGCATTGGAATCTAAAACTGGTCCAGACTGTAAGAGGAGTCAGTCTTCTTGTACGTGAGCTGCATTGTGCCCTTTGTATTTAATTCCGACGCAATTTCTGTGTTTTATCGTCAATATGAAGGTCCAAAGGATACAGTAAACCTGAAGTGAATTATCGGGATCTAAAACTGGTCTCACAGGAAGGTTCTAAACATAGGCAGTAGGCAGAGCCAGTCTTCTTGCACTTAAGTCAGCATTGTGCCTTTTGTATATAATTCCGATGCAATTTCTGCGTTTCATCGTGAATATGAAGGTCCAAGGGATACAGTAAACCTGAAGTGAAACATCGGGATCTAAAACTGGTCTCACAGGAAAGGTTCAAATCATAGAATTTAAGAAGAGTTAGTCATCTTGTACTTATGTCGGTATTGTGCCTTTTTTTTTAAATTCCGATGCAATTTCTGTGTTTCGTCGTCCATAACAAGGTCCAAAAGATACAGTAAACCTGAATTGAAGCATCGGAATCTATAACTGGACTCACAGGAAAGGTTCAAAACATAGACAGTAAGAATAGTCAGTCTTCTTGTACTTAAAACGGCATTGTGCCTTTTGTATTTTATTCCAGATCTATTTCTGTGTTTCGTCGTCAACTAGAAGGTCCAAGGGATACAGTAAACTTGAAGTGAAGCATTGGAATGTAAAACTTGTCTCACAGGAATGGTTCAAGACATAGACAGTAAAAAGAGTCAGTCTTCTTGTATTTAAGTATGCATTGTTCCTTTTGTATTTCATTCCGATGCAATTGCTGAGTTACATCGTCAATAAGAATTTCAAAGGGATACATTAAACCCGAAGTGAAGCATCGGAATCTGCAACTGGTCTCACAGGAAAGTTTCATAGCATAGACAGTGAGAAGAGTCAGTCTTCTTGTACTTAACTCGGCATTTTGCCTTCTGTATTGAATTCCGATGCAGTTTTTTGTGATTCATCGTCAATAAGAAGTTCCGAGAGATACAGAAAAACCTGAAGTGGAGCATCGAAATCTAAAATTGGTCTCACAGGAAAGTTTCATAACATAGACAGTAAGATGAGTCAGTCTTCTTGAACTTAAGTCGGCATTGTGCCCTTTGTATTTAATTCCAATGCAATTTCTGTGTTTCATCGTCAATAAGAAGGTCCAAGGGCTACAGTAAACCTGAAGTGAAGCATCGGAATCTGAAACTGGTCTCACAGGAAAGTTTCATAGCATAGAGAGTAAGAAGAGTCAGTCTTCTTGTACTTAACTCGGCATTTTGCCTTCTGTATTGAATTCCCATGCAGTTTTTTGTGATTCATCGTCAATAATAAGGTCCGAGGGATACAGTAAACCTCAAGTGGAGCATCGAAATCTAAAATTGGTCTCACAGGAAAGATTCAAAACATAGACCGTAAGAAGAGTCGGTCTTCTTGTACTTACGTCGGCACTGTTTCATTTGTATTTAATTCCGATGCAATTTCTGTGTTCCATCGACAATAATAAGGTCCTAGGGATACAGAAAACTTGAAGTGAAGCATCGGAATCTAAAATTGGTCTCACAGGAAAGATTCAAAACATAAACCGTAAGAAGAGTCTGTCTTCTTGTACCTAAGTCGGCACTGTTCGTTTCGTATTTAATTCGGATGCAATTACTGTGTTCCATTGACAATAATAAGGTCCTAGGGGTACAGAAACCCTGAAGTGAAGCAACGGAATCTGAAACTGGTGTCAAAGGAAAGGTTCAAATGACAGACAGTAAGAAGAGTCAGTCTTCTTGTACTTAAGTTGCATTGTGCCTTTTGTATTTAATTCCGACGCAATTTCTGTGTTTCATCGTCAATAAGAAGGTCCAAGGGATACAGTAACCCGGAAGTGAAGCATCGGAATCTATAACTGGTCTCACAGGAAAGGTTTATATCATAGGCCGTAAGAAGAGTCGGTTCTCTTGTACTTAAGTCGGCACTGTTCCTTTTGTATTTGATTCGGATGCAATTTCAGTGTTCCATCGACAATAAGAAGGCCCAAAGGATACAGTAAACCTGAAGTGAAGCATCGGAATGTAAAACCGGTCTCACAGGAAAGGTTCAAAACGTAGACAGTAAGATTGTCAGTCTTTTTTTACTTAAGTCGGCATTGTGCCTTTTGTATTTAATTCCGATGCAAATTCTGTGTTTCATCGTCAATAAGAAGGTCCAAGGGATACAGTAAACATGAAGTGAAGCATCGCAATCTAAAACCGGTCTCACAGGAAAGGTTAAAATCATAGAATGTAAGAAGAATCAGTCCTCTTGTACTTAAGTCAGGATTGTGCCTTTTGGTTTTTATTCCGATGCAATTTCTTTGTTTCATCGTCAATAAGAAGGTCCAAGTGATGCAGTAAACCTGAAGTGAAGCATCGGAATCAAAAACTGGTCTCACAGAAAAGGTGCAAATCATAGAATGTAACAAGAGTCAGTCCTCTTCTACTTATGTTGGCATTGTACTTTTTGTATTTAATTCCGATGCAAATTCTGTGTTTCATCGTCAATAAGAGGGTACAAGGGATACAGTAAACCTAAAGTGAAACATCGGAATCTGTAACCGGTCTCACAGGAAAGGTTCAAAACATAGACAGTAAGATTGTCAGTCTTTTTTTACTTAAGTCGGCATTGTGCCTTTTGTATTTAATTCCGATGCAAATTCTGTGTTTCATCGTCAATATGAAGGTCCAAGGGATACAGTAACCCTGAAGTGAAGCATCGGAATCTAAAACTGGTCTCACAGGAAAGGTTCAAATCATAGGCAGTAGACAGAGTCAGTCTTCTTGCACCTAAGTCTGCATTGTGCCTTTTATATTTAATCCGATTCAATTTCAGTGTTTCATCGTCAATTTGAAGGTCGAAGGGATACAGTAAACCTGCAGTGAAACATTGAAATCTATAACTGGCTCAGAGGAGAGGTTCAAATCATAGAATTTAAGAAGAGTCAGTCTTCTTGTTCTTAAGTCTGCATTGTGCCTTATGTATTTAATACCGATGGAATTTCTGTGTTTCATCATCAATAAGAAGGTCTAAGGGATACAGTAAACCTGAAGTGAAGCATCGGAATCTATAACTTTTCTCACAGGAAAGCTTCACAACACAGACAGCAAGAAGATTCAGTCTTCTTGTACTTAAGTCGGCAATCTGCCTTTTCTATGTAATTCCGATGCAATTTCAGTGTTTCATCGTCAATAAGATTGTCCAAGGGATACCGTAAACCTGATGTGAAGCATTGGAATCTGTAACTGGTCTCACAGGAAAGGCTCAAAACATAGAATGTAAGAAGAGTCAGTTTTCTTGTACTTAAGTAGGCAATGTGCCTTTTGTATTTAATTCCGATGCAATTTCTGTGTTTCTTCGTCAATAAGATGGTCCGAGGGATACAGTAAGCCTGAAGTGAAGCATCGGAATTTAAAACTGGTCTCACAGGAAAGGTTCAAATCATAGGCAGTTTTCAGAGTCAGTCTTCTTGCACTTAAGTCTGCATTGTGCATTTTGTATTTAATTCCGATGCAATTTCAGTGTTTCATCGTCAATTTGAAGGTCCAAGGGATACAGTAAACATGAAGTGAAACATTGAAATCTATAACTGGTCTCACAGGAGAGCTTCAAATCATAGAATTTAAGAAGAGTCAGTCTTCTTGTTCTTAAGTCGGCATTGTGCCTTATGTATTTAATACCGATGGAATTTCTGTGTTTCATCAGCAATAAGAAGGTCTAAGGGATACAGTAAACCTGAAGTGAAGCATCGGAATCTAAAACTGGTCTCACAGGAAAGGTTCAAGACTTAGACAGTGAGAAGAGTCAGTCTTCTTGTACTTAAGTCGGCATTGTGCTTTTGTATTTAATTCAGATGCAATTTCTGTGTTTCATCACCAGTAAGAAGGCCCAAGGGATACTGTAAACCTGAAGTGAAGCATCGGAATCTAAAACTGGTCTCACAGGAAAGCTTCACAACACAGACAGCAAGAAGATTCAGTCTTCTTGTACATAAGTCGGCAATCTGCCTTTTCTACGTAATTCCGATGCAATTTCAGTGTTTCATCGTCAATATGAAGGTCCAAGGGATACAGCAAACTTGAAGAGAAGCATCGGAAACTAAAACTGGCCTCACAGGAAAGGTTCAAAAACATAGAAAGTAAGAAGAGTCTGCCTTCTTGTACTTATCGGCATTGTGCCTTTTGTTATTAATTTCGATGCAATTTCTGTGTTTCATCGTCAATAAGAAGGTCCAAGGGATACAGTAAATCGACAGTGAAGCATCGGAATCTAAAACTGGTCTCACAGGAGATGTTCAAATCATAGAATGTAGCAAGAGTCAGTCCTCTTGTACTTAAGTCGGCATTGTGCTTTTTGTATTTAATTCCGATGCAATTTCTGCGTTTCATCGCCAATAAGAAGGTCCAAGAGATACAGTAAACCTGAAGTGAAGCATCGGAATCTAAAACTGGTCTCACAGGAAAGGCTAAAACATAGACAGTAAGAAGAGTCAGTCTACATGTTTTTAAGTCGACATTGCGCCTTTTGTATTTAATTCTGGGCAATTTCTGGGTTTCATCGTCAATAAGAAGGTCCAAGGGATACAGTAAACCTGAAGTGAATCACCGGAATCTAAAACTCGTCTCACAGGAAAGGTACAAAACATAGACAGTAAGAAGAGTCACTCTTCTTGTACCTAAGTCGGCATTTTGCCCTTTGTATTGAGTTTCGATGCAATTTCTGTGTTTAATCGGCAACAGGGAGGACCAAGGGATACAGTCAACCTGAAGTGAAGCATCGGAAACTAAAACTGGTCTCACAGGAATGGTTTCAAAACATAGACAGTAAGAAGAGTCAGTCTTCTTGTACTAAAGTCGGCATTGTGCCTTTTGTATTTAATTCCGTGGCAATATCTGTGTTTCATCGTCAATAATATGGTCCAAGGGATACAGAAATCCTGAGGTGAAGCATCGGAATCTAAAACTTGTCCAGACAGTAAGAAGAGTCAGTCATCTTGTACTTAAGTTGCATTGTGCCATTATTATTTATTTCCGACGCAATTTCTGTGTTTCATCGTCAATAAGAAGGTCTAAGGGATACAGTAAACCTGAAATGAACATCGAAATCTAAAAGTGGTCTCACAGGAAAGGTTCAAAACATAGACAGTAAGAAGAGTCAGTCTTCTAATACTTAAGTCGGCATTGTGCATTTCGTATTTAAATCCGAAGCAATGTCTGTGTTTCATCGTCAATAATAAGGACCAAGGGATACAGGAAACCTGAAGTGAAGCATCGGAATCTAAAACTGGTCTCACAGGAAAGGTTCAAATATTAGAATGTAAGAAGAATCAGTCCTCTTGTACTTAAGTCGGCATTGTGCTTTTTTATATTATTCCGATGCTATTTCTGTGTTTCATCATCAATAGGAAGGTCCAAGGGATACAGTAAACCTGAAGTAAAGCATCGGAATCAAAAAGTGGTTTCATAGGAAAGGTACAAATAATTGCATGTAAGAAGAGTCAGTCCTCTTCTACTTATGTTGGCATTGTAACTTTTGTATTTAATTCCGATGCAATTTCTGTGTTTCATCGTCAATAAGAGGGTCCAAGGGATACAGTAGACCTGAAATGAAACATCGGAATCTGAATCCGGTCTCACAGGAAAGGTTAAAACATAGACAGTAAGAAGAGTCAGTAACCACGTTTTTAATTCGACATTGCGCCCTTTGTATTTAAATCCGATGTAATATCTGTGTTTCATCGTCAATAAGAAGGTGTAAGGGATACAGTATACATGAAGTGAAGCATCGGAATCTATAACTGGTCTCACAAAAAAGGTTGAAAACATAGACAGTAAGAAGAGGCAGTCTTCTTATACTTAAGTCGGCATTGTGACTTTTGTATTTTATTCCGATGCAATTTCTGTGCTTCATCGTCAATAAGAACGACCAAGGGATACAGTAAACCTTATGTGAAGCATCGGAATCTAAAACTATTCTCACAGGAAAGGTTCAAAACATAGACAGTAAGAAGAGTCAGTCTACATGTTTTTAAGTCGACATTGCGCTTTTTGTATTTAATTCCGATGCAATTTCTGTGTCTCATCGTCAATAAGAAGATCCAAGAGATACAGTAAACCTGAAGTAAAGCATCGGAATCTAAAACTGGTCTCACAGGAAAGGTTCAAAACATAGACAGAAAGAAGAGTCAGTCCTCTTCTACTTATGTTGGCATTGTACCTTTTGTATTTAATTCCGATGCAATTTCTGTGGTTCACCATCAATAAGAGGGTCCAAGGGATACAGTTAACCTGAAGTGAAGCATCGGAATCTAAAACGGGTCTCACAGGAAAGGTTTAAACTGAGACAGTAAGACAAGTCAGTCTTCTTGTACTTAAGTAGGCATTGGGCTTTTGATTTTAATTCAGATGCAATTTCTGTGTTTCATCGTCAGTAAGGAGGTCCAAGGGATACTGTAAACTTGAAGTGAAGCATCGGAATCTGAAACAGGTCTCACAGGAAAGATTCAAAACACAGACAGCAAGATGATTCAGTCTTCTTCTACTTAAGTCGGCAATCTGCCTTTTATATGTAATTCCGATGCAATTTCAGTGTTTCATCGTCAATAAGAAGGTCCAAGGGATACAGTAAACTTGACGTGTAGCATCGGAATCTGAAACTGGTCTCACAGGAAAGGTTCAAAACATAGAAAGTAATAATAGTCAGTCTTCTTCTACTTAATCGGCATTGTGCCCTTTTGTATTTAATTCCGATGCAATTTCTGTGTTTCATCGTCAATAAGAAGGTCCAAGGGATACAGTAAATCGGCAGTGAAGCATCGGAATCTAAAACTGGTCTCACAGGAGAGGTTAAATCATAGAATGTAGGAAGTGTCAGTCCTCTTGTACTTATGTCGGCATTGTGCCTTTTGTATTTAATTCCGATCCAATTTCTGTGTTACATCGTCAATAAGAAGGTCCAAGAGATTCAGTAAACCTGAAGTGAAGCATCGGAATCTAAAACTGGTCTTACAGGAAAGGTTAAAACATAGGCAATAAGAAGAGTCAGTCTACATGTTTTTAAGTCGACATTGCGAATTTGTATTAAATTGCGATGCAATTTCTGTGTCTCATTGTCTATAAGATGGACCAAGGGATACAGTAAACCTGAAGTGAAGCATCGGAATCTATAACTGACTCACAAAAATGGTTGAAAACATAGACAGTAAGAAGAGGCAGTCTTCTTGTAGTTAAGTCGGCATTGTGACATTTGTATTTTATTCCGATGCAATTTCTGTGCTCCATCGTCAGTAAGAACGACCAAGGGATACAGTAAACCATAAGTGAAGCATCGGAATCTAAAACTAATCTCACAGCAAAGGTTCAAAACATAGACAGTAAAAAGAGTCAGTCATCTTTGCTTAAGTCGGCATTGTGCCTTTTTGTATTTATTTCCGATGCAATTTCTGTGTTTCGTCGTCAATAAGAAGGTCCAAGGGATACAGTAAACCTGAAGTGAAGCATCGGAATCTAAAACTGGTCTCACAGGAAAGGTTCAGCACATAGACAGTAAGAAGAGTCAGTCTTCTTGTACTTAAGTCGGCATTGTGCCTTTTGTATTTAATTCCGAAGCAATTTCTGTGTTTCATCGTCAATAATATGGTCCAAGGGATACAGAAAACCTGAAGTGAAGCATCGGAATCTAAAACTGGTCTCACGGGAAAGGTACAAATCATAGACAGTAAGAAGAGTCAGTCTTCTTATACTTAAGTCGGCATTGTGCCTTTTGTATTTAATTCCGGTACAATTTCAGTGTTTCATCGTCAATTTGAAGGTCCAAGGGATACAGTAAACTTGAAGTGAAGCATCGGAATCTAAAACTGGTCTCACAGGAAAGGTTCAAAACATAGAAAGTAAGAAGAGTCAGTCTTCTTGTACTTAATCGGCATTGTGCCCTACTGTATTTAATACCGATGCAATTTCTGTGTTTCATCGTCAATAAGAAGGTCCAAGGGATACAGTAAATCGGCAGTGAAGTATCGGAATCCAAAACTGGTCTCACAGGAGAGGTTCAAATCATAGAATGTAGGAAGAGTCAGTCCTCTTGTACTTAAGTCGGCATTGTGCCTTTTGTATTTAATTCCGATGCAATTTATGTGTTTCATAGTCAATAAGAAGGTCCAAGAGATACAGTAATCCTGAAGTGAAGCATCGGAATCTAAAACTGGTCTCACAGGAAAGGTTAAAACATAGATTGTAAGAAGAGTCAGTCTACATGTCTTTAAGACGATATTGCGCCTTTTGCATTTAATTCCGATGCAATTTCTGTGTTTCATCGTCAATAAGAAGGTGCAAGGGATTTAGTACACCTGAAGTGAAGCATCGGAATCTAAAACTGGTCTCACAGGAAAGTTTCACCTCATAGACAGTAAGAAGAGTTAGTATTCTTGTACTTAAGTCGGCATTGTGCCTTTTGTATTTAATTCCGATGCAATTTCTGTGTTTCATCGTCAATAAGAAGGTCCAAGGGATGCAATAAACCAGAAGTGAGACATCAAAATCTAAAACTGGTCTCACAGGAAAGGTTCAAAACATAGACAGTAAGAAGAGTCAGTCTTCTTATACTTATGTCGGCATTGTGCCTTTTGTATTTAATTCCGATGCAATTTCAGTGTTTCATCGTCAATAAGAAGGTGCAAGGGATACAGTACACCTGAAGTGAAGCATCGGAATCTAAAACTGGTCTCACAGGAAAGTTTCACATGATAGACAGTATGAAGAGTTAGTATTCTTGTACTTATTTCGTTATTGTGCCTTTTGTATTTAATTCCAATGCAATTTCTGTGTTTCATCGTCAATTAGAGGGTGCAAGGGATACAGTAGACCTGAAGTGAAACATCGGAATCTGTAACCGGTCTCACAGGAAAGATTCAAAACATAGAAAGGAAGAATTGTCAGTCTTTTTGTACTTAAGTCGGCATTGTGCCTTTTGTATTTAATTCCAATGCAAATTCTGTGTTTCATCGTCAATAAGAAGGTCCAAGGGATACAGTAAACCAGAAGTTAACCATCAGAATCTAAAACTGGTCCCACAGGAATGGCTCAAAACATAGAATGTAAAAAGAGTCAGTTTTCTTGTACTTAAGTAGGCAATGTGCCTTTTGTATTTAATTCCGACGCAATTTTTGTGTTTCATCGTCAATAAGAAGGTTCAAGGGATACAGTAAGCCTGAAGTGAAGCATCGGAATCTAAAACTGGTCTCACAGGAAAGGATCAAATCATAGGCGGTAGGCAGAGTCAGTCTTCTTGCACTTAAGTCTGCATTGTGCCTTTTGTATTAAATTCCGATGCAATCCAGTGTTTCAACGTCAGTTTGAAGGTCCAAGGGATACAGTAAACATGAAGTGAAACATTGAAATCTATTACTGGTCTCACAGGAGAGGTTCAAATCATAGAATTTATGAAGAGTCAGTGTTCTTGTACTTAAATCGGCATTGTGCCTTATGTATTTAATACCGATGGAATTTCTGTGTTTCATCATCAATAAGAAGGTCTAAGGGATACAGTAAACCTGAAGTGAAGCATCGGAATCTAAAACTGGTCTCAAAAGAAAGGTCCGTAACTTAGTTAGTGAGAAGAGTCAGTCTTCTTGTACTTAAGTCGGCATTGTGCTTTTTGTATTTAATTCAGATGCAATTTCTGTGTTTCATCGTCAGTAAGAAGGCCCAAGGGATACTGTAAACCTGAAGTGAAGCATCGGATTCTAAAACTGGTCTCACAGGAAAGCTTCACAACACAGACAGCAAGAAGATTCAGTCTTCTTGTACTTAAGTGGCAATCTGCCTTTTGTATGTAATTCCGATGCAATTTCAGTGTTTCATCGTCAATATGAAGGTCCAAGGGATACAGTAAACTTGAAGAGAAGCTTCGGAATCTAAAACTGGTCTCACAGGAAAGCTTCAAAACACAGACAGCAAGAAGATTCAGACTTCTTGTACTTAAGTCGGCAATCTGCCTTTTCTATGTAACTCCGATGCAATTTCTGTGTTTCATCGTCAATAAGATGGTCCAAGGGATACAGTAAATCGGCAGTGAAGTTTCGGAATCTAAAACTGGTCTCACAGGAGAGGTTCAAATCAAAGAATGTAGCAAGAGTCAGTCCTCTGGTACTTATGTCGGCATTGTGCCTTTTGTATTTAATTCCGATGCAATTTCTGCTTTTCATCGTCAATAAGAAGCTCCAAGAGATACAGTAAACCTGAAGTGAAGCATCGGAATCTAAAACTGGTCTCACAGGAAAGGTACAAAACATAGACAGTAAGAAGAGTCAGTCTTCTTGTACCTAAGTCGCCATTTGGCCCTTTGAATTGAGTTTCGATGCAATTTCTGTGTTTAATCGGCAACAAGGAGGACCATCTGATACAGTGAACCTGAAGTGAAGCATCGGAACTAAAACTAGTCCCACAGGAAAGGTTCAAAACATAGACAGTAAGAAGAGTCAGTCTTCTTGTACTAAAGTCGGCATTGTGCCTTTTGTTTTTAATTCCGAGGCAATTTCTGTGTTTCATCGTCAATAATATGGTCCAAGGGATACAGAAATCCTGAAGTGAAGCATCGGAATCTAAAACTGGTCCAGACAGTAAGAAGAGTCAGTCATCTTGTACTTAAGTTGCATTGTGCCTTTAGTATTTAATTCCGACGCAATTTCTGTGTTTCATCGTCAATAAGAACGTCCAAGGGATACAGTAAACCTGAAATGAACATCGAAATCTAAAAGTGGTCTCACAGGAAAGGTTCAAAACATAGACAGTAAGAAGAGTCAGTCTTGTTGTACTTAAGTCGGCATTGTGCATTTTTTATTAAAATCCGAAGCAATTTCTGTGTTTCATCGTCAATAATAAGGTCCAAGGGATACAGGAAACCTGAAGTGAAGCATCGGAATCTAAAACTAGTCTCACAGGAAAGGTTCAAATCTTAGAATGTAAGAAGAATCAGTCCTCTTGTACTTAAGTCGGCATTGTGCTTTTTTATTTTATTCCGATGCTATTTCTGTGTTTCATCATCAATAGGAAGGTCCAAGGGATACAGTAAACCTGAAGTAAAGCATCGGAATCAGAAAGGGGTTTCATAGGAAAGATTCAAATCATTGCATGTAAGAAGAGTCAGTCCTCTTCTACTTATGTTGGCATTGTAACTTTTGTATTTAATTCCGATGCAATTTCTGTGTTTCATCGTCAAAAAGATTGTCCAAGGGATACAGTTGACCTGAAGTGAAACATCGGAATCTGTATCCGATCTCACAGGAAAGGTTCAAAACATAGACAGTAAGAATAGTCAGTCTTTTTGTACGTAAGTCGGCATTGTGCCTTTTGTATTTAATACCGATGCAATTTCTGTGTTTCATCGTCAATAAGAAGGTCCAAGGGATACAGTAACTCAGAAGTCAAGCATCGGAATCCAAACCAGGTCCCACAGGAAAGGTTCAAATCATAGAATTTTGGAAGAGTCATTCCTCTTGTACTTACGTCGGCATTGTGCCTTTTGTTTTTAATTCGGTTGCAATTTCTGTGTTTCGTCGCCAATAAGAAGGTCCAAGGGATACAGTAAACCTGAAGTGAAGCATCGGAATCTAAAACTGGTTTCACAGGAAAGCTTCAAGGCACAGACAGCAAGAAGATTCAGTCTTCTTCTACTTAAGTCGGCAATCTGCCTTTTCTATGTAATTCCGATGCAATTTCTGTGTTTCATCGTCAATAAGATGGTCCAAGGGATACCGTAAACCTGATGTGAAGCAGCGGAATCTGTAACTGGTCTCACAGGAAAGGCTCAAATCATAAAATGTAAGAAGAGTCAGTTTTCTTGTACTTAAGTAGGCACTGTGCCTTTTGTATTTAATTCCGATGCAATTTCTGTGTTCCATCATCAATAGGAATGTCTAAGGGATACAGTAAACCTGAAGTGAAGCATCGGAATCTAAAACTGGTCTCACAGGAAAGGTTCAAATCTTAGACTGTAAGAAGAGTCAGTCTTCTTGTACTTAAGTCGGCATTGTGCCTTTTGTATTTAATTCCGATGCCATTTCTGTGTTTCATCGTCAGTAAGAAGGTCCAAGGGATACTGTAAACCTGAAGTGAAGCATCGGAATCTAAAACTGGTCTCACCGGAAAGCTTCAAAACACAGACAGCAAGAAGATTCAGTCTTCTTGTACTTAAGTCGGCAATCTGCCTTTTCTATGTAATTCCGATGCAATTTCAGTGTTTCATCGTCAATAAGAAGGTCCAAGGGATACAATAAACTTGAAGTGAAGCATCGGAAACTATAACTGGTCTCAGAGGAAAGATTCAAAACATAGAAAGTAAGAAGAGTCAGTCTTCTTGTACATAATCGGCATTGTGCCTTTTGTATTTAATTCCGATTCAATTTCTGTGTTTCATCGTCAATAAGAAGGTCCAAGGGATACAGTAAATCGGCAGTGAAGCATCAAAATCTAAAACTGGTCTCACAGGAGAGGTTCAAATCATAGAATGTAGGAAGATTCAGTTCTCTTGGACTTAAGTCGGCATTGTGAATTTTGTATTTTTTTCCGATGCAATTTCTGTGCTTCATCGTCAATAAGAACGACCAAGGGATACAGTAAACCTTAAGTGAAGCATCGGAATCTAAAACTGGTCTCATAGGAAAGGTTCAAATCATAGAATGTAAGAAGAGTCAGTCCTGTTCTACATACGTCGGCATTGTGCCTTTTGTATTTAATTCCGAAGCAATTTCTGTGATTCATCGTCAATAAGAAGGTCCAGGGGATACAGTAAACCTGAAGTGAAACATTGAAATCTATAACTGGTCTCACTGGAGAGGTTCAAATCAAAGGCAGTAAGGAGAGTCAGTCTTCTTGCACTTACGTCTGCATTGTGCCTTTTGTATTTAATTCCGTTGCAATTTCTGTGTTTCTAAGTGAATAAAAAGGTCCAAGGGATACAGTAAACCTGAAGTGAAGCATCGGAATCTAAAACTGGTCTCACAGGAAAGGTTTAAACTTAGACAGTAAGAAGAGTCAGTCATCTTGTACTTACGTAGGCATTGGGCCTTTTGATTTTAATTCAGATGCAATTTCTCTGTTTCATCGTCAGTAAGGAGGTCCAAGGGATACTGTAAACATGAAGTGAAGCATCGGAATCTAAAACAGGTCTCACAGGAACGCTTCAAAACACAGACAGCAAGATGATTCAGTCTTCTTGTACTTAAGTCGGTAATCTGCCTTTTCTATGTAATTCCGATGCAATTTCAGTGTTTCATCCTCAATAAGAAGGTCCAAGGCACACAGTTAACTTGAAGTGTAGCATCGGAATCTAAAACAGGAAAGGTTCAAAACATAGAAAGTAATAATAGTCAGTCTTCTTGTACTTAATCGGCATTGTGCCCTTTTGTATTTAATTCCGATGCAATTTCTTTGTTTCATCGTCAATAAGAAGGTCCAAGGGATACTGTAAATCGGCAGTGAAGCATCGGAATCTAAAACTGGTTTCACAGGAGAGGTTCAAATCATAGAATGAAGGAAGAATCAGTCCTCTTGTACTTAAGTCGGCATTGTGCCTTTTGTATTTAATTCCGATCCAATTTCTGTGTTACATCGTCAATAAGAAGGTCCAAGAGATACAGTAAACCTGAAGTGAAGCATCGGAATCTAAAACTGGTCTCACAGGAAAGGTTAAAACATAGACAATAAGTAGAGTCAGTCTACATGTTTTTAAGTCGACATTGCGCCTTTTGTATTTAATTGCGATGCAATTTCTGTGTCTCAGCGTCTATAAGATGGACCAAGGGATACAGTAAACCTGAAGTGAAGCATCAGAATCTATAAATGACTCACAAAAATGGTTGAAAACATAGAGAGTCGGAAGAGGCAGTCTTCTTGTAGTTAAGTCGGCATTGTGACTTCTGTATTTTACTCCGATGCAATTTCTGTGCTCAATCGTCAGTAAGAACGACCAAGGAATACAGTAAACCTTAAGTAAAGCATCGGAATCTAAAACTAATCTCACAGTAAAGGTTCAAATCATAGACCGTAAGAAGAGTCAGTCATCTTTGCTTAACTCGGCATTGTGCCTTTTTGTATTTATTTCCGACGCAATTTCTGTGTTTCATCGTCAATAAGAAGGTCCAAGGGATACAGTAAACCTGAAGTGAAGCATCGGAATCTAAAACTGGTCTCACAGGAAAGGTTCAAAACATAGACAGTAAGAAGAGTCAGTCTTCTTGTACTTAAGTCGGCATTGTGCCTTTTGTATTTAATTCCGATGCAATTTCTGTGTTTCATTGTCTATAAGATGGTCCAAGGGATACAGAAAACCTGAAGTGAAGCATCGGAATCTAAAACTGGTCTCTCAGGAAAGGCTCAAATCGTAGAATGTAAGAGGAGTCAGTCT
The DNA here is from genome assembly GCF_021461395.2 of Schistocerca americana. NCBI lineage: Eukaryota > Metazoa > Arthropoda > Insecta > Orthoptera > Acrididae > Schistocerca > Schistocerca americana. Next base: position 206,412,712 of record NC_060127.1, on the reverse strand, counting down.
TCTTGTACATATGTCAGCATTGTAAATTTTGTATTTAATTCCGATGCAATTTCTGTGTTTCATCGTCAATATGAAGGTCCAAGGGTTACAGTAAACCTGAAGTGAAGCATCGGAATCTAAAACTGGTCTCACAAGAAAGGTTCAAACCATAGAAAGTAAGAAGAGTCAGACCTCATCTCCTTAGGTCGGCATTGTGCTTTTTGTATTTAACTCCGATGCTATTTCTGTGTTTCATCGTCAATAAGAAGGTCCAAGGGAGACGGTAAACCTGAAGTGAAGCATCGGAATCTAAAACTGGTCTCACAGGAAAGGTTCAAAACTTAGACAGTAAGAAGAGTCAGTCTTCTTGTACTTAAGTCGGCATTGTGCCTTTTGTATTTAATTCAGATGCAATTTCTGTGTTTCATCGTCAGTAAGAAGGTCCAAGGGATACTGTAAACCTCAAGTGAAGCATCGGAATCTAAAACTGGTCTCACAGGAAAGCTTCAAAACACAAACAGGAAGAAGATTCTGTCTTCTTGTACTTAAGTCTCCAATCTGCATTTTCTATGTAATTCCGATGCAATTTCTGTGTTTCATCGTCAATAAGAAGGACCAAGGGATACAGTAAATCGGCAGTGAAGCATCGGAATCCAAAACTGGTCTCACAGGAGAGGTTCAAATCATAGAATATAGGAAGAGTCTGTTCTCTTGTACTTAAGTCGGCATTGTGCCTTTTGTATTTAATTCCGATGCAATTTCCGTGTTTCATCGTCAATAAGAAGGTCCAAGAGATACAGTAAACCTGAAGTGAAGCATCGGAATCTAAAACTGGCCTCACAGGAAAGGTTAAAACATAGACAGTAAGAAGGGTCAGTCTACATGTTTTTAAGACGACATTGCGCCTTTTGTATTTAATTCCGATGCAATTTCTGTTTTTCATCGTCAATAAGAAGGTGCAAGGGATACAGAATACCTGAAGTGAAGCATCGGAATCTAAAACTGGTCTCACAGGAAAGTTTCACATCATAGACAGTAAGAAGAGTTAGTATTCTTGTACTTAAGTCGGCATTGCGACTTTCGTATTTAATTCCGATGCAATTTCTGTGTTTCATCGTCAATAAGAAGGTCCAAGGGATGCAATAAACCAGAAGTGAAGCATCGGAATGTAAAACTGGTCTCACAGGAAAAGTTCAAATCTTGGAATGTAAGAAGAATCAGTCCTCTTGTACTTAAGTCGGCATTGTGATTTTTTATTTTATTCCGATGCAATTTCTGTGTTTCATCGTCAATAGGAAGGTCCAAGGGATGCAGTAAACCCTAAGTAAAACATCGGAATCAAAAAGTGGTTTCACAGGAAAAGTTCAAATCATAGCATGTAAGAAGAGTTAGTCCTCTTCTACAATGTTGGCATTGTAACTTTTGTATTTAATCCCGATGCAATTTCTGTGTTTCATCGTCAATAAGAGGGTCCAAGGGATACAGTAGACCTGAAGTGAAACATCGGAATCTGTATCCGGTCTCACAGAAAAGGTTCAAAACATAGAATGTAAGAAGAGTCAGTTTTCTTGTACTTAAGTAGGCGATGTGCCTTTTGCATTTAATTCCTATGTAATTACTGTGTTTCAACGTCAATATGAAGGTCCATGGGATACAGTAAACTTGAAGTGAAGCATCTGAAACTAAAACTGGACTCACAGGAAAGGTTCAAATCATAGAATGTAAGAAGAGTCAGTCCTCTTCTACTTATGTCGGCATTGTGCCTTTTGTTTTTAATTCGGTTGCAACTTCTGTGTTTCGTCGTCAATAAGAAGGTTCAAGGGATACAGCAAACCTGAAGTGAAGCATCGGAATCTATAACTGGTCTCACAGGAAAGGTTCAAAACATAGGCAGTAAGAAGAGTCAGTCTTCCTGTACCTAAGTCGGCATTTTGCCCTTTGTATTGAGTTTCGATGCAATTTCTGTGTTTATTCGGCAACAAGGAGGAGCAGGGGATACAGTGAACCTGAAGTGAAGCATCGGAATCTAAAACTGGTCTCACAGGAAAGGTTCAAAACATAGACAGTAAGAAGAGTCAGTCTTCTTGTACTTAAGTCGGCATTGTGCCTTTTGTATTTAATTCCGATGCAATTTCTGTGTTTCATCGTCAATAAGAAGGTCCAAGGGATACAGTAAATCGGCAGTGAAGCATCAAAATCTAAAACTGGTCTCACAGGAGAGGTTCAAATCATAGAATGTAGGAAGAGTCAGTTCTCTTGTACTTAAGTCGGCATTGTGCCTTTTGTATTTAATTCCGATGCGATTTCTGTGTTTCATCGTCAATAAGAAGGTCCAAGAGATACAGTAAACCTGAAGTGAAGCATCGGAATCTAAAACTGGTCTCACAGAAAAGGTTAAAACATAGCCAGTAAGAAGAGTCAGTCTACATGTTTTTAATTCGACATTGCGCCTTTTGTATATAAATCCGATGCAATATCTGTGTTTCATCGTCAATAAGAAGGTGCAAGGGATACAGTATACCTGAAGTGAAGCATTGGAATCTATAACTGGTCTCACAAAAAAGGTCGAAATCATTGACAGTAAGAAGAGGCAGTCTTTTTGTACTTAAGTCGGCATTGTGAATTTTGTATTTTACTCCGATGCAATTTCTGTGCTTCATCGTCAATAAGAACGACCAAGGGATACAGTAAACCTTAAGTGAAGCATCGGAATCTAAAACTAAACTTACAGGATAGGTTCAAAACATAGACAGTAAGAAGAGTCAGTCTACATGTATTTAAGTCGACATTGCGCCTTTTGTATTTAATTCCGATGCAATTTCCGTTTTTCATCGTCAATAAGAAGATCCAAGAGATACAGTAAACCTGAAGTGAAGCATCGGAATCTAAAACTGGTCTCACAGGAAAGGTTCAAAACATAGACAGTAAGAAGAGTCAGTCCTCTTCTAATTATGTTGGCATTGTACCTTTTGTATTTAATTCCGATGCAATTTCTGTGTTTCATCGTCAATAAGAGGGTCCAAGGGATACAGTAAATCTGAAGTGAAGCATCGGAACCTAAAACTGGTCTTACAGGAAAGGCTCAAATCGTAGAATGTAAGAAGAGTCAGTCTTGTTGTGCTTATGTCGTCATTGTAACTTCTGTATTTATTTCCGATGCAATTTATGTGTTTCATCGTCAATATGAACGTCCAAGGGATACAGTAAACCTGAAGTGAAGCATCGGAATCTAAAACTGGTCTCACAGGAAAGGTTCAAATCATAGAATGTAAGAAGAGTCAGTCCCCTTCTACATACTTGGCATTGTGCCTTTTGTATTTAATTCCGAAGCAATTTCTGTGATTCATCGTCAATAAGAAGGTCCAGGGGATACAGTAAACCTGAAGTGAATCATTGAAATCTATAACTGGTCCCACTGGAGAGGTTCAGATCAAAGGCAGTAAGGAGAGTCAGTCTTCTTGCACTTAAGTCTGCATTGTGCCTTTTGTATTTAATTCCGTTGCAATTTCTGTGTTTCAAAGTCAATAAAAAGGTCCAAGGGATACAGTAAACCTGAAGTGAAGCATCGGAATCTAAAACTGGTCTCACAGGAAAGGTTCAAAGCATAGAAAGTAATAATAGTCAGGCTTCTTGTACTTAATCGGCATTGTGCCCTTTTGTATTTAATTCCGATGCAATTTCTTTGTTTCATCGTCAATAAGAAGGTCCAAGGGATACTGTAAATCGGCAGTGAAGCATCGGAATCTAAAACTGGTCTCACAGGAGAGGTTCAAATCATAGAATGGAGGAAGAATCAGTCCTCTTGTACTTAAGTCGGCATTGTGCCTTTTGTATTTAATTCCGATCCAATTTCTGTGTTACATCGTCAATAAGAAGGTCCAAGAGATACAGTAAACCTGAAGTGAAGCATCGGAATCTAAAACTGGTCTCACAGGAAAGGTTAAAACATAGACAATAAGTAGAGTCAGTCTACATGTTTTAGTCGACATTGCGCCTTTTGTATTTAATTGCGATGCAATTTCTGTGTCTCAGCGTCTATAAGATGGACCAAGGGATACAGTAAACCTGAAGTGAAGCATCGGAATCTATAACTGACTCACAAAAATGGTTGAAAACATAGACAGTAAGAAGAGGCAGTCTTCTTGTAATTAAGTCGGCATTGTGACTTCTGTATTTTATTCCGATGCAATTTCTGTGCTCAATCGTCAGTAAGAACGACCAAGGAATACAGTAAACCTTAAGTAAAGCATCGGAATCTAAAACTAATCTCACAGTAAAGGTTCAAATCACAGACCGTAAGAAGAGTCAGTCATCTTTGCTTAACTCGGCATTGTGCCTTTTTGTATTAATTTCAGATGCAATTTCTGTGTTTCGACGTCAATAAGAAGGTCCAAGGGATACAGTAAACCTGAAGTGAAGCATCGGAATCTAAAACTGGTCTCACAGGAAAGGTTCAAAACATAGACAGTAAGAAGAGTCAGTCTTCCTGTACCTAAGTCGGCATTTTGCCCTTTGTATTGTGTTTCGATGCAATTTCTGTGTTTATTCGGCAACAAGGAGGAGCAGGGGATACAGTGAACCTGAAGTGAAGCATCGGAATCTAAAACTGGTCTCACAGGAAAGGTTCAAAACATAGACAGTAAGAAGAGTCAGTCTTCTTGTACTTAAGTCGGCATTGTGCCTTTTGTATTTAATTCCGATGCAATTTCTGTGTTTCATCGTCTATAAGATGGTCCAAGGGATACAGTAAACCTGAAGTGAAGCATCGGAATCTAAAACTGGTCTCACAGGAAAGGCTCAAATCGTAGAATGTAAGAAGAGTCAGTCTTCTTGTACATATGTCGGCATTGTAACTTTTGTATATAATTCCGATGCAATTTCTGTGTTTCATCGTCAATATGAAGGTCCAAGGGTTACAGTAAACCTGAAGTGAAGAATCGGAATCTAAAACTGGTCTCGCAGGAAAGGTTCAAACCATAGAAAGTAAGAAGAGTCAGACCTCATCTCCTTAGGTCGGCATTGTGCTTTTTGTATTTAACTCCGATGCTATTTCTGTGTTTCATCGTCAATAAGGAGGTCCAAGGGAGACGGTAAACCTGAAGTGAAGCATCGGAAACTAAAACTGGTCTCACAGGAAAGGTTCAAAACTTAGACAGTAAGAAGAGTCAGTCTTCTTGTACTTAAGTCGGCATTGTGCCTTTTGTATTTAATTCAGATGCAATTTCTGTGTTTCATCGTCAGTAAGAAGGTCCAAGGGATACTGTAAACCTCAAGTGAAGCATCGGAATCTAGAACTGGTCTCACAGGAAAGCTTCAAAACAGGAAGAAGATTCTGTCTTCTTGTACTTAAGTCTCCAATCTGCATTTTCTATGTAATTCCGATGCAATTTCTGTGTTTCATCGTCAATAAGAAGGTCCAAGGGATACAGTAAATCGGCAGTGAAGTATTAGAATCCAAAACTGGTCTCACAGGAGAGGTTCAAATCATAGAATATAGGAAGAGTCAGTTCTCTTGTGCTTAAGTCGGCATTGTGCCTTTTGTATTTAATTCCGATGCAATTTCCGTGTTTCATCGTCAATAAGAAGGTCCAAGAGATACAGTAAACCTGAAGTGAAGCATCGGAATCTAAAACTGGTCTAACAGGAAAGGTTAAAACATAGACAGTAAGAAGAGTCAGTCTACATGTTTTTAAGACGACATTGCGCCTCTTGTATTTAATTCCGATGCAATTTCTGTGTTTCATCGTCAATAAGAAGGTGCAAGGGATACAGAATACCTGAAGTGAAGCATCGGAATCTAAAACTGGTCTCACAGGAAAGTTTCACATCGTAGACAGTGAGAAGAGTTAGTATTCTTGTACTTAAGTCGGCATTGCGCCTTTTGTATTTGATTCCGATGCATTTTCTGTGTTTCATCGTCAATAAGGAGGTCCAAGGGATGCAATAAACCAGAAGTGAAGCATCGAAATGTGAAACTGGTCTCACAGGAAAGGTTCAAATCTTGGAATGTAAGAAGAATCAGTCCTCTTGTACTTAAGTCGGCATTGTGATTTTTTATTTTATTCCGATGCAATTTCTGTGTTTCATCGTCAATAGGAAGGTCCAAGGGATGCAGTAAACCCTAAGTAAAACATCGGAATCAAAAAGTGGTTTCACAGGAAAAGTTCAAATCGTAGCATGTAAGAAGAGTCAGTCCTCTTCTACAATGTTGGCATTGTAACTTTTGTATTTAATCCTGATGCAATTTCTGTGTTTCATCGTCAATAAGAGGGTCCAAGGGATACAGTAGACCTGAAGTGAAACATCGGAATCTGTATCCGGTCTCACAGGAAAGGTTCAAAACATAGAATGTAAGAAGGGTCAGTCTTCTTGTACTTAAGTCGGCACTGTGCCTTTTGTATTTAATTCCGATGCAATTTCTGTGTTTCATCGTAAATTTGAAAGTCCAAGGGATACAGTAAACCTGGCATGAAGCATCGGAATCTAAAGCCGGACTCACAGGAAAGGTTCAGATCATAGACAGTAAGAAGTGTCTGTCTTCTTGTACTTAAGTCGGCATTGTGCCTTTTGTATTTCATTCAGATGCAATTTCTGTGTTTCATCGTCAGTAAGAAGGTCCAAGGAATACTGTAAACCTCAAGTGAAGCATCGGAATCTGAAACTGGTCTCACAGGAAAGCTTCAAAACACAGACAGCAAGAAGATTCTGTCTTCTTGTACTTAAGTCGGCAATCTTCCTTTTCTATGTAATTCCGATGCAATTTCAGTGTTTCATCGTCAATAAGAAGGTCCAAGAGATACAGTAAACTTGAAGTGCAGCATCGGAATCTAAAACTGGTCTCACAGGAAAGGTTCAAAACATAGAAAGTAAGAAGAGTCAGTCATCTTGTACTTAATCGACATTGTGCCTTTTGTATTTAATTCCAATGCAATTTCTGTGTTTCATCGTCAATAAGAAGGTCCAAGGGATACAGTAAATCGGCAGTGAAGCATCGGAATCCAAAACTGGTATCACAGGAGAGGTTCAAATCATAGAATGTAGGAAGAGTCAGTCCTCTCGTACTTAAGTCGGCATTGTGCCTTTTGTATTTAATTCCGATGCAATTTCTGTGTTTCCTCGTCAATAAGAAGTCCAAGAGATACAGTAAACCTGAATTGAAGCATCGGAATCTAATACTGGTCTCACAGGAAAGGTTAAAAAATAGACAGTAAGAAGAGTCAGTCTACATGTTTTTAAGTCGACATGCGGCTTTTGTATTTATTTCCGATGCAATTTCTGTGTTTCATCGTCAATAAGAAGGTGCAAGGGATACAGTATACCTGAAGTGAAGCATCGGAATCTATAACTGCTCTCACAAAAAAGGATGAAAACATAGACAGTAAGAAGAGGCAGTCTTTTTGTACTTAAGTAGGCATTGTGACTTTTGTATTTTATTCCGATGCAATTTCTGTGCTTCATCGTCAATAAGAACGACCAAGGGATACAGTAAACCTTAAGTGAAGCATCGGAATCTAAAAGTAATCTCACAGGAAAGGTTCAAAACATAGACAGTAAGAAGAGTCAGTCTACATGTTGTTAAGTCGACATTGCGCCTTTTGCATTTAATTCCGATGCAATTTCTGTGTTTCATCGTAAATAAGAAGGTGCAAGGGATACAGTATACCTGAAGTGAAGCATCGGAATCTATAACTGGTCTCACAAAATAGGTTGAAAACATAGACTGACAGAAGAGTGAGTCTTCTTGTACTTAAGCCGGCATTGTTCCTCTTGTACTTATATCCGATGCCATTTCTGTGTTTCATCGTCAGTAAGAAGGTCCAAGGATACAGTAACTCCGAAGTGAAGCATCTGAATCTGAAACTGGTTTCACAGGAAAGGTTAAAATCATAGAATGTCGGAAGAGTCAGTCATCATGTACTTAAGTCGGCATTGTGCCTTTTGTATTTCTTTCCGATGCAATTTCTTAGTTTCATCGTCAATATGAAGGTCCAAGGGATACAGTAAACCTGAAGTGAAGCATCGGAAACTACAACTGGTCTCACAGGAAAGGTTCAAATCATAGAATGTTAGAAGAGTCAGTCCTCTTCAACTTATGTCGGCATTATGCCTTTTGTTTTTAATTCGGTTGCAATTTCTGTGTTTCAACGTCAATAAGAAGGTCCAAGGGATACAATAAACTTGAAGTGAAGCATCGGAATCTAAAACTGGTCTCACAGGAAAAGTTCCATACATAGACAGTAAGGAGAGTCAGTCTTCTTGTACTTAAGTCGTCATTGTGGCTTTTGTTTTTAAATCCGATGCAATTTCTGTGTCTCACCGTCAATAAGAAGGTCCAAGGAATACCGTAAACCTGATGTGAAGCATCGGAATCTAAAACTGGTCTCACAGGAAAGGCTCAAATCATAGAATGTAAGAAGAGTCAGACTTCTTGTACTTACGTCGGCATTGTGCCTTTTGTATTTAATTCCAATGCAATTTCTGTGTTTCATCGTCAATAAGAAGGTGCAAGGGATACAGTATACCTGAAGTGAAGCATTGGAATCTAAAACTTGTCTCACAGGAAAGGTTCAAATCATAGACAGTAAGAAGAGTCAGTCTTCTTGTATTTAAGTCTGCATTGTGCCTTTTGTATTTAATTTCGATGCAATTTCTGTGTTTTATCGTCAATTTGAAAGTCCAAGGGATACAGTAAACCTGAAGTGAAGCATCGGAATCTAAAACTGGTCTCACAGGAAATGTTTAAATCATAGTATGTAAGAAGTGTCAGCCCTCTTCTACTTATTTCGGCATTGTGCCTTTTGTCTTTAATTCCGATGCAATTTCTTTTTTCATCGTCTATTACAAGGTCCAAGTGATACAGTAAACCTGAAGTGAAACATTGGAATCTATAACTGGTCTCACAGGAGAGGTTCAAATCATAGACAGTAAGAAGAGTCAGCCTTCCTGTACTTAAGTCAGCATTGTGCCTTTTGTATTTAATTCCAATGCAATTTCTGTGTTTCAACGTCAAGAAGAAGGTCCAAAGTATGCAGTAAACCTGAAGTGAAGCATCGGAATCGAAAATTTGTCTCTCAGGAAAGGTTCAAATCATAGACAGTAAGAAGAGTCAGTCTTCTTGTACTTAAGTCGTCATTGTGGCTTTTGTTTTTAAATCCGATGCAATTTCTGTGTCTCACCGTAAAAAAGAAGGTCCAAGGAATACCGTAAACCTGATGTGAAGCATCGGAATCTAAAACTGGTCTCACAGGAAAGGCTCAAATCATAGAATGTAAGAAGAGTTAGTCTTCTTGTACTTAAGTCTGCATTGTGCCTTTTGTATTTAATTCCGATGCAATTTCTGTTTTTCATCGTCAGTTAGAAGGACCAAGGGATACAGTAAACCTGAAGTTAAACAATGGAATCTATAACTGGTCCCACAGGAGAGGTTCAAATCATAGACAGTAAGAAGAGTCAGCCTTCTTGTACGTAAGTCGGCATTTTGCCTTATGTATTTAATTCCGATGCAATTTCTGTGTTTCATCGTCAATAAGAAGGTCTAAGGGATTCAGTAAACCTGAAGTGAAGCATCGGAATCTAAAACTGGTCTCACAGGAAAGGTTCAAATCGTAGACAGTGAGAAGAGTCAATCTTCTTGTACGTAAGTCGGCATTGTGCCTTTTGTATTTAATTCAGATGCAATTTCTGTGTATCATCGTCAGTAAGAAGGTCCAAGGGATACTGTAAACCTGAAGTGAAGCATCGGAATCTAAAACTGGTCTCACAGGAAAGTTTCAAATCATAGACAGTAAGAAGAGTTAGTATTCTTGTACTTAAGTCGGCATTGTGCCTTTTGTATTTAATTCCGATGCAATTTCTGTTTTTCATCGTCAATAAGAAGGTCCAAGGCATGCAGTAAACCAGAAGTGAAGCATCCGAATGTAAAACTGGTCTCACAGGAAAGGCACAAATCATTGAATATAAGAAGAATCAGACTTGCTGTACTTAATTCGGCATTGGGCCTTTTATATTTAATTCCAATGCAATTTCTGTGTTTCATCGTCAATAAGAAGGTGCAAGTGGTACATTATACCTGAAGTGAAGCATCGGAACCTATTACTGGTTTCACAAAAAAGATTGAAAACATAGACAGTAAGAAGAGGCAGTCTTCTTGTACTTAAGTCGGCATTGTGCCTTTTGTATTTTATTCTGACGCAATTTCTGTGCTTCATCGTCACTAAGAACGACCAAGGGATACAGTAAACCTGAAATGAAGAATCGGAATCTAAAACTTATCTCACAGGAAAGGTTCAAAACATAGACGGTAAGAAGAGCCAGTCCTCTTGTGCTTAGGTCGGCATTGTGCCTTTTTGTATTTATTTGCGATGCAATTTCTGTGCTTCATCGTCAATCAGAAGGTCCAAGGGATACAGTAAACCTGAACTGAAGCATCGGAATCTAAAACTGGTCTCACAGGAAAGGTGCAAAACATAGACAGCAAGAACAGTCAGTCTTCTTGTATCTAAGTCGACATTGTGCCTTTTGTATTTAATTCCGATGGAATTTCTGTGTTTCATCGTCAATAAGAAAGTCGAATGGATACTGTAAACCTGAAGTGAAACATCGGAATCTCAAACTTGTCTCACAGGAAAGGCTCTAGTCATAGTATGTAAAATTAGTCAGTCTTCTTGTACTGAAGTCGGCATTGTGCATTTTGTATTTAATTCCGATGCAATTTCTGTGTTTCATCGTCAATAAGATGGTCCATGGGATACAGTAAACCTGAAGTGAAGCATCGGAATCCAAATTTGGTCTCACAGGAAAGGTTCAAAACATAAACAGTAAGAAGAGTCAGTCTTCTTGTACTTAAGTCGGCATTGTGACTTTTGTATTTAATTCTGATGCAATTTCTGTGTTTCATCGTCAATAGGAAGGTCCAAGGTATACAGTAAACCTAAAGTTAAGCATCGGAATCTAAAACTGGTCTCACAGGAAAGGTTCAAAACACAGACAGTAAGAAGAGTCAGTCTTCTTGTACTTAAGTCGGTATTGTGCCTTTTGTAATTAATTCCGATTCAATCTCTGTATTTCGTCGTCAATCAGAAGGTCCAAGGAATACAGCAAACATAAAATGAGCATTGGAATCTAAAACTGGTCTCACAGGAAAGGTTCAAAGCACAGACAGTAAGAAGAATCAGTCTTCTTGTACTTAAGTCGGCATTGTTCCTCTTGTATTTAATTCCGATGCAATTTCTGTGTTTCATCGTCAGTAAGATAGTCCAAGGGATACAGTAACTCAAAAGTGAAGCATTGGAATCTAAAACTGGTCTCACAGGAAAGGTTCACATCGTAAAATGTCGAAAGAGTCAGTCCTCTTGTACTTTAGTTGGCATTGTGCCTTTTGTATTTAATTCCGATGCAAAACCTGTGTTTCATTGTCAATAAGAACGCCCTAGGGATAGAGTAAACCTCAAGGGAAGCATCGGAATCAAAAACTGCTCTCACTGGGAAGGCTCAAATCATAGATTGTAAGAAGAGTCAGCCTTCTTGTACTTAAGTCGGCACTGTGCCTTTTGTATTTAATTCCGATGCAATTTCTGTGTTTCATCGTCAATTTGAAAGTCCAAGAGATACAGTAAACCTGGCATGAAGCATCGGAATCTAAAGCCGGACTCACAGGAAAGGTTCAAATCATAGAATGTAAGAAGAGTCCATCCTCTTCTACTTATGTCGGCACTGAGACTTTTGTTTTAAAGTTGGTTGCAATTTCTGTGTTTCATCGTTAATAAGAAGGTCCAAGGGATACAGTAAACCTGAAGTGAAGCATCGGAATCTATAACTGGCCTCACAGGAAAGATTCAAAACATAGACAATAAGAAGAGTCAGTCTTCTTGGACTTAAGTCGGCATTGTGCCTTTTGTTTTTAATTCCGATGCACTTTCTGTGTTACATCGTCAATAAGAAGGTCCAAGGGATACAGTAAACCTAAAGTGAAGCATCGGAATCTAAAGCTGGACTCACAGGACAGGTTCAAATTATAGAATGTAAGAAATGTCAGTCCACTTCTACTTATGTCGGCATTGTGCCTTTTGTATTTAATTCCAATGCAATTTCTGAGTTTCATCGTCAATACGAAGGTCCAAGGGATACAGTAAACCTGAAGTGAAGCAACGGCATCTAAAACTGGTCTCACAGGAAAGGTTCAAATTATAGACAGTAAGAAGAGTCAGGCTTCGAGTACTTAAATCGGCATTTTGCCCTTGGCATTGAATTTCGATGCAATTTCTGTCTTTAATCGGCAAAAGGGAGGACGAAGGGATACAGTGAACCTGAAGTGAAGCTTCGGAATCTAAAACTGGTCCCACAGGAAAGGCTCAAATCATAGAATGTAAGAAGAGTCAGTCTTCTTGTACTTAAGTCGGCATTGTGCCTTTTGTATTTAATTCCGATGCAATTTCTGTGTTTCATTGTCAATAAGATGGTCCAAGGGATTCCGTGAACCTGAAGTGAATCATCGGAATCTTAATCTGGTCTCACAGGAAAGGCTCAAATCATTGAATGTAAGAAGAGTCACTCCTCTTGTACTTAAGTAGGCATTGTGCCTTTTGTATTTAATTCCGATGCAATTTCTGTTTTTCATCGTCAGTTAGAAGGACCAAGGGATACAGTAAACCTGAAGTTAAACATTGGAATCTATAACTGGTCCCACAGGAGAGGTTCAAATCATAGACAGTAAGAAGAGTCAGCCTTCTTGTACTTAAGTCGGCATTGTGCCTTATGTATTTAATTCCGATACAATTTCTGTGTTTCATCGTCAATAAGAAGGTCTAAGGGATTCAGTAAACCTGAAGTGAAGCATCGGAATCTAAAACCGGTCTCACAGGAAAGGTTCAAATCGTAGACAGTGAGAAGAGTCAATCTTCTTGTACTTAAGTCGGCATTGTGCCTTTTGTATTTAATTCAGATGCAATTTCTGTGTATCATCGTCAGTAAGAAGGTCCAAGGGATACTGTAAACCTGAAGTGAAGCATCGGAATCTAAATCTGGTCTCACAGGAAAGTTTCAAATCATAGACAGTAAGAAGAGTTAGTATTCTTGTACTTAAGTCGGCATATTGCCTTTTGTATTTAATTCCGATGCAATTTCTGTTTTTCATCGTCAATAAGAAGGTCCAAGGCATGCAGCAAACCAGAAGTGAAGCATGCGAATGTAAAACTGGTCTCACAGGAAAGTCACAAATCATTGAATGTAAGAAGAATCAGACTTGCTGTACTTAAGTACAATAAGACTGACTCTTCTTACTGTCTATGATTTTGAACCTTTCCTGGCCGTGCGGTTAAAGGCGCTGCAGTCTGGAACCGCAAGACCGCTTCGCTTGCAGGTTCGAATCCTGCGTCGGGCATGGATGCTTCTGACGTCCTTAGGTTAGTTAGGTTTAACTAGTTCTAGGTTCTAGGGGACTAATGACCTCAACAGTTGAGTCCCATAGTGCTCAGAGCTTTTTGAACCATTTTTTGAACCTTTCCTGTGAGACAAGTTTTAGATATCGTAGCTTCACTTCAGGTTTACTGCATCTCTTGGATCTTCCTATTGACGATGAAACACAGAAATTGCATCGTAATTAAATACAAAGGCACAATGCCGACTTAGGTACAAGATGACTGACCCTTCTTACTGTCTATGTTATGAACCTTTCCTGTGAGAACAGTTTTAGATTAATATGCTTCACTACATGTTTACGGTATCCCTTGGACCTTCTTATTGACGATGAAACACAGAAATTGCATCGGAATTAAATACAAAAGGCACAACGCAGACTTAAGTACAAGAGGACTGACTCTTCTTACATTCTATGATTTGGTTCTTTAATGTGAGACCAGTTTTAGATATCGATGATTCATTTCAGGTTTACTGTATCCCTCTGACATTCTTATTGACGATGAAAAACAGAAATTGCATCGGAATTAAATACAAAAGGCACAATGCCGGTTTAAGTACAAGAAGACTGACTCTTCTTACTGTCTATGTTTTGAACCTTTCCTGTGAGACCAGTTTTAGATTCCGATGCTTCACTTCTGGTTTACTGTATCCATTGGGCCTTCTTACTGACTTTGAAACACAGAAATTGCATCGGAATTAAATACAAAAGGCACAATGCCGACTTAAGTACAAGAAGACTGACTCTTCTTACTGTCTATGTTTTGACCTTTCCTGTGAGAACAGTTTTAGATTCCGATGCTTCACGTCAGGTTTGCTGTACCCTTTATACCTTCTTATTGACGATGAAACACACAGATGGCATCGGAATTGTATACAAAACGCTGAAATCCAAAAAGACTGACTCTTCTGACTGTCTATGACTTTGAACCTTTCCTGTGAGACAAGTTTTAGATATCGAAGCTTCACTTCAGGTTTACTGCATCCCTTGGATCTTCTTATTGACGATGAAACACAGAAATTGCATCGGAATTAAATACAAGAGGCACTATGCCGACTTAGGTACAAGAAGACTGACCCTTCATACTGTCTATGATTTGAACCTTTCCTGTGAGAGCAGTTTTAGATTCCGATGCATCACTTCAGGTTTACTGTATCCCTTGGATCTTCTTGTTTACGATGATACACAGAAATTGCATCGGAATTAAATAGAAAAGGCACAATGCCGACTTAAGTACAATAAGACTGACTCTTCTTACTGTCTATGTTTTGACCTTTTCTGTGAGACCAGTTTTAGATTCCGATGCTTCACTTCAGGTTTACTGTATCCTTTGGACCTTCTTGTTTACGATGAAACACAGAAATTGCTTGGGAATTAAATACAAAAGGCACAATGCCAACTTAATTAATGGTGGACTCACTCTTCTTACATTCTATGATTTGATTCTTTCCTGTTTGACCAGTTTTAGATATCGATGCTTCACTTTAGGTTTACTGTATCCCTCTGACATTCTTACTGACGACGAAACACAGGAATTTCACCGGAATTAAATTGAAAAATCACAATTCCGACTGAAGTACAAGAGAACTGACTCTTCTTACATTCTATGATATGAACCTTTCCTCTGAGGCCACTTTTAGATATCGATGCTTCAATTCAGGTTTACTGTATCCCTTGGATCTTCTTATTGACGATGAAACACAGAAATTGAAACGGAATTAAATACAAAAGGCACAATGCCGACGTAAGTACAAGAAGACTGACTCTTCTTAATGTCTATGTTTTGAACCTTTCCTGTGAGACCAGTTTTAGATTCCGATGCTTCACTTGAGGTTTACTGTATTCCTTGGACCTTCTTGTTTACGATGAAACACAGAAATTGCATCAGAATGAAATACAAAAGGCACAATGCCGACTTAAGTGCAAGATGACTGACCCTTCTTACTGTCTATGTTAGGGACCTTCCCTTTGAGACCAGTTTTAGATTAATATGCTTCACTATATAATTATTGTATCCCTTGGACCTTCTTATTGACGATGAAACACAGAAATTGCATCGGAATTAAATACAAAAGGCACTATGCCGACTTAGGTACAAGAAGACTGACCCTTCATACTGTCTATGATTTGAACCTTTCCTGTGAGACCAGTTTTAGATTCCGATGCATCACTTCAGGTTTACTGTATCCCTTGGACCAACTTGTTTACGATGAAACACAGAAATTGCATCGGAATTAAATAGAAAGGCACAATACCAACTGAAGTACAAGAAGACTGACTCTTCTTACTGTCTATGTATTGAGCCTTTCCTGTGAGACCAGTTTTATATTCCGATGTTTCCCTTTAGTTTTACTGTATCACTTGGACCTTCTTGTTTACGATGAAACACTGAAATTGCATCGGAATTAAATAGAAAAGGCACAATGCCGACTTAAGTACAAGACAACTGCCTCTTCTTACAATCTATGATTTGAGCCTTTCCTCTGAGACCTGTTTTAGATATCTATGCTTCGCTTCAGGTTTACTGTATCCCTTCGACCATCTTATTGACGATAAAACACAGAAATTGAATCGGAATTAAATACAAAAGGCACAATGCCGACGTAAGTACAAGAAGACTAACTCTTCTTAATGTCTATGTTTTGAAACTTTCCTGTGAGACCAGTTTTAGATTCCGATGCTTCACTTGAAGTTTACTGTATCCCTTGGACTTTCTCATTGACTTTGAACACAGAAATTGAATCGGAATTAAATACAAAAGGCAGAATGCCGACTTAAGTACAAGAAGACTGACTCTTCTTACTGTCTATGTTCTGAGCCTTTCGTGTGAGACCAGTTGTGGATTCCGATGATTCACTTCAGATTTATTGTATCCCTTGGACCTTCTTATAGACTTTGAAACACAGATATATCATCGAAATTAAATACAAAAGGCACAATGCGGACATAAGTACAAGAAGACTGACTCTCCTTACTGTCTATGCTTGGAGCCTTTCCTGTGAGACCAGCTTTAGATTCCGATGCTTCACTTCAGGTTTACTGTATCCCTTGGACCTTCTTATTGACGATGAAACACAGAAATTGCATCGGAATTAAATACAAAAGGCACAATGCTGACTTAAGTACAAGAAGACTTACTCTTCTTACTGTCAATGATTTGAGCCTTTCCTGTGAGACCAGTTTTATATTCCGATGTTTCCCTTTAGTTTTACTGTATCCCTTGGACCTTCTTATTGACGTCAAGACACAGAAATTGCAACGGGATTAAATCGAAATGGCACAATGCCGACTTAAGTACAGGAAGACTGACTCTTCTTACTGTCTATGTTTTTATTCTTTCCTGTGAGATTAGTTTTAGATTCTGATGCTTCACTTCAGGTTTACTGTATCCCTTATACCTTCTTATTGACGATGAAACACAGAAATGGCATCGGAATTGAATACAAATCGCTCAATGCCGACTGAAGTCCAAAAAGACTCACTCTTCTGCCTGTCTATGAATTTGAACCTTTGCTATGAGACACGTTTTAGATATCGAAGCTTCACTTCAGGTTTACTGCATCCCTTGGATCTTGCTATTGACGATGAAACACAGAAATTGCATCGGAATTAAATACAAGAGGCACTATGCCGACTTAGGTACAAGAAGACTGACCCTTCATACTGTCTATGATTTGAACCTTTCCTGTGAGACCAGTTTTAGATTCCGATGCATCACTTCAGGTTTACTGTATCCCTTGGATCTTCTTGTTTACGATGATACACAGAAATTGCATCGGAATTAAATAGAAAACGCACAATGCCGACTTAAGTACAAGAAGACTGACTCTTCTTACTGTCTATGTTTTGACCTTTCCTGTAAGACCAGTTTTAGATTCCGATGCTTCACTTCAGGTTTACTGTATCCCTTGGACCTTCTTGTTTACGATGAAACACAGAAATTGCTTGGGAATTAAATACAAAAGGCACAATGCCAACTTAATTAATGGTGGACTTACTCTTCTTACATTCTATGATTTGATTCTTTCCTGTTTGACCACTTTTAGATATCGATGCTTCACTTTAGGTTTACTGTATCCCTCTGACATTCTTACTGACGACGAAACACAGGAATTGCACCGGAATTAAATTGAAAAATCACAATTCCGACTTAAGTACAAGAGAACTGACTCTTCTTACATTCTATGATATGAACATTTCCTCTGAGGCCACTTTTAGATATCGATGCTTCAATTCAGGTTTACTGTATCCCTTGGATCTTCTTATTGACGATGAAACACAGAAATTGAAACGGAATTAAATACAAAAGGCACAATGCCGACGTAAGTACAAGAAGACTGACTCTTCTTAATGTCTATGTTTGGAACCTTTCCTGTGAGACCAGTTTTAGATTCCGATGCTTCAATTGAGGTTTACTGTATTCCTTGGACCTTCTTGTTTACGATGAAACACAGAAATTGCATCAGAATGAAATACAAAAGGCACAATGCCGACTTAAGTACAAGAGGATCTCCTCTTATATACTATGTTTTGAACCTTTCCTGTGCGTTCGGTTTTTGATTCCGATGCTTCACTTCAGTTTTACTGTATCCCTTGGACCTATTAATTGACTTTTAAACACAGAAATTGCATCGGAATTAAATACAAAAGGCACATTGCCGACTTAAGTACAAGAAGACTGACCCTTCTTACTCTCCATGTTTGTGCCTTACCTCTGAGACCAGTTTTAGATTCCGATGCTTCACTTCAGGTTTATTGTATTCCTTGGGCCTTCTTATTGACGATGAAACACAGAAATTGCAATGGAATTAAATACAAAAGGCACAATGCTGACTAAAGTACAAGAAGACTGAATCTTCTTACTGTCTATGTATTGAGCCTTTCCTGTGAGACCAGTTTTATATTCCGATGTTTCCCTTTAGTTTTACTGTATCACTTGGACCTTCTTGTTTACGATGAAACACAGAAATTGCAACGGAATTAAATAGAAAAGGCACAATGCCGACTTAAGTACAAGAGAACTGCTTCTTCTTACATTCTATGATTTGAGCCTTTCCTCTGAGACCTTTTTTAGATATCTATGCTTCGCTTCAGGTTTACTGTATCCCTTGGACCATCTTATTGACGATAAAACACAGAAATTGAATCGGAATTAAATACAAAAGGCACAATGCCGACGTAAGTACAAGAAGACTGTCTCTTCTTAATGTCTATGTTTTGAACCTTTCCTGTGAGACCAGTTTTAGATTCCGATGCTTCACTTGAAGTTTACTGTATCCCTTGGACTTTCTTTTGACTTTGAACACAGAAATTGAATCGGAATTAAATACAAAAGGCAGAATGCCGACTTAAGTACAAGAAGACTGACTCTTCTTACTTTCTATGTTTTGAGCCTTTCGTGTGAGACCAGTTTTGGATTCCGATGTTTCACTTCAGGTTTATTGTATCCCTTGGAACTTCTTATAGACTTTGAAACACAGATATATGATCGAAATTAAATACAAAAGGCACAATCCCGACTTAAGTACAAGAAGACTGAATCTTCTTACTGTCTATGCTTTGAGCCTTTCCTGTGAGACCAGCTTTAGTTCCGATGCTTCACTTCAGGTTAACTGTATCCCTTGGACCTTCGTATTGACGATGAAACACAGAAATTGCATCGGAATTAAATACAAAGGGCACAATGCCGACTTAAGTACAAGAAGACTTACTCTTCTTACTGTCTATGATTTGAGCCGTTCCTGTGAGACAAGTTTTATATTCCGATGTTTCCCTTTAGTTTTACTCTATCCCTTGGACCTTCTTATTGACGACAAAACACAGAAATTGCAACGGGATTATAACGAAATGGCACAATGCCGACTTAAGTACAGGAAGACTGACTGTTCATACTGTCTATGTTTTTAGCCTTTCCTGTGAGATTAGTTTTAAATTCCGATGCATCACTTCAGGTTTACTGTATCCCTTGGATCTTCTTGTTTACGATGATACACAGAAATTGCATCGGAATTAAATAGAAAAGGCACAATGCCGACTTAAGTACAAGAAGACTGACTCTTCTTACTGTCTATGTTTTGACCTTTCCTGTGAGACCAGTTTTAGATTCCGATGCTTCACTTCAGGTTTACTGTATCACTTGGACCTTCTTGTTTACGATGAAACACAGAAATTGCTTGGGAATTAAATACAAAAGGCAAAATGCCAACTTAAGTAATGGAGGACTCACTCTTCTTACATTCTATGATTTGATTTTTTCCTGTTTGACCAATTTTAGATATCGATGCTTCACTTTAGGTTTACTGTATCCCTCTGACATTCTTACTGACGACGAAACACAGGAATTGCACCGGAATTAAATTGAAAAATCACAATTCCGACTGAAGTACAAGATAACTGATTCTTCTTACATTCTATGATATGAACCTTTCCTCTGAGACCACTTTTAGATATCGATGCTTCAATTCAGGTTTACTGTATCCCTTGGATCTTCTTATTAACGACGAAACACAGAAATTGAATCGAAATTAAATACAAAAGGCACAATGCTGACGTAAGTACAAGAAGACTGACTCTTATTAATGTCTACGTTTTGAACCTTTCCTGTGAGACCAGTTTTAGATTCCGATGCTTCACTTGAGGTTTACTATATCCCTTGGACCTTCTTGTTTACGATGAAACACAGAAATTGCATCGGAATGAAATACAAAAGGCACAATGCCGACTTAAGCACAAGAGAACTGTCTCTTCTTAAATTCTATGTTTTGAACCATTCCTGTGTGTTCAGTTTTTGATTCCGATGCTTCACTTCAGTTTTATTGTATCCCTTGGACCTATTTATTGACTTTGAAACACAGAAATTGCATCGGAATTAAATACAAAAGGCACATTGCCGACTTAAGTAAAAGAAGACTGACCCTTCTTACTGTCCATGTTTGTGCCTTCCCTGTGAGACCAGCTTTAGATTCCGATGCTTGACTTCAGGTTTATTGTATCCCTTGGACCTTGTTATTGATGATGAAACACAGAAATTGCAATGGAAATAAATACAAAAGGCCCAATGCCGCCTTAAGTACAAGAAGACTGACTCTTCTTACTGTCTATGATTTGAGCCTTTCCTGTGAGACCAGCTTTATATTCCGATGTTTCCCTTTAGTTTTACCGTATCCCTTGGACCTTCTTATTGATGACGAAACACAGAATTTGCAACGGGATTAAATCGAAATGGCACAATGCCGACTTAAGTACAGGAACACTGACTCTTCTTACTGTCTATCTTTTGAACCTTTCTTGTGAGACCGGTTTTAGATTTCGATGCTTCACTTCTCGTTTACTGTATCCCTTGGATCTTCTTATTGACTTTGAAACACAGAAAATGCATCGGAATTAAATACAAAAGGCACAATGCCGACTTAAGTACAAGAAGACTGACTCTCCATACTGTCCATGTTTTGAGCTGTCCTGTCAGAAAAGTTTTTGATTCCGAAGCTTCACTTCAGGTTAACTGTATTCCTTGGACCTTCTTATTGACGATGAAACACAGAAATTGCATCGGAATTAAATACAAAAAAGTACAATGATGACTTAAGTAAAAGAACACTGTTTCATCTTACTGTCTAAGCTTTAAATCTTTCCTGTGTGACCTGTTTTAGATTCCGATGCCTCACTTCACGTTTCCTGTATCCATTTGACCTCCTTATTCACCTTGACATACAGAACTTGCATCGTAATTAAATACAAAAGGCACAATGCAGACTTAAGTACAAGAGGACTGACTCTTCTTACATTCTATGATTTGCACCTTTCCTGTACGACCTGTTTTAGATTCCGATGCCTCACTTGAGGGTTACTGTATCCCGTGGACCATCTTACTGACGATGAATCACAGAAATTTAATCGGAATTAAATACAAAAGGCACAACTCCGACGTAAGTACAAGAAGACTGACTCTTCTTACTGTCTATGCTTTAACCATTCCTGTGAGACCAGCTTTAGATTCCGATGATTCATTTCAGTTTTACTGTATCCCTTGGACCTTCTTATTGACGATGAAACACAGAAATTGCATCGGAATTAAGTACAAAAGGCACAATGCTACTTAAGTACAAGAAGACTGACTCTTCTTACTGCCTATGTTTTGACCTCTCCTGTGAGACCTGTTTTAGATTCCGATGCTTCAGTTCAGGTTTACTGTATCCCTTGGACCTTCTTGTTTACGATGAAACACAGAAATTGCATCGGAATTAAATAGTAGAGGCACAATGCAGACTTAAGTACAAGAGAACTGACTCTTCTTACATTCTATGATTTGAGCCTTTCCTCTGAGACCTGTTTTAAATATCGATGCTTCACTTCAGATTTTCTGTATCCCTTGGACCATCTTATTGACGATGAAACACAGAAATTGCATCGGAATGAAATACAAAAGGCACAGTGCCGACTTAAGTACAAGAAGACTGACTCTTCTTCCTGTCTATGTTTTGAGCCTTTCCTGTGAGACCAGTTTTGGATTCCGATGCTTCACTTCAGGTTTACTGTATCCCTTGGTCCTTGTCATTGACTTTGAAAAACAGATATTGCATCGAAATTAAATACAAAAGGCACAATGCCGATTTAAGTGCAAGAAGACTGACTCTCCTTACTGTCCATGTTTTGAGCTGTCCTGTCAGAAAAGTTTTAGATTCCGATGCTGCACTTCAGGTTAACTGTGTCCCTTGGACCTTCTTATTGACGATGAAACACAGAAATTGCATCGGAATTAAATACAAATCGTACAATGCCGACCTAAGTACAAGAAGACTGTTTCTTCTTACTGTCTATGCTTTAAATCTTTCCTGTGAGACCTGTTTTAGATTCCGATGCTTCACTTCAGGTTTACTGTATCCCTTGGACCTTCTTGTTGACGATGAAACACAGAAATTGCTTGGGAATTAAATACAAAAGGCACAATACCAACTTAAGTAATGGAGGACTGACTCTTCTTACATTCTATGATTTGAGCCTTTCCTTTGAGACCAGTTTTAGATTCCGATGCTTGAATTCAGGTTTACTGTATCGCTTAGACCTTCTTATTTACGATGAAACACAGAAATTGCATCGGAATCAAATACAAAAGCACAATGCCGACTTAAGTACAAGAAGACTGACCCTTCTTACTGTCTATGCTTTAAGCCTTTCCTGTGAGACCAGTTTTCGATTCCAATGCTTCAATTCAGGTCTACTGTATCGCCTAGACCTTCTTATTGACGATGAAACACAGAAATTGCATCGGAATCAAATACAAAAGCACAATGCCGACTTAAGTACAAGAAGACTGACACTTCTTACTGTCTATCCATTAACCTTTCCTGTGAGACCAGATTTAGATTCCGATGCTTCACTTCAGGTTTACTGTATCCCTGGGACCTTCGTATTGACGATGAAGCACAGTAATTGCATCGGCATTAAACACAAAAGGCAAAATGCCGACTTAAGTACAAGATGACTGACTCTTCTTACTGTCTATGATTTGTGCCTTTTCCGTGAGACCAGTTTTATATTCCGATGTTTCCCTTTAGTTTTACTGTATTCCTTGGACCTTCTTATTGACGACGAATCACAGAAATTGCAACGGTATTAAATCGAAATGGCACAATGCCGACTTAAGTACAGGGAGACTGACTCTTATGCCAGTCTATGATTTTGAACCTTTCCTGTGAGACAAGTTTTAGATATCGAAGCTTCACTTCAGGTTTACTGCATCCCTTGGATCTTCCTATTGACGATGATACACAGGAATTGCATCGGACTTAAATGAGAGAGGCACTATGCCGACTTAGGTACAAGAGGACTGACCCATCATATTGTCTATGATTTGCACCTTTCCTGTGAGACCAGTTTTAGATTCCGATGCATCACTTACGGTTTACTGTGTCCCTTGGACTTTCTTAATGATGATGAAACACAGAAATTGCATCGGAATTAAATACAATAGGCAGAATGCCTACTTAAGTACAAGAAGACTGACTCTTCTTACTGGCTATGTTCTGCACCTTTCCTGTGAGACCAGTCTTAGATTCCGATGCTTCACAACAGGTTTACTGAATCCCTTGGACTGTCTTTTTGACGATGAAACACGGAAATTGCATCGGAATTAAATACAAAAGGCACATTGCCGACTTAAGTACAAGAGGACTGACCGTTCTTACTGTCTATGTTATGAACCTTCCCTGTGAGACGAGGTTTACAGTAATCTGCTTCACTATATGTTTACTGTATCCCTTGGACCTTCTTTTTCACGATGAAACACAAAAATTGCTTCGGAATTAAATACAAAAGGCACAATGCAGACTTAAGTACAAGAGGAGTGACTCTTCTCATATTCTATGATTTGATTCTTTAATGTAAGACCAGTTTTAGAAATCGATGCTTGACTTCAGGTTTGCTGTATCCCTCTGACATTCTTATTGACGATGAAAAACAGAAATTGCATCGGAATTAAATACAAAAGGCACAATGCCGGCTTAAGTACAAGAAGACTGACTCTTCTTAATGTCTATGTTTTGAACCTTTCCAGTGAGACGGGTATTAGATTCCGATGCCTCACTTCTGGTTTACTGTATCCCTTGGACCTTCTTATTGACTTTGAAACACAGAAATTGCATCGGAATTAAATACAAAAGGCACAATGCCGACTTAAGTACAAGAAGACTGACTGTTCTTACTGTAAATGTTTTAAGCTGACCTGTCAGAAAAGTTTTAGATTCCGAAGCTTCACTTCAGGTTAACTGTATCCCTTGGACCTTCTTATTGACGATGAAACACAGAAATTGCATCGGAATTAAATACAAAAGGTACAATGCCAACTTAAGTACAAGAGGACTGGCTCTTCTTAAATTCTATGAGTTGAGCCTTTCCTCTGAGATATGTTTTAGATACCGATGCCTCACTTCAGTTTTACTGTATCCCTTGGACCTTCTTATTGACGATGAAATACAGAAATTGCATCGGAATTAAATACAAAAGGCACAATGCCGACTTACGTATTAGAAGACTATCTCTTCTTACTGTCTATGTTTTGACCTTTCCTGTGAGACCAGTTTTAGATTCCCATGCTTCACTTCAGGTGTACTGTATCCCTTGGACCTTCTTGTTGACGATGAAACACAGAAATTGCTTGGGAATTAAATACAATTGGCACAATGCCAACTTAAGTATTGGAGGACTGACTCTTCTTAGATTCTATGATTTGATCCTATCCTGTGAGACCAGTTTTAGATATCGATGCTTCACTTCAGGTTTACTGTATCCCTTTGACATTCTAATTGACGATGAAATACAGAAATTGCATCGAAATTAAATTGAAAAAACACAATGCCGACTTAAGTACAAGAGAACTGACTCTCATTACATTCTATGATTTGAGCCTTTCCTCAGAGACCACTTTTGGATATCGATGCTTCAATTCAGGTTTACTATATCCCTTGGACCTTCTTATTGACGATGAAACACAGAAATTGAATCGGAATTAAATACAAAAGGCACAATGCCGACGTAAGTACAAGAAGACTGACTCTTTTTAATGTCTATGTTTTGAACCTTTTACTGTGAGACCAGTTTTAGATACCGATGCTTCACTTCAGGTTTACTCTATCGCTTAGACCTTCTTATTCACGATGAAACACAGAAATTGCAGCGGAATTAAATAGAAAATGCACAATGCCGACTTAAGTACAAGAGAACTGACTCTTCTAACATTCCATGATTTGAGCCTTTCCTGTGAGACCAGTTTTAGATATCGAAGCTTCACTTCAGGTTTACTGTATCCCTTGGAACTTCTTATTGACGATGAAACAGAGAAATGGCATCGGAATTGAATACAAAACGCTCAATGCCGACTGAAGACCAAAAAGACTGACTCTTCTGCCTGTCTATGATTTTTAACCTTGTCTGTGAGACAAGTTTTAGATATCGAAGCTTCACTTCAGGTTTACTGCATCCCTTGGATCTTCCTATTGACGATGATACACAGGAATTGCATCGGAATTAAATACAAGAGGCACTATGCCAACTTAGGTACAAGAAGACTGACCCTTCTTACTGTCTATGTTATGAACCTTCCGTGTGAGATCAGTTTTATATTAATATGCTTCACTATATATTTACTGTATCCCTTGGACCTTCTTATTCACGATGAAACACAGAAATTGCTCCGGAATTAAATACAAAAGGCACAATGCAGACTTAAGTACAAGAGGACTGACTCTTCTTACATTCTATGATTTGATTCTTTAATGTGAGACCAGTTTTAGAAATCGATGCTTCACTTCAGGTTTGCTGTATCCCTCTGACATTCTTATTGTCGATGAAAAACAGAAATTACATCGGAATTAAATACAAAAGGCACAATGACGGTTTAAGTACAAGAAGACTGACTCTTCTTACTGTCTATGTTTTGAACCCTTCCTGTGAGACCGGTATTAGATTCCGATGCTTCACTTCTGGTTTACTGTATCCCTTGGACCTTCTTATTGACTTTGAAACACAGAAATTGCATCGGAATTAAATGCAAAAGGCACAATGCCGACTTAAGTAAAAGAAGACTGACTCTTCTTACTGTAAATGTTTTGAGCTGTCCTGTCAGAAAAGTTTTAGATTCCGATGCTTCACTTCAGGTTAACAGCATTCTTTGGACCTTCTAATTGACGATGAAACACAGAAATTGCATCGGAATTAAATACAAAATGTACAATGCCGACTTAAGTACAAGAAGACAGGTTCATCTTACTGTCTATGTCTTAAACCTTTCCTGTGACACCTGTTCTAGATTCCGATGCTTCACTTCACGTTTACTGTATTCCTTGGACCTTCTTATTAACTTTAAAATACAGAACTTGCATCGTAATTAAATACAAAAGGAGAATGCAGTCTTAAGTACAAGAGGACTGACTCTTCTTACATTCTACGATTTGCACCTTTCCTGTGAGACCTGTTTTAGATTACGATGCTTCACTTGAGGTTTACTGTATCGCGTGGACCTTCTTATTGACGATGAAACACAAAAATTTAATCGGAATTAAATACAAAATGGCACAATGCCGACGTAAGTACAAGAAGACTGACTCTTCTTACTGTCTATGCTTTAACCTTTACTGTGAGACCAGCTTTAGAATCCGATGATTCACTTCAGGTTTACTGTATCCCTTGGACTTTCTTATTGACGATGAAACACAGAAATAGCATGGGAATTAAATACAAAATGCACAATGATAACTTAAGTACAAGAGGACTGACTCGTCTTACATTCTATGATTTGAGCCTTTCCTGTGAGACCAGTTTTAGATATCGAAGCTTCACTACAGGTTCACTGTATCCCTTGGATCTTCTTATTGACGATGAAACAGAGAAATTGCATCGGAATTAAATACAAAAGGCCAATGCCGACTTAGGTACAAGAAGTCTGACTCTTCATACTGTCTATGTGTTGAACCTTTCCCGTGAGACCAGTTTTAGATTCCGATGCATCACTTCAGGTTTACTGTATCCCTTGGACTTTCATATTGACGATGAAACAGAGAAATTGCATCGGAATTAAATACAAAAGGCATAATGCTGACTTTAGTACAAGAAGACAAACTCATCTTACTGTCTATGTTTGAACGTTTCCTGTCAATCCAGTTTTAGACTCCGATGCTTCACGTCAATTTTACTGTATCTCTTGGACCATCTTATTGACGTTGAAACACAGAAATTGCATCGGAATTACATACAAAATGCACAATGCCGACTTAAGTACAAGATGACTGACTCTTCTTACTGTCTACGTTTTGTGCCTTTCCTGTGAGACCAGTTTTGGATTCCGATGCTTCACTTCAGGTTTACTGTATCCCTTGGGCCTTCTTATTGACTTTAAAACACAGAAATTGAATCGGAATTAAATACAAGAGGCACTACGCCGATTTAGGTACATGAAGACTGACTCTTCTTACTGTCTATGATTTGACCTTTCCTGTGAGACCAGTTTTATATTCCGATGCTTCATTTCTGGTTTACTGTATCCCTTGGTCCTTCTTGTTGACGATGAAACACAGAAATTGCTTGGGAATTAAATACAAAAGGCACAATTCCAACTTAAGTAATGGAGGACTGACTCTTCTTACATTCTATGATTTGAATCTTTCCTGTGAGACCAGTTTTAGATATCGATGCTTCACTTCAGGTTTACTGTATCCCTTGGACCAACTTATAGACGATGAAACACAGAAATGGCATCGGAATTGAATACAAAACGCTCAATGCCGACTGAAGTCCAAAAAGACTGTCTCTTCTGTCTGTCTATGATTTTGAACGTTTCCTGTGAGAAAAGTTTTAGATATCGAAGCTTCACTTAAGGTTTACTGCATCCCTTGGATCTTTCCATTGACGATGATACACAGGAATTGCATCGGAATTAAATACAAGAGGCACTACGCCGACTTAGGTACAAGAAGACTGACCCTTCTTACTGTCTATGTTATGATCCTTCCCTGTGAGACCAGTTGTAGATTAATATGCTTCACTATATGTTTACTGTATCCCTAGGACCTTCTTATTCACGATGAAACACAGAAATTGCTTCGGAATTAAATACAAAAGGCACAATGCAAACTTAAGTACAAGAGGACTGACTCTTCTTACATTCTATGATTTGATTCTTTAATGTGAGACCAGTTTTAGAAATCGATGCTTCACTTCAAGTTTGCTGTATCCCTCTGACATTCTTATTGACGATGAGAAACAGAAATTACATCGGAATTAAATACAAAAGCACAATGCCGGTTTAAGTACAAGAAGACTGACTCTTCTTACTGTCTATGTTTTGAACCTTTCCTGTGAGACCGGTATTGGATTCCGATGCTTCACTTCTGGTTTACTGTATCCCTTGGACCTTCTTATTGACTTTGAAACACAGAAATTGCATCGGAATTAAATACAAAAGGCACAATGCCGACTTAAGTAAAAGAAGACTGACTCTTCTTACTGTAAATGTTTTGAGCTGTCCTGACAGAAAAGTTTTAGATTCCGATGCTTCACTTCAGGTTAACTGCATCCTTTGGACCTTCTAATTGACGATGAAACACTGAAATTGCATCGGAATTAAATACAAAATGTACAATGCCGACTTAAGTACAAGAAGACTGTTTCATCTTACTGTCTATGTCTTAAACCTTTCCTGTGACACCTGTTTTAGATTCCGATGCTTCACTTCACGTTTACTGTACTCCTTGGACCTTCTTATTGACTTTAAAATACAGAACTTGCATCGTAATTAAATACAAAAGGGAGAATGCAGTCATAAGTACAAGAGGACTGACTCTTCTTACATTCTACGATTTGCAACTTTCCTGTGAGACCTGTTTTAGATTACGATGCTTCACTTCAGGTTTACTGTATCCCGTGGACCTTCTTATTGACGATGAAACACAGAAATTTAATCGGAATTAAATACAAAAGGGCACAATGCCGACGTAAGTACAAGAAGACTGACTCTTCTTACTGTCTATGATTTAACCTTTACTGTGAGACCAGCTTTAGCATCCGATGATTCACTTCAGGTTTACAATATCCCTTGGACCATCTTATTTACGATGAAACACAGAAATTGCATCGGAATTAAATACAAAAGGCACAATGCCGACTTAAGTATTAGAAGAATGACTCTTCTTACTGTCTATGTTTTGACCTATCCTGTGAGACCAGTTCTGGATTCCGATGCTTCACTTCTGGGGTACTGTATCCCTTACACCTTCTTATTTACGATGAAACACAGAAATTGCATCGGAATGATATACAAAAGGCACAATGCCGAATTAAGTACAAGAGAACTGACTCTTCTAACATTCCTTGATTTGAGCCTTTCCTGTGAGACCAGTTTTAGATATCGACGCCTCACTTCAGGTTTACTGTATTCCTTGGACCTTCTTATTGACGATGAAACACAGTAAACGCATCGGAATTGAATACAAAATGCACAATGTCGACATAAGTACAAGAAGACTGACTCTTCATACCGTCTATGTTTTGAACCTTTCCTGTGAGACCAGTTTTAGATATCGAAGCTTCACTTCAGGTTCACTGTATCCCTTGCATCTTCTTATTGACGATGAAACAGAGAAATTGCATCGGAATTAAATACAAAAGGCCAATGCCGACTTAGGTACAAGAAGACTGGCTCTTCATACTGTCTATCATTGGAACCTTTCCCGTGAGACCAGTTTTAGATTCCGATGCATCACTTCAGGTTTACTGTATCCCTTGGACTTTCTTATTGACTTTAAAATACAGAAATTGCATCGTAATTAAATACAAAAGGCACAATGCAGACTTGAGAACAATAGGACTGACTCCTCTTACATTCTATGGTTTGCACCTTTCCTGTGAGACCTGTTTTAGATTACGATGCTTCACTTGAGGTTTACTGTATCCCGTGGACCTTCTTATTGACGATGAAACACAGAAATTTAATCGGAATTAAATACAAAAGAGCACAATGCCGACGAAAGTACAAGAAGACTGACTCTTCTTACTGTCTATGCTTTAACCTTTACTGTGAGACCAGCTTTAGAATCCGATGATTCACTTCAGGTTTACTGTATCGCTTGGACCATCTTATTTACGATGAAACAAAGAAATTGCATCGGAATTAAATACAAAAGGCACAATGCCGACTTAAGTATTAGAAGAATGACTCTTCTTAATGTCTATGATTTGACCTTTCCTGTGAGACCAGTTTTAGATTCCGATGCTTCACTTCAGGTGTACTGCATCCCTTGGACCTTCTTGTTGACGATGAAACACAGAAATTGCTTGGGAATTAAATACAAAAGGCACAATGCTAACTTAAGTAATGGAATACTGACTCTTCGTACATTTTATGATTTGATTCTTTCCTGTTAGACCAGTTTTAGACTCCGATGCTTCACTTCAGGTTTACTGTATCCCTTACACCCCTACTTATTTACGATGAAACACAGCAATTGCATAGGAATGATATACAAAAGGCACAATGCCGAATTAAGTACAAGAGAACTGACTCTTCCAACATTCCATGATTTGAGCCTTTCCTGTGAGACCAGTTTTAGATATCGATGCTTTACTTCAGGTTTACTGTATCCCTTGGACCTTCTTATTCACGATGAAACACAGAAAACGCATCGGAATTAAATACAAAATGCACAATGCCGACTTAAGTACAAGATGACTGACTCTTCTTACTGTCTACGTTTTGTGCCTTTCCTGTGAGACCAGTTTTGGATTCCGATGCTTCACTTCAGGTTTACTGTATCCCTTGGGCCTTCTTATTGACTTTAAAACACACAAATTGAATCGGAATTAAATACAAGAGGCACTACGCCGATTTAGGTACATGAAGACTGACTCTTCTTACTGTCTATGATTTGACCTTTCCTGTGAGACCAGTTTTATATTCCGATGCTTCATTTCTGGTTTACTGTATCCCTTGGACCTTCTTGTTGACGATGAAACACAGAAATTGCTTGGGAATTAAATACAAAAGGCACAATTCCAACTTAAGTAATGGAGGACTGACTCTTCTTACATTCTATGATTTGATTCTTTCCTGTGAGACCAGGTTTAGATATCGATGCTTTACTTCGGGTTTACTGTATCCCTTGGACCTTCTTATTCACGATGAAACACAGAAATTGCATCGGAATTAAATACAAAAGGCACAATGCCGACTTAAGTACAAGAAGACTGACTCTTCTTACTGTCTATGTTTTGAGCCTTTCCTGTGAGACCAGTTTTGGATTCCGATGCTTCACTTCAGGTTGACTGGCTCCCTTGGACCTTCTTATTGACGATGATACACAGGAATTGCATCGGAATTAAATACAAGAGGCACTATGCCGACTTAGGTACAAGAAGACTGACCCTTCTTACTGTCTATGTTATGAACCTTCCCTGTGAGACCAGTTTTAGATTAATATGCTTCACTATATGTTTACTGTATCCCTTGGACCTTCTTATTCACGATGAAACACAGAAATTGCTTCGGAATTAAATACAAAAGGCACAATGCAGACTTAAGTACAAGAGGACTGACTCTTCTTACATTCTATGATTTGATTCTTTAATGTGAGACCAGTTTTAGAAATCGATGGTTCACTTCAGGTTTGCTGTATCCCTCTGACATTCTTATTGACGATGAAAAACAGAAATTGCATCGGAATTAAATACAAAAGGCACAATGCCGGTTTAAGTACAAGAAGACTGACTCTTCTTACTGTCTATGTTTTGAACCTTTCCTGTGAGACCGGTATTAGATTCCGATGCTTCACTTCTGGTTTACTGTATCCCTTGGACCTTCTTATTGACTTTGAAACACAGAAATTGCATCGGAATTAAATACAAAAGGCATAATGCTGACTTTAGTACAAGAAGACAAACTGATCTTACTGTCTATGTTTGAACGTTTCCTGTCAATCCAGTTGTAGACTACGATGCTTCACGTCAATTTTTCTGTATCCCTTGGAACATCTTATTGACGATGAAACACAGAAATTGCTTGGGAATTAAATACAAAAGGCACAATGCTGACTTAAGTACAAGAAGACTGACTCTTCTTACTGTCTATGTTTTGAGCCTTTCCTGTGAGACCAGTTTTGGATTCCGATGCTTCACTTCAGGTTTACTGTATCCTTTGGACCTTCTTATTGACTTTGAAACACAGAAATTGCATGGGAATTAAATACAAAAGGCACAATGCCGGTTTAAGTACAAGAAGACCGACTCTTCTTACTGTCTATGTTTTGAACCTTTCCTGTGAGACCGGTATTAGATTCCGATGCTTCACTTCTGGTTTACTGTATCCCTTGGACCTTCTTATTGACTTTGAAACACAGAAATTGCATCGGAATTAAATACAAAAGGCACAATGCTGACTTAAGTACAAGATGACTGACTCTTCTTACTGTAAATGTTTTGAGCTGTCCTGTCAGAAAAGTTTTAGATTCCGATGCTTCACTTCAGGTTAACTGTATCCCTTGGACCTTCTAATTGACGATGAAACACAGAAATTGCATCGTAACTAAATACAAAAGGTACAATGCCGACTTAAGTACAAGAAGACTGTTTCACCTTACTGTCTATGTCTTCAACCTTTCCTGTGAGACCTGTTTTGGATTCCGATGCTTCACTTCACGTTTACTATATTCCTTGGACCTTCTTATTGACTTTAAAATACAGAACTTGCATCGTAATTAAATACAAAAGGCACAATGCAGTCTTAAGTACAAGAGGACTGACTCCTCTTACATTCTATGATTTGCACCATTCCTGTGAGACCTATTTTGGATTACGATGCTTCACTTGAGGTATACTGTATCCCGTGGACTTTCATATTGACGACGAAACACAGAAATTTAATCGGAATTAAATACAAAAGGGCAGAATGCCGAAGTAAGTACAAGAAGACTGACTCTTCTTACTGTCTATGCTTTAACCTTTACTGTGAGACCAGCTTTAGAATCCGATGATTCACTTTAGGTTTACTGTATCCCTTGGACCATCTTATTTACGATGAAACACAGAAATTGCATCGGAATTAAATACAAAAGGAACAATGCCGACTTAAGTATTAGAAGAATGACTCCTCTTACTGTCTATGTTTTGACCTTTCCTGTGAGACCAGTTTTAGATTCCGATGCTTCACTTCAGGTGTACTGAATCCCTTGGACCTTCTTGTTGACGATGAAACACAGAAATTGCTTGGGAATTAAATACAAAAGGCACAATGCTAACTTAAGTAATGGAGGAATGACTCTTCATACATTTTATGATTTGATTCTTTCCTGTTAGACCAGTTTTAGCTTCCGATGCTTCACTTCAGGTTTACTGTATCCCTTACACCTTCTTATTTACGATGAAACACAGAAATTTCATCGGAATGATATACAAAAGGCACAATGCCGAATTAAGTACAAGAGTACTGACTCTTCTAACATTCCATGATTTGAGCCTTTATGGTGAGACCAGTTTTAGATATCGATGCTTCACTTCAGGTTTACTGTATCCCTTGGACCTTCTTATTGACGATGAAACATAGAAAACGCGTCGGAATTAAATACAAAATGCACAATGCCGACTTAAGTACAAGAAGACTGACTCTTCTTACCGTCTATGTTTTGAGCCTTTCCTGTGAGACCAGTTTTGGATTCCGATGCTTCACCTCAGGTTTACTGTATCCCTTGAACCTTCTTAATGACGATGAAACACAGAAATAGCATCGGAATTAATACAAAAGGCACAATGATAACTTAAGTACAAGAGGACTGACTCGTCTCACATTCTATGATTTGAGCCTTTCCTGTGAGACCAGTTTTAGATATCGAAGCTTCACTTCAGGTTCACTGTATCCCTTGGATCTTCTTGTTGACGATGAAACAGAGAAACTGCATCGGAATTAAATACAAAAGGCACAATGCCGACTTAGGTACAAGTAGACTGACTCTTCATACTGTCTATGATTTGAACCTTTCCTGTGAGACCAGTTTTAGATTCCGATGCATCACTTTGTGTTTATTGTATCCCTTGGACTTTCATGTTGACGATGAAACACAGAAATTGCATCGGAATAAAATACAAAAGGCCTAATGCTGACTTTAGTACAAGAAGACAAACTCATCTTAGTGTCTATGTTTGAACGTTTCCAATCAGTCAAGTTTTAGATTACGATGCTTCACGTCAATTTTACTGTATCCCTTGGACCATCTTAATGACGATGAAACACAGAAACTGCATCGGAATTAAATACAAAAGGCACAATGCTGACTTAAGTACAAGAAAACTGACTCTTCTTACTGTCTATGTTTTGACCTTTCCTGTGAGACCAGTTATGGATTCAGATGCTTCACTTCAGGTTTACTGTATCCCTTGGACCTTCTTATTGACTTTAAAACACAGAAATAGCATCGTAATTAAATACAAGAGGCACTATGCCGACCTAGGTACAAGAAGACTGACCCTTCATACTGTCTATGATTTGAACAATTCCTGTGAGACCAGTTTTAGTTGCCGATGCATCACTTCAGGTTTACTGTGTCCCTTGGACTTTCATATTGATGATGAAACACAGAAATTGCATCGGAATTAAATACAAAAGGCACAATGCCTACTTAAGTACAAGAAGGCTGAATCTTCTTACTGGCTATGTTCTGAACCTTTCCTTTGAGACCAGTCACAGATTCCGATGCTTCACTTCAGTTTTACTGTATCCCTTGGACCTTCTTATTGACGATGAAACACAGAAATTGCATCGGAATTAAATACAAAAATAACATTGCCGACTTAAGTACAAGAAGACGGACCTTTCTTACTGTCTATGTTATAAACCTTTATCTGTGAGACCGGTTTTAGGTTAATATGCTTCCCTATATTTTTAGTGTATCCCTTGGACCTTCTAATTGACGATGGAACACAGAAATTGCATCGGAATTAAATACAAAAGGCATAATGCAGACATAAGTACAAGAGGACTGACTCTTCTTACATTCTATGATTTGATTCTTTAATGTGAGACCAGGTCTAGATATCGATGCTTCACTTCAGGTTTACTGTATCCCTCTGACATTCTTATTGACGATGAAAAACAGAAATTCCATCGGAATTAAATACAATAGGCACAATGCCTGCTTAAGTACAAGAAGACTGACTCTTCTTACTGTCTATGTTTTGAGCTGTCCTGTCAGAAAAGTTTTAGATTCCGATGCTTCACTTCAGGTTAACTGTATTCCTTGGACCTTCTTATTGACTTTAAAATACAGAACTTGCATCGTAATTAAATACAAAAGGCACAATGCAGACTTAAGTTTTAGAGGAATGACTTTTTTTACTGTCTATGTTTTGACCTTTCCTGTGAGACCAGTTTTAGATTCCGATGCTTCCCTTCAGGTGTACTGTATCCCTTGGACCTTCTTGTGGACGATGAAACACAGAAATTGCTTGGGAATTAAATACAAAAGGCACAATGCTAACTTAAGTAATGGAGAACTGATTCTTCGTACAATTTATGATTTGATTCTTTCCTGTTAGACGAGTTTTAGATTCCGATGCTTCACTTCAGGTTTACTGTATCCCTTACACCTTCTTATTTACGATGAAACACAAAAATTGCATCGGAATGATATACAAAAGGCACAATGCCGAATTAAGTACAAGAGAACAGCCTCTTCTAACATTCCATGATTTGAGCCTTTCCTGTGAGACCAGTTTTGGATTCCGATGCTTCACCTCAGGTTTACTGTATCCTTTGAACCTTCTTATTGACGATGAAACACAGAAATAGCATCGGAATTAAATACAAAAGGCACAATGATAACTTAAGTACAAGAGGACTGACTCGTCTTACATTCTATGATTTGAGCCTTTCCTATGAGACCAGATTTAGATATCGAAGCTTCGCTTCAGGTTCACTGTTTCCCTTGGATCTTCTTATTGACGATGAAACAGAGAAATTGCATCGGAATTAAATACAAAAGGCCAATGCCGACTTAGGTACAAGAAGACTGACTCTTCATACTGTCTATGATTTGAACCTTTCCCGTGAGACCAGTTTTAGATTCCGATGCATCAATTCAGGTTTACTGTATCCCTTGGACTTTCATATTGACGATGAAACACAGAAATTGCATCGGAATTAAATACAAAAGGCATAATGCTGACTTTAGTACAAGAAGTCAAACTCACCATACTGTCTATGTTTGAACGTTTCCTGTCAATCCAGTTGTAGACTACGATGCTTCACGTCAATTTTACTGTATCCCTTGGACCATCTTATTGACGATGAAACACAGAAATTGCATCGGAATTAAATTCAAAAGGCACAATGCCGACTTAAGTACAAGAAGACTAACTCTTCTTACTGTCTATGATTTGAGCCTTTCCTGTGAGACCAGTTTTGGATTCCGATGCTTCACTTCAGGTTTACTGAATCCCTTGGACCTTCTTATTGACTTTGAAACACAGAAATTGCATCGGAATTAAATACAAAAGGCACAATGCCGGTTTAAGTACAAGAAGACTGTCTCTTCTTACTGTCTATGTTTTGAACCTTTCCCTTTGAGACCGGTATTAGATTCCGATGCTTCACTTCTGGTTTACTGTATCCCTTTACCTTCTTATTGACTTTGAAACACAGAAATTGCATCGGAATTAAATTCAAAAGGCACAATGCCGACTTCAGTACAAGAAGACTGTTTCATCTTACTGTCTATGACTTCAACCTTTCCTGTGAGACCTGTTTTAGATTCCGATGCTTCACTTCACGTTTACTGTATTCCTTGGACCTTCTTATTGACTTTAAAATACAGAACTTGCATCGTAATTAAATTCAAAAGGCACAATGCCGACGTAAGTACAAGAGGACTGACTCTTCTTACTGTCTATGCTTTAACCTTTACTGTGAGACCAGCTTTAGAATCCGATGATTCACTTCAGGTTTACTGTATCCCTTGGACCATCTTATTTACGATGAAACACAGAAATTGCAACGGAATTAAATACAAAAGGAACAATGCCGACTTAAGTATTAGAAGAATGACTCTTCTTACTGTCTATGTTTTGACCTTTCCTGTGAGACCAGTTTTAGATGCCGATGCATCACTTCAGGTTTACTGTGTCCCTTGGACTTTCATATTGATGATGAAACACAGAAATTGCATCGGAATTAAAAACAATAGGCACAATGCCTACTTAAGTACAAGAAGGCTGACTCTTCTTACTGGCTATGTTCTGAACCTTTCCTTTGAGACCAGTCACAGATTCCGATGCTTCACTTCAGGTTTACTGTATCCCTTGGACCTTCTTATTGACGATGAAACACAGAAATTGCATCCGAATTCAATACAAAATTCACAATGCCGACTTAAGTACAAGAGGACTGACACTACAACTTTCTATGATTTGAACCTCACCTGTGAGTCCCGTTTTAGATCTCGATGCTTCACTTCAGGTTTACTGAATCCCTTGGACCTTCTTATTGATTATGAAACACAGAAATTGCATCCGAATTTAATACAAAATACACAATGCCGACTTAAGTACAAGAGGACTGACACTCTAACTTTCTATGATTTGAACCTCTCCTGTGAGTCCAGTTTTAGATTCCAATGCTTCACTTCAGGTTTACTGTATCCCTTGGACCTTCTTATTGACGATGAAACACAGAAATTGCATCCGAATTTAATACAAAAGGCACAATGCCGACTTAAGTACAAGATAACTGACACTCTAACTTTCTTTGATTTGAACCTCTCCTGTGATTCCAGTTTTAGATTCCGATGCTTCACTTCAGGTTTACTGTATCCCTTGGACCTTCTTATTGACGATGAAACAAAGAAATTGCATCCGAATTTATTACAAAAGGCCAATGCCGACTTAAGTACAAGAGGACTGACACTCTAACTTTCTATGACATGAACCTCTCCTGTGAGTACAAGTTTAGATTCCGATGCTTCACTTCAGGTTTACTGCATCCCTTGGACCTTCTTATTGACGATGAAACACAGAAATTGCATCCGAATTTAACACAAATTGCACAATGCCGACTTAAGTACTAGAGGACTGACACTCTAACTTTCTATGATTTGAATCTCTCCTGTGAGTCCAGATTTAGATTCCGATGCTTCACTTCAGGTTTACTGTATCCCTTGGACCTTATTATTGACGATGAAACACAGAAATTGCATCCGAATTTAATACAAAAGGCACACTGGCGACTTAAGTACAAGAGGACTGACACTCTAACGTTCCCTGTTTTGAACCTCTCCTGTGATTCCAGTTTTAGATTCCGATGCTTCACTTCAGGTTTACTGTATCCCTTGGACCTTCTTATTGACGATGATGCACAAAAATAGCATCCGATTTTAATACAAAAGTCATAATGCCGACTAAAGTACAAGAGGACTGACACTCTAACTTTCTATGATTTGAACCTCTCCTGTGAGTCCAGTTTTAGATGCCGAGGCGTCACTTCAGGTTTACTGTATCCCTTAGACCTTCTTATTGACGATGAAAAACAGAAATTGCATCGGAATTAAATACAAAAGGCACAATGCCGACTTAAGTACAAGAAGACTGCCTCTTCTTACTGTCTATGTTTTGAACATTTCCTGTCACACCTGTTTTAGATTCCAAAGCTTCACTTCAAGTTTACTGTATCCCTAGGACCCACTTATTTACTTTGAAATACAGAGATCACATCGTAATTAAGTACAATAGGCACAATGCCGACTTAAGTACAAGAGGACTGACTCTTCTTACATTCTATGATTTGCACCTTTCCTGTGAGACCAGTTTTAGATTCCGATGCTTCACTTCCGGTTTACTGTATCCCGTGGACCTTCTTATTGATGATGAAGCACAGATATTGCAGCGGAATTTTAAAAAAAATGCACAATGATGACCTAAGTACAAGAAGACTGACTCCTCTTTCTGTCTATTTTTTGAACCTTTCCGGTGAGACCAGTTTTTGATTCCGCTGCTTCACTTCAAGTTTATTGTATTCCTTGGCCCTTGTTATTGACGATGAAACACAGAAATAGCATCGGAATTAAATACAAAGGCACAATGATAACTTATGTTCAAGAAGACTGACTCGTCTTACATTCTATGATTTGAGCCTTTCCTGTGAGACCAGTTTTAGATATCGAAGCTTCACTTCAGGTTTACTGTATCCCTGGGATCTTCTTATTGACGACGAAACAGATAAATATCAGAATTAAATACAAAAGGCACAATGCCGACTTAGGTACAAGAAATAGCTTCGGAATTAAATACAAAAGGCACAATGCCTTCTTAAGCACAAGAAGACTGACTCTTCTTACATTCTATGATTTGAACCTTTCCTGCGAGACCAGTTTTAGATTCTGATGCATCACTTCAGGTTTAATGTATCCCTTGGACCTTCTTATTGACGATGAAACACAGAAATTGCATCGGAATTAAATACAAAAGACACAAGGCCGACTTATGTACAAGAAGACTGAGTCTTCTTACTGTCTATGATTTGAACCTTTCCATTGAGACCAATTTTAGATTCCGATGCCTCACTTTAGGTTTACTGTATCCCTTGGACCTTCTTATTGACGATGAAACACAGAAATTGCATCCAAATTTAATAGAAAAGGCACAATGCCGACTTAAGTACAAAAGGACTGACACTCTAACTTTCTATGATTTCAACCTCTCCTGTGAGTCCAGTTTTACATTCTGATGCTGGACTTCACGTATGCAGTATACCTCGGACCTTCTTATTGACGATGAAACACAGATATTGCATCCGAATTTAATACAAAAGGCACAATGCCGACTTAAGTACAAGAGGACTGACACTCTAACTTTCTATGATTTGAACCACTCCTGTGAGTCCAGTTTAAGATTCCGATGCTTCACTTCAGGTTTACTGTACACCTTGGACCTCCTTATTGAAGATGAAACACAGAAATTGCATCCGAATTTATTACAAAAGGCACAATGCCGACTTAAGTACAAGAGGACTGACACTCTAACTTTCCATGATGTGAATCTCTCCTGTGAGTACAATTTTACATTCCGATGCTTCACTTCAGGTTTACTGCATCCCTTGGACCTTCTTATTGACGATGAAACACAGAAATTGCATCCGAATTTAATACAACAGGCACAATGCCGACTTAAGTACAAGAGGACTGACACTCTAACTTTCTACGATTTGAACCACTCCTGTGAGTCCAGTTATAGATTCCGATCCTTCACGTGAGGTTTACTGTATCCCTTCGACCTTGTTATTGACGATGAAACAAGAAATTGCATCCGAATTTAATACAACAGGCACAATGCCGACTTAAGTACAAGAGGACTGACACTCTAACTTTCTATGATTTGAACCACTCCTGTGAGTCCAGTTATAGATTCCGATCCTTCACGTCAGGTTTACTGTATCCCTTCGACCTTCTTATTGACGATGAAACACAAAAATTGCATCCGAATTTAATACAAAAGGCACAATGCCGACTTAAGTACAAGAGGACTGACACTCTAACTTTCTATGATTTGGACCTCTCCTGCAAGACCAGTTTTAGATTCCGATGCTTCACTTCAGTTTTAATGTATCCCTTTGACCTTCTTATTAACAATGAAACACAGAAATTGCATCCGAATTTAATACAAAAGGCACAATGCCGACTTAAGTACAAGAGGACTGACACTCTAACTTTCTATGATTCGAATCACTCCTGTGAGTCCAGTTTTTGATTCCGATGCTTAACTTCCGGTTTACTGTATCCCTTGGACCTTCTTATTGAGGATGAAACACAGAAATTGCATCCGAATTTAGTACAAAAGGCACAATGCCGACTTAAGTACAAGAGGACTGACACTCTAACTTTCTCTGTTATGAACCTCTCCTGTGAGTCCAGTTTTTGATTCCGATGCTTCACTTCAGGTTTACTGTATCCCTTGGACCTTCTTAATGACGATGATGCACAGAAATTGCATCTGATTTTAATACAAAAGTCACAATGCCGACTTAAGTACAAGGGGACTGACACTCTAACTTTCTATGATTTGAACCTCTCCAGTGAGGCCAGTTTCAGATGCCGAGGCATCACTTCAGGTTTACAGTATCCCTTGGACCTTCTAATTGACGATGAAAAACAGAAATTGCATCGGAATTAAATACAAAAGGCACAATGCCGACTTAAGTACAAGAAGACTGCCTCTTCTTACTCTCTATCTTTTGAACATTTCCTGTCACACCTGTTTTAGATTCCAAAGCTTCACTTCAAGTTTACTGTATCCCTAGGACTTTCTTATTTACTTTGAAATACAGAGATCACATCGTAATTAAATACAAAAGGCACAATGCCGACTTAAGTACAAGAGGACTGTCTCTTCTTACATTCTATGATTTGCACCTTTCCTGTGAGACCTGTTTTAGATTCCGATGCTTCACTTCCGGTTTACTGTATCCCGTGGACCTGCTTATTGATGATGAAGCACAGAAATTGCATCGGAATTAAAAAAAATGCACAATGATGACCTAAGTACAAGAAGACTGACTGCTCTTTCTGTCTATTTTTTGAACCTTTCCGATGAGACCAGTTTATGATTCCGCTGCTTCACTTCAAATTTACTGTATTCCTTGGCACTTCTTATTGACGATGAAACGCAGAAATAGCATCGGGATTAAATACAAAGGCACAATGATAACTTATGTACAAGAGGACTGACTCGTCTTACATTCTATGATTTGAGCCTTTCCTGTGAGACCAGTTTTAGATATCGAAGCTTCACTTCAGGTTTACTATATCCCTGGGATCTTCTTATTAACGATGAAACAGATAAATATCGGAATTAAATACAAAAGGCACAATGCCGACTTAGGTACAAGAGGACTGACTATCTAACTTTCTATGATATGAACCACTCCTGTGAGTACAATTTTAGATTCCGATGCTTCACTTCAGGTTTACTGCATCCCTTGGAGATTCTTATTGACGATGAAACACAGAATATGCATCCGAATTTAATACAACAGGCACAATGCCGACTTAAGTACAAGAGGACTGACACTCTAACTTTTTATGATTTGAACCACTCCTGTGAGTCCAGTTATAGATTCCGATGCTTCACTTCAGGTTTACTGTATCTCTTGGACCTTCTTATTGACGATGAAACACAGAAATTGCATCCGAATTTAATACAAAAGGCACAATGCCCACTTAAGTACAAGAGGACTGACACTCTAATTTTCTATGATATGAACCTCTCCTGTGAGTACAAGTTTAGATTCCGATGCTTCACTTCAGGTTTACTGCATCCCTTGGACCGTCTTATTGACGATGAAACACAGAAATTGCATCCGAATTTAACACAAATTGCACAATACCGACTTAAGTACTAGAGGACTGACACTCTAACTTTCTATGATTTGAACCTCTCCTGTGAGTCCAGATTTAGATTCCGATGCTTCACTTCAGGTTTACTGTATCCCTTGGACCTTCTTATTGACGATGAAACACAGAAATTGCATCCGAATTTAATACAAAAGGCACAATGCCGACTTAAGTACAAGATTACTGACACTCTAACTATCTCTGTTTTGAACCTCTCCTGTGATTCCAGTTTTAGATTCCGATGCTTCACTTCAGGTTTACTGTATCCCCTGGACCTTCTTATTGACGATGATGCACAGAAATTGCATCCGATTTTAATACAAAAGTCGCAATGCCGACTTAAGTACAAGGGGACTGACACTCTAACTTTCTATGATTTGAACCTCTCCAGTGAGGCCAGTTTCAGATGCCGAGGCTTCACTTCAGGGTTACTGTATCCCTTGGACCTTTTTATTGACGATGAGAAACAGAAATTGCATCGGAATTAAATACAAAAGGCACATTCCGACTTAAGTACAAGAAGACTGCCTCTTCTTACTCTCTATCTTTTGAACATTTCCTGTCACACCTGTTTTAGATTCCAAAGCTTCACTTCAAGTTTACTGTATCCCTAGGACCTACTTATTTACTTTGAAATACAGAGATCACATCGTAATTAAATACAAAAGGCACAATGCCGACTTAAGTACAAGAGGACTGACTGTTCTTACATTCTATGATTTGCACCTTTCCTGTGAGACCTGTTTTAGATTCCGATGCTTCACTTCCGGTTTACTGTATCCCTGGGATCTTCTTCTTGACGACAAAACAGATAAATATCGGAATTA
This sequence comes from Schistocerca americana, assembly GCF_021461395.2. NCBI lineage: Eukaryota > Metazoa > Arthropoda > Insecta > Orthoptera > Acrididae > Schistocerca > Schistocerca americana. The sequence continues at coordinate 206,369,585 of NC_060127.1, read as the reverse complement.
AATACAAAAGGCACAATGCCGACTTAGGTACAAGAAATGGCTTCGGAATTAAATACAAAAGGCACAATGCCTTCTTAAGTACAAGAAGACTGACTCTTCTTACATTCTATGATTTGAACCTTTCCTGCGAGACCAGTTTTAGATTCCGATGCATCACTTCAGGTTTATTGTATCCCTTGGACCTTCTTATTGACGATGAAACACAGAAATTGCATCGGAATTAAATACAAAAGACACAAGGCCGACTTAAGTACAAGAGGACTGACACTCTATCTTTCTATGATTTGAACCATTCCTGTGAGTCCAGTTTAAGATTCCGATGCTTCACTTCAGGTTTACTTTATACCTTGGACCTCCTTATTGACGATGAAACACAGAAATTGCATCCGAATTTATTAGAAAAGGCACAATGCCGACTTAAGTACAAGAGGACTGACACTCTAAATTTCTATGATTTGAACCACTCCTCTGAGTCCAGTTATAGATCCCGATCCTTCACGTCAGATTTAGTGTATCCCTTCGACCTTCTTATTGACGATGAAACACAGAAATTGCATCCGAATTTAATACAAAAGGCACAATGTCGACTTAAGTACAAGAGGACTGACACTCTAACTTTCTATGATTTGAACCACTCCTGTGAGTCCAGTTTAAGATTCCGATGCTTCACTTCAGGTTTACTGTATACCTTGGACCTTCTTATTGACGATGAAACACAGAAATTGCATCCGAATTTATTACAAAAAGCACAATGCCGACTTAAGTACAAGAGGACTGACTATCTAACTTTCTATGATATGAAACTCTCCTGTGAGTACAATTTTAGATTCCGATGCTTCACTTCAGGTTTACTGCATCCCTTGGACCTTCTGATTGACGATGAAACACAGAAATTGCATCCGAATTTAATACAAAAGGCACAATGTCGACTTAAGTACAAGAGGACTGACACTCTAACTTTCTATGATTTGAACCTCTCCTGTGATTCCAGTTTTAGATTCCGATGCTTCACTTCAGGTTTACTGTATCCCCTGGACCTTCTTATTGACGATGATGCACAGAAATTGCATCCGATTTTAATACAAAAGTCGCAATGCCGACTTAAGTACAAGGGGACTGACACTCTAACTTTCTATGATTTGAACCTCTCCAGTGAGGCCAGTTTCAGATGCCGAGGCTTCACTTCAGGGTTACTGTATCCCTTGGACCTTTTTATTGACGATGAGAAACAGAAATTGCATCGGAATTAGATACAAAAGGCACATTCCGACTTAAGTACAAGAAGACTGCCTCTTCTTACTCTCTATCTTTTGAACATTTCCTGTCACACCTGTTTTAGATTCCAAAGCTTCACTTCAAGTTTACTGTATCCCTAGGACCTACTTATTTACTTTGAAATACAGAGATCACATCGTAATTAAATACAAAAGGCACAATGCCGACTTAAGTACAAGAGGACTGACTGTTCTTACATTCTATGATTTGCACCTTTCCTGTGAGACCTGTTTTAGATTCCGATGCTTCACTTCCGGTTTACTGTATCCCTGGGATCTTCTTCTTGACGACAAAACAGATAAATATCGGAATTAAATACAAAAGGCACAATGCCGACTTAGGTACAAGAAATGGCTTCGGAATTAAATACAAAAGGCACAATGCCTTCTTAAGTACAAGAAGACTGACTCTTCTTACATTCTATGATTTGAACCTTTCCTGCGAGACCAGTTTTAGATTCCGATGCATCACTTCAGGTTTAATGTATCCCTTGGACCTTCTTATTGACGATGAAACACAGAAATTGCATCGGAATTAAATACAAAAGACACAAGGCCGACTTAAGTACAAGAGGACTGACACTCTATCTTTCTATGATTTGAACCATTCCTGTGAGTCCAGTTTAAGATTCCGATGCTTCACTTCAGGTTTACTTTATACCTTGGACCTCCTTATTGACGATGAAACACAGAAATTGCATCCGAATTTATTACAAAAGGCACAATGCCGACTTAAGTACAAGAGGACTGACACTCTAAATTTCTATGATTTGAACCACTCCTCTGAGTCCAGTTATAGATCCCGATCCTTCACGTCAGGTTTAGTGTATCCCTTCGACCTTCTTATTGACGATGAAACACAGAAATTGCATCCGAATTTAATACAAAAGGCACAATGTCGACTTAAGTACAAGAGGACTGACACTCTAACTTTCTATGATTTGAACCACTCCTGTGAGTCCAGTTTAAGATTCCGATGCTTCACTTCAGGTTTACTGTATACCTTGGACCTTCTTATTGACGATGAAACACAGAAATTGCATCCGAATTTATTACAAAAAGCACAATGCCGACTTAAGTACAAGAGGACTGACTATCTAACTTTCTATGATATGAAACTCTCCTGTGAGTACAATTTTAGATTCCGATGCTTCACTTCAGGTTTACTGCATCCCTTGGACCTTCTGATTGACGATGAAACACAGAAATTGCATCCGAATTTAATACAACAGGCACAATGCCGACTTAAGTACAAGAGGACTGACACTCTAACTTTTTATGATTTGAACCACTCCTGTGAGTCCAGTTATAGATTCCGATGCTTCACTTCAGGTTTACTGTATCCCTTGGACCTTCTTATTGACGATGAATTACAGAAATTGCATCCGAATTTAATACAAAAGGCACAACGCCGACTTAAGTACAAGAGGACTGACACTCTAATTTTCTATGGTTTGAACCTCACCTGTGAGTCTAGTTTTTGATTCCGATGCTTCACTTCAGGTTTACTGTGTACCTTGGACCTTCTTATTGACGATGAAACACAGAAATTGCATCTGAATTTATTACAAAAGGCACAATGCCGACTTAAGTACAAGAGGACTGACACTCTAACTTTCTATGATATGAACCTCTCCTGTGAGTACAAGTTTAGATTCCGATGCTTCACTTCTGGTTTACTGCATCCCTTGGACCTTCTTATTGACGATGAAACACAGAAATTGCATCCGAATTTTACACAAATTGCACAATGCCGTCTTAAGTACTAGAGGACTGACACTCTAACTTTCTATGATTTGAATCTCTCCTGTGAGTCCAGATTTAGATTCCGATGCTTCACTTCAGGTTTACTGTATCCCTTGGACCTTCTTATTGACGATGAAACACAGAAATTGCATCCGAATTTAATACAAAAGGCACAATGCCGACTTAAGTACAAGAGGACTGACACTCTAACTTTCTCTGTTTTGAACCTCTCCTGTGATTCCAGTTTTAGATTCCGATGCTACAATTCAGGTTTACTGTATCCCTTGGACCTTCTTATTGACGATGATGCACAGAAATTGCATCCGATTTTAATACAAAAGTCACAATGCCGACTTAAGTACAAGGGGACTGACACTCTAATTTTCTATGATTTGAACCTCTCCAGTGAGGCCAGTTTCAGATGCCGAGGCTTCACTTCAGGTTTACTGTATCCCTTGGACCTTCTTATTGACGATGAAAAACAGAAATTGCATCGGAATTAAATACAAAAGGCACAAGGCCGACTTAAGTACAAGAAGACTGCCTCTTCTCACTCTCTATCTTTTGAACATTTCCTGTCACACCTGTTTTAGATTCCAAAGCTTCACTTCATGTTTACTGTATCCCTAGGAAATACTTTTTTACTTTGAAATACAGAGATCACATCGTAATTAAATACAAAAGGCACAATGCCGACTTAAGTGCAAGAGGACTGACTCTTCTTACATTCTATGATTTGCACCTATCCTGTGAGACCTGTTTTAGATTCCGATGCTTCACTTCCGGTTTACTGTATCCCGTGGACCTTCTTATTGATGATGAAGCACAGAAATTGCATCGGAATTTAATACAAAAGTCGCAATGCCGACTTAAGTACAAGGGGTCTGACACTCTAACTTTCTATGATTTGAACCTCTCCAGTGAGGCCAGTTTCTGATGCCGAGGCTTCACTTCAGGTTTACTGTATCCCTTGGACCTTTTTATTGACGATGAGAAACAGAAATTGCATCGGAATTAAATACAAAAGGCACAATGCCGACTTAAGTACAAGAAGACTGCCTCTTCTTACTCTCTATCTTTTGAACATTTCCTGTCACACCTGTTTTAGATTCCAAAGCTTCACTTCAAGTTTACTGTATCCCTAGGACCTACTTATTTACTTTGAAATACAGAGATCACATCGTAATTAAATACAAAAGGCACAATGCCGACTTAAGTACAAGAGGACTGACTCTTCTTACATTCTATGATTTGCACCTTTCCTGTGAGACCTGTTTTAGATTCCGATGCTTCACTTCCGGTTTACTGTATCCCTGGGATCTTCTTCTTGACGACGAAACAGATAAATATCGGAATTAAACACAAAAGGCACAATGACGATTTAGGTACAAGAAATGGCTTCGGAATTAAATACAAAAGGCACAATGCCTTCTTAAGTACAAGAAGACTGACTCTTCCTACATTCTATGATTTGAACCTTTCCTGCGAGACCAGTTTTAGATTCCGATGCATCACTTCAGGTTTAATGTATCCCTTGGACCTTCTTATTGACGATGAAACACAGAAATTGCATCGGAATTAAATACAAAAGACACAAGGCCGACTTAAGTACAAGAGGACTGACACTCTATCTTTCTATGATTTGAACCATTCCTGTGTGTCCAGTTTAAGATTCCGATGCTTCACTTTAGGTTTACTGTGTACCTTGGACCTTCTTATTGACGATGAAACACAGAAATTGCATCTGAATTTATTACAAAAGGCACAATGCCGACTTAAGTACAAGAGGACTGACACTCTAAGTTTCTATGATTTGAACCACTCCTGTGAGTCCAGTTATAGATTCCGATCCTTCACGTCAGGTTTAGTGTATCCCTTCGACCTTTCTATTGACGATGAAACACAGAAATTGCATCCGAATTTAATACAAAAGGCACAATGTCGACTTAAGTACAAGAGGACTGACACTCTAACTTTCTATGTTTTGAACCACTCCTGTGAGTCCAGTTTAAGATTCCGATGCTTCACTTCAGGTTTACTGTATACCTTGGACCTTCTTATTGACGATGAAACACAGAAATTGCATCCGAATTTATTACAAAAAGCACAATGCCGACTTAAGTACAAGAGGACTGACTATCTAACTTTCTATGATATGAAACTCTCCTGTGAGTACAATTTTAGATTCTGATGCTTCACTTCAGGTTTACTGCATCCCTTGGACCTTCTGATTGACGATGAAACACAGAAATTGCATCCGAATTTAATACAACAGGCACAATGCCGACTTAAGTACAAGAGGACTGACACTCTAACTTTTTATGATTTGAACCACTCCTGTGAGTCCAGTTATAGATTCCGATGCTTCACTTCAGGTTTACTGTATACCTTGGACCTTCTTATTGACGATGAAACACAGAAATTGCATCCGAATTTAATACAAAAGGCACAATGCCCACTTAAGTACAAGTGGACTGACACTCAAACTTTCTATGATTTGAACCTCACCTGTGAGTCCAGTTTTAGATTTCTATGCTTCACTTCAGGTTTACTGTATCCCTTCGACCTTCTTATTGACGATGAAATACAGAAATTGCATCCGAATTTAATACAAAAAGCACAATGCCGACTTAAGTACAAGAGGACTGACACTCTAATTTTCTATGATTTGAACCTCACCTGTGAGTCCAGTTTTTGATTCCGATGCTTCACTTCAGGTTTACTGTGTACCTTGGACCTTCTTATTGACGATGAAACACAGAAATTGCATCTGAATTTATTACAAAAGGCACAATGCCGACTTAAGTACAAGAGGACTGACACTCTAACTTTCTATGATATGAACCTCTCCTGTGAGTACAAGTTTAGATTCCGATGCTTCACTTCTGGTTTACTGCATCCCTTGGACATTCTTATTGACGATGAAACACAGAAATTGCATCCGAATTTAATACAAAAGACACAATGCCGACTTAAGTACAAGAGGACTGACACTCTAACTTTCTCTGTTTTGAACCTCTCCTGTGATTCCAGTTTTAGATTCCGATGCTTCAATTCAGGTTTACTGTATCCCTTGGACCTTCTTATTGACGATGATGCACAGAAATTGCATCCGATTTTAGTACAAAAGTCACAATGCCGACTTAAGTACAAGGGGACTGACACTCTAATTTTCTATGATTTGAACCTCTCCAGTGAGGCCAGTTTCAGATGCCGAGGCTTCACTTCAGGTTTACTGTATCCCTTGGACCTTCTTATTGGCGATGAAAAACAGAAATTGCATCGGAATTAAATACAAAAGGCACAATGCCGACTTAAGTACAAGAAGACTGCCTCTTCTTACTCTCTATCTTTTGAACATTTCCTGTCACACCTGTTTTAGATTCCAAAGCTTCACTTCAAGTTTACTGTATCCCTAGGACCTACTTATTTACTTTGAAATACAGAGATCACATCGTAATTAAATACAAAAGGCACAATGCCGACTTAAGTGCAAGAGGACTGACTCTTCTTACATTCCATGATTTGCACCTATCCTGTGAGACCTGTTTTAGATTCCGATGCTTCACTTCCGGTTTACTGTATCCCGTGGACCTTCTTATTGATGATGAAGCACAGAAAGTGCATCGGAAATTAAAAAAAAATGCACAATGATGACCTATGTACAAGAAGACTGACTCCTCTTTCTGTCTATTTTTTGAACCTTTCCGTTGAGACCAGTTTTTGATTCCGCTGCTTCACTTCAAGTTTCTTGTATTCCTTGGCCCTTCTTATTGACGATGAAACACAGAAATAGCATCGGAATTAAATACAAAGGCACAATGATAACTTATGTACAAGAAGACTGACTCGTCTTACATTCTATGATTTGAGCCTTTCCTGTGAGACCAGTTTTAGATATCGAAGCTTCACTTCAGGTTTACTGTATCCCTGGGATCTTCTTATTGACGACGGAACAGATAAATATCGGAATTAAATACAAAAGGCACAATGCCGACTTAAATACAAAAGGACTGACACTCTAACTATCTATGATTTGAACCTCTCCTGTGAGTCCAGTTTTACATTCCGATGCTTGACTTCACGTTTGCAGTATACCTCGGACCTTCTTATTGACGATGAAACACAGATATTGCATGCGAATTTAATACAAAAGGCACAATGCCGACTTAAGTACAAGAGGACTGACACTCTATCTTTCTATGATTTGAACCACTCCTGTGAGTCCAGTTATAGATTCCGATCCTTCACGTCAGGTTTACTGTATCCCTTCGACCTTCTTATTGACGATGAAACACAGAAATTGCATCCGAATTTAATACAACAGGCACAATGCCGACTTAAGTACAAGAGGACTGACACTCTAACTTTCTATGATTTGAACCACTCCTGTGAGTCCAGTTTTTGATTCCGATACTTAACTTCCGTTTTACTGTATCCCTTGGCCTTCTTATTGAGGATGAAACACAGAAATTGCATCCGAATTTAGTACAAAAGGCACAATGCCGACTTAAGTACAAGAGGACTGACACTCTAACTTTCTCTGTTTTGAACCTCTCCTGTGAGTCCAGTTTTAGATTCCGATGCTTCACTTCAGGTTTACTGTATCCCTTGGACCTTCTTATTGACGATGAAAAACAGAAATTGCATCGGAATTAAATACAAAATGTACAATGCCGACTTAAGTACAAGAAGACTGCCTCTTCTTACTCTCTATCTTTTGAACATTTCCTGTCACACCTTTTTAAGATTCCAAAGCTTCACTTCAAGTTTACTGTATCCCTAGGACTTTCTTATTTACTTTGAAATACAGAGATCACATCGTAATTAAATACAAAAGGCACAATGCCGACTTAAGTACAAGAGGACTGACACTCTGACACTCTAACTTTCTTTGATTTGATCCTCTCCTGTGATTCCAGTTTTAGATTTCGATGCTTTACTTCAGGTTTACTGAATCTCTTGTACCTTCTTTTTGACAATGAAACACAGAAATTGCATCCGAATTTAATACAACAGGCACAATGCCGACTTAAGTACAAGAGGACTGACACTCTAACTTTCTATGATTTGAACCACTCCTGTGAGTCCAGTTATAGATTCCGATCCTTCACGTCAGGTTTACTGTATCCCTTCGACCTTCTTATTGACGATGAAACACAGAAATTGCATCCGAATTTAATACAACAGGCACAATGCCGACTTAAGTACAAGAGGACTGACACTCTAACTTTCTATGATTTGAACCACTCCTGTGAGTCCAGTTTTTGATTCCGATGCTTAACTTCCGTTTTACTGTATCCCTTGGACCTTCTTATTGAGGATGAGACACAGAAATTGCATCCGAATTTAGTACAAAAGGCACAATGCCGACTTAAGTACAAGAGGACTGACACTCTAACTTTCTCTGTTTTGAACCTCTCCTGTGAGTCCAGTTTTAGATTCCGATGCTTCACTTCAGGTTTACTGTATCCCTTGGACCTTCTTATTGACGATGAAAAACAGAAATTGCATCGGAATTAAATACAAAATGTACAATGCCGACTTAAGTACAAGAAGACTGCCTCTTCTTACTCTCTATCTTTTGAACATTTCCTGTCACACCTGTTTAAGATTCCAAAGCTTCACTTCAAGTTTACTGTATCCCTAGGACTTTCTTATTTACTTTGAAATACAGAGATCACATCGTAATTAAATACAAAAGGCACAATGCCGACTTAAGTACAAGAGGACTGACTCTTCTTACATTCTATGATTTGCACCTTTCCTGTGAGACCTGTTTTAGATTCTGATGGTTCACTTCCGGTTTACTGTATCCCGTGGACCTTCTTATTGATGATGAAGCACAGAAATTGCATCGGAATTAAAAAAAATGCACAATGATGACCTAAGTACAAGAAGACTGACTCCTCTTTCTGTCTATTTTTTGAACCTTTCCGGTGAGACCAGTTTTTGATTCCGCTGCTTCACTTCAAGTTTACTGTATTCCTTGGCCCTTCTTATTGACGATGAAACACAGAAATAGCATCGGAATTAAATACAAAGGCACAATGATAACTTATGTACAAGAGGACTGACTCGTCTTACATTCTATGATTTGAGCCTTTCCTGTGAGACCAGTTTTAGATATCGAAGCTTCACCTCAGGTTTACTATATCCCTGGGATCTTCTTATTGACGATGAAACAGATAAATATCGGAATTAAATACAAAAGGCAAGATGCCGACTTAGGTACAAGAAATGGCTTCGGAATTAAATACAAAAGGCACAATGCCTTCTTAAGTACAAGAAGACTGACTCTTCTTACATTCTATGATTTGAACCTTTCCTGCGAGACCAATTTTAGATTCCGATGCCTCACTTCAGGTTTACTGTATCCCTTGGACATTCTTATTGACGATGAAACACAGAAATTGCATCCGAATTTAATACAAAAGGCACAATGCCGACTTAAGTACAAAAGGACTGACTCTCTAACTATCTATGATTTGAACCTCTCCTGTGAGTGCAGTTTTACATTCCGATGCTTGACTTCAGGTTTGCAGTATACCTCGGACCTTCTTATTGACGATGAAACACAGATATTGCATCCGAATTTAATACAAAGGGCACAATGCCGACTTAAGTAAAAGAGGACTGACACTCTAACTTTCTATGATTTGAACCACTCCTGTTAGTCCAGTTTAAGATTCCGATGCTTCACTTCAGGTTTACTGTATACCTTGGACCTTCTTATTGACGATGAAACACAGTAATTGCACCCGAATTTATTACAAAAGGCACAATGCCGACTTAAGTACAAGAGGACTGACTATCTAACTTTCTATGATATGAACCTCTCCTGTGAGTACAATTTTAGATTCCGATGCTTCACTTCAGGTTTACTGTATCCCTTGGACCTTCTTATTGACGATGAAACACAGAAACCGCATCCGACTTTAATACAAAAGGCACAATGCCCACTTAAGTACAAGAGGACTGACACTCAAACTTTCTATGATTTGAACCTCACCTGTGAGTCCAGTTTTAGATTTCGATGCTTCACTTCAGGTTTACTGAATCCCTTGTACCTTCTTATTGACAATGAAACACAGAAATTGCATCCGAATTTAATACAAAAGGCACATTGCCGACTTAAGTACAAGAGGACTGACACTCTAAGTTTCTCTGATTTGAACCTCTCCTGTGAGTCCAGTTTTAGATTCCGATGCTTCACTTCAGGTTTACTGTATCCCTTGGACCTTCTTATTGACGATGAAGCACAGAAATTGCATCCGATTTTAATATAAAAGGCACAATGCCGACTTAAGTACAAAAGGACTGACACTCAAATTTTCTATGATTTGAACCTCTCCTGTGAGTGCAGTTTTACATGCCGAGGCTTCACTTCAGGTTTACTGTATCCCTTGGACCTTCTTATTGTCGATGAAACACAGAAATTGCATCCGAATTTAATACAAAAGGCACAATGCCGACTTAAGTTCAAGAGGACTGACACTCTAACTTTCTATGATTTGAACCTCTCCTGTGAGTCCAGTTTTAGATTCCGAGGCTTCACTTCAGACTTACTGTATCCCTTGGACCTTCTTATTGATGATGAAACACAGAAATTGCATCCGAATTTAATACAAAAGGCACAATGCTGACTTAAGTACAAGAGGACTGACACTCTAAATTTCTATGATTTGAACCACTCCTGTGAGTCCCGTGTTAGATTCCGATGCTTCACTTCAGGTTTTCTGTATCCCTTGGACCTTCTTATAAACGATGAAACACAGAAATTACATCCGAATTTAATACAAAAGGCACAATGCCGACCTAAGTACAAGAGGACTGACACTCTAAAATAGTATGATTTGAACCTCATCTGTGAGTCCAGTTTTAGATTCCGATGCTTCACTTCAGGTTTACTGTATCCCTTGGATCTTCTTATTGTCGATGAAACACAGAAACTGAATCCGAATTTAATACAAAAGGCACAATGCCGACTTAAGTACAAGAGGACTAAGACTCTAACTTTCTATGGTTTAAACCTCTTCTGTGAGTCCTGTTTTAGATTCCGATGCTTCACTACAGGTTTTCTGTATCCCTTGGACCTTCTTATTGACGACGAAACACAGAAATTGCATCCGAATTTAATACAAAAGGCACAATGCCGACTTAAGTACAAGAGGACTGACACTCTAATTTTCTATGATTTGAACCTCACCTGTGAGTCGAGTTTAAGATTCCGATGCTTCTCTTCAGGTTTACTGTATACCTTGGACCTTCTTATTGACGATGAAACACAGAAATTGCATCTGAATTTAATACAAAAGGCACAATGCCGACTTAAGTACAAGAGGACTGACACTCTAACTTTCTATGATAAGAACCTCTCCTGTGGGTACAATTTTAGATTCCGATGCTTCACTTCAGGTTTACTGCATCCCTTACACCTTCTTATTGACGATGAAACACAGATATTGCATCCGAATTTAATACAAAATCCACAATGCCGACATAAGTACAAGAGGACTGACACTCAAACATTCTATGGTTTGAACCTCACCTGTGAGTCCAGTTTTAGGTTTCGATGCTTCACTTCAGGTTTACTGAATCCCTTGTACCTTCTTATTGACAATGAAACACAGAAATTGCATCCGAATTTAATACAAAAGTCACAATGCCGACTTAAGTACAACAGGGCTGACACTCTAAGTTTCTCTGATTTGAACCTCTCCTGTGAGTCCAGTTTTAGATTCCGATGCCTCACTTCAGGTTTACTGAATCCCTTGGACCGTCTTATTGACGATGAAGCACAGAAATTGCATCCGATTTTATTACAAAAGGCACAATGCCGACTTAAGTACAAAAGGACTGACACTCTAATTTTCTATGTTTTGAACCTCTCCTGTGTGTCCAGTTTTAGATGCCGAGGCTTCACTTCAGGTTTACTGTATCCCTTGGACCTTCTTATTGACGATGAAACACATAAATTGCATCCGAATTTAATACAAAAGGCACAATGCCGACTTAAGTACAAGAGGACTGACACTCTAACTTTCTATGATTTGAACCTCTCCTGTGAGTCCAGTTTTAGATTCCGATGCTTCACTTCAGTTTTACTGTATCCCTTGGACCTTCTTATTGACAATGAAACACAGAAATTGCATCCGAATTTAGTACAAAAGGCACAATGCCGACTTAAGTACAAGATAACTGACACTCTAACTTTCTTTGATTTGAAACTCTCCTGTGATTCCAGTTTTAGATTCCGATGCTTCACTTCAGGTTTTCTCTATCCCTTGGACCTTCTTATTGCCGATGAAACACAGAAATTGCATCCGAATTTAATACAAAAGTCACAATGCCGACTTAAGTACAAGAGGACTCACACTCTAACTTTCTATGATTTGAACCTCACCAGTGAGTCCAGTTTTAGATTTCGATGTTTCACTTCAGGTTTACTGAATCCCTTGGACCTTCTTATTGTCGATGAAACACAGAAATTGCATCTGAATTTAACACAAATTGCACAATGCCGACTTAAATACAAGAGGACAGACACTCTAACTTTCTATGATTTCAACCTCTCTTGTGAGTCCAGTTTTAGATTCCGATGCTTCACTTCAGGTTTACTGTATCCCTTGGACCTTCTTATTGACGATGAAACACAGAAATTGCATACGAATTTAATACAAAAGGCACAATGCCGGCTTAAGTACAAGAGGACTGACACTCTAACTTTCTATTATTTGAACCTCTCCTGTGAATCCAGTTTTAGATGCCGAGGCTTCACTTCAGGTTTACTGTATCGCTTGGACCTTCTTATTGACGATGAAAAACAGAAATTGCATCGGAATTAAATACAAAAGCCACAATGCCGACTTAAGTACAAGAAGACTGCCTCTTCTTACTATCTATCTTTTGAACATTTCCTGTCACACCTGTTTTAGATTCCAAAGCTTCACTTCAAGTTTATTGTATCCCCTGGACCTACTTATTTACTTTGAAATACAGAGATCACATCGTAATTAAATACTAAAAGCACAATGCCGACTTAAGTACAAGAGGTCTGACTCTTCTTACATTCTATGATTTGCACCTTTCCTGTGAGACCTGTTTTAGATTCCGATGCTTCACTTCCGGTTTACTGTATCCCGTGGACCTTCTTATTGATGATGAAGCACAGAGATTGCATCGGAATTTAAACAAAAATGCACAATGATGACCTAAGTACAAGAAGACTGACTCCTCTTTCTGTCTATTTTTTGAACCTTTCCGGTGAGACCAGTTTTTGATTCCGCTGCTTCACTTCAAGTTTATTGTATTCCTTGGCCCTTCTTATTGACGATGAAACACAGAAAAAGCATCGGAATTAAATACAAAGGCACAATGATAACTTATGTACAAGAAGACTGACTCATCTTACATTCTATGATTTGAGCCTTTCCTGTGAGACCAGTTTTAGATATCGAAGCTTCACTTCAGGTTTACTGTATCCCTGGGATCTTCTTATTGACGATGAAACAGATAAATATCGGAATTAAACACAAAAGGCACAATGCCGACTTAGGTACAAGAAATGGCTTCGGAATTAAATACAAAAGGCACAATGCCTTCTTAAGTACAAGAAGACTGACTCTTCTTACATTCTATGATTTGAGCCTTTCCTGCGAGACCAGTTTTAGATTCCGATGCATCACTTCAGGTTTAATGTATCCCTTGGAGCTTCTAATTGACGATGAAACACAGAAATTGCATCGGAATTAAATACAAAAGACACAAGGCCGACTTAAGTACAAGAAGACTGACTCTTCTTACTGTCTATGATTTGAACCTTTCCATTGAGACCAATTTTGGATTCCGATGCCTCACTTCAGGTTTACTGTATCCCTTGGACCTTCTTATTGACGATGAAACACAGAAATTGCATCCGAATTTAATACAATAGGGACAATGCAGACTTAAGTACAAAAGGACTGACACTCTAACTATCTATGATTTGAACCTCTCCTGTGCGTCCAGTTTTACATTCCGATGCTTGACTTCAGGTTTGCAGTATACCTCGGACCTTCTTATTGACGATGAAACACGGATATTGCATCCGAATTTAATACAAAAGGCACAATGCTGACTTAAGTACAAGAGGACTGACACTCTAACTTTCTATGATTTGAACCACTCCTGTGAGTCCAGTTTAAGATTCCGATGCTTCACTTCAGGTTTACTGTATACCTTGGACCTTCGTATTGACGATGAAACACAGAAATTGCATCCGAATTTATTACAAAAGGCACAATGCCGACTTAAGTGCAAGAGGACTGACACTCTAACTTTCTATGATATGAACCTCTATTGTGAGTACAGTTTTAAATTCCGATGCTTCACTTCAGGTTTACTGCTTCCCTTGGACCTTCTTATTGACGATGAAACACAGAAATTGCATCCGAATTTAACACAAATTGCACAATGAAGACTTAAGTACTAGAGGACTGACACTCTAACTTTCTATGATTTGAAGCTCTCCTATGAGTCCAGATTTAGATTCCGATGCTTCACTTCAGGTTTACTGTATCCCTTGGACCTTCTTATTGACGATGAAACACAGAAATTGCATCCGAATTTAATACAAAAGGCACAATGCCGATTTAAGTACAAGAGGACTGACACTCTAACATTCTCTGTTTTGAATCTCTCCTGTGAGTCCAGTTTTAGATTCCGATGCTTCACTTCAGGTTTACTGTATCCCTTGGACCTTCTTATTGACGATGAAAAACAGAAATTGCATCGGAATTAAATACAAAAGGCACAATGCCGACTTAAGTACAAGAAGACTGCCACTTCTTACTGTCTATGTTTTGAACATTTCCTGTCACACCTGTTTTAGATTCCAAAAGCTTCACTTTAAGTTTACTGTATCCCTAGGACCTACTTATTTACTTTGAAATACAGAGATCACATCGTAATTAAATACTAAAAGCACAATGCCGACTTAAGTACAAGAGGACTGACTCTTCTTACATTCTATGATTTGCACCTTTCCTGTGAGACCTGTTTTAGATTCCGATGCTTCACTTCCGGTTTACTGTATCCCGTGGACCTTCTTATTGATGAAGAAGCCCTGAGATTGCATCGGAATTTAAAAAAAAATGCACAATGATGACCTAAGTACAAGAAGACTGACTCCTCTTTCTGTCTATCTTTTGAAATTTCCGGTGAGACCAGTTTTTGATTCCGCTGCTTCACTTCAAGTTTATTGTATTCCTTGGCCCTTCTTATTGACGATGAAACACAGAAAAAGCATCGGAATTAAATACAAAGGCACAATGATAACTTATGTACTAGAAGACTGACTCTTCTTGCATTCTATGATTTGAACCTTTCCTGCGAGACCAGTTTTGGATTCCGATGCATCACTTCAAGTTTAATGTATCCCTTGGACCTTCTTATTGACGATGAAACACAGAAATTGCATCGGAATTAAATACAAAAGACACAAGGCCGACTTAAGTACAAGAAGACTGACTCTTCATACTGTCTATGATTTGAACCTTTCCATTGAACCAATTTTAGATTCCGATGCCTCACTTCAGGTTTACTGTATCCCTTGGACCTTCTTATTGACGATGAAACACAGAAATTGCATCCGAATTTAATACAAAAGGCAGAATGCCGACTTAAGTACAAGAGGACTGACACTCTAACTTTCTATGTTTTGAACCACTCCTGTGAGTCCAGTTTAAGATTCCGATGCTTCACTTCAGGTTTACTGTATACCTTGGACCTTCTTATTGACGATGAAACACAGAAATTGCATCCGAATTTATTACAAAAAGCACAATGCCGACTTAAGTACAAGAGGACTGACTATCTAACTTTCTATGATATGAAACTCTCCTGTGAGTACAATTTTAGATTCTGATGCTTCACTTCAGGTTTACTGCATCCCTTGGACCTTCTGATTGACGATGAAACACAGAAATTGCATCCGAATTTAATACAACAGGCACAATGCCGACTTAAGTACAAGAGGACTGACACTCTAACTTTTTATGATTTGAACCACTCCTGTGAGTCCAGTTATAGATTCCGATGCTTCACTTCAGGTTTACTGTATACCTTGGGCCTTCTTATTGACGATGAAACACAGAAATTGCATCCGAATTTAATACAAAAGGCACAATGCCCACTTAAGTACAAGTGGACTGACACTCAAACTTTCTATGATTTGAACCTCACCTGTGAGTCCAGTTTTAGATTTCTATGCTTCACTTCAGGTTTACTGTATCCCTTGGACCTTCTTATTGACGATGAAATACAGAAATTGCATCCGAATTTAATACAAAAAGCACAATGCCGACTTAAGTACAAGAGGACTGACACTCTAATTTTCTATGATTTGAACCTCACCTGTGAGTCCAGTTTTTGATTCCGATGCTTCACTTCAGGTTTACTGTGTACCTTGGACCTTCTTATTGACGATGAAACACAGAAATTGCATCTGAATTTATTACAAAAGGCACAATGCCGACTTAAGTACAAGAGGACTGACACTCTAACTTTCTATGATATGAACCTCTCCTGTGAGTACAAGTTTAGATTCCGATGCTTCACTTCTGGTTTACTGCATCCCTTGGACCTTCTTATTGACGATGAAACACAGAAATTGCATCCGAATTTAATACAAAAGGCACAATGCCGACTTAAGTACAAGAGGACTGACACTCTAACTTCCTCTGTTTTGAACCTCTCCTGTGATTCCAGTTTTAGATTCCGATGCTTCAATTCAGGTTTACTGTATCCCTTGGACCTTCTTATTGACGATGATGCACAGAAATTGCATCCGATTTTAATACAAAAGTCACAATGCCGACTTAAGTACAAGGGGACTGACACTCTAATTTTCTATGATTTGAACCTCTCCAGTGAGGCCAGTTTCAGATGCCGAGGCTTCACTTCAGGTTTACTGTATCCCTTGGACCTTCTTATTGACGATGAAAAACAGAAATTGCATCGGAATTAAATACAAAAGGCACAATGCCGACTTAAGTACAAGAAGACTGCCTCTTCTTACTCTCTATCTTTTGAACATTTCCTGTCACACCTGTTTTAGATTCCAAAGCTTCACTTCAAGTTTACTGTATCCCTAGGACCTACTTATTTACTTTGAAATACAGAGATCACATCGTAATTAAATACAAAAGGCACAATGCCGACTTAAGTGCAAGAGGACTGACTCTTCTAACATTCCATGATTTGCACCTATCCTGTGAGACCTGTTTTAGATTCCGATGCTTCACTTCCGGTTTACTGTATCCCGTGGACCTTCTTATTGATGATGAAGCACAGAAAGTGCATCGGAAATTAAAAAAAAATGCACAATGACGACCTATGTACAAGAAGACTGACTCCTCTTTCTGTCTATTTTTTGAACCTTTCCGTTGAGACCAGTTTTTGATTCCGCTGCTTCACTTCAAGTTTCTTGTATTCCTTGGCCCTTCTTATTGACGATGAAACACAGAAATAGCATCGGAATTAAATACAAAGGCACAATGATAACTTATGTACAAGAAGACTGACTCGTCTTACATTCTATGATTTGAGCCTTTCCTGTGAGACCAGTTTTAGATATCGAAGCTTCACTTCAGGTTTACTGTATCCCTGGGATCTTCTTATTGACGACGGAACAGATAAATATCGGAATTAAATACAAAAGGCACAATGCCGACTTAAATACAAAAGGACTGACACTCTAACTATCTATGATTTGAACCTCTCCTGTGAGTCCAGTTTTACATTCCGATGCTTGACTTCACGTTTGCAGTATACCTCGGACCTTCTTATTGACGATGAAACACAGATATTGCATGCGAATTTAATACAAAAGGCACAATGCCGACTTAAGTACAAGAGGACTGACACTCTATCTTTCTATGATTTGAACCACTCCTGTGAGTCCAGTTTAAGATTCCGATGCTTCACTTCAGGCTTACTGTATACCTTGGACCTCCTTATTGACGATAAAACACAGAAATTGTATCGTAATTTATTACAAAAGGCACAATGCCGACTTAAGTACAAGAGGACTGACACTCTAACTTTCTATGATTTGAACCACTCCTGTGAGTCCAGTTATAGATTCCGATCCTTCACGTCAGGTTTACTGTATCCCTTCGACCTTCTTATTGACGATGAAACACAGAAATTGCATCCGAATTTAATACAAAAGGCACAATGTCGACTTAAGTACAAGAGGACTGACACTCTGACACTCTAACTTTCTTTGATTTGATCCTCTCCTGTGATTCCAGTTTTAGATTTCGATGCTTTATTTCAGGTTTACTGAATCTCTTGTACCTTCTTATTGACAATGAAACACAGAAATTGCATCCGAATTTAATACAACAGGCACAATGCCGACTTAAGTACAAGAGGACTGACACTCTAACTTTCTATGATTTGAACCACTCCTGTGAGTCCAGTTATAGATTCCGATCCTTCACGTCAGGTTTACTGTATCCCTTCGACCTTCTTATTGACGATGAAACACAGAAATTGCATCCGAATTTAATACAACAGGCACAATGCCGACTTAAGTACAAGAGGACTGACACTCTAACTTTCTATGATTTGAACCACTCCTGTGAGTCCAGTTTTTGATTCCGATGCTTAACTTCCGTTTTACTGTATCCCTTGGCCTTCTTATTGAGGATGAAACACAGAAATTGCATCCGAATTTAGTACAAAAGGCACAATGCCGACTTAAGTACAAGAGGACTGACACTCTAACTTTCTCTGTTTTGAACCTCTCCTGTGAGTCCAGTTTTAGATTCCGATGCTTCACTTCAGGTTTACTGTATCCCTTGGACCTTCTTATTGACGATGAAAAACAGAAATTGCATCGGAATTAAATACAAAATGTACAATGCCGACTTAAGTACAAGAAGACTGCCTCTTCTTACTCTCTATCTTTTGAACATTTCCTGTCACACCTTTTTAAGATTCCAAAGCTTCACTTCAAGTTTACTGTATCCCTAGGACTTTCTTATTTACTTTGAAATACAGGGATCACATCGTAATTAAATACAAAAGGCACAATGCCGACTTAAGTACAAGAGGACTGACACTCTGACACTCTAACTTTCTTTGATTTGATCCTCTCCTGTGATTCCAGTTTTAGATTTCGATGCTTTACTTCAGGTTTACTGAATCTCTTGTACCTTCTTTTTGACAATGAAACACAGAAATTGCATCCGAATTTAATACAACAGGCACAATGCCGACTTAAGTACAAGAGGACTGACACTCTAACTTTCTATGATTTGAACCACTCCTGTGAGTCCAGTTATAGATTCCGATCCTTCACGTCAGGTTTACTGTATCCCTTCGACCTTCTTATTGACGATGAAACACAGAAATTGCATCCGAATTTAATACAACAGGCACAATGCCGACTTAAGTACAAGAGGACTGACACTCTAACTTTCTATGATTTGAACCACTCCTGTGAGTCCAGTTTTTGATTCCGATGCTTAACTTCCGTTTTACTGTATCCCTTGGACCTTCTTATTGAGGATGAAACACAGAAATTGCATCCGAATTTAGTACAAAAGGCACAATGCCGACTTAAGTACAAGAGGACTGACACTCTAACTTTCTCTGTTTTGAACCTCTCCTGTGAGTCCAGTTTTAGATTCCGATGCTTCACTTCAGGTTTACTGTATCCCTTGGACCTTCTTATTGACGATGAAAAACAGAAATTGCATCGGAATTAAATACAAAATGTACAATGCCGACTTAAGTACAAGAAGACTGCCTCTTCTTACTCTCTATCTTTTGAACATTTCCTGTCACACCTGTTTAAGATTCCAAAGCTTCACTTCAAGTTTACTGTATCCCTAGGACTTTCTTATTTACTTTGAAATACAGAGATCACATCGTAATTAAATACAAAAGGCACAATGCCGACTTAAGTACAAGAGGACTGACTCTTCTTACATTCTATGATTTGCACCTTTCCTGTGAGACCTGTTTTAGATTCTGATGGTTCACTTCCGGTTTACTGTATCCCGTGGACCTTCTTATTGATGATGAAGCACAGAAATTGCATCGGAATTAAAAAAAATGCACAATGATGACCTAAGTACAAGAAGACTGACTCCTCTTTCTGTCTATTTTTTGAACCTTTCCGGTGAGACCAGTTTTTGATTCCGCTGCTTCACTTCAAGTTTACTGTATTCCTTGGCCCTTCTTATTGACGATGAAACACAGAAATAGCATCGGAATTAAATACAAAGGCACAATGATAACTTATGTACAAGAGGACTGACTCGTCTTACATTCTATGATTTGAGCCTTTCCTGTGAGACCAGTTTTAGATATCGAAGCTTCACCTCAGGTTTACTATATCCCTGGGATCTTCTTATTGACGATGAAACAGATAAATATCGGAATTAAATACAAAAGGCAAGATGCCGACTTAGGTACAAGAAATGGCTTCGGAATTAAATACAAAAGGCACAATGCCTTCTTAAGTACAAGAAGACTGACTCTTCTTACATTCTATGATTTGAACCTTTCCTGCGAGACCAATTTTAGATTCCGATGCCTCACTTCAGGTTTACTGTATCCCTTGGACATTCTTATTGACGATGAAACACAGAAATTGCATCCGAATTTAATACAAAAGGCACAATGCCGACTTAAGTACAAAAGGACTGACTCTCTAACTATCTATGATTTGAACCTCTCCTGTGAGTGCAGTTTTACATTCCGATGCTTGACTTCAGGTTTGCAGTATACCTCGGACCTTCTTATTGACGATGAAACACAGATATTGCATCCGAATTTAATACAAAGGGCACAATGCCGACTTAAGTAAAAGAGGACTGACACTCTAACTTTCTATGATTTGAACCACTCCTGTTAGTCCAGTTTAAGATTCCGATGCTTCACTTCAGGTTTACTGTATACCTTGGACCTTCTTATTGACGATGAAACACAGTAATTGCACCCGAATTTATTACAAAAGGCACAATGCCGACTTAAGTACAAGAGGACTGACTATCTAACTTTCTATGATATGAACCTCTCCTGTGAGTACAATTTTAGATTCCGATGCTTCACTTCAGGTTTACTGTATCCCTTGGACCTTCTTATTGACGATGAAACACAGAAACCGCATCCGACTTTAATACAAAAGGCACAATGCCCACTTAAGTACAAGAGGACTGACACTCAAACTTTCTATGATTTGAACCTCACCTGTGAGTCCAGTTTTAGATTTCGATGCTTCACTTCAGGTTTACTGAATCCCTTGTACCTTCTTATTGACAATGAAACACAGAAATTGCATCCGAATTTAATACAAAAGGCACATTGCCGACTTAAGTACAAGAGGACTGACACTCTAAGTTTCTCTGATTTGAACCTCTCCTGTGAGTCCAGTTTTAGATTCCGATGCTTCACTTCAGGTTTACTGTATCCCTTGGACCTTCTTATTGACGATGAAGCACAGAAATTGCATCCGATTTTAATATAAAAGGCACAATGCCGACTTAAGTACAAAAGGACTGACACTCAAATTTTCTATGATTTGAACCTCTCCTGTGAGTGCAGTTTTACATGCCGAGGCTTCACTTCAGGTTTACTGTATCCCTTGGACCTTCTTATTGTCGATGAAACACAGAAATTGCATCCGAATTTAATACAAAAGGCACAATGCCGACTTAAGTTCAAGAGGACTGACACTCTAACTTTCTATGATTTGAACCTCTCCTGTGAGTCCAGTTTTAGATTCCGAGGCTTCACTTCAGACTTACTGTATCCCTTGGACATTCTTATTGATGATGAAACACAGAAATCGCATCCGAATTTAATACAAAAGGCACAATGCTGACTTAAGTACAAGAGGACTGACACTCTAAATTTCTATGATTTGAACCACTCCTGTGAGTCCCGTGTTAGATTCCGATGCTTCACTTCAGGTTTTCTGTATCCCTTGGACCTTCTTATAAACGATGAAACACAGAAATTACATCCGAATTTAATACAAAAGGCACAATGCCGACCTAAGTACAAGAGGACTGACACTCTAAAATAGTATGATTTGAACCTCATCTGTGAGTCCAGTTTTAGATTCCGATGCTTCACTTCAGGTTTACTGTATCCCTTGGATCTTCTTATTGTCGATGAAACACAGAAACTGAATCCGAATTTAATACAAAAGGCACAATGCCGACTTAAGTACAAGAGGACTAAGACTCTAACTTTCTATGGTTTAAACCTCTTCTGTGAGTCCTGTTTTAGATTCCGATGCTTCACTACAGGTTTTCTGTATCCCTTGGACCTTCTTATTGACGACGAAACACAGAAATTGCATCCGAATTTAATACAAAAGGCACAATGCCGACTTAAGTACAAGAGGACTGACACTCTAATTTTCTATGATTTGAACCTCACCTGTGAGTCGAGTTTAAGATTCCGATGCTTCTCTTCAGGTTTACTGTATACCTTGGACCTTCTTATTGACGATGAAACACAGAAATTGCATCTGAATTTAATACAAAAGGCACAATGCCGACTTAAGTACAAGAGGACTGACACTCTAACTTTCTATGATAAGAACCTCTCCTGTGGGTACAATTTTAGATTCCGATGCTTCACTTCAGGTTTACTGCATCCCTTACACCTTCTTATTGACGATGAAACACAGATATTGCATCCGAATTTAATACAAAATCCACAATGCCGACATAAGTACAAGAGGACTGACACTCAAACATTCTATGGTTTGAACCTCACCTGTGAGTCCAGTTTTAGGTTTCGATGCTTCACTTCAGGTTTACTGAATCCCTTGTACCTTCTTATTGACAATGAAACACAGAAATTGCATCCGAATTTAATACAAAAGTCACAATGCCGACTTAAGTACAACAGGGCTGACACTCTAAGTTTCTCTGATTTGAACCTCTCCTGTGAGTCCAGTTTTAGATTCCGATGCCTCACTTCAGGTTTACTGAATCCCTTGGACCGTCTTATTGACGATGAAGCACAGAAATTGCATCCGATTTTATTACAAAAGGCACAATGCCGACTTAAGTACAAAAGGACTGACACTCTAATTTTCTATGTTTTGAACCTCTCCTGTGTGTCCAGTTTTAGATGCCGAGGCTTCACTTCAGGTTTACTGTATCCCTTGGACCTTCTTATTGACGATGAAACACATAAATTGCATCCGAATTTAATACAAAATGCACAATGCCGACTTAAGTACAAGAGGACTGACACTCTAACTTTCTATGATTTGAACCTCTCCTGTGAGTCCAGTTTTAGATTCCGATGCTTCACTTCAGTTTTACTGTATCCCTTGGACCTTCTTATTGACAATGAAACACAGAAATTGCATCCGAATTTAGTACAAAAGGCACAATGCCGACTTAAGTACAAGATAACTGACACTCTAACTTTCTTTGATTTGAAACTCTCCTGTGATTCCAGTTTTAGATTCCGATGCTTCACTTCAGGTTTTCTCTATCCCTTGGACCTTCTTATTGCCGATGAAACACAGAAATTGCATCCGAATTTAATACAAAAGTCACAATGCCGACTTAAGTACAAGAGGACTGACACTCTAACTTTCTATGATTTGAACCTCACCAGTGAGTCCAGTTTTAGATTTCGATGTTTCACTTCAGGTTTACTGAATCCCTTGGACCTTCTTATTGTCGATGAAACACAGAAATTGCATCTGAATTTAACACAAATTGCACAATGCCGACTTAAATACAAGAGGACAGACACTCTAACTTTCTATGATTTCAACCTCTCTTGTGAGTCCAGTTTTAGATTCCGATGCTTCACTTCAGGTTTACTGTATCCCTTGGACCTTCTTATTGACGATGAAACACAGAAATTGCATACGAATTTAATACAAAAGGCACAATGCCGGCTTAAGTACAAGAGGACTGACACTCTAACTTTCTATTATTTGAACCTCTCCTGTGAATCCAGTTTTAGATGCCGAGGCTTCACTTCAGGTTTACTGTATCGCTTGGACCTTCTTATTGACGATGAAAAACAGAAATTGCATCGGAATTAAATACAAAAGCCACAATGCCGACTTAAGTACAAGAAGACTGCCTCTTCTTACTATCTATCTTTTGAACATTTCCTGTCACACCTGTTTTAGATTCCAAAGCTTCACTTCAAGTTTATTGTATCCCCTGGACCTACTTATTTACTTTGAAATACAGAGATCACATCGTAATTAAATACTAAAAGCACAATGCCGACTTAAGTACAAGAGGTCTGACTCTTCTTACATTCTATGATTTGCACCTTTCCTGTGAGACCTGTTTTAGATTCCGATGCTTCACTTCCGGTTTACTGTATCCCGTGGACCTTCTTATTGATGATGAAGCACAGAGATTGCATCGGAATTTAAACAAAAATGCACAATGATGACCTAAGTACAAGAAGACTGACTCCTCTTTCTGTCTATTTTTTGAACCTTTCCGGTGAGACCAGTTTTTGATTCCGCTGCTTCACTTCAAGTTTATTGTATTCCTTGGCCCTTCTTATTGACGATGAAACACAGAAAAAGCATCGGAATTAAATACAAAGGCACAATGATAACTTATGTACAAGAAGACTGACTCATCTTACATTCTATGATTTGAGCCTTTCCTGTGAGACCAGTTTTAGATATCGAAGCTTCACTTCAGGTTTACTGTATCCCTGGGATCTTCTTATTGACGATGAAACAGATAAATATCGGAATTAAACACAAAAGGCACAATGCCGACTTAGGTACAAGAAATGGCTTCGGAATTAAATACAAAAGGCACAATGCCTTCTTAAGTACAAGAAGACTGACTCTTCTTACATTCTATGATTTGAGCCTTTCCTGCGAGACCAGTTTTAGATTCCGATGCATCACTTCAGGTTTAATGTATCCCTTGGAGCTTCTAATTGACGATGAAACACAGAAATTGCATCGGAATTAAATACAAAAGACACAAGGCCGACTTAAGTACAAGAAGACTGACTCTTCTTACTGTCTATGATTTGAACCTTTCCATTGAGACCAATTTTGGATTCCGATGCCTCACTTCAGGTTTACTGTATCCCTTGGACCTTCTTATTGACGATGAAACACAGAAATTGCATCCGAATTTAATACAATAGGCACAATGCCGACTTAAGTACAAAAGGACTGACACTCTAACTATCTATGATTTGAACCTCTCCTGTGCGTCCAGTTTTACATTCCGATGCTTGACTTCAGGTTTGCAGTATACCTCGGACCTTCTTATTGACGATGAAACACGGATATTGCATCCGAATTTAATACAAAAGGCACAATGCTGACTTAAGTACAAGAGGACTGACACTCTAACTTTCTATGATTTGAACCACTCCTGTGAGTCCAGTTTAAGATTCCGATGCTTCACTTCAGGTTTACTGTATACCTTGGACCTTCGTATTGACGATGAAACACAGAAATTGCATCCGAATTTATTACAAAAGGCACAATGCCGACTTAAGTGCAAGAGGACTGACACTCTAACTTTCTATGATATGAACCTCTATTGTGAGTACAGTTTTAAATTCCGATGCTTCACTTCAGGTTTACTGCTTCCCTTGGACCTTCTTATTGACGATGAAACACAGAAATTGCATCCGAATTTAACACAAATTGCACAATGAAGACTTAAGTACTAGAGGACTGACACTCTAACTTTCTATGATTTGAAGCTCACCTATGAGTCCAGATTTAGATTCCGATGCTTCACTTCAGGTTTACTGTATCCCTTGGACCTTCTTATTGACGATGAAACACAGAAATTGCATCCGAATTTAATACAAAAGGCACAATGCCGATTTAAGTACAAGAGGACTGACACTCTAACATTCTCTGTTTTGAACCTCTCCTGTGAGTCCAGTTTTAGATTCCGATGCTTCACTTCAGGTTTACTGTATCCCTTGGACCTTCTTATTGACGATGAAAAACAGAAATTGCATCGGAATTAAATACAAAAGGCACAATGCCGACTTAAGTACAAGAAGACTGCCACTTCTTACTGTCTATGTTTTGAACATTTCCTGTCACACCTGTTTTAGATTCCAAAAGCTTCACTTTAAGTTTACTGTATCCCTAGGACCTACTTATTTACTTTGAAATACAGAGATCACATCGTAATTAAATACTAAAAGCACAATGCCGACTTAAGTACAAGAGGACTGACTCTTCTTACATTCTATGATTTGCACCTTTCCTGTGAGACCTGTTTTAGATTCCGATGCTTCACTTCCGGTTTACTGTATCCCGTGGACCTTCTTATTGATGAAGAAGCCCTGAGATTGCATCGGAATTTAAAAAAAAATGCACAATGATGACCTAAGTACAAGAAGACTGACTCCTCTTTCTGTCTATCTTTTGAAATTTCCGGTGAGACCAGTTTTTGATTCCGCTGCTTCACTTCAAGTTTATTGCATTCCTTGGCCCTTCTTATTGACGATGAAACACAGAAAAAGCATCGGAATTAAATACAAAGGCACAATGATAACTTATGTACTAGAAGACTGACTCTTCTTACATTCTATGATTTGAACCTTTCCTGCGAGACCAGTTTTGGATTCCGATGCATCACTTCAAGTTTAATGTATCCCTTGGACCTTCTTGTTGACGATGAAACACAGAAATTGCATCGGAATTAAATACAAAAGACACAAGGCCGACTTAAGTACAAGAAGACTGACTCTTCATACTGTCTATGATTTGAACCTTTCCATTGAACCAATTTTAGATTCCGATGCCTCACTTCAGGTTTACTGTATCCCTTGGACCTTCTTATTGACGATGAAACACAGAAATTGCATCCGAATTTAATACAAAAGGCACAATGCCGACTTAAGTACAAGAGGACTGACACTCTAACTTTCTATGATTTAAACCTCTCCTGTGAGTCCAGTTTTAGATTCCGATGCTTCACTTCAGGTTTACCGTATCCCTTGGACCTTCTTATTGACGATGAAACACAGAAATTGCATCCGAATTTAATACAAAAGGCAGAATGCCGACTTAAGTACAAGAGGACTGACACTCTAACATTCTTTGATTTGAACCTCTCCTGTGATTCCAGTTTTAGATTCCAATGCTTCACTTCAGGTTTACTGTATACCTTGGACCTTCTTATTGACGATGAAACACAGAAATTGCATCTGAATTTATTACAAAAGGCACAATGCCAACTTAAGTACAAGAGGACTGACACTCTAACTTTCTATGATATGAACCTCTCCTGTGAGTACAATTTTAGATTCCGCTGCTTCACATCAGGTTTACTGCATCCCTTGGACCTTCTCATTGACGATGAAACACATAAATTGCATCCGAATTTAATACAAAATGCAGAATGCCGACTTAAGTACAAGAGGACTGACACTCTAACTTTCTTTGATTTGAACCTCTCCTGTGATTCCAGTTTTAGATTCCAATGGTTCACTTCAGGTTTACTGCATCCCTTGGACCTTCTTATTGACGATGAAACACAGAAAATGCATCCGAATTTAACACAAATTGAACAATGCCGACTTAAGTACTAGAGGACTGACACTCTAACTTTCTATGATTTGAACCTCTCCTGTGAGTCCAGATTTAGATTCCGATGCTTCACTTCAGGTTTACTGTATCCTTTGGACCTTCTTATTGACGATGAAACACAGAAATTGCATCCGGATTTAATACAAAAGGCACAATGCCGCCTTAAGTACAAGAGGACCGACACTCTAACTTTCTCTGTTTTGAACCTCTCCTGTGAGTCCAGTTTTAGATTCCGATGCTTCACTTCAGGTTTACTGTATCCCTTGGACCTTCTTATTGAAGATGAAAAACAGAAATTGCATCGGAATTAAATACAAAAGGCGCAATGGCGACTTAAATACAAGAAGACTGCGTCTTCTTACTGTCTATGTTTTGAACATTTCCTGTCACACCTGTTTTACATTATAAAGCTTCACTTCAAGTTTACTGTATCCCTAGGACCTACTTATTTACTTTGAAATACTGAGATCACATCGTAATTAAATACAAAAGGCACAATGCCGACTTAAGTACAAGAGGACTGACTCCTCTTACATTCTATGATTTGCACCTTTCCTGTGAGACCTGTTTTAGATTCCGATGCTTCACTTCCGGTTTACTGTATCCCGTGGACCTTCTTATTGATGATGACGCACAGAAATTGGATCGGAATTTCAAAAAAAATGCACAATGATGACCTAAGTACAAGAAGACTGACTCCTCTTTCTGTCTATTTTTTGAACCTTTCCGGTGGGACCAGTTATTGATTCCGCTGCTTCACTTCAAGTTCATTGTATTCCTTGGCCCTTCTTATTGACGATGAAACACAGAAATAGCATCCGAAGTAAATAAAAAGGCACAATGATAACTTATGTACAAGAAGATTGACTCGTCTTTCATTCTATGATTTGAGCCTTTCCTGTGAGACCAGTTTTAGATATCGAAGCTTCACTTCAGGTTTACTGTAACCCTGGGATCTTCTTATTGACGATGAAACAGATAAATATCGGAATTAAATACAAAAGGCACAACGCCGACTTAGGTACAAAAAATGGCTTCGGTATTAAATACAAAAGGCACAATGCCTTCTTAAGTACAATAAGACTGACTCTTCTTACATTCTATGATTTGAACCTTTCCTGCGAGACCAGTTTTAGATTCCGATGCATCACTTCAGGTTTAATGTATCCCTTGGACCTTCTTATTGACGATGAAACACAGAAATTGCATCGGAATTAAATACAAAAGACACAAGGCCGACTTAAGTACAAGAAGACTGACTCTTCTTACTGTCTATGATTTGAACCATTCCATTGAGACCAATTTTAGATTCCGATGCCTCACTTCAGGTTTACTGTATCCCTTGGACCTTCTTATTGACGATGAAACACAGAAATTGCATCCGAATTTAATGCAAAAGGCACAATGCCGACTTAAGTACAAAAGGACTGACACTCTATCTATGATTTGAACCTCTCCTGTGAGTCCAGTTTTACATTCCGATGCTTGACTTCAGGTTTGCAGTATACCTCGGACCTTCTTATTGACGATGAAACACAGATATTGCATCCGAATTTAATACAAAAGGCACAATGCCGACTTAAGTACAAGAGAACTGACACTCTAACTATCTATGATTTGAACCTCTCCTGTGCGTCCAGTTTTACATTCCGATGCTTGACTTCAGGTTTGCAGTATACCTCGGACCTTCTTATTGACGATGAAATACAGATATTGCATCCGAATTTAATACAAAAGGCGCAATGCCGACTTAAGTACAAGAGGCCTGACACTCTAACTTTCTATGATTTAAACCTCTCCTGTGAGTCCAGTTTTAGATTCCGATGCTTCACTTCAGGTTTACTGTATCCCTTGGACCTTCTTATTGACGATGAAACACAGAAATTGCATCCGAATTTAATACAAAAGGCAGAATGCCGACTTAAGTACAAGAGGACTGACACTCTAACTTTCTTTGATTTGAACCTCTCCTGTGATTCCAGTTTTAGATTCCAATGCTTCACTTCAGGTTTTCTGTATCCCTTGGACCTTCTTATTGACGATGAAATACAGATATTGCATCCGAATTTAATACAAAAGGCACAATGCCGACTTAAGTACAAGAGGACTGACACTCTAATTTCCTATGATTTGAACCTCACCTGTGAGTCCAGTTTTAGATTCCGATGCTTCACTTCAGGTTTCCTGTATACCTTGGACCTTCTTAATGACGATGAAACACAGAAATTGCATCCGAATTTATTACAAAAGGCACAATGCCGACTTAAGTACAAGAGGACTGTCACTCTAACTTTCTATGATATGAACCTCTCCTGTGAGTACAATTTTAGATTCCGATGCTTCACTTCAGATTTACTGCATCCCTTGGACCTTCTTATTGACGATGAAACACAGAAATTGCATCCGAATTTAACACAAATTGAACAATGCCGACTTAAGTACTAGAGGACTGACACTCTAAATTTCTATGATTTGAACCTCTCCTGTGTGTCCAGATTTAGATTCCGATGCTTCACTTCAGGTTTACTGTATCCCTTGGACCTTCTTACTGACGATGAAACACAGAAATTGCATCCGGATTTAATACAAAAGGCACAATGCCGCCTTAAGTACAAGAGGACCGACACTCTAACTTTCTCTGTTTTGAACCTCTCCTGTGAGTCCAGTTTTAGATTCCGGTGCTTCACTTCAGGTTTACTGTATCCCTTGGACCTTCTTATTGAAGATGAAAAACAGAAATTGCATCGGAATTAAATACAACAGGCACAATGCCGACTTAAATACAAGAAGACTGCGTCTTCTTACTGTCTATGTTTTGAACATTTCCTGTCACACCTGTTTTACATTATAAAGCTTCACTTCAAGTTTACTGTATCCCTAGGACCTACTTATTTACTTTGAAATACAGAGATCACATCGTAATTAAATACAAAAGGCACAATGCCGACCTAAGTACAAGAGGACTGACTCCTCTTACATTCTATGATTTGCACCTTTCCTGTGAGACCTGTTTTAGATTCCGATGCTTCACTTCCGGTTTACTGTATCCCGTGGACCTTCTTATTGATGATGAAGCACAGAAATTGCATCGGAATTTAAAAAAAAATGCACAATGATGACCTAAGTACAAGAAGACTGACTCCTCTTCCTGTCTATTTTTTGAACCTTTCCGGTGAGACCAGTTATTGATTCCGGTGCTTCACTTCAAGTTCATTATATTCCTTGGCCCTTCTTATTGACGATGAAACACAGAAATAGCATCCGAAGTAAATAAAAAGGCACAATGATAACTTATGTACAAGAAGATTGACTCGTCTTTCATTCTATAATTTGAGCCTTTCCTGTGAGACCAGTTTTAGATATCGAAGCTTCACTTCAGGTTTACTGTAACCCTGGGATCTTCTTATTGACGATGAAACAGATAAATATCGGAATTAAATACAAAAGGCACAACCCCGACTTAGGTACAAGAAATGGCTTCGGTATTAAATACAAAAGGCACAATGCCTTCTTAAGTACAAGAAGACTGACTCTTCTTACATTCTATGATTTGAACCTTTCCTGCGAGACCAGTTTTAGATTCCGATGCATCACTTCAGGTTTAATGTATCCCTTGGACCTTCTTATTGACGATGAAACACAGAAATTGCATCGGAATTAAATACAAAAGACACAAGGCCGACTTAAGTACAAGAAGACTGACTCTTCTTACTGTCTATGATTTGAACCTTTCCATTGAGACCAATTTTAGACTCCGATGCCTCACTTCAGGTTTACTGTATCCCTTGGACCTTCTTATTGACGATGAAACACAGAAATTGCATCCGAATTTAATACAAAAGGCACAATGCCGACTTAAGTACAAAAGGACTGACACTCTATCTATGATTTGAACCTCTCCTGTGAGTCCAGTTTTACGTTCCGATGCTTGACTTCAGGTTTGCAGTATACCTCGGACCTTCTTATTGACGATGAAACACAGATATTGCATCCGAATTTAATACAAAAGGCACAATGCCGACTTAAGTACAAGAGGACTGACACTCTAACTATCTATGATTTGAACCTCTCCTGTGCGTCCAGTTTTACATTCTGATGCTTGACTTCATGTTTTCAGTATACCTCGGACCTTCTTATTGACGATGAAACACAGATATTGCATCCGAATTTAATACAAAAGGCACAATGCTGACTTAAGTACAAGAGGACTGACACTCTAACTTTCTATGATTTGAACCACTCCTGTGAGTCCAGTTTAAGATTCCGATGCTTCACTTCAGGTTTACTGTATCCCTTGGATCTTCTTATTGACGATGAAACACAGAAATTGCATCCGAATTTAATACAAAAGGCACAATGCCGACTTAAGTACAAGAGGACTGACACTCTAATTTTCTATGATTTGAACCTCACCTGTGAGCCCAGTTTTAGATTCCGATGCTTCACTTCAGGTATACTGTATACCTTGGACCTTCTTATTGACGATGAAACACAGAAATTGCATCCGAATTTATTACAAAAGGCACAATGCCGACTTAAGTGCAAGAGGACTGACACTCTAACATTCTTTGATTTGAACCCCTCCTGTGATTCCAGTTTTAGATTCCAATGCTTCACTTCAGGTTTACTGTATACCTTGGACCTTCTTATTGACGATGAAACACAGAAATTGCATCCGAATTTATTACAAAAGGCACAATGCCAACTTAAGTACAAGAGGACTGACTCTCTAACTTTCTATGATGTGAACCTCTCCTGTGAGTACAATTTTAGATTCCGATGCTTCACTTCAGGTTTACTGCATCCCTTGGACCTTCTTATTGACGATGAAACACAGAAATAGCATCCGAATTTAACACAAATTGCACAATGCCGACTTAAGTACTAGAGGACTGACACTCTAACCTTCTATGATTTGAACATCTCCTGTGAGTCCAGATTTAGATTCCGATGCTTCACTTCAGGTTTACTGTATCCCTTGGACCTTCTTATTGACGATGAAACACAGAAATTGCATCCGATTTAATACAAAAGGCACAATGCCGACCTAAGTACAAGAGGACTGACTCTCTAACTTTCTATGATGTGAACCTCTCCTGTGAGTACAATTTTAGATTCCGATGCTTCACTTCCGGTTTACTGTATCCCGTGGACCTTCTTATTGATGATGAAGCACAGAAATTGCATCGGAATTTAAAAAAAATGCACAATGATGACCTAAATACTAGAAGACTGACTCCTCTTTCTGTCTATTTTTTGAACCTTTCCGGTGAGACCAGTTTTTGATTCCGCTGCTTCACTTCAAGTTTATTGTATTCCTTGGCCCTTCTTATTGACGATAAAACACAGAAATAGCATCGGAATGAAATACAAAGGCACAATGGTAACTTATGTACAAGAAGACTGACTCGTCTTACATTCTATGATTTGAGCCTTTCCTGTAAGACCAGTTTTAGATATCAAAGCTTCACTTCAGGTTTACTGTATCCCTGGGATCTTCTTATTGACGATGAAACAGATAAATATCGGAATTAAATACAAAAGGCACAATGCCGACTTAGGTACAAGAAATGGCTTCGGAATTAAATACAAAAGGCACAATGCCTTCTTAAGTACAAGAAGACTGACTCTTCTTACATTCTATGATTTGAACCTTTCCTGCGAGACCAGTTTTAGATTCCGATGCATCACTTCAGGTTTACTGGATCCCTTGGACCTTCTTATTGATGATGAAACACAGAAATTGCATCCGAATTTAATACAAAAGGCACAATGCCGACTTAAGTACAAAAGGACTGACACTCTAACTATCTATGATTTGAACCTCTCCTGTGAGTCCAGTTTTACATTCCGATGCTTGACTTCTGGTTTGCAGTATACCTCGGACCTTCTTATTGACGATGAAACACAGTAATTGCATCCGAATTTAATGCAAAAGGCACAATGCCGACTTAAGTACAAGAGGACTGACACTCTAACTTTCTTTGATTTGAACCACTCCTGTGAGTCCAGTTTAAGATTCCGATGCTTCACTTCAGGTTCACTGTATACCTTGGACCTCCTTATTGACGATGAAACACAGAAATTGCATCCGAATTTATTACAAAAGGCACAATGCCGACTTAAGTACAAGAGGACTGACACTCTAACTTACTATGATATGAATCTCTCCTGTGAGTCGAATTTTAGATTCCGATGCTTCATTTCAGGTTTACTGCATCCCTTGGACCTTCTTATTGACGATGAAACACAGAAATTGCACCCCAATTTAATACAACAGGCACAACGCCGACTTAAGTACAAGAGGACTGACACTCTAAATTTCTAAGATTTGAAACACTCCTGTGAGTCCAGTTATAGATTCCGATCCTTCACGTCAGGTTTACTGTATCCCTTCGACCTTCTTATTGACGATTAAGCACAGAAATTGCATCCGATTTTAATACAAAAAGCACAATGCCGACTTAAGTACAAAAGGACTGACACTCTAATTTTCTATTATTTGAACCTCTCCTGTGAGTCCAGTATTAGATGCCGAGGCTTCACTTCACGTTTACTGTATCCCTTGGACCTTCTTATTGACGATGAAACACAGAAATTGCATCCGAATTTAATACAAAAGGCACAATGCCGACTTAAGTACAAGAGGACTGACACTCTAACTTTCTATGATTTGAACCTCTCCTGTGAGTCCAGTTTTAGATTCCGATGCTTCACTTCAGTTTCACTGTATCCCTTGGACCTTCTTATTGACAATGAAACACAGAAATTGCATCCGAATTTAATACAAAAGGCACAATGCCGACTAAAGTACAAGAGGACTGTCACTCTAACTTTCTATGCTTCGAATCACTCCTGTGAGTCCAGTTTTTTATTCCGATGCGTAACTTCCAGTTTACTGTATCCCTTGGACCTTCTCATTGAGGATGAAACACAGAAATTGCATCCGAATTTAGTACAAAATGCACAATGCCGACTTAAGTACAAGAGGACTGACACTCTAACTTTCTCTGTTTTGAACCTCTCCTGTGAGTCCAGTTTTAGATTCCGATGCTTCACTTCAGGTTTACTGTATCCCTTGGACCTTCTTATTGACGATGATGCACAGAAATTGCATCCGATTGTAATACAAAAGTCACAATGCCGACTTCAGTACAAGAGGACTGACACTCTAATTTTGTATGATTTGAACCTCTAATGTGAGGCCAGTTTCAGATGCCGAGGCTTCACTTCAGGTTTACTGTATCCCTTGGACCTTCTTATTGACGATGAAAAACAGAAATTGCATCGGAATTAAATACAAAAGGCACAATGCCGACTTAAGTACAAGAAGACTGCCTCTTCTTACTCTCTATCTTTTGAACATTTCCTGTCACACCTGTTTTAGATTCCAAAGCTTCACTTCAAGTTCACTTTATACCTAGGACTTTCTTATTTACTTTGAAATACAGAGATCACATCGTATTTAAATACAAAAGGCACAATGCCGATTTACGTACATGAGGACTGACTCTTCTTACATTCTATGATTTGCACCTTTCCTGTGAGACCTGTTTTGATTCCGATGCTTCACTTCCGGTTTACTGTATCCCGTGGACCTTCTTATTGATGATGAAGCACAGAAATTGCACCGGAATTAAAAAAAATGCACAATGATGACCTAAGTACAAGAAGACTGACTCCTCTTTCAGTCTATTTTTTGAACCTTTCCGATGAGACCAGTTTTTGATTCCGCTGCTTCATTTCAAGTTTACTGTATTCCTTGGCCCTTCTTATTGACGATGAAACACAGAAAAAGCATCGGAATTAAATACAAAGGCACAATGATAACTTATGTACAAGAGGACTGACTCGTCTTACATTCTATGATTTGAGCCTTTCCTGTGAGACCAGTTTTAGATTCCGATGCATCACTTCAGGTTTAATGTATCCCTTGGACCTTCTTATTGACGATGATACACAGAAATTGCATCCGAATTTAATACAAAAGGCACAATGCCGACTGAAGTACACAAGGACTGACTCTCTAACTATCTATGATTTGAACCTCTCCTGTGAGTCCAGTTTAAGAATCCGATGCTTCACTTCAGGTTTACTGTATACCTTGGACCTTCTTATTGACGATGAAACACAGAAATTGCATCCGAATTTATTACAAAAGGCACAATGCCGACTTAAGTACAAGAGGACTGACTATCTAACTTTCTATGATATGAACCTCTCCTGCGAGTACAATTTTAGATTCCGATGCTTCACTTCAGGTTTACTGCATCCCTTGGACCTTCTTATTGACGATGAAGCACAGAAATTGCATCCGATTTTAATATAAAAGGCACAATGCCGACTTAAGTACAAAAGGACTGACACTCTAATTTTCTATGATTTGAACCTCTCCTGTGAGTCCAGTTTTAGATGCCGAGGCTTCACTTCAGGTTTACTGTATCCCTTGGACCTTCTTAATGTCGATGAAACACAGAAATTGCATCCGAATTTAATACAAAAGGCACAATGATGACTTAAGTACAAGAGGACTGACACTCTAACTTTCTATGATTTGAACCACTCTTGTGAGTCCCGTGTTAGATTCCGATGCTTCACTTCAGGTTTACTGTATCCCTTGGACCTTCTTATTGACGATGAAACACAGAAACTGCATCCGAATTTAATACAAAGGGCACAATGCCGACTTAAGTACAAGAGGACTGACACTCTAACTTTCTATGGTTTAAACCTCTCCTGTGAGTCCAGTTTTAGATTCCGATGCTACACTTCAGGATTACTGTATCCCTTGGACCTTCTTATTGACGATGAAACACAGAAATTGCGTCCGAGTTTAATACAAAAGGCACAATGCCGACATAAGTACAAGAGGACTGACACTCTGACACTCTAACTTTCTTTGATTTGAACCTCTCCTGTGATTCCAGTTTTAGATTCCGATGCTTCACTTCAGGTTTTCTGTATCCCTTGTACCTTATTATTGACGATGAAACTCAGAAATTGCATCCGAATTTAATACAAAAGGCACAATGCCGACTTAAGTACAAGAGGACTGACACTCTAACTTTCTATGATTTGAACCTCACCTGTGAGTCCAGTTTAAGAATCCGATGCTTCACTTCAGGTTTACTGTATACCTTGAACCTTCTTATTGATGATGAAACACAGAAATTGCATCCGAATTTAATACAAAAGGCACAATGCCGACTTACGTACAAGAGGACTGACACTCTAACATTCTATGATAAGAACCTCTCCTGTGAGTACAATTTTAGATTCCGATGCTTCACTTCAGGTTTACTGCATCCCTTACACCTTCTTATTGACGATGAAACACAGATATTGCATCCGAATTTAATACAAAAGGCACAATGCCGACTTAAGTACAAGAAGACTGACTCTTCTTACATTCTATGATTTGAACCTTTCCTGCGAGACCAGTTTTAGATTCCGATGCATCACTTCAGGTTTAATGTATCCCTTGGACCTTCTTATTGACGATGATACACAAAAATTGCATCCGAATTTAATACAAAAGGCACAATGCCGACTTAAGTACAAAAGGACTGACCCTCTAACTATCTATGATTTGAACCTCTCCTGTGAGTCCAGTTTTACATTCCGATGCTTGACTTCAGGTTTGCAGTATACCTCGGATCTTTTTATTGACGATGAAACACAGATATTGCATCCGAATTTAATACAAAAGGCACAATGCCGACTTAAGTAAAAGAGGACTGACACTCTAACTTTCTATGATTTGAATCACTCCTGTGAGTCCAGTTTAAGATTCCGATGCTTCACTTAAGGTTTACTGTATACCTTGGACCTTCTTATTGACGATGAAACACAGAAATTGCATCCGAATTTATTGCAAAAGGCACAATGCCGACTTAAGTACAAGAGGACTGACTATCTAACTTTCTATGATATAAACCTCTCCTGCGAGTACAATTTTAGATTCCGATGCTTCACTTCAGGTTTACTGCATCCCTTGGACCTTCTTATTGACGATGAAACAAAGAAATTGCATCCGAATTTAATACAACAGGCACAATGCCGACTTAAGTACAAGAGGACTGACACTCTAACTTTTTATGATTTGAACCACTCCTGTGAGTCCAGTTATAGATTCCGATGCTTCACTTCAGGTTTACTGTATCCCTTGGACATTCATATTGACGATGATGCACAGAAATTGCATCCGAATTTAATACAAAAGACACAATGCCCACTTAAGTACAAGAGGACTGACACTCAAACTTTCTATGATTTGAACCTCACCAGTGAGTCCAGTTTTAGATTTCGATGCTTCACTTCAGGTTTACTGAATCCCTTGTACCTTCTTATTGACAATGAAACACAGAAATTGCATCCGAAATTATTACAAAAGGCACATTGCGGACTTAAGTACAAGATTACTGACACTCTAAGTTTCTCTGATTTGAACCTCTCCTGTGAGTCCAGTTTAAGATTCCGATGCTTCACTTCAGGTTCACTGTATCCCTTGAACCTTCGTATTGACGATGAAGCACAGAAATTGCATCCGATTTTAATATAAAAGGCACAATGCCGACTTAAGTAAAAAAGGACTGACACTCTAATTTTCTATGATTTGAACCTCTCCTGTGAGTCCAGTTTTAGATGCCGAGGCTTCACTTCAGGTTTACTGTATCCCTTGGACCTTCTTATTGTCGATGAAACACAGAAATTGCATCCGAATTTAATACAAAAGGCACAATGCTGACTTAAGTACAAGCGGACTGACACTCTAACTTTCTATGATTTGAACCACTCCTGTGAGTCCCGTGTTAGATTCCGATGCTTCACTTCAGGTTTACTGTATCCCTTGGACCTTCTTATTGACGATGAAACACAGAAACTG
The DNA here is from genome assembly GCF_021461395.2 of Schistocerca americana. Taxonomy (NCBI): domain Eukaryota; kingdom Metazoa; phylum Arthropoda; class Insecta; order Orthoptera; family Acrididae; genus Schistocerca; species Schistocerca americana. Next base: position 206,331,088 of record NC_060127.1, on the reverse strand, counting down.
CATCCGAATTTAATACAAAAGGCACAATGCCGACTTAAGTACAAGAGGACTGACACTCTAACTTTCTATGATTTGAACCTCACCTGTGAGTCCAGTTTTAGATTCCGATGCTTCACTTCAGGTTTTCTGTATCCCTTGTACCTTATTATTGACGATGAAACTCAGAAATTGCATCCGAATTTAATACAAAAGGCACAATGCCGACTTAAGTACAAGAGGACTGACACTCTAACTTTCTATGATTTGAACCTCACCTGTGAGTCCAGTTTAAGAATCCGATGCTTCACTTCAGGTTTACTGTATACCTTACACCTTCTTATTGACGATGAAACACAGAAATTGCATCCGAATTTAATACAAAAGGCACAATGCCGACTTAAGTACAAGAGGACTGACACTCTAACATTCTATGATAAGAACCTCTCCTGTGAGTACAATTTTAGATTCCGATGCTTCACTTCAGGTTTACTGCATCCCTTACACCTTCTTATTGACGATGAAACACAGATATTGCATCCGAATTTAATACAAAAGGCACAATGCCGACTTAAGTACAAGAAGACTGACTCTTCTTACATTCTATGATTTGAACCTTTCCTGCGAGACCAGTTTTAGATTCCGACGCATCACTTCAGGTTTAATGTATTCCTTGGACCTTCTTATTGACGATGATACACAGAAATTGCATCCGAATTTAATACAAAAGGCACAATGCCGACTTAAGTACAAAAGGACTGACCCTCTAACTATCTATGATTTGAACCTCTCCTGTGAGTCCAGTTTTACATTCCGATGCTTGACTTCAGGTTTGCAGTATACCTCGGACCTTTTTATTGACGATGAAACACAGATATTGCATCCGAATTTAATACAAAAGGCACAATGCCGACTTAAGTAAAAGAGGACTGACACTCTAACTTTCTATGATTTGAATCACTCCTGTGAGTCCAGTTCAAGATTCCGATGCTTCACTTCAGGTTTACTGTATACCTTGGACCTTCTTATTGACGATGAAACACAGAAATTGCATCCGAATTTATTGCAAAAGGCACAACGCCGACTTAAGTACAAGAGGACTGACTATCTAACTTTCTATGATATGAACCTCTCCTGCGAGTACAATTTTAGATTCCGATGCTTCACTTCAGGTTTACTGCATCCCTTGGACCTTCTTATTGACGATGAAACACAGAAATTGCATCCGAATTTAATACAACAGGCACAATGCCGACTTAAGTACAAGAGGACTGACACTCTAACTTTTTATGATTTGAACCACTCCTGTGAGTCCAGTTATAGATTCCGATGCTTCACTTCAGGTTTACTGTATCCCTTGGACAATCTTATTGACGATGATGCACAGAAATTGCATCCGAATTTAATACAAAAGGCACAATGCCCACTTAAGTACAAGAGGACTGACACTCAAACTTTCTATGATTTGAACCTCACCAGTGAGTCCAGTTTTAGATTTCGATGCTTCACTTCAGGTTTACTGAATCCCTTGTACCTTCTTATTGACAATGAAACACAGAAATTGCATCCGAAATTAATACAAAAGGCACACTGCTGACTTAAGTACAAGAGGACTGACACTCTAAGTTTCTCTGATTTGAACCTCTCCTGTGAGTCCAGTTATAGATTCCGATGCTTCACTTCAGGTTCACTGTATCCCTTGAACCTTCTTATTGACGATGAAGCACAGAAATTGCATCCGATTTTAATATAAAAGCCACAATGCCGACTTAAGTACAAAAGGACTGACACTCTAATTTTCTATGATTTAAACCTCTCCTGTGAGTCCAGTTTTAGATGCCGAGGCTTCACTTCAGGTCTACTGTATCCCTTGGACCTTCTTATTGTCGATGAAACACAGAAATTGCATCCGAATTTAATACAAAAGGCACAATGCTGACTTATGTACAAGAGGACTGACACTCTAACTTTCTATGATTTGAACCACTCCTGTGAGTCCCGTGTTAGATTCCGATGCTTCACTTCAGGTTTACTGTATCCCTTGGACCTTCTTATTGACGCTGAAACACAGAAACTGCATCCGAATTTAATACAAAAGGCACAATGCCAACTTAAGTACAAGAGGACTGACACTCTAACTTTCTATGGTTTAAACCTCTCCTGTGAGTCCAGTTTTAGACTCCGATGCTTCACTTCAGGTTTACTGTATCCCTTGGACCTTCTTATTGACGATGAATCACAGAAATTGCATCCGAATTTAATACAAAAGGCAAAATGCCGGCTTAAATACAAGAGGACTGACTCTCTGACACTCTAACTTTCTTTGATTTGAACCTCTCCTGTGATTCCAGTTTTAGATGCCGAGTCTTCACTTCAGGTTTACTGTATCCCTTGGACCTTCTTATTGTCGATGAAACACAGAAATTGCATCCGAATTTAATACAAAAGGCACAATGCTGACTTAAGTACAAGAGGAATGACACTCTAACTTTCTATGATTTGAACCACTCCTGCGAGTCCCGTGTTAGATTCCGATGCTTCACTTCAGGTTTACTGCATCTCTTACACCTTCTTATTGACGATGAAACACAGATATTGCATCCGAATTTAATACAAAAGGCACAATGCCCACTTAAGTACAAGAGGACTGACACTCAAACTTTCTATGATTTGAACCTCACCAGTGAGTCCAGTTTTAGATTTCGATGCTTCACTTCAGGTTTACTGAATCCCTTGTACCTTCTTATTGACAATGAAACACAGAAATTGCATCCGACATTAATACAAAAGGCACATTGCTGACTTAAGTACAAGAGGACTGACACTCTAAGTTTCTCTGATTTGAACCTCTCCTGTGAGTCCAGTTTTAGATTCCGATGCTTCACTTCAGGTTCACTGTATCCCTTGAACCTTCTTATTGACGATGAAGCACAGAAATTGCATCCGATTTTAATATAAAAGGCACAATGCCGACTTAAGTACAAAAGGACTGACACTATAATTTTCTATGATTTGAACCTCTCCTGTGAGTCCAGTTTTAGATGCCGAGGCTTCACCTCAGGTTTACTGTATCCCTTGGACCTTCTTATTGTCGATGAAACACAGAAATTGCATCCGAATTTAATACAAAAGGCACAATGCTGACTTAAGTACAAGAGGACTGACACTCTAACTTTCTATGATTTGAACCACTCCTGTGAGTCCCGTGTTAGATTCCGATGCTTCACTTCAGGTTTACTGTATCTCTTGGACCTTCTTATTGACGATGAAACACAGAAACTGCATCCGAATTTAATACAAAAGGCACAATGCCGACTTAAGTACAAGAGGACTGACACTCTAATTTTCTATGATAAGAACCTCTCCTGTGAGTACAATTTTAGATTCCGATGCTTCACTTCAGGTTTACTGCATCCCTTACACCTTCTTATTGACGATGAAACACAGATATTGCATCCGAATTTAATACAAAAGGCACAATGCCGACTTAAGTACAAGAGGACTGACACTCTAACTTTCTATGATTTGAACCACTCCTGTGAGTCCAGTTTAAGATTCCGATGCTTCACTTCAGGTTTACTGTATACCTTGAACCTTCTTATTGACGATGAAACACAGAAATTGCATCAGAATTTAGTACAAAAGGCACAATGCCGACTTAAGTACAAGAGGACTGACACTCTAACTTTCTGTGATAAGAACCTCTCCTGTGAGTACAATTTTAGATTCCGATGCTTCACTTCAGGTTTACTGCATCCCTTACACCTTCTTATTGACGATGAAACACAGATGTTGCATCCGAATTTAATACAAAAGGCACAATGCCGACTTAAGTACAAGAGGACTGACTATCTAACTTTCTATGATATGAACCTCTCCTGTGAGTACAATTTTAGATTCCGATGCTTCACTTCAGGTTTACTGCATCCCTTACACCTTCTTATTGACGATGAAACACAGAAATTGCATCCGAATTTAATACAACAGGCACAATGCCGACTTAAGTACATGAGGACTGACACTCCAACTTTTTATGATTTGAACCACTCCTGTGAGTCCAGTTATAGATTCAGATGCTTCACTTCAGGTTTACTGTATCCCTTGGACCTTCTTATTGACGATGAAACACAGAAATTGCATCCGAATTTAATACAAAAGGCACAATGCCCACTTAAGTACAAGAGGACTGACACTCTAACTATCTATGATTTGAACCACTCCTGTGAGTCCAGTTTAAGATTCCGATGCTTCACTTCAGGTTTACTGTACACCTTGAACCTTCTTATTGACGATGAAACACAGATATTGCATCCGAATTTAATACAAAAGGCACAATGCCGACTTAAGTAAAAGAGGACTGACACTCTAACTTTCTATGATTTGAATCACTCCTGTGAGTCCAGTTTTAGATTCCGATGCTTCACTTCAGGTTTACTGTATCCCTTGGACCTTCTTATTGACGATGAAACACAGAAATTGCATCCGAATTTATTACAAAAGGCACAATGCCGACATAAGTACAAGAGGACTGACTATCTAACTTTCTATGATATGAACCTCTTCTGCGAGTACAATTTTAGATTCCGATGCTTCACTTCAGGTTTACTGCATCCCTTACACCTTCTTATTGACGATGAAACACAGATGTTGCATCCGAATTTAATACAAAAGGTACAATGCCGACTTAAGTACTAGAGGACTGACTATCTAACTTTCTATGATATGAAGCTCTCCTGTGAGTACAATTTTAGATTCCGATGCTTCACTTCAGGTTTACTGCATCCCTTGGACCTTCTTATTGACGATGAAACACAGAAATTGCATCCGAAATTAATACAACAGGCACAATGCCGACTTAAGTACATGAGGACTGACACTCTAACTTTTTATGATTTGAACCACTCCTGTGAGTCCAGTTATAGAGTCAGATGCTTCACTTCAGGTTTACTGTATCCCTTGGACCTTCTTATTGACGATGAAACACAGAAATTGCATCCGAATTTAATACAAAAGGCACAATGCCCACTTAAGTACAAGAGGACTGACACTCTAACTTTCTATGATTTGAACCACTCCTGTGAGTCCAGTTTCAGATTCCGATGCTTCACTTCAGGTTTACTGTATACCTTGAACCTTCTTATTGACGATGAAACACAGATATTGCATCCGAATTTAATACAAAAGGCACAATGCCGACTTAAGTAAAAGAGGACTGACACTCTAACTTTCTATGATTTGAATCACTCCTGTGAGTCCAGTTTTAGATTCCGATGCTTCACTTCAGGTTTACTGTATACCTTGGACCTTCTTATTGACGATGAAACACAGAAATTGCATCCGAATTTATTACAAAAGGCACAATGCCGACTTAAGTACAAGAGGACTGACTATCTAACTTTCTATGATATGAACCTCTCCTGCGAGTACAATTTTAGATTCCGATGCTTCACTTCAGGTTTACTGCATCCCTTGGACCTTCTTATTGACGATGAAACACAGAAATTGCATCCGAATTTAATACAACAGGCACAATGCCGACTTAAGTACAAGAGGACTGACACTCTAACTTTTTATGATTTGAACCACTCCTGTGAGTCCAGTTATAGATTCCGATGCTTCACTTCACGTTTACTGTATCCCTTGGACATTCTTATTGACGATGATGCACAGAAATTGCATCCGAATATAATACAAAAGGCACAATGCCCACTTAAGTACAAGAGGACTGACACTCAAACTTTCTATGATTTGAACCTCACCAGTGAGTCCAGTTTTACATTTCGATGCTTCACTTCAGGTTTACTGAATCCCTTGTACCTTCTTATTGACAATGAAACACAGAAATTGCATCCGAAATTAATACAAAAGGCACATTGCCGACTTAAGTACAAGAGGACTGACACTCTAAGTTTCTCTGATTTGAACCTCTCCTGTGAGTCCAGTTTTAGATTCCGATGCTTCACTTCAGGTTCACTGTATCCGTTGAACCTTCTTATTGACGATGATGCACAGAAATTGCATCCGATTTTAATATAAAAGACACAATGCCGACTTAAGTACAAAAGGACTGACACTCTAATTTTCTATGATTTGAACCTCTCCTGTGAGTCCAGTTTGAGATGCCGAGGCTTCACTTCAGGTTTACTGTATCCCTTGGACCTTCTTATTGTCGATGAAACACAGAAATTGCATCCGAATGTAATACAAAAGGCACAATGCTGACTTAAGTACAAGAGGACTGACACTCTAACTTTCTATGATTTGAACCACTCCTGTGAGTCCCGTGTTAGATTCCGATGCTTCACTTCAGGTTTACTGTATCCCTTGGACCTTCTTATTGACGATGAAACACAGAAACTGCATCCGAATTTAATACAAAAGGCACAATGCCGACTTAAGTACAAGACTACTGACACTCTAACTTTCTATGGTTTAAACCTCTCCAGTGAGTCCAGTTTTAGATTCCGATGATTCACTTCAGGTTTACTGTATCCCTTGGACCTTCTTATTGACGATGAAACACAGAAATTGCATCCGAATTTAATACAAATGGCACAATGCCGACTTAAGTACAAGAGGACTGACACTCTGACTTTCTATGATTTCAACCTCACCTGTGAGTCCAGTTTAAGAATCCGATGCTTCACTTCAGGTTTACTGTATACCTTGAACCTTCTTATTGACGATGAAACACAGAAATTGCATCCGAATTTAATACAAAAGGCACAATGCCGACTTAACTACAAGATTACTGACACTCTAACTTTCTATGATAAGAACCTCTCCTGTGAGTACAATTTTAGATTCTGATGCTTCACTTCAGGTTTACTGCATCCCTTACACCTTCTTATTGACGATGAAACACAGATATTGCATCCGAATTTAATACAAAAGGCACAATGCCGACTTAAGTACAAGAAGACTGACTCTTCTTACATTCTATGATTTGAACCTTTCCTGCGAGACCAGTTTTAGATTCCGATGCATCACTTCAGGTTTAATGTATCCCTTGGACCTTCTTATTGACGATGATACACAGAAATTGCATCCGAATTTAATACAAAAGGCACAATGCCGACTTAAGTACAAAAGGACTGACCCTCTAACTATCTATGATTTGAACCTCTCCTGTGAGTCCAGTTTTACATTCCGATGCTTGACTTCAGGTTTGCAGTATACCTCGGACCTTTTTATTGACGATGAAACACAGATATTGCATCCGAAATTAATACAAAAGGCACAATGCCGACTTAAGTAAAAGAGGACTGACACTCTAACTTTCTATGATTTGAATCACTCCTGTGAGTCCAGTTTAAGATTCCGATGCTTCACTTCAGGTTTACTGTATACCTTGGACCTTCTTATTGACGATGAAACACAGAAATTGCATCCGAATTTATTACAAAAGGCACTATGCCGACTTAAGTACAAGGGGACTGACTATCTAATTTTCTATGATATGAACCTCTCCTGCGAGTACAATTTAAGATTCCGATGCTTCACTTCAGGTTTACTGCATCCCTTGGACCTTCTTATTGACGATGAAACACAGAAATTGCATCCGAATTTAATACAACAGGCACAATGCCGACTTAAGTACAAGAGGACTGACACTCTAACTTTTTATGATTTGAACCACTCCTGTGACTCCAGTTATAGATTCCGATGCTTCACTTCAGGTTTACTGAATCCCTTGTACCTTCTTATTGACAATGAGACACAGAAATTGCATCCGAAATTAATACAAAAGGCACATTGCCGACTTAAGTACAAGAGGACTGACACTCAAACTTTCTATGATTTGAACCTCTCCTGTGAGTCCAGTTTTAGATTCCGATGCTTCACTTCAGGTTCACTGTATCCCTTGAACCTTCTTATTGACGATGAAGCACAGAAATTGCATCCGATTTTAATATAAAAGGCACAATGCCGACTTAAGTACAGAAGGACTGACACTCTAATTTTCTATGATTTGAACCTCTCCTGTGAGTCCAGTTTTAGATGCCGAGGCTTCACTTCAGGTTTACTGTATCCCTTGGACCTTCTTATTGTCGATGAAACACAGAAATTGCATCTGAATTTAATACAAAAGGCACAATGCTGACTTAAGTACAAGACGACTGACACTCTAACTTTCTATGATTTGAACCACTCCTGTGAGTCCCGTGTTAGATTCCGATGCTTCACTTCAGGTTTACTGTATCCCTTGGACCTTCTTATTGACGATGAAACACAGAAACTGCATCCGAATTTAATACAAAAGGCACAATGCCGACTTAAGTACAAGAGGACTGACACTCTAACTTTCTATGGTTTAAACCTCTCCTGTGAGTCCAGTTTTAGATTCCTATGCTTCACTTCAGGTTTACTGTATCCCTTGGACCTTCTTATTGACGATGAAACACAGAAATTGCATCCGAATTTAATACAAAAGGCACAATGCCGACTTAAGTACAAGAGGACTGACACTCTAACTTTCTATGATAAGAACCTCTCCTGTGAGTACAATTTTAGATTCCGATGCTTCACTTCAGGTTTACTGCATCCCTTACACCTTCTTATTGACGATGAAACACAGATATTGCATCCGAATTTAATACAAAAGGCACAATGACGACTTAAGTACAAGAGGACTGACACTCTAACTGTCTATGATTTGAACCACTCCTGTGAGTCCAGTTTAAGATTCCGATGCTTCACTTCAGGTTTACTGTATACCTTGAACCTTCTTATTGACGATGAAAAACAGAAATTGCATCCGAATTTAATACAAAAGGCACAATGCCGACTTAAGTACAAGAGGACTGACACTCTAACTTTCTATGATAAGAACCTCTCCTGTGAGTACAATTTTAGATTCCGATGCTTCACTTCAGGTTTATTGTATGTCTTGGACCTTCTTATTGACGATGAAATTGCATCCGAATTTATTACAAAAGGCACAATACCGACTTAAGTACAAGAGGACTGACACTCTAACATTCCATGATATGAACCTCTCCTGTGAGTACAATTTTAGATTCTGATGCTTCGCTTCAGGTTTACTGCATCCCTTGGATCTTCTTATTGACGATGAAACACAGAAATTGCATCCGAATTTAATACAACAGGCACAATGCCGACTTAAGTACAAGAGGACTGACACTCTAACTTTTTATGATTTGAACCACTCCTGTGAGTCCAGTTATAGATTCCGATGCATCACTTCAGGGTTTACTGTATCCCTTGGACCTTCTTATTTTCGATGAAACACAGAAATTGCATCCGAATTTAATACAAAATGCACAATGCCCACTTAAGTACAAGAGGACTGACACTCAAACTTTCTATGATTTGAACCTCACCTGTGAGTCCACTTTTAGATTTCGATGCTTCACTTCAGGTTTACTGAATTCCTTGTACCTTCTTATTGACAATGAAACACAGAAATTGCATCCGAATTTAATACAAAAGGCACATTGCAGACTTAAGTACAAGAGGACTAACACTCAAAGTTTCTGTGATTTGAACCTCTCCTGTGAGTCCAGTTTTAGATTCCGATGCTTCACTTCAGGTTTACTGTATCCCTTGGACCTTCTTATTTACGATGAAGCACAGAAATTGCATCCGATTTTAATATAAAAGGCACAATGCCGACTTAATTACAAAAGGACTGACACTCTAATTTTCTATGATTTGAACCACTCCTGTAAGTCCCGTGTTAGATTCCAATGCTTCACTTCAGGTTTACTGTATCCCTTGGACCTTCTTATAAACGATGAAACACAGAAATTACATCCGAATTTAATACAAAACGCACAATGCCGACCTAAGTACAAGAGGATTGACACTATAACTTTCTATGATTTGAACCTCTCCTGTGAGTCCAGTTTTAGATTCCGATGCTTCACTTCAGGTTTACTGTATCCCTTGGACCTTCTTATTGACGATGAAACACAGAAACTGCGTCCGAATTTAATACAAAAGGCACAATGCCGACTTAAGTACAAGACTACTGACACTCTAACTTTCTATGGTTTAAACCTCTCCAGTGAGTCCAGTTTTAGATTCCGATGATTCACTTCAGGTTTACTGTATCCCTTGGACCTTCTTATTGACGATGAAACACAGAAATTGCATCCGAATTTAATACAAATGGCACAATGCCGACTTAAGTACAAGAGGACTGACACTCTGACTTTCTATGATTTCAACCTCACCTGTGAGTCCAGTTTAAGAATCCGATGCTTCACTTCAGGTTTACTGTATACCTTGAACCTTCTTATTGACGATGAAACACAGAAATTGCATCCGAATTTAATACAAAAGGCACAATGCCGACTTAACTACAAGAGGACTGACACTCTAACTTTCTATGATAAGAACCTCTCCTGTGAGTACAATTTTAGATTCTGATGCTTCACTTCAGGTTTACTGCATCCCTTACACCTTCTTATTGACGATGAAACACAGATATTGCATCCGAATTTAATACAAAAGGCACAATGCCGACTTAAGTACAAGAAGACTGACTCTTCTTACATTCTATGATTTGAACCTTTCCTGCGAGACCAGTTTTAGATTCCGATGCATCACTTCAGGTTTAATGTATCCCTTGGACCTTCTTATTGACGATGATACACAGAAATTGCATCCGAATTTAATACAAAAGGCACAATGCCGACTTAAGTACAAAAGGACTGACCCTCTAACTATCTATGATTTGAACCTCTCCTGTGAGTCCAGTTTTACATTCCGATGCTTGACTTCAGGTTTGCAGTATACCTCGGACCTTTTTATTGACGATGAAACACAGATATTGCATCCGAAATTAATACAAAAGGCACAATGCCGACTTAAGTAAAAGAGGACTGACACTCTAACTTTCTATGATTTGAATCACTCCTGTGAGTCCAGTTTAAGATTCCGATGCTTCACTTCAGGTTTACTGTATACCTTGGACCTTCTTATTGACGATGAAACACAGAAATTGCATCCGAATTTATTACAAAAGGCACTATGCCGACTTAAGTACAAGGGGACTGACTATCTAACTTTCTATGATATGAACCTCTCCTGCGAGTACAATTTAAGATTCCGATGCTTCACTTCAGGTTTACTGCATCCCTTGGACCTTCTTATTGACGATGAAACACAGAAATTGCATCCGAATTTAATACAACAGGCACAATGCCGACTTAAGTACAAGAGGACTGACACTCTAACTTTTTATGATTTGAACCACTCCTGTGACTCCAGTTATAGATTCCGATGCTTCACTTCAGGTTTACTGAATCCCTTGTACCTTCTTATTGACAATGAGACACAGAAATTGCATCCGAAATTAATACAAAAGGCACATTGCCGACTTAAGTACAAGAGGACTGACACTCAAACTTTCTATGATTTGAACCTCTCCTGTGAGTCCAGTTTTAGATTCCGATGCTTCACTTCAGGTTCACTGTATCCCTTGAACCTTCTTATTGACGATGAAGCACAGAAATTGCATCCGATTTTAATATAAAAGGCACAATGCTGACTTAAGTACAGAAGGACTGACACTCTAATTTTCTATGATTTGAACCTCTCCTGTGAGTCCAGTTTTAGATGCCGAGGCTTCACTTCAGGTTTACTGTATCCCTTGGACCTTCTTATTGTCGATGAAACACAGAAATTGCATCTGAATTTAATACAAAAGGCACAATGCTGACTTAAGTACAAGAGGACTGACACTCTAACTTTCTATGATTTGAACCACTCCTGTGAGTCCCGTGTTAGATTCCGATGCTTCACTTCAGGTTTACTGTATCCCTTGGACCTTCTTATTGACGATGAAACACAGAAACTGCATCCGAATTTAATACAAAAGGCACAATGCCGACTTAAGTACAAGAGGACTGACACTCTAACTTTCTATGGTTTAAACCTCTCCTGTGAGTCCAGTTTTAGATTCCTATGCTTCACTTCAGGTTTACTGTATCCCTTGGACCTTCTTATTGACGATGAAACACAGAAATTGCATCCGAATTTAATACAAAAGGCACAATGCCGACTTAAGTACAAGAGGACTGACACTCTAACTTTCTATGATAAGAACCTCTCCTGTGAGTACAATTTTAGATTCCGATGCTTCACTTCAGGTTTACTGCATCCCTTACACCTTCTTATTGACGATGAAACACAGATATTGCATCCGAATTTAATACAAAAGGCACAATGCCGACTTAAGTACAAGAGGACTGACACTCTAACTTTCTATGATTTGAACCACTCCTGTGAGTCCAGTTTAAGATTCCGATGCTTCACTTCAGGTTTACTGTATACCTTGAACCTTCTTATTGACGATGAAAAACAGAAATTGCATCCGAATTTAATACAAAAGGCACAATGCCGACTTAAGTACAAGAGGACTGACACTCTAACTTTCTATGATAAGAACCTCTCCTGTGAGTACAATTTTAGATTCCGATGCTTCACTTCAGGTTTATTGTATGTCTTGGACCTTCTTATTGACGATGAAATTGCATCCAAATTTATTACAAAAGGCACAATACCGACTTAAGTACAAGAGGACTGACACTCTAACATTCCATGATATGAACCTCTCCTGTGAGTACAATTTTAGATTCTGATGCTTCGCTTCAGGTTTACTGCATCCCTTGGATCTTCTTATTGACGATGAAACACAGAAATTGCATCCGAATTTAATACAACAGGCACAATGCCGGCTTAAGTACAAGAGGACTGACACTCTAACTTTTTATGATTTGAACCACTCCTGTGAGTCCAGTTATAGATTCCGATGCATCACTTCAGGGTTTACTGTATCCCTTGGACCTTCTTATTTTCGATGAAACACAGAAATTGCATCCGAATTTAATACAAAATGCACAATGCCCACTTAAGTACAAGAGGACTGACACTCAAACTTTCTATGATTTGAACCTCACCTGTGAGTCCACTTTTAGATTTCGATGCTTCACTTCAGGTTTACTGAATTCCTTGTACCTTCTTATTGACAATGAAACACAGAAATTGCATCCGAATTTAATACAAAAGGCACATTGCAGACTTAAGTACAAGAGGACTAACACTCAAAGTTTCTGTGATTTGAACCTCTCCTGTGAGTCCAGTTTTAGATTCCGATGCTTCACTTCAGGTTTACTGTATCCCTTGGACCTTCTTATTTACGATGAAGCACAGAAATTGCATCCGATTTTAATATAAAAGGCACAATGCCGACTTAATTACAAAAGGACTGACACTCTAATTTTCTATGATTTGAACCACTCCTGTAAGTCCCGTGTTAGATTCCAATGCTTCACTTCAGGTTTACTGTATCCCTTGGACCTTCTTATAAACGATGAAACACAGAAATTACATCCGAATTTAATACAAAACGCACAATGCCGACCTAAGTACAAGAGGATTGACACTATAACTTTCTATGATTTGAACCTCTCCTGTGAGTCCAGTTTTAGATTCCGATGCTTCACTTCAGGTTTACTGTATCCCTTGGACCTCCTTATTGACGATGAAACACAGAAATTGCATCCGTATTTAATACAAAAGGCACAATGCCGACTTAAGTACAAGATGACTGACACTCTGACACTCTAACTTTCTTTGATTTGAACCTCCCCTGTGATTCCAGTTTTAGATTCCGATGCTTCACTTCAGGTTTTCTGTATCCCTTGGATCTTCTTATTGACGATGAAACACAGAAATTGCATCCGAATTTAATACAACAGGCACAATGCCGACTGAAGTACAAGAGGACTGACACTCTAACTTTCTATGATTTGAACCACTTCTGTGAGTCCAGTTATAGATTACGATGTTTCACTTCAGGTTTACTGTATCCCTTCGATCTTCTTATTGACGATGAAACACAGAAATTGCATCCGAATGTAATACGAAAGGCACAATGCCGACTTAAGTACAATAGGACTGACACTCAAACTTTCTATGATTTGAACCTCACCTGTGAGTCCAGTTTTAGATTTCGATGCTTCACTTCAGATTTACTGAATCCCTTGTACCTTCATATTGACAATGAAACACAGAAATTGCATCCGAATTTAATACAACATACACAATGCCGACTTAAGTACAAGAGGACTGACACACTAACTTTTTATGATTTGAACCACTCCTGTGAGTCCAGTTATAGATTCAGATGCTTCACTTCAGGTTTACTGTATCCCTTGGACCTTCTTATTGACGATGAAACACAGAAATTCCATCCGAATTTAATACAAAAGGCACAATGCCCACTTAAGTACAAGAGGACTGACACTCAAACTTTCTATGATTTGAACCTCACCTGTGAGTCCAGTTTTATATTTCGATGCTTCACTTCAGGTTTACTGAATCCCTTGTACCTTCTTATTGACAATGAAACACAGAAATTGCATCCGAATTTAATACAAAAGGCACATTGCCGACTTAAGTACAAGAGGACTGACACTCTAAGTTTCTCTGATTTGAACCTTTCCTGTGAGTCCAGTTTTAGATTCCGATGCTTCAATTCAGGTTTACTGTATCCCTTGGACCTTCTTATTGACGATGAAACACAGAAATAGCATCCGAATTTAATACAAAAGGCACAATGCCGACTTAAGTACAAGAGGACTGACACTCTGGCACACTAACTTTCTTTGATTTGAACCTCTCCTGTGATTCCAGTTTTAGATTCCGATGCTTCACTTCGGGTTTTCTGTATCCCTTGGACTTTCTTATTGACGATGAAACACAGAAATTGCATCCAAATTTAATACAAAAGGCACAATACCGACTTAAATACAAGAGGACTGACACTCTAACTTTCTATGATTTGAACCTCACCTGTGAGTCCAGTTTTAAATTCCGATGCTTTACTTCAGGTTTATTGTATGTCTTGGACCTTCTTATTGACGATGAAACACAGAAATTGCAGCCGAATTTATTACAAAAGGCACAATACCGACTTAACTACAAGAGGACTGACACTCTAACATTCCATGATATGAACCTCTCCTGTGAGTACAATTTTAGATTCCGATGCTTCACTTCAGGTTTACTGCATCCCTTGGATCTTCTTATTGACGATGAAACACAGAAATTGCATCCGAATTTAATACAACAGGCACAATGCCGACTTTAGTACAAGAGGACTGACACTCTAACTTTTTATGATTTGAACCACTCCTGTGAGTCCAGTTATAGATTCCGATGCATCACTTCAGGGTTTACTGTATCCCTTGGACCTTCTTATTGACGATGAAACACAGAAATTGCATCCGAATTTAATACAAAATGCACAATGCCCACTTAAGTACAAGAGGACTGACACTCAATCTTTCTATGATTCGAACCTCACCTGTGAGTCCAGTTTTAGATTTCGATGCTTCACTTCAGGTTTACTGAATTCCTTGTATCTTCTTATTGACAATGAAACACAGAAATTGCATCCGAATTTAATACAAAAGGCACATTGGCGACTTAAGTACAAGAGGACTAACACTCAAAGTTTCTGTGATTTGAACCTCTTCTGTGAGTCCAGTTTTAGATTCCGATGCTTCACTTCAGGTTTACTGTATCCCTTGGACCTTCTTATTTACGATGAAGCACAGAAATTGCATCCGATTTTAATATAAAAGGCACAATGCCGACTTAAGTACAAAAGGACTGACACTCTAATTTTCTATGATTTGAACCACTCCTGTAGGTCCCGTGTTAGATTCCGATGCTTCACTTCAGGTTTACTGTATGCCTTGGACCTTCTTATAAACGATGAAACACAGAAATTACATCCGAATTTAATACAAAACGCACAATGCCGACCTAAGTACAAGAGGATTGACACTCTAACTTTCTATGATTTGATCCTCTCCTGTGAGTCCAGTTTTAGATTCCGATGCTTCACTTCAGGTTTACTGTATCCCTTGGACCTCCTTATTGACGATGAAACACAGAAATTGCATCCGTATTTAATACAAAAGGCACAATGCCGACTTAAGTACAAGATGACTGACATTCTGACACTCTAACTTTCTTTGATTTGAACCTCTCCTGTGATTCCAGTTTTAGATTCCGATGCTTCACTTCAGGTTTTCTGTATCCCTTGGACCTTCTTATTGACGATGAAACACAGAAATTGCATCCGAATTTAATACAACAGGCACAATGCCGACTGAAGTACAAGAGGACTGACACTCTAACTTTCTATGATTTGAACCACTTCTGTGAGTCCAGTTATAGATTCCGATGTTTCACTTCAGGTTTACTGTATCCCTTCGATCTTCTTATTGACGATGAAACACAGAAATTGCATCCGAATGTAATACAAAAGGCACAATGCCGACTTAAGTACAAGAGGACTGACACTCAAATTTTCTATGATTTGAACCTCACCTGTGAGTCCAGTTTTAGATTTCGATGCTTCACTTCAGATTTACTGAATCATTTGTACCTTATTATTGACAATGAAACACAGAAATTGCATCCGAATTTAATACAAAAGGCACAATGCCGACTTAAGTACAAGAGGACTGACACTCTAAGTTTCTCTGATTTGAACCTCTCCTGTGAGTCCAGTTTTAGATGCCGAGGCTTCACTTCAGGTTTACAGTATCCCTTGGACCTTCTTATTGTCGATGAAACACAGAAATTGCATCCGAATTTAATACAAAAGGCACAATGCTGACTTAAGTACAGGAGGACTGACACTCTAACTTTCTATGATTTGAACCACTCCCGTGAGTCTCGTGTTAGATTCCGATACTTCACTTCAGGTTTACTGTATCCCTTGGACTTCTTATAAACGATGAAACACAGAAATTACATCCAAATTTAATACAAAAGGCACAATGCCGACCTAAGTACAAGAGGACTGACAGTCTAACTTTCTATGATTTGAACCTCTCCTGTGAGTCCAGTTTTAGATTGCGATGCTTCACTTCAGGTTTACTGTATCCCTTGGACCTTCTTATTGACGATGAAACACAGAAACTGCATCCGAATATAATACAAAAGGCACAATGCCGACTTAAGTACAAGAGGACTGACACTCTAACTTTCTATGGTTTAAACCTCTCCTGTGAGTCCAGTTTTAAATTCCGATGCTTCACTTCAGGTTTACTGTATCCCTCGGACCTTCTTATTGACGATGAAACACAGAAATTGCATCCGAATTTAATACAAAAGGCACAATGCCGACTTAAGTACAAGAGGACTGACACTCTGACACTCTAACTTTCTTTGATTTGAACCTGTCCTGTGATTCCAGTTTTAGATTCCGATCTTTCACTTCAGGTTTTCTGTATCCCCTGGATCTTATTATTGACGATGAAACTCAGAAATTGCATCCGAATTTAATACAAAAGGCACAATGCCGACTTAAGTACAAGAGGACTGACACTCTAATTTTCTATGATTTGAACCTCACCTGTGAGTCCAGTTAAAGAATCCGATGCTTCACTTCAGGTTTACTGTATACCTTGGACCTTCTTATTGACGATGAAACACAGAAATTGCATCCGAATTTAATACAAAAGGCACAATGCCGACTTAAGTACAAGAGGACTGACACTCTAACATTCAATGATATGAACCTCTCCTGTGAGTACAATTTTAGATTCCGATGCTTCACTTCAGGTTTACTGCATCCCTTGGACTTTCTTATTGACGATAAAACACAGAAATTGCATCCAAATTTAATACAACAGGCACAATGCCGACGTAAGTACAAGAGGACTGACACTCTAACTTTTTATGATCTGAACCACTCCTGTGAGTCCAGTTATAGATTCCGATGCTTCACTTCACGTTTACTGTATCCCTTGGACCTTCTTATTGACAATGAAACACAGAAATTGCATCCGAATTTAATACAAAAGGCACAATGCCCACTTAAGTACAAGAGGACTGACACTCAAACTTTCTATGATTTGAACCTCACCTGTGAGTCCAGTTTTAGATTTCGATGCTTCATTTCAGGTTTACTGAATCCCTTGTACCTTCTTATTGACAATGAATCACAGAAATTGCATCCGAATTTAATACAAAATGCACATTGCCGACTTAAGTACAAGATGACTCACACTCTAAGTTTCTGTGATTTGAACCTCTCTTGTGAGTCCAGTTTTAGATTCCGATGCTTCACTTCAGGTTTACTGTATCCTCTGGACCTTCTTATTGACGATGAAGCACAGAAATTGCATGCGATTTTAATATAAAAGGCACAATGCCGACTTAAGTACAAAAGGACTGACACTCTAATTTTCTATGATTTGAACCTCTCCTGTGAGTCCAGTTTTAGATGCCGAGGCTTCACTTCAGGTTTACTGTATCCCTTGGACCTTCTCATTGTCGATGAAACACAGAAATTGCATCCGAATTTAATACAAAAGGCACAATGCCGACTTAAGTACAAGAGGACTGACACTCTAACTTTCTATGATTTGAACCTCTCCTGTGAGTCCAGCTTTAGATGCCGATGCTTCACTTCAGGTATACTGTATCCCTTGGACCTTCTTATTGACGATGAAACACAGAAATAGCATCCGAATTTAATACAAAAGGCACAATGCAGACTTAAGTACAAGAGGACTGACACTCTAACTTTCAGTGATTTGAACCACTCCTGTGAGTCCCGTGTTAGATTCCGATGCTTCACTTCAGGTTTACTGAATCCCTTGGACCTTCTTATAAACGATGAAACACAGAAATTACATCCGAATTTAATACAAAAGACACAATGCCGACCTATGTACAAGAGGACTGATACTCTAACTTTCTATGATTTGTACCTCTCCTGTGAGTCCAGTTTTAGATTCCGATGCTTCACTTCAGGTTTTCTGTATACCTTGGACCTTCTTATTGACGATGAAACACAGAAATTGCATCCGAATTTAATACAAAAGGCACAATGCCGACTTAAGTACAAGAGGACTGACACTCTAACTTTCTATGATAAGAACCTCTCCTGTGAGTACAATTTTAGATTCCGATGCTTCACTTCAGGTGTACTGCATCCCTTACACCTTCTTATAGACGATGAAACACAGATATTGCATCCGAATGTAATACAAAAGGCACAATGCCGACTTAAGTACAAGAGGACTGACACTCTAACTTTCTATGATAAGAACCTCTCCTGTGAGTACAATTTTAGATTCCGATGCTTCACTTCAGGTGTACTGCATCCCTTACACCTTCTTATAGACGATGAAACACAGATATTGCATCCGAATTTAATACAACTGGCACAATGGCGACTTAAGTACAAGAGGACTGACACTCTAACTTTCTATGATTTGAACCTCACCTGTGAGTCCAGTCTTAGATTCCGATGCTTCACTTCAGGTTTATTGTATATCTTGGACCTTCTTATTGACGATGAAACACAGAAATTGCATCCGAATTTATTACAAAAGGCACAATGCCGACTTAAGTACAAGAGGACAGACACTCTAACATTAGATGATATGAACCTCTCCTGTGAGTACAATTTTAGATTCCGATGCTTCACTTCAGGTTTACTGCATCCCTTGGACCTTCTTATTGACGATGAAACACAGAAATTGCATCCGAATTTAATTCAAAAGGCACAATGCCGACTTAAGTACAAGAGGACTGACACTCTAACTTTCTATGATTTGAACCACTCCTGTGACTCCAGTTATAGATTCCGATGTTTCACTTCAGGTTTACTGTATCCCTTCGACCTTCTTATTGACGAGGAAACACAGAAATTGCATCCGAATTTAATACAAAAGGCACAATGCCGACTTATGTACAAGAGGACTCACACTCAAACTTTCTATGATTTGAACCTCACCTGTGAGTCCAGTTTTAGATTTCGATGCTTCACTTCAGATTTACTGTATCCCTTGGACCTTCTTATTGACGATGAAGCACAGAAATTGCATCCGAATTTAATACAAAATCCACAATGCCCACTTAAGTACAAGAGGAATGACACTCTAATTTTCTATGATTTGAACCTCTCCTGTGAGTACAGTTTTAGATGCCGAGGCTTCACTTCAGGTTTACTGTATCCCTTGATCCTTCTTATTGATGAAGAAACACAGAAATTGCATCCGAATTTAATACAAAAGCACAATGCCGACTTAAGTACAAGAGGACTGACACTCTAACTTTCTATGATTTGAACCTCTCCTGTGAGTCCAGTTTTAGATTCCGAGGCTTCACTTCAGATTTACTGTATCCCTTGGATCTTCTTATTGACGATGAAACACAGAAATTGCATCCGAATTTAATACAAATGGCACAATGCCGACTTAAGTACAAGAGGACTGACACTCTAACTTTCTATGATTTGAACCACTCCTGTGAGTCCCGTGTTAGATTCCGATGCTTCACTTCAGGTTTACTCTATCACTTGGACCTCCTTATAAACGATGAAACACAGAAATTACATCCGAATTTAATACAAAAGGCACAATGCCGACCTAAGTACAAGAGGACTGACACTCTAACTTTCTATGATTTGAACCTCTCCTGTTAGTCCAGTTTTAGATTCCGATGCTTCACTTCAGGTTTACTGTATTCCTTGGACCTTCTTATTGACGATGAAACACAGAAACTGCATCCGAATTTAATACAAAAGGCACAATGGCGACTTAAGTACAAGAGGACTTACACTCTAACTTTCTATGATAAGAACCTCTCCTGTGGGTACAATTTTAGATTCCGATGCTTCACTTCAGGTTTACTGCATCCCTTACACCTTCTTATTGACGATGAAACACAGATATTGCATCCGAATTTAATACAAAAGTCACAATGCCGACTTAAGTGCAAGAAGACTGACTCTTCTTACATTCTATGATTTGCACCTATCCTGCGAGACCAGTTTTAGATTCCGATGCATCACTTCAGGTTTAATGTATCCCTTGGACCTTCTTATTGACGATGATACACAGAAATTGCATCCGAATTTAATACAAAAGGCACAATGCCGACTTAAGTACAAAAAGACTGACCCTCTAACTATCTATGATTTGAACCTCTCCTGTGAGTCCTGTTTTACATTCCGATGCTTGACTTCAGGTTTGCAGTATACCTCGGACCTTTTTATTGACGATGAAACACAGATATTGCATCCGAATTTAATACAAAAGGCACAATGCCGACTTAAGTAAAAGAGGACTGACACTCTAACTTTCTATGATTTGAATCACTCCTGTGAGTCCAGTTTAAGATTCCGATGCTTCACTTCAGGTTTACTGTATACCTTGGATCTTCTTATTGACGATGAAACACAGAAATTGCATCCGAATTTATTACAAAAGGCACAATGCCGACTTAAGTACAAGAGGACTGACTATCTAACTTTCTATGATATGAACCTCTCCTGCGAGTACAATTTTAGATTCCGATGCTTCACTTCAGGTTTACTGCATCCCTTGGACCTTCTTATTGACGATGAAACACAGAAATTGCATCCGAATTTAATACAACAGGCACAATGCCGACTTAGGTACAAGAGGACCGACACTCTAACTTTTTATGATTTGAACCACTCCTGTGAGTCCAGTTATAGATTCCGATGCTTCACTTCAGGTTTACTGTATCCCTTGGACATTCTTATTGACGATGATGCACAGAAATTGCATCCGAATTTAATACAAAAGGCACAATGCCCACTTAAGTACAAGAGGACTGACACTCAAACTTTCTATGATTTGAACCTCACCAGTGAGTCCAGTTTTAGTTTTCGATGCTTCACTTCAGGTTTACTGAATCCCTTGTACCTTCTTATTGACAATGAAACACAGAAATTGCATCCGAAATTAATACAAAAGGCACATTGCCGACTTAAGTACAAGAGGACTGACACTCTAAGTTTCTCTGATTTGAACCTCTCCTGTGAGTCCAGCTTTAGATTCCGATGCTTTACTTCAGGTTCACTGTATCCCTTGATTCTTCTTATTGACGATGAAGCACAGAAATTGCATCCGATTTTAATATAAAAGGCACAATGCCGACTTAAGTACAAAAGGACTGACACTCTAATTTTCTATGATTTGAACCTCTCCTGTGAGTCCAGTTTTAGATGCCGAGGCTTCACTTCAGGTTTACTGTATCCCTTGGACCTTCTTATTGTCGATGAAACACAGTAATTGCATCCGAATTTAATACAAAAGGCACAATGCTGACTTAAGTACAAGAGGACTGAAACATTAACTTTCTATGATTTGAACCACTCCTGTGAGTCCCGTGTTAGATTCCGATGCTTCACTTCAGGTTTACTGTATCCCTTGGACCTTCTTATTGACGATGAAATACAGAAACTGCATCCGAATTTAATACAAAAGGCACAACGCCGACTTAAGTACAAGAGGACTGACACTCTAAGTTTCTCTGATTTGAACCTCTCCTGTGAGTCCAGTTTTAGATTCCGATGCTTCACTTCAGGTTTACTGTATCCCTTGGACCTTCTTATTGACGATGAAACACAGAAATAGCACCCGAATTTAATACAAAAGGCACAATGCCGACTTAAGTACAAGAGGACTGACACTCTGGCACACTAACTTTCTTTGATTTGAACCTCTCCTGTGATTCCAGTTTTAGATTCCGATGCTTCACTTCAGGTTTTCTGTATCCCTTGGACCTTCTTATTGACGATGAAACACAGAAATTGCATCCAAATTTAATACAAAAGGCACAATGCCGACTTAAGTACAAGTGGACTGACACTCTAACTTTCTATGATTTGAACCTCACCTGTGAGTCCAGTTTTAGATTCCGATGCTTCACTTCAGGTTTATTGTATGTCTTGGACCTTTTATATTGACGATGAAACACAGAAATTGCATCCGAATTTATTACAAAAGGCACAATACCGACTTAAGTACAAGAGGACTGACACGCTAACATTCCATAATATGAACCTCTAATGTGAGTACAATTTTAGATTCCGATGCTTCACTTCAGGTTTACTGTATCCCTTGGACCTTCTTATTGACGATGAAACACAGAAATTGCATCCGAATTTAATACAACAGGCACAATGCCGACTGAAGTACAAGAGGACTGACACTCTAACTTTCTATGATTTGAACCACTTCTGTGAGTCCAGTTATAGTTTCCGATGTTTCACTTGAGGTTTACTGTATCCCTTCGATCTTCTTATTGACGATGAAACACAGAAATTGCATCCGAATGTAATACAAAAGGCACAATGCTGACTTAAGTACAAGAGCACTGACACTCTAACTTTCTATGATTTGAACCACTCCCGTGAGTCCCGTGTTAGATTCCGATACTTCACTTCAGGTTTACTGTATCCCTTGGACCTTCTTATAAACGATGAAACACAGAAATTACATCCGAATTTAATACAAAAGGCACAATGCCGACCTAAGTACAAGAGGACTGACAGTCTAACTTTCTATGATTTGAACCTCTCCTGTGAGTCCAGTTTTAGATTCCGATGCTTCACTTCAGGTTTACTGTATCCCTTGGACCTCCTTATTGACGATGAAACACAGAAATTGCATCCGTATTTAATACAAAAGGCACAATGCCGACTTAAGTACAACATGACTGACACTCTGACACTCTAACTTTCTTTGATTTGAACCTCTCCTGTGAGTCCAGTTTTAGATTTCGATGCTTCACTTCAGATTTACTGAATCCCTTGTACCTTCTTATTGACAATGAAACACAGAAATTGCATCCGAATTTAATACAAAAGGCACAATGCCGACAAGTACAAGAGGACTGACACTCTAAGTTTCTCTGATTTGAACCTCTCCTGTGAGTCCAGTTTTAGATGCCGAGGCTTCACTTCAGGTTTACAGTATCCCTTGGACCTTCTTATTGTCGATGAAAGACAGAAATTGCATCCGAATTTAATACAAAAGGCACAATGCTGACTTAAGTACAAGAGGACTGACACTCTAACTTTCTATGATTTGAACCACTCCCGTGAGTCAAGTGTTAGATTCCGGTACTTCACTTCAGGTTTACTGTATCCCTTGGACCTTCTTATAAACGATGAAACACAGAAATTACATCCGAATTTAATACAAAAGGCACAATGCCGACCTAAGTATGAGAGGACTGACAGTCTAACTTTCTATGATTTGAACCTCTCCTGTGAGTCCTGTTTTAGATTGCGATGCTTCACTTCAGGTTTACTGTATCCCTTGGACCTTCTTATTGCCGATGAAACACAGAAACTGCATCCGAATTTAATACAAAAGGCACAATGCCGACTTAAGTACAAGAGGACTGACACTCCAACTTTCTATGGTTTAAACCTCTCCTGTGAGTCCAGTTTTGGATTCCGATGCTTCACTTCAGGTTTACTGTATTCCTCGGACCTTCTTATTGACGATGAAACACAGAAATTGCATCCGAATTTAATACAAAAGGCACAATGCCGACTTAAGTACAAGAGGACTGAGACTCTGACACTCTAACTTTCTTTGATTTGAACCTCCCCTTTGATTCCAGTTTTAGATTCCGATGTTTCACTTCAGGTTTTCTGTATCCCTTGGACCTTATTATTGACGATGAAACACAGAAATTGCATCCGAATTTAATACAAAAGGCACAATGCCGACTTAAGTACAAGAGGACTGACACTCTAATTTTCTATGATTTGAACCTCACCTGTGAGTCCAGTTAAAGAATCCGATGCTTCACTTCAGGTTTACTGTATCCCTTGGACCTTCTTATAAACGATGAAACACAGAAATTACATCCGAATTTAATACAAAAGACACAATGCCGACCTAAGTACAAGAGGAGTGATACTCTAACTTTCTCTGATTTGAACCTCTCCTGTGAGTCCAGTTTTAGATTCCGATGCTTCACTTCAGGTTTTCTGTATCCCTTGGACCTTCTTATTGACGATGAAACACAGAAATTGAATCCGAATTTAATACAAAAGGCACAATGCCGACTTAAGTACAAGAGGACTGACACTCTAACTTTCTATGATTTGAACCTCACCTGTGAGTCCAGTTTAAGATTCCGATGCATCACTTCAGGTTTATTGTATATCTTGGACCTTCTTATTGACGATGAAACACAGAAATTGCATCCGAATTTATTACAAAAAGCACAATGCCGACTTAAGTACAAGAGGACTGACACTCTAACATTCCATGATATGAACCTCTCCTGTGAGTACAATTTTAGATTCCGATGCTTCACTTCAGGTTTACTGTATCCCTTGGACCTTCTTATTGACGATGAAACACAGAAATTGCATCCGAATTTAATACAAAAGGCACAATGCCGACTTAAGTACAAGAGGACTGACACTCTAACTTTCTATGATTTGAACCACTCCTGTGACTCCAGTTATAGATTCCGATGTTTCACTTCAGGTTTACAGTATCCCTTCGACCTTCTTATTGACGAAGAAACACAGAAATTGCATCCGTATTTAATACAAAAGGCACAATGCCGACTTACGTACAAGAGGACTGACACTCAAACTTTCTATGATTTGAACCTCACCTGTGAGTCCAGTTTTAGATTTCGATGCTTCACCTCAGGTTTACTGAATCCCTTGTACCTTCTTATTGGCAATGAAACACAGAAATTGCATCCGAATTTAATACAAAAGGCACAATGCCGACTTAAGTACAAGAGGACTGACACTCTAAGTTTCTCTGATTTGAACCTCTCCTATGAGTCCAGTTTTAGATTCCGATGCTTCACTTCAGATTTACTGTATCCCTTGGACCTTCTTATTGACGATGAAGCACAGAAATTGAATCCGAATTTAATACAGAAAGCACAATGCCGACTTAAGTACAAGAGGAATGACGCTCTAATTTTCTATGATTTGAACCTCTCCTGTGAGTACAGTTTTAGATGCCGAGGCTTCACTTCAGGTTTACTGTATCCCTTGATCCTTCTTATTGACGAAGAAACACAGAAATTGCATCCGAATTTAATACAAAAGCACAATGCCGACTTAAGTACAAGAGGACTGACACTCTAACTTTCTATGATTTGAACCTCTCCTGTGAGTCCAGTTTTAGATTCCGCGGCTTCACTTCAGACTTACTGTATCCCTTGGATCTTCTTATTGACGATGAAACACAGAAATTGCATCCGAAATTAATACAAATGGCACAATGCCGACTTAAGTACAAGAGGACTGACACTCTAACTTTCTATGATTTGAACCACTCCTGTGAGTCCCGTGTTAGATTCCGATGCTTCACTTCAGGTTTACTCTATCACTTGGACCTCCTTATAAACGATGAAACACAGAAATTACATCCGAATTTAATACAAAAGGCACAATGCCGACCTAAGTACAAGAGGACTGAAACTCTAACTTTCTATGATTTGAACCTCTCCTGTGAGTCCAGTTTTAGATTCCGATGCTTCACTTCAGGTTTACTGTATTCCTTGGACCTTCTTATTGACGATGAAACACAGAAACTGCATCCGAATTTAATACAAAAGGCACAATGACGACTTAAGTACAATAGGACTGACACTCTAACTTTCTATGATTTGAACCTCTCCTGTGAGTCCAGTTTTCGATTCCGATGCTTCACTTCAGGTTTACTGTATCCCTTGGACCTTCTTATTGACGATGAAACACAGAAATTGCATCCGAGTTTAATACAAAAGGCACATTGCAGACTTAAGTACAGGAGGACCGACACTCTAACTTTCTATGTTTTGAAACACTCCTGTGAGTCCAGTTTAAGATTCCGATTCTTCACTTCAGGTTTACTGTATCTCTTGCACATTCTTATTGACGATGAAACACAGAAATTGCATCCGAATTTAATACAAAAGGCACAATACCGACTTAAGTACAAGAGGACTGACACTCTAACTTTCTATGATTTGAACCACTCCTGTGAGTCCAGTTTAAGATTCCGATGCTTCACTTCAGGTTTACTGTATCCCTTGGACCTTCTTATTGACGATGAAACACAGAAACTGCATCCGAATTTAATACAAAAGGCACAATGCCGACTTAAGTACAAGAGGACTGACACTCTAACTTTCTATGGTTTAAACCTCTCCTGTGAGTCCAGTTTTAGATTCCGACGCTTCACTTCAGGTTTACTGTATCCCTCGGACCTTCTTATTGACGATGAAACACAGAAATTGCATCCGAATTTAATACAAAAGGCACAATGCCGACTTAAGTACAAGAGGACTGACACTCTGACACTCTAACTTTCTTTGATTTGAACCTCTCCTGTGATTCCAGTTTTAGATTCCGATGTTTCACTTCAGGTTTTCTGTATCCCTTGGACCTTATTATTGACGATGAAACTCAGAAATTGCATCCGAATTTAATACAAAAGGCACAATGCCGACTTAAGTACAAGAGGACTGACACTCTAACTTTCTATGATTTGAACCTCTCCTGTGATTCCAGTTTTAGATTCCGATGTTTCACTTCAGGTTTTCTGTATCCCTTGGACCTTATTATAAACGATGAAACACAGAAATTACATCCGAAATTAATACAAAAGACACAATGCCGACCTAAGTACAAGAGGACTGATACTCTAACTTTCTATGATTTGAATCTCTCCTGTGAGTCCAGTTTTAGATTCTGATGCTTCACTTCAGGTTTTCTGTATCCCTTGGACCTTCTTATTGACGATGAAACACAGAAATTGCATCCGAATTTAATACAAAAGGCACAATGCCGACTTAACTACAAGAGGACTGACACTCTAACTTTCTATGATTTGAACCTCACCTGTGAGTCCAGTTTAAGATTCCGATGCTTCACTTCAGGTTTACTGTACACCTTGGACCTTCTTATTGACGATGAAACACAGAAATTGCATCCGAATGTAATACAAAAGGCACAATGCAGACTTAAGTACAAGAGGACTGACAGTCTAACTTTCTATGATAAGAACCTCTCCTGTGAGTACAATTTTAGATTCCGATGCTTCACTTCAGGTTTACTGCATCCCTTACACCTTCTTATAGACGATGAAACACAGATTTGCATCCGAATTTAATACAACTGGCACAATGGCGACTTAAGTACAAGAGGACTGACACTCTAACTTTCTATGATTTGAACCTCACCTGTGAGTCCAGTTTTAGATTCCGATGCTTCACTTCAGGTTTATTGTATATCTTGGACCTTCTTATTGACGATGAAACACAGAAATTGCATCCGAATTTATTACAAAAGGCACAATGCCGACTTAAGTGCAAGAGGACTGACACTCTAACATTCCATGATATGAACCTCTCCTGTGAGTACAATTTTAGATTCCGATGCTTCACATCAGGTTTACTGCATCCCTTGGACCTTCTTATTGACGATGAAACACAGAAAGTGCATCGGAATTTAATACAAAAGGCACAATGCCGACTTAAGTACAAGAGGACTGACACTCTAACTTTCTATGATTTGAACCACTCCTATGACTCCAGTTATAGATTCCGATGTTTCACTTCAGGTTTACTGTATCCCTTCGACCTTTTTTATTGACGAAGAAACACAGAAATTGCATCCGAATTTAATACAAAAGGCACAATGCCGACTTATGTACAAGAGGACTGACACTCAAACTTTCTATGATTTGAACCTCACCTGTGCGTCCAGTTTTAGATTTCGATGCTTCACCTCAGGTTTACTGAATCCCTTGTACCTTCTTATTGACAATGAAACACAGAAATTGCATCGGAATTTAATACAAAAGGCACAATGCCGACTTAAGTACAAGAGGACTGACACTCTAACTTTTTATGATTTGAACCACTACTGTGAGTCCAGTTATAGATTCCGATGCTTCACTTCACGTTTACTGTATCCCTTGGACCTTCTTATTGACGATGAATACAGAAATTGCATCCGAATTTAATACAAAAGGCACAATGCCCACTTAAGTACAAGAGGACTGACACTCTAACTTTCTATGATTTGAACCACTCCTATGACTCCAGTTATAGATTCCGATGTTTCACTTCAGGTTTACTGTATACCTTGGACCTTCATATTGGCGATGAAGCACTGAAATTGCATCGGAATTAAATTCCAAAGGCACTATACGACTTAGGTACAAGAAGACAGCTTCTTCATACTGTCTATGATTTGAACCTTTCCTGTGAGACTAGTTTTAGATTCCGATGCTTCACCTCAGGTTTACTGTATCCTTTGGACCTTCTTATAGACGATAAAACACAGAAATTGCTTCGGAAATAAATACAAAAGGCACAATGCCGACTTAAGTACAAGAAGACTGCCCCTTCTTACAGTCAATGTTATCTGCCTTTCCTGTGAGACCAGTTATAGATTCTGATAATTCACATCAGGTTTACTGTATCCCTTGGTCCATCTTATTGACGATGAAACACAGAAATTGCATTGTAATTACATACAAAAGCACAATGTCGACTTAAAAACAAGTAGACGGGCTCTTCTTACTGTCTATGTTGTGAACCTTTCCTGTGATGCCAGTTTTAGTTTCCGATGGTTCACTTCAGGTTTACTGTATCCCTTGGACCTTCTTATTGACGATGAAACACAGAAATTGCATCGGAATTACATACAAAAAAGCACAATGCTGACTTAAGTACAAGAACACTGACACCTCTTACTGTCTATGTTTTGAACCTTTCCTGTGAGACCAGTTTTAGATTCCGATGCTTCACTTCAGCTTTACGGTATCCCTTGGACCTTCATATTGACGATGAAACACAGAAATGGCGTCGGAAATAAATACAAAAGGCAGAATATAGACTTAAATACAAGAGGACTGCCTCTAATTATATTCTATGATTTGAACTTTCGTGTGAGTTCAGTTTTAGATTCCGATGCTTCACTTCAGGTTTACTGCATCCCTTGGACATTCTTATTGACGATTAAACACAGAAGTTCCAACGGAATTCAACAGAGAAGGCAAAATGCCGACATAAGTACAAGAAGACTGACTTTTCTTACTGTCTATGTTTGAACCTTTCCTGTAGGACCAGTTTAACATTCCGATGCTTGATTTCAGGTTTACTGTATCCCTTGGATCTTCTTATTGACGATGAAACACAGTTATTGCATCGGAATTAAATACAAAAGGCACAATGCCGACTTAAGTACAAGAGGACTGACACTTCTAACATTCTATGATTTGAACCTCTCCTGTGAGACCAGTTTTAGATTGCGATGCTTCACTTCAGGTTTACTGTATCCCTTGGCCCTTCGTATTGACGATGAGACACAGAAATTGCATCGTAATTAAATACAAAAGGCACAATGCCGACTTAAGTACAAGAAGACTGACTTTTCTTAACGTCTATGTTTAGAACCTTTAGTGTGAGACCAGATTTAGATTCCGACCCTTCACTTCAGGTTTACTGTATCCCTTGGACCATCTTATTGACGATGAAACACAGAAATTGCATCGGAATTAAATTCAAAAGGCACAATGCCGACTTAAGTACAAGTAAACTGACTCTTCTTACTGTCTACGATTTGAGCCTTTCCTGTGAGACCAGTTTTAGATTCCGATGCTTCACTTCAGGTTCACTGTATGCCTTGGACCTTCGGTTCGACGATGAAACACAGAAATTGCATCGGAATTCAATACAAAAGGCAGAGTGCCGATTAAGAACAACAGGACTGACTCTTGATACTGTCTGTGATTTGAACCTTCCCTGTGGACCAGATTTAGATTCCGATGGTTCACTTCAAGTTTACTGTATCGCTTGGACCTTCTTATTGACGATGAAACACAGAAACTGCATCGGAACTACATACAAAAGGCACAATGCCGACTTAGGTACAAGAAGACTGACTCTTATTACATTCTATGATTTGAGCCTTTACTGTGAGGCCAGTTTTAGATTCCGATGCTTCACTTCAGGTTTGCGGTATCCCTTGGACCTTCATATTGTCGATGAAACACAGAAATTGCATCGGAATTAAATTCCAAAGGCACCATGTCGGCTTAAGTAAAAGAAGACTGACTCTTCTTACATTCTATGATTGAACCTTTCCTGTGAGAAAAGTTTTATATTCCGATGCTTCACTTCAGATTTACTGTATCCCTTGGTCCTTCTTACAGGCGATGAAACACTGAAATTGCATCGGAATTAAGTACAAAAGACACAATATCGACTTAAGTACAGGAGGACTGACTCTTCCTACGTTCTATGATTTGACCGTTTCCAGTGAGAGTAGTTTTAGATTCCGATGCTTCACTTTGGGTTTGCTGTATCCCTTGGACCTTCTTATTGACGATGAAACACTGAAATTGCATCGGAATTAAATACAAAAGGAACAATGCCGACTTAAGGACAAGAAGACTGACTCTTCTTACTGTCAATGCTTTGAACCTATCCTGTGAGACCAGTTTTAGATTCCGATGGTTCACATCAGGTTTACTGTAACCCTTGGGCCTTCTTATTGACGATGAAACACAGAAATTGCATCGGAATTAAATACAAAAGGCACTATGCCGACATACGTAGAAGAGGACTGTTTCTTCTTACATTCAATGATTTCAGCCTTTCCTGTGAGACCAGATTTAGATTCCGATGCTTCACTTCAGGTTATCGGTATCCCTTGGACCTTCTTATTGACGATGAAACACAGAAATTGCATCGGAATTAAATACAAAAGGCACAATGCCGACTTAAGTACAAGAAGACTGACTCTTCTTACATTCTATGATTTCAGGTTTTCCTGTGAGACCAGTCTTGGATTCCGATGCTTCACTTCAGGTTTACTGCATCCCTTGGACCTTCATATTGACGATGAATCACAGAAATAGCATCGGAATAAAAAACAAAAGGCATAATGTCGACTTAAGTACAAGAGGACTGACTCTTCTTACATTCTATGCTGTGAGCCTTTCCAGTGAGACCAGGTTTAGATTCCGATGTTTCACTTCGGGTTTACTGTATCGCTTGGACCTTCTTATTGACGATGAAACACAGAAATTGCATCGGAAATAAATACAAAAATGCACAATGCCGACTTAAGTACAAGAAGACTGACTCTTCTTACTGTCTAAGGTTTTAAACCCTTCCTGTGAGATTAGTTTTAGATTCCGATGCTTCACTTCAGGTTTACTGTATCCCTTGCACCTTCTTATTGACTAAGAAACACAGAAATTGAATCGTAATTAAATACAAAAGTCACAATGCCGACTTCAGTACAAGAAGACTGACTCTTCTTACTGTCTATGTTACGTACCTTTAGTGTGAGACCAGATTTAGATTCCGATGCTTCACAGAAACTGCATCGGAATTACATACAAAAGGCACAATGCCGACTTAAGTACAAGAAGACTGAATCTTGTTACTGTCTATGTTTTGAAGTTTACCTGTGAGACCAGTTTTAGATTCCGATGCTTCACGTCAGGTTTACTGTATCCCTTGGACCATCTTATCGACGATGAATCACAGAAATGCCATCGGAATTAAATACAAATATCATAATTCCGACTTAAGTACAAGAAGACTGACTCTTATTACATTCTATGATTTTAGCTTTTACTGTGTGTTCAGTTTTAGATTCCGATGCTTCACTTCAGGTTTACTGTATCCCTGGACCTTCTTATTGACGATGAAACACAGATATTGCTTCGGAATTAAATACAAAAGGCACAATGCCGACTTAAGTACAAGAGGACTGACACTTCTAACAATCTATAATTTGAACCTCTTCTGTGAGACCAGTTTTAGATTCCTATGCTTCACTTTAGGTTTACTGAATACATTGGACCTTCTTATTGACGATGAAGCTCAGAAATTGCATCGGAATTAAATTCAAAAGGCACAATGCCGACTTAAGTACAAGAAGACTGACTCTTCATACTGTCTATGATTTGAACCTTTCCTGTGAGACCAGTTTTAGATTCCTACGCTTCACTTCAGGTTTACTGTATAACTTCGATCTTCTGTTTGACGATGAAACACAGAAATTGCATCGGAATTAAATACAAAAAGCACAATGCAAACTTTAGTACAAGAACACTGACTCTTCTTACTGTCTATGTTTGAACAATTCCTGTGAGACCAGATTTAGATTCCGATATTTCACTTCAGGTTTACTCTATCGCTTGGACCTTCTTATTGACGATGAAACACAGAAATTGCATCGGAAATAAATACAAAAATGCACAATGCCGACTTAAGTACAAGAAGTCTGACTCTCCTTACTGTCTAAGTTTTGAACCTATCCTGTGAGATTAGTTTTAAATTCCGATGCTTCACTTCAGGTTTACTGTATCCCTTGCACCTTCTTATTGACTAAGAAACTCAGAAATTGAATCGTAATTAAATACAAAAGGCACAATGTCGGCTTAAGTACAAGAAGACTGACTCTTCATACTGTCTATGTTAGGAACCTTTAGTGTAAGACCAGTTTTAGATTCCGATGCTTCACTTTAGGTTTACTGATTACATTGGACCTTCGTATTGACGATGAAGCTCAGAAATTGCATCGGAATTAAATTCAAAAGGCACAATGCCGACTTAAGTGCAAGAAGACTGACTCTTCAGACTGTCTATGATTTGAACCTTTCCTGTGAGACCAGTTTTAGATTCCTACGCTTCACTTCAGGTTTACTGTATAACTTGGATCTTCTGTTTGACGATGAAACACAGAAATTGCATCGGAATTAAATACAAAAAGCACAATGCCAACTTTAGTACAAGAACACTGACTCTTCTTACTGTCTCTGTTTCAACCTTTCCTGTGAGACCTGTTTTCGATTCTGATGCTTCACTTCAGGTTTACTGTATCCCCTGGACCATCTTATTGGCTATGAAACACAGAAACTGCATCGGAATTACATACAAAAGGCACAATGCCGACTTAAGTACAAGAAGACTGAATCTTCTTACTGTCTAAATTTTGAAACATTCCTATGAGACAAGTTTTAGATTCCGATGCTTAACTTCAGGTTTACTGTATTCCTTGGACCTTCTTATAGACGATGAATCACATAAATGCCATCGGAATTAAATACAAAAGTCATAATGCCGACTTAAGTACAAGAAGACTGACTCTTATTACATTCTATGATTTGAGCCTTTACTGTGAGACCAATTTTAGATTCCGATGCTTCACTTCAGGTTTACGGTATCCCTTGGACCTTCATATTGTCGATGAAACACAGAAATTGCATCGCAATTAAAAACAAAGGTCATAATGCCGACTTAAGTACAAGAGGACTGCCTCTTTTTACAGTCAATGTTATCTACCTTTCCTGTGAGACCAGTTATAGATTTCGATAATTCACTTTAGGTTTACTGTATCCCTTGGTCCATGTTATTGACGATGAATCACAGAAATTGCATCGTAATTAAATACAAAAAGCACAATGTCGACTTAAAAACAAATAGACTGGCTCTTCTTACTGTATATGTTTGAACCTTTCCTGTGAGACCAGTTTAACATTCCGATGCTTGATTTCAGGTTTACTGTATCCCTTGGACCTTCTTATTGACGATGAAACACAGATATTGCATCGGAATTAAATACAAAAGGCACAATGCCGACTTAAGTACAAGAAGACTGACTCTTCTTACTGTCTATGATAAGAACCTTTAGTGTGAGACCAGATTTAGATTCCGATGCTTCACTTTATGTTTACTGTATCCCTTGGACCATCTTATTGACGATGAAACACAGAAATTGTCACGGAATTAAATACAAAAGACACAATGTTGGCATAAGTACAAGAAGACAGTCTCTTCTTACTGTCAATGTTTTAAACCTTTCCTCTGAGACCAGTTTAACATTCCGATGCTTGATTTTATATTTACTGTATCCCATCGACCTTCTTATTGACGATGAAACACAGATATTGCATCGGAATTATATACAAAAGGCACAATGCCGACTTAAGTACAAGAGAACTGACACCTCTAACATTCTATGATTTGAACCTCTCCTGTGAGACCAGTTTTAGATTCCGAACCTTCACTTCATGTTTACTGTATCCCTGGGACCATCTTATTGACGATGAAACACAGAAATTGCATCGGAATTACATTCAAAAGGCACAATGCCGACTTAAGTACAAGTAGACAGACTTTTCTTACTGTCTACGATTTGAGCCTTTCCTGTGAGACCAGTTTTAGATTCCGATGCTTCACTTCAGGTTTACTGTATCCCTTGGACCTTCGTTTTGACGATGAAACGCAGAAATTGCATCGGAATTCAATCCAAAAGGCAAAATGCCGACTTAAGTACATGAAGACTGACACTTCTTACTGGCTATGTATTGAACCTTTCCTGGGAGACTAGTTTTAGATTGCGATGCTTCCCCTCAGGTTTACTGTATCCCTTGGACCTTCTTATTGACGATGAATCACAGATATTGCATCGGAATTAAATACAAAAGGCACAAGTACAAGAAGACTGAGTCTTCTTACTGTCAATGTTATGAACCTTTCCTGTGAGACCAGTTAAACATTCCGATGCTTGATTTCAGGTTTACCGTATCCCTTGGACCTTCTTATTGACGATGAAACACAGATATTGCATCGGAATTAAATACAAAAAGCACAATGGGGACTTAAGTACAAGAGGACTGACACTTCTAATAATCTATAATTTGAACCTCTCCTGTGAGACCAGTTTTAGATTCCTATGCTTCACTTCAGGTACACTGTATCCCTTGGACCTTCTTATTGACGATGAAACACAGATATTACATCGGAATTAAATACAAAAGGCACAATGCCGATTAAGTACAAGAGGACTGATTCTTCTTACTGTCTATGATTTGAACCATTCCTGTGAGAACAGTTTTAAATTCCAATGCTTCACTTCAGGTGTACTGTATCACTTAGACCTTGTTATTGATGATGCGACACAGATATTGCATCGTACTAAAATACAAAAAGCACAATGTCGACTTAAAAACAAATAGACTGGCTCTTCTTACTGTATATGTTTTGAACCTTTCCTGTGAGACCAGTTTAACATTCCGATGCTTGATTTCAGGTTTACTGTATCCCTTGGACCTTCTTATTGACGATGAAACACAGATATTGCATCGGAATTAAATACAAAAGGCACAATGCCGACTTAAGTACAAGAAGACTGACTCTTCTTACTGTCTATGATAAGAACCTTTAGTGTGAGACCAGATTTAGATTCCGATGCTTCACTTTATGTTTACTTTATCCATTGGACCATATTATTGACGATGAAACACAGAAATTGTCACGGAATTAAATACAAAAGACACAATGTTGATATAAGTACAAGAAGACAGTCTCTTCTTACTGTCAATGTTTTAAACCTTTCCTCTGAGACCAGTTTAACATTCCGATGCTTGATTTTAGATTTACTGTATCCCTTCGACCTTCTTATTGACGATGAAACACAGATATTGCATCGGAATTAAATACAAAAGGCACAATGCAAACTTAAGTACAAGAGAACTGACACCTCTAACATTCTATGATTTGAACCTCTCCTGTGAGACCAGTTTTAGATTCCGATGCTTCACTTCAGGTTTACTGTATCCCTTGGACCATCTTATTGACGATGAAACACAGAAATTGCATCGGAATTAAATTCAAAAGTCACAATGCCGACTTAAGTACAAGTAGACTGACTCTTCTTACTGTCTACGATTTGAGCCTTTCCTGTGAGACCAGTTTTAGATTCCGATGCTTCACTTCATTTTACTGTATCCCTTGGACCTTCGTTTTGACGATGAAACGCAGAAATTGCATCGGAATTCAATCCAAAAAGCAAAATGCCGACTTAAGTACATGAAGACTGACACTTCTTACTGGCTATGTATTGAACCTTTCCTGTGAGACTAGTTTTAGATTGCGATGCTTCCTCTCAGGTTTACTGTATCCCTTG
This sequence comes from Schistocerca americana, assembly GCF_021461395.2. NCBI lineage: Eukaryota > Metazoa > Arthropoda > Insecta > Orthoptera > Acrididae > Schistocerca > Schistocerca americana. The sequence goes on along the minus strand of NC_060127.1, from coordinate 206,294,319 downwards.
GACCTTCTTATTGACGATGAATCACAGATATTGCATCGGAATTAAATACAAAAGGCACAAGTACAAGAAGACTGAGTCTTCTTACTGTCTATGTTATGAACCTTTCCTGTGAGACCAGTTAAACATTCCGATGCTTGATTTCAGGTTTACCGTATCCCTTGGACCTTCTTATTGACGATGAAACACAGATATTGCATCGGAATTAAATACAAAAGGCACAATGCCGACTTAAGTACAAGAGGACTGACACTTCTAACAATCTATAATTTGAACCTCTCCTGTGAGACCAGTTGTAGATTCCTAAGCTTCACTTCAGGTTTACTGTATCCCTTGGACCTTCTTATTGACGATGAAACACAGATATTACATCGGAATTAAATACAAAAGGCACAATGCCGATTAAGTACAAGAGGACTGACTCTTCTTACTGTCTATGATTTGAACCATTCCTGTGAGAACAGTTTTGAATTCCAATGCTTCACTTCAGGTGTACTGTATCCCTTAGACCTTGTTATTGATGATGCGACACAGAAATTGCATCGTAATTAAATACAAAAGACACAATGCCGACTTAAGTACAAGAAGACTGACTCTCCTTACTGTCTATGATAAGAACCTTTAGTGTGAGACCAGATTTAGATTCCGATGCTTCACTTTAGGTTTACTGTATCCCTTGGTCCATCTTTTTGACGATGAAACACAGAAATTGCATTTAATTAAATACAAAAGGCACAATGCCGATTAAGAACAAGAGGACTAACTCTTGATACTGTCTATGATTTGAAAATTCCCTCTGAGACCAGTTTTAGATTCCGATGGTTCACTTCAAGTTTACTGTATCGCTTGGACCTTCTTATAGACGATGAAACACAGAAATTGCATCGGAATTAAATACAAAAGGCACAATGCCGATTAAGAACAAGAGGACTAACTTTTGATACTGTCTATGATTTGAAAATTCCCTTTGAGACCAGTTTTAGATTCCGATGGTTCACTTCAAGTTTACTGTATCGCTTGGACCTTCTTATTGACGATGAAACACAGAAATTGTATCGGAATTACATACAACAGGCACAATGCCGACTTAAGTACAAGAAGACTGAATCTTCTTACTGTCTATGTGTTTGAAGCTTTCCTGTGAGACCAGTTTTAGATTCCGATGCTTCACTTCAGGTTTAATGTATTCCTTGGACCTTCCTATTGACGATGAATCACAGAAATGACATCGGAATTAAGTACAAAAGTCACAATGCCGACTTAAGTACAAGAAGACTGACTCTTATTACATTCTATGATGTGAACCTTTCCTGTGAGACCAGTTTTAGATTCCGATGCTTCACTTCAGGTTTACGGTATCCCTTGGACTTTCATATTGTCGATGAAACACAGAAATTGCATCGGAATTAAATACAATAAGCAGAATGCTGACTTAAGTACAAGTCGACTGACTCTTCTTACATTCTATGATTTGAAACTTTCGTGTGTGTTCAGTTTTAGATTCCGATGCTTCACTTCAGGTTTACTGCATCCCTTGACTTTCGTATTCACGATTAAACACAGAAGTTGCATCGGCATTCAATAGAAAATTCAAAAGGCCGACATAAGTACAAGAAGACTGACTTTTCTTACTATCTATGCTTTGAACCCTTCCTGTGAGACCAGTTTTAGATTCCAATGCTTCACTTCAGGTTTACTGTATCCCTTGGACCATATTATTGACGATGAAACACAGAAATTGCATCGGAAGTAAATACAAAAGACACAATGTCGACTTAAGTACAAGAAGACTGAGTCTTCTTACTGTCTATGTTATGAACCTTTCCTGTGAGACCAGTTTAGCATTCCGATGCTTGATTTCAGGTTTACTGTATCCCTTGGACCTTCTTTATGACGATGAAACACAGATATTGCATCGGAATTAAATACAAAATGCACAATGCCGACTTAAGTACAAGAGGACTGACACTTCTAACAATCTATAATTTGAACAGCGCCTGTGAGACCAGATTTAGATTCCGATGCTTTACTTCAGGTTTACTGTATCCCTTGGACCTTCTTATTGACGATGAAACACAGAAATTAGATCGGAATTAAATGCAAAAGGCACAATGCCGACTAAAGTACAAGAGGACTGACACTTCTAACATACTATGATTTGAATCTCTCCTGTGAGACCAGTTTTAGATTCCGATGCTTCACTTTAGGTTTACTGTATCCCTTGGACCTTCTTATTGACGATGAAACACAGATATTGCATATTAATTAAATACAAAATGCACAATGCCGTCATACGGATAAGAGGACGGACTCTTCTTACATTCAATGATTTGAGCCTTTCCTGTGAGACCAGTTTTAGATTCCGATGCTTCACTTCAGGTTAACGGTATCCCTTGGACCTTCTTATTGACGATGAAACACAGAAATTGCATCGGAATTAAATACAATAGGCACAATGCCGACTTAAGTACAAGTAGACTGACTCTTCTTACTTTCTATGAATTGAGCCTTTCCTGCGAGACCAGTTATAGATTCCGATGCTTCACTTCAGGTTTACTGCATCCCTTGGACCTTCATTTTGACGATGAAACACAGAAATAGAATCGGAATTAAGTACAAAAGACACAATGCCGACTTAAGTACAAGAGGGCTGGCTCTTCTCACATTCTATGATTCGAACCTTTCCTGTGAGACCAGTTTTAGATTCCGTTGCTTCACTTCACGTTTACTGTATCCCTTGGTCCTTTTTGTTGCCGATGAAACACAGATATTGCCTCGAAATTCAATACAAAGGGCAAAATGCCGACATAAGTACAAGAAGACAGACTCTTCTTACTGTCTATGTTTTGACCTTCCTGTGGGACCAGTTTAAGATTCCGATGCTTCACTTCAAGTTTACTGTATTGCTTGGACCCTTCTTATTGACGATGAAACACAGAAATTGCATCGGATTTACATACAAAAGGCACAATGCTGACTTAAGTCCAAGAAGAGAGACTCTTCCTACTGCCTATGTTTGAACCTTTCTTGTGAGACCAGTTTTAGAATACGATGCTTCACTTTAGGTTTACTGTATCCCTTGGACCGTCCCATTGACAATGAAACACAGAAATTGCATCGGAATTAAATACCAAAGGCGCAATGCTGACTTAAGTACAAGAGGATTGACTCTTCCAACATTCTATGATTTGAACCTTTCGTGTGAGTTCAGTTTTAGATTTCGATGTTTCACTTCAGGTTTCCTGCATCGCTTGGACTTTCTTATTGACGATTAAACACAGAAGTTGTATCGGAATTCAACTGACACGGCAAAATGCCGACATAATTAAAAGAAGACTGACTTTTCATACTGTCTATGCTTTGAACCTTTCCTGTGAGACCAGTTTTAGATTCCGATGCTTCACTTCAAGTTTACTGTATCCCTTGGACCATCTTATTGACGATGAAACACAGAAATTGCATCGGAATTAGATACAAAAGACACAATGTCGACTTAAGTACAAGAAGACTAACTGTTCTTACTGCCTATGTTTTTAACTTTTCCTGTGAGACCAGTTTAACATTCCGATGCTTCACTTCAGGTTTACTGTATCACTTGGACCTTCTTATTGACGATGAAACACAGAAATTGCATCGGATTTACATACAAAAGGCACAATGCCGTCTTAAGTACAAGAAGACTGAATCTTCTTACTGGCTATGATTTGGACCTTTCCAGTGAGACCATTTATAGATTCTGATGCTTCACTTCAAGTTTTCTGCATCCCTTGGACGTTCTTGTTGACGATAAAACACAGAAATTGAATCAGTATTATGTACAAAATGCACAATGCCGAATTTAGTACAAGAAGACTGACTCTTCTTACATTCTATGATTCGAGCCCTTCCTGTGAGACCAGTTTTAGATTCCGATGCTTGACTTCAGGTTTACAGTATCCCTTGGACATTCTTATTGACGATGAAACACAGAAATTGCAACGGAATTAAATACAAAAGGCACAATGCCGACTTAAGTACAAGAAGACTGACTCTTCTTACTGGCTATGATTTGAACCTTTCCAGTGAGACCAGTTTTAGATTCCGATGCTTCCCGTCAGGTTTACTGTATCCCTTGGACCTTCTTATTGACGATGAAACACAGAAATTGCATCGGAATTAAATACAAAAGGCACAATGCCGACATAAGTACAAGAAGACTAACTCTTCTGATTGTCTACGATTTGAACCGTCCCTGTGAGACCAGTTTTAGTTTCCGATGCATCACTTCTGGTTTACTGTATCCCTTGGACCTTATTATCTACGATGGAAGACAGAAATTGCATTGGAATCAAATACAAAAGGCACAATGAAGACATAAGTACAAGAAGTCTGACTCATCTTACATTATATGATTTGAGCCTTTCCTGTGAGACCAGTTCAAGATTCCCATGCTTCACTTCCGGTTTACTGCATCTCTTGGACCTCCTTATTGACGATGAAACACAGAAATGGCATCAGAAATAAATACAAATAGGCACAATGCCGACATAAGTACAAGATGACTGACTCTTCTTACTGTCTATGTTTTGAACCTTTCCTGTGAGATTAGTTTTAGATTCCGATGCTTCACTTCAGGTTTACTGTATATCTTGGATGTTCTTATTGACGATGAAGCACAGAAATTGCATCGGAATAAAATACAAAAGGCACACTGCCGACTTAAGTACAAGAAGACAGCCTCTTCTCACTGTCTATGATTTCAACCTTTTTTGTGAGACCAGTTATAGATTCCGATGCTCCACTTCAGGTATACTGTATCCCTTGCACCTTCTTGTTGACGATGAAACACAGAAATTGCATCGGAATTAAATACAAAAGGCACGATGCCGACTTAAGTACTAGAAGACTGAATCTTCTTACTGTCTTTGTTTTGAACCTTTCCTTTATGACCAGTTTTAGATTCCGATGCTTCACTTCAGGTTTACAGTATCCCTTGGTCCATCTTATTTATGATGAAACACAGAAATTGCATCGTTATTAAATACAAAAGGCAGAATGTCGACTTAAAAACAAGTAGACAGCCTCTTCTTAGTGTCTAAGTTTTGAACCTTTCCTGTGAAACGAGTTTTAGATTCCGATGCTTCACTTCAGGTTTACTGTATCCCTTGGACCTTCTTATTGACGATGAAACACAGAAATTGCATCGGAATTAAATACAAAAGGCACAGTGCCGATTAAGATCAAGTGGACTGACTCTTGTTACTGTCTATGATTTGAACCGTACCTGTGAGACCAGTTTAAGATTCCGATGCTTCACTTCAAATTTACTGTATTGCTTGGACCTTCCTATAGACGATGAAACACAGAATTTGCATCGGATTTACATACAAAAGGCACAATGCCGACTTAAGTCCAAGTAGACTGAATCTTCTTACTGTCAATGCTTTGATGCTTTCCTGTGAGACCAGTGTTGGATTCCGATGCATCACTTCAGGTTTACAGTATCCCTTGGAACTTCATATTGTCGATGAAACACAGAAATTGAATCGGAATTAAATACAAAAAGCACCATGCCGACTTAAGTACAAGATGACTTACTCTTCTTACTGTCTTTGTTCTGACCCTATCCTGTGAGACCAGTTATAGATTCCGATGCTTCACTTCATGTTTTCTGAATCCCTTGGACCTTCTTGTTGCCGATGAAACACAGAAATTGAATCGGAATTAAGTACAAAATGCACAATGCCGACTTTAGTACAAGAAGACTGACTCTTCTTACATTCTATGATTTGAGCCTTTCCTGTGAGACCAGTTTTTGATTCCGATGCTTCACTTCAGGTTTACAGTATACCTTGGACATTCTTATTGACGATGAAACACAGAAATTGCATTGGCATTAAATACAAAATGCACAATACCGACTTAAGTACAAGAAGACTGACTCTTCTTACTGTCTATGATTTGAACCTTTCCTGTGGGACCAGTATTAGATTCCGGTGCTTCACTTCAGGTTTAATGTATCCCTTGGACCTTCTTATTGACGATAAAACGATGAAATTGCATCAGAATGAAATACAAAAGGCACAATGCCGACATAAGTAGAAGAGGACTGACTCTTCTTACAATCAATGAATTGGAACCTTTACTGTGAGACCAGTTTTTGAATCCGATGCTTCACTTCAGGTTAACGGTATCCCTTCGACCTTCTTATTGACAATGGAACACAGAAATTGCATCGGAATTAAACACAAAAGGCACAATGCCGACTTAAGTACAAGAAGACTGACTCTTCTTACACTCTATGATTTGAGCCTTTCCTGTGAGACCTGTTTTAGATTCCGATGCTTCACTTCAGGTTTACTGTATCTCTTGGACCTTCTTATTGACGATGAAACACAGAAATTGCATTGGAATAAAATACAAAAGGCACAATGCCGACTTAAGTACAAGAAGTCTGACTCTTCTTACATTCTATGATTTGGCATTTCCTGTGAGACCAGTTTTATATTCCGATGCTTCACTTCTGGTTTACTGCATCCCTTGGACCTTCTTATTGACGATGAAACACAGAAATTGCATCGGAATTAAATACAAAAGCACAATGCCGAATTAAGTACAAGAATACTGACTCTTCTTACTGTCTATGATTTGAACCTTTCCTGTGAGTCCACTTTTAGATTCCGATGCTTCACTTTAGGTTCACTGTATCCCTTGGACTTTCAAATTGACGATAAAACACAGAATTTGCATCGGAATTAAATACAAATGGAACAATGCAGACTTAAGTTCAAGAAGACTGACACTTCTTACTGTCAATGTTATCTACCTTTCCTGTGAGACCAGTTATAGATTCCCATGTTTCACTTTAGGTTTACTGTATCCCTTGGTCCATCTTACTGACGATGAAACACAGAAATTGCCTCGTAATTAAATAAAAAAGGCACAATGTCGACTTAAAAACAAGTAGACTGACTCTTCTTACTATCTATGTTTTGAACCTTTCCTGTGAGTCCAGTTTTAGATTCCGATGCTTAACTTCAGGTTTATGGCATCCCTTGGACCTTCTAATTGACGATGAAACACAGAAATTGCATCGGAATTAAATACAAAAGGCACAATGTCGACTTAAGTACAAGAAGACTAACTCTTCTTACTGTCTATGATTTGAACCGTTCCTGTGAGACCAGTTTTAGTTTCCGATGCTTCACTTCTAGTTTACTGTGTCCCTTGGACCTTCTTATTGACGATGAAAGACAGAAATTGCAGCGGAATTAAATATAAAAGGCACAATGCCGACTTAAGTACAAGATGACTGACTCTTCTTGCATTCAATGATTTCAGCCTTTCCTGTGAGACCAGTTTTAGATTCCGAAGCTTCACATCAGGTTACCGGTATCCCTTGGACCTCATTATTGACAATGAAACACAGAAATTGCATCGGAAGTAATTACAAAAGGCACAATCCGGCTTAAGTACAAGAAGACTGACTCTTCTTACATTCTATGATTTGAGCCTTTCATGTGAGCTCAGGTTCAGATTCCGATGCTTCACTTCAGGTTTACTGTATCCCTCAGATCTTCTTATTGAAGATGAAACAAAGAAATTGCATCGGAATTAAATACAATAGGCACAATGCCGACTTAAGTACAAGAAGACTGACTCTTCTTACGTTCTATGATTTGAACCCTTCCAGTGAGACCAGTTTTCGAATCCGATGACTCACTTCAGGTTTACTGTATCCCTTGCACCTTCTTATTGACGATGAAACACAGAAATTGCATCGGACTTAAATACAAAAGGCAGAATGTCGACTTAAAGCATGTAGACTGACTGTTCTTACTTTCTATGCTTTGAACCTTTCCTGTGGGACTAGTTTTAGATTCCGATGCTTCACCTCAAGTTTACTGTATCCCTTGTACCTTGTTATAGACGATGAAACACCGAAATTGCATCGGAAATAAATACAAATGGCACAATGCCGACTTAAGTACAAGAAGACTGACTCTCCTTACTGGCTATGTATTGAACCTTTCCTGTGAGACTAGTTATACATTCCGATGCTTAACCTCAGGCTTACTGTATCCCTCGGACCTTCTTATAGTCAATGAAACACATAAATGGCATCGAAAATAATTACAAAAGGCAGAATGCCTACCTAAGTACATAAAGACTGACTCTTCTTACTGTCTATGAGTTGAACCTTTGCTGTGAGATTAGTTTTAGATTCCGATGCTTCACTTCAGGTTTACAGTATCCATTGGACCTTCTTATTGACGATGAAGCACAGAAATTGCTTCGCAATTAGGTAAAAAAGGCACAATGACAACTTAAGTACATGAAGACTGACTCTTCCTACTGCCTATGTTTGAACCTTTCCTGTGAAACCAGTTTAAGATTCCGATGCTTCACTTCACGTTTACTGTATCCCTTGGACCTTCTCATTGGCAATGAAACACAGAAATTGCATCGGAATTAAATACTAAAGGCACAATGCTGACTTAAGTTCAAGAAGACTGAATCTTCTTACATTTTTTGTTTTGAACCATTCCTGTGTGACCAGTTTTTGAATCCGATGCTTCACTTCACGTTTACTGTATCCCTTGGACCTTCATATTGACGATGAAACACAGAAAAAGCGACGGAAATAAATACAAAAGGCAGAATGCAGACTTAAGTACAAGAGGACTGACTCTTCTTACATTCTAAGATTTGAACCTTTCGTGTGAGTTCAGTTATAGATTCCGATGCTTCACTTCAGGTTTACTGCATCCCTTTGACTTTCTTATTGACGATTAAACACAGAAGTTTCATCGGAATTCAATAGAAAAGGCAAAATGCCGACATAAGTGCAAGAAGACTGACTTTTCTTACTGTCTATGCTTTGAACCTTTCCTGTGAGACCGGTTATAGATTCCGATGCTTCACTTCAGGTTTACTGTATCCCTTGGACCATCTTATTGACGATGAAACACAGAAATTGCATCGGAATTAGCTACAAAAGACACAATGTCGACTTAAGTACAAGAAGACTAACTCTTCTTACTGTCTATGTTTTGAACCTTTCCTGTGAGACCAGTTTAACATTCCAATGCTTCACTTCAGTTTTAATGTACCCCTTGGACCTTCTTATTGACGATGAAACACAGATACAGCATCGGAATGAAATACAAAAGGCACAATGCCGACTTAAGTACAAGAGGACTGACACTTCTAACATACTATGATTTGAACCTCTCCTGTGACACCAGTTTTAGATTCCGATGCTTCACTTCAGGTTTACTGTATCCCTTGGACCTTCTTATTGACGATGAAACACAGAAATTGCATATTAAATAAATACAAAAGGCACAATGCCGACATACGTAGAAGAGGACTGACTCTTCTTACATTCAATGATTTGCGCCTTTCCTGTGAGACCAGTTTTAAATTCCGATGCTTCACTTCAGGTCAACGGTATCCCTTGGACCTTGTTATTGACGATGAAACACAGAAATTGCATCGGAAATAAATACAAAAAGGCACAATGCCGACTTCAGTACAAGAAGACTGACTCTTCTTACTGTCTATGTTTTTAACCTTTCCTGTGAGGTTAGTTTTAGATTCCGATGCTTCACATCAGGTTTACTGTATCTCTTGGGCGTTCGTATTGACAATGAAGCACAGAAATTGCATCTGAATAAAATACAAAAGCCACACTGCCGACTTAAGTATAAGATGACTGACTCTTCTTACTGTCTATGTTTTGAACCTTTCCTGTGAGACCAGTTTTAGATTCCGATGCTTCACTTCCGGTTTACGGTATCCCTTGGACCTTCATATTGTCGATGAAACACAGAAATTGCATCGGAAATAAATACAAAAGGCACCATGCCGACTTAAATACAAGAAGACTGACACTTCATACTGTCTATTTTTTGACACTATCCTGTGAGACCAGTTATAGGTTCCGATGTTTTGCTTCAGGTTTTCTGTATCCCTTGGACGTTCTTGTTGACGATGAAATAAAGAAATTGAATCGGACTTAAGTACAAAATGCACAACGCCGAATTACTTACAAGAAGACTGACTCTTCTTATATTCTATGATTCGAGCATTTCCAATGAGATCAGTTTTAGATTCCGATGCTTCACTTCAGGTTTACAGTATCCCTTGGACATTCTTATTGTCGATGAAACACAGAAATTGCAACGGAATTAAATACAAAAGGCACAATGCCGACTTAAGTACAAGAAGCCTGACTCTTCTTACTCTCTATAATTTGAACCTTTCCTGTGAGACCAGTTTTAGATTCCGATGCTTCTCTTCAGGTTTACTGTATCCCTTGGACCTTCTTATTGACGATGAAACACAGAAATTGCATCGGAATTAAATACAAAAGGCACAATGCCGACCTAAGTACAAGAAGACTAACTCTTCTTTTTGTCTATGATTTGAACCGTTACTGTGAGACCAGTTTTAGTTTCCGATGCTTCACTTCTGTTTTACTGTATCCCTTGGACCTTCTTATCTACGATGAAAGACAGAAATTGCATTGGAATTAAATACAAAAGGCACAATGCCGACATAAGTACAAGAAGTCTGACTCTTCTTACATCCCATGATTTGAGCCATTCCCGTGAGACCAGTTTTAGATTCCCGTGCTTCACTTCTGGTTTACTGCATCCCTTGGACCTTCTTATTGACGATGAATTACAGAAATTGCATCGGAAATAAATACAAAAAGGCACAATGCCGACTTCAGTACAAGAAGACTGACTCTTCTTACTGTCTATGTTTTTAACCTTTCCTTTGAGATTAGTTTTAGATTCCGATGCTTCACTTCAGGTTTACTGTATCTCTTGGGCGTTCTTATTGACGATGAAGCACAGAAATTGCATAGGAATGAAATACAAAAGGCACAATGCCGACTTAAGTACAAGAAGACTAACTCTTCTTACTGTCTATGTTTTGAACCATTCCTGTGAGACGAGTTTTAGATTCCGATGCTTCACTTTAGGTTTACTGTATCGCTTGGACATTCTTACTGACGATGAAACACAGAAATTGCATCGTAAGTAAATACAAAAAGCACAATGCCGACTTAAGTACAAGAAGACTGACTCTTCTTACTGTCTATGTTTTGACCCTTTCCTGTGAGACCAGTTATAGATTCCGATGCTTCACTTCAGGTTTTCTTATCCCTTGGACGTTCTTGTTGACGATGAAACACAGAAATTGCATCGGTATTAAATACAAGAGGCACAATGCCGACCTAAGTACAAGAACACTAACTGTTCTTACTATCTATGATTTGAACCGTTCCTGTGAGACCTGTTTTAGTTTCCGATGCTTCACTTCTGGTTTACTGTATCCCTTGCACCTTCTTGTTGACGATGAAACACATAAATTAAATCGGAATTAAGTACAAAATGCACAATGCCGACATAAGTACAAGAAGACTGACTCTTCTTACATTCTATGATTTGAGCCTTTCCTGTGAGCTCAGGTTTAGATTCCGATGCTTCACTTCAGATTTACTGTATCCCTCAGATCTTCTTATTGAAGATGAAACAAAGAAATAGCATCGGAATTAAATACAATAGGCACAATGCCGACTTAAGTACAAGAAGACTGACTCTTCTTACGTTCTATGATTTGAACCCTTCCAGTGAGATCAGTTTTCGAATCCGATGCCTCACTTCAGGTTTACTGTATCCCTTGCACCTTCTTATTGACGATGAAACACAGAAATTGCATCGGACTTAAATACAAAAAGCAGAATGTCGACTTAAAGCATGTAGACTGACTGTACTTACTTTCTATGCTTTGAACCTTTCCTGTGGGACTAGTTTTAGATTCCGATGCTTCACCTCAAGTTTACTGTATCCCTTGTACCTTGTTATAGACGATGAAACACCGAAATTGCATCGGAAATAAATACAAATGGCACAATGATGACTTAAGTACAAGAAGACTGACTCTCCTTACTGGCTATGTATTGAACCTTTCCTGTGAGACTAGTTATACATTCCGATGCTTAACCTCAGTCTTACTGTATCCCTCGGACCTTCTTATAGACAATGAAACACATAAATTGCATCGGAAATAATTACAAAAGGCACAATGCCTACCTAAGTACAAGAAGACTGACTCTTCTTACTGTCTATGATTCGAGCATTTCCAGTGAAATCAGTTTTAGATTCCGATGCTTCACTTCAGGTTTACAGTAACCATTGGACCTTCTTATTGACGATGAAGCACAGAAATTGCTTCGCAATTAGGTAAAAAAGGCACAATGACATCTTAAGTACAAGAAGACTGACTCTTCCTACTGCCTATGTTTGAACCTTTCCTGTGAAACCAGTTTAAGATTCCGATGCTTCACTTCACGTTTACTGTATCCCTTGGACCTTCTCATTGACAATGAAACACAGAAATGGCATCGGAATTAAATACTAAAGGCACAATGCTGACTTAAGTTCAAGAAGACTGAATCTTCTTACATTTTTTGTTTTGAACCATTCCTGTGTGACCAGTTTTTGAATCCGATGCTTCACTTCACGTTTACTGTATCCCTTGGACCTTCATATTGACGATGAAACACAGAAATAGCGACGGAAATAAATACAAAATGCAGAATGCAGACTTAAGTACAAGAGGACTGACTCTTCTTACATTCTAAGATTTGAACCTTTCGTGTGAGTTCAGTTATAGATTCCGAAGCTTCACTTCAGGTTTACTGCATCCCTTTGACTTTCTTATTGACGATTAAACACAGAAGTTTCATCGGAATTCAATAGAAAAGGCAAAATGCCGACATAAGTGCAAGAAGACTGACTTTTCTTACTGTCTATGCTTTGAACCTTTCCTGTGAGACCAGTTATAGATTCCGATGCTTCACTTCAGGTTTACTGCATCCCTTGGACCATCTTATTGACGATGAAACACAGAAATTGCATCGGAATTAGCTACAAAAGACACAATTTCGACTTAAGTACAAGAAGACTAACTCTTCTTACTGTCTATGTTTTGAACCTTTCCTGTGAGACCAGTTTAACATTCCAATGCTTCACTTCAGGTTTACTGTATCCCTTGGACCTTCTTATTGACGATGAAACACAGAAATTGCATCGGAATTAAATACAAAAGGCACAGTGCCGATTAAGATCAAGTGGACTGACTCTTGTTACTGTCTATGATTTGAACCGTACCTGTGAGACCAGTTTAAGATTCCGATGCTTCACTTCAAATTTACTGTATTGCTTGGACCTTCCTATAGACGATGAAACACAGAATTTGCATCGGATTTACATACAAAAGGCACAATGCCGACTTAAGTCCAAGTAGACTGAATCTTCTTACTGTCAATGCTTTGATGCTTTCCTGTGAGACCAGTGTTGGATTCCGATGCATCACTTCAGGTTTACAGTATCCCTTGGAACTTCATATTGTCGATGAAACACAGAAATTGAATCGGAATTAAATACAAAAAGCACCATGCCGACTTAAGTACAAGATGACTTACTCTTCTTACTGTCTTTGTTCTGACCCTATCCTGTGAGACCAGTTATAGATTCCGATGCTTCACTTCATGTTTTCTGAATCCCTTGGACCTTCTTGTTGCCGATGAAACACAGAAATTGAATCGGAATTAAGTACAAAATGCACAATGCCGACTTTAGTACAAGAAGACTGACTCTTCTTATATTCTATGATTTGAGCCTTTCCTGTGAGACCAGTTTTTGATTCCGATGCTTCACTTCAGGTTTACAGTATACCTTGGACATTCTCATTGACGATGAAACACAGAAATTGCATTGGCATTAAATACAAAATGCACAATACCGACTTAAGTACAAGAAGACTGACTCTTCTTACTGTCTATGATTTGAACCTTTCCTGTGGGACCAGTATTAGATTCCGGTGCTTCACTTCAGGTTTAATGTATCCCTTGGACCTTCTTATTGACGATGAAATACAGAAATTGCATCGGAATTAAATACAAAAGGCCCAATGCCGACTTAAGTACACGAAGACTGACTCTTCGTACTGTCTATGTTTTGAACCTTTCCTCTGAGACCAGTTATAGATTCCAATGTTACTATATCCCCTGGACCTTCTTATTGACGATAAAACGATGAAATTGCATCGGAATGAAATACAAAAGGCACAATGCCGACATAAGTAGAAGAGGACTGACTCTTCTTACAATCAATGAATTGGAACCTTTACTGTGAGACCAGTTTTTGTATCCGATGCTTCACTTCAGGTTAACGGTACCCCTTCGACCTTCTTATTGACAATGGAACACAGAAATTGCATCGGAATTAAACACAAAAGGCACAATGCCGACTTAAGTACAAGAAGACTGACTCTTCTTACACTCTATGATTTGAGCCTTTCCTGTGAGACCTGTTTTAGATTCCGATGCTTCACTTCAGGTTTACTGTATCTCTTGGACCTTCTTATTGACGATGAAACACAGAAATTGCATTGGAATAAAATACAAAAGGCACAATGCCGACTTAAGTACAAGAAGTCTGACTCTTCTTACATTCTATGATTTGGCATTTCCTGTGAGACCAGTTTTATATTCCGATGCTTCACTTCTGGTTTACTGCATCCCTTGGACCTTCTTATTGACGATGAACCACAGAAATTGCATCGGAATTAAATACAAAAGCACAATGCCAAATTAAGTACAAGAATACTGACTCTTCTTACTGTCTATGATTTGAACCTTTCCTGTGAGTCCACTTTTAGATTCCGATGCTTCACTTTAGGTTCACTGTATCCCTTGGACTTTCAAATTGACGATAAAACACAGAATTTGCATCGGAATTAATTACAAATGGAACAATGCAGACTTAAGTTCAAGAAGACTGACACTTCTTACTGTCAATGTTATCTACCTTTCCTGTGAGACCAGTTATAGATTCCCATGTTTCACTTTAGGTTTACTGTATCCCTAGGTCCATCTTACTGACGATGAAACACAGAAATTGCCTCGTAATTAAATAAAAAAGGCACAATGTCGACTTAAAAACAAGTAGACTGACTCTTCTTACTATCTATGTTTTGAACCTTTCCTGTGAGTCCAGTTTTAGATTCCGATGCTTAACTTCAGGTTTATGGCATCCCTTGGACCTTCTAATTGACGATGAAACACAGAAATTGCATCGGAATTAAATACAAAAGGCACAATGTCGACTTAAGTACCAGAAGACTAACTCTTCTTACTGTCTATGATTTGAACCGTTCCTGTGAGACCAGTTTTAGTTTCCGATGCTTCACTTCTAGTTTACTGTGTCCCTTGGACCTTCTTATTGATGATGAAAGACAGAAATTGCAGCGGAATTAAATATAAAAGGCACAATGCCGACTTAAGTACAAGATGACTGACTCTTCTTACATTCAATGATTTCAGCCTTTCCTGTGAGACCAGTTTTAGATTCCGATGCTTCACATCAGGTTACCGGTATCCCTTGGACCTCATTATTGACAATGAAACACAGAAATTGCATCGGAAGTAATTACAAAAGGCACAATCCGGCTTAAGTACAAGAAGACTGACTCTTCTTACATTCTATGATTTGAGCCTTTCATGTGAGCTCAGGTTCAGATTCCGATGCTTCACTTCAGGTTTACTGTATCCCTCAGATCTTCTTATTGAAGATGAAACAAAGAAATTGCATCGGAATTAAATACAATAGGCACAATGCCGACTTAAGTACAAGAAGACTGACTCTTCTTACGTTCTATGATTTGAACCCTTCCAGTGAGACCAGTTTTCGAATCCGATGACTCACTTCAGGTTTACTGTATCCCTTGCACCTTCTTATTGACGATGAAACACAGAAATTGCATCGGACTTAAATACAAAAGGCAGAATGTCGACTTAAAGCATGTAGACTGACTGTTCTTACTTTCTATGCTTTGAACCTTTCCTGTGGGACTAGTTTTAGATTCCGATGCTTCACCTCAAGTTTACTGTATCCCTTGTACCTTGTTATAGACGATGAAACACCGAAATTGCATCGGAAATAAATACAAATGGCACAATGCCGACTTAAGTACAAGGAGACTGACTCTCCTTACTGGCTATGTATTGAACCTTTCCTGTGAGACTAGTTATACATTCCGATGCTTAACCTCAGGCTTACTGTATCCCTCGGACCTTCTTATAGTCAATGAAACACATAAATGGCATCGAAAATAATTACAAAAGGCACAATGCCTACCTAAGTACATAAAGACTGACTCTTCTTACTGTCTATGAGTTGAACCTTTGCTGTGAGATTAGTTTTAGATTCCGATGCTTCACTTCAGGTTTACAGTATCCATTGGACCTTCTTATTGACGATGAAGCACAGAAATTGCTTCGCAATTAGGTAAAAAAGGCACAATGACAACTTAAGTACATGAAGACTGACTCTTCCTACTGCCTATGTTTGAACCTTTCCTGTGAAACCAGTTTAAGATTCCGATGCTTCACTTCACGTTTACTGTATCCCTTGGACCTTCTCATTGACAATGAAACACAGAAATTGCATCGGAATTAAATACTAAAGGCACAATGCTGACTTAAGTTCAAGAAGACTGAGTCTTCTTACATTTTTTGTTTTGAACCATTCCTGTGTGACCAGTTTTTGAATCCGATGCTTCACTTCACGTTTACTGTATCCCTTGGACCTTCATATTGACGATGAAACACAGAAATAGCGACGGAAATAAATACAAAAGGCAGAATGCAGACTTAAGTACAAGAGGACTGACTCTTCTTACATTCTAAGATTTGAACCTTTCGTGTGAGTTCAGTTATAGATTCCGATGCTTCACTTCAGGTTTACTGCATCCCTTTGACTTTCTTATTGACGATTAAACACAGAAGTTGCATCGGAATTCAATAGAAAAGGCAAAATGCCGACATAAGTGCAAGAAGACTGACTTTTCTTACTGTCTATGCGTTGAACCTTTCCTGTGAGACCAGTTATAGATTCCGATGCTTCACTTCAGGTTTACTGTATCCCTTGGACCATCTTATTGACGATGAAACACAGAAATTGCATTGGAATTAGCTACAAAAGACACAATGTCGACTTAAGTACAAGAAGACTAACTCTTCTTACTGTCTATGTTTTGAACCTTTCCTGTGAGACCAGTTTAACATTCCAATGCTTCACTTCAGTTTTAATGTACCCCTTGGACCTTCTTATTGACGATGAAACACAGATATAGCATCGGAATGAAATACAAAAGGCACAATGCCGACTTAAGTACAAGAGGACTGACACTTCTAACATACTATGATTTGAACCTCTCCTGTGACACCAGTTTTAGATTCCGATGCTTCACTTCAGGTTTACTGTATCCCTTGGACCTTCTTATTGACGATGAAACACAGAAATTGCATATTAAATAAATACAAAAGGCACAATGCCGACATACGTAGAAGAGGACTGACTCTTCTTACATTCAATGATTTGCGCCTTTCCTGTGAGACCAGTTTTAAATTCCGATGCTTCACTTCAGGTCAACGGTATCCCTTGGACCTTGTTATTGACGATGAAACACAGAAATTGCATCGGAAATAAATACAAAAAGGCACAATGCCGACTTCAGTACAAGAAGACTGACTCTTCTTTCTGTCTATGTTTTTAACCTTTCCTGTGAGGTTAGTTTTAGATTCCGATGCTTCACATCAGGTTTACTGTATCTCTTGGGCGTTCGTATTGACAATGAAGCACAGAAATTGCATCTGAATAAAATACAAAAGCCACACTGCCGACTTAAGTATAAGATGACCGACTCTTCTTACTGTCTATGTTTTGAACCTTTCCTCTGAGACCAGTTTTAGATTCCGATGCTTCACTTCCGGTTTACGGTATCCCTGGGACCTTCATATTGTCGATGAAACACAGAAATTGCATCGGAAATAAATACAAAAGGCACCATGCCGACTTAAATACAAGAAGACTGACTCTTCATACTGTCTATTTTTTGACACTATCCTGTGAGACCAGTTATAGGTTCCGATGTTTTGCTTCAGGTTTTCTGTATCCCTTGGACGTTCTTGTTGACGATGAAATAAAGAAATTGAATCGGACTTAAGTACAAAATGCACAACGCCGAATTACTTACAAGAAGACTGACTCTTCTTATATTCTATGATTCGAGCATTTCCAATGAGATCAGTTTTAGATTCCGATGCTTCACTTCAGGTTTACAGTATCCCTTGGACATTCTTATTGACGATGAAACACAGAAATTGCAACGGAATTAAATACAAAAGGCACAATGCCGACTTAAGTACAAGAAGCCTGACTCTTCTTACTCTCTATGATTTGAACCTTTCCTGTGAGACCAGTTTTAGATTCCGATGCTTCTCTTCAGGTTTACTGTATCCCTTGGACCTTCTTATTGACGATGAAACACAGAAATTGCATCGGAATTAAATACAAAAGGCACAATGCCGACCTAAGTACAAGAAGACTAACTCTTCTTTTTGTCTATGATTTGAACCGTTCCTGTGAGACCAGTTTTAGTTTCCGATGCTTCACTTCTGTTTTACTGTATCCCTTGGACCTTCTTATCTACGATGAAAGACAGAAATTGCATTGGAATTAAATACAAAAGGCACAATGCCGACATAAGTACAAGAAGTCTGACTCTTCTTACATCCCATGATTTGAGCCATTCCCGTGAGACCAGTTTTAGATTCCCGTGCTTCACTTCTGGTTTACGGCATCCCTTGGACCTTCTTATTGACGATGAATTACAGAAATTGCATCGGAAATAAATACAAAAAGGCACAATGCCGACTTCAGTACAAGAAGACTGACTCTTCTTACTGTCTATGTTTTTAACCTTTCCTTTGAGATTAGTTTTAGATTCCGATGCTTCACTTCAGGTTTACTGTATCTCTTGGGCGTTCTTATTGACGATGAAGCACAGAAATTGCATCGGAATAAAATACAAAAATCACACTGCCGACTTAAGTACAAGATGACTTACTCTTCTTACTGTCTTTGTTCTGACCCTTTCCTGTAAGACCAGTTATAGATTCTGATGCTTCACTTCATGTTATCTGTATCCCTTGGACCTTATTGTTGACGATGAAACTCAGAAATTGAATCGGAATTAAGTACAAAATGCACAATGCAGACTTAAGTACAAGAAGACTGACTCTCCTTACATTCTATGATTTGAGCCTTTCCTGTGAGACCAGTTTTAGATTCCGATGCTTCACTTCAGGTTTACTGCATCCCTTGGACCTTCATATTGACGTTGAAACACAGAAATAGAATCGGAATTAAATACAAAAGGCACAATGCCGACTTAAGTACAAGAGGGCTGGCTCTTCTCACACTCTATGATTTGAACCTTTCCTGTGAGACCAGTTTTAGATTCCGTTGCTTCACTTCAGGTTTACTGTATCCCTTGGTCCTTTTTGTTGCCGATTAAACACAGAAATTGCGTCGAAATTCAATACAAAGGGCAAAATGCCGACTTAGGTACAAGAAGACTGAATCATCTTACTATCTATGTTTTGAACCATTCCTGTGAGATCAGTTTTAGATTCCGATGCTTCACTTCAGGTTTACTGTATCGCTTGGACCTTTGTATTGACGATGAAACACAGAAATTGCATCGGAAATAAATACAAAAAGGCACAATGCCGACTTAAGTACAAGAAGTCTGACTTTTCTTACCGACTATGTTTTGAACCTTTCGTGTGAGATTAGTTTTAGATTCCGATGCTTCACTTCCGGTTTACTGTATCCCTTGGACGTTCTTATTCACGATGAAGCACAGAAATTGCATAGGAATGAAATGCAAAAGGCACAATGCCGACTTAAGTACAAGAAGACTTACTCTTCTTACTGTCTATGTTTTGAACCATTCCTGTGAGACGAGTTTTAGATTCCGATGCTTCACTTTAGGTTTACTGTATCGCTTGGACATTCTTACTGACGATGAAACACAGAAATTGCATCGTAAGTAAATACAAAAAGCACAATGCCGACTTAAGTACAAGAAGACTTACTCTTCTTACTGGCTATGTTGTGAACCTTTCCTGTGAGACGAGTTTTAGATTCCGATGCTTCACTTCAGGTTTACAGTATCCCTTGGTCCATCTTATTTACGATGAGACACAGAAATTGCATCGTTATTAAATACAAATGGCACAATGTCGACTTAAAAACAAGTAGACTGCCCCTTCTTACCGTCTATGTTTTGAACCTTTCTTGTGATACGAGTTTTAGATTCTGATGCATCACTTCAGGTTTACGGTATCCCTTGAACGTTCATATTGTCGATGAAACACAGAAATAGCATAGGAATTAAATACAAAAGGCACCATGCCGACTTAAATACAAGAAGACTGACTCTTCTTACTGTCTATGTTTTGACCCTTTCCTGTGAGACCAGTTATAGATTCCGATGCTTCACTTCAGGTTTTCTTATCCCTTGGACGTTCTTGTTGACGATGAAACACAGAAATTGCATCGGTATTAAATACAAGAGGCACAATGCCGACCTAAGTACAAGAACACTAACTGTTCTTACTATCTATGATTTGAACCGTTCCTGTGAGACCTGTTTTAGTTTCCGATGCTTCACTTCTGGTTTACTGTATCCCTTGCACCTTCTTGTTGACGATGAAACACATAAATTAAATCGGAATTAAGTACAAAATGCACAATGCCGACATAAGTACAAGAAGACTGACTCTTCTTACATTCTATGATTTGAGCCTTTCCTGTGAGCTCAGGTTTAGATTCCGATGCTTCACTTCAGATTTACTGTATCCCTCAGATCTTCTTATTGAAGATGAAACAAAGAAATAGCATCGGAATTAAATACAATAGGCACAATGCCGACTTAAGTACAAGAAGACTGACTCTTCTTACGTTCTATGATTTGAACCCTTCCAGTGAGATCAGTTTTCGAATCCGATGCCTCACTTCAGGTTTACTGTATCCCTTGCACCTTCTTATTGACGATGAAACACAGAAATTGCATCGGACTTAAATACAAAAAGCAGAATGTCGACTTAAAGCATGTAGACTGACTGTTCTTACTTTCTATGCTTTGAACCTTTCCTGTGGGACTAGTTTTAGATTCCGATGCTTCACCTCAAGTTTACTGTATCCCTTGTACCTTGTTATAGACGATGAAACACCGAAATTGCATCGGAAATAAATACAAATGGCACAATGCCGACTTAAGTACAAGAAGACTGACTCTCCTTACTGGCTATGTATTGAACCTTTCCTGTGAGACTAGTTATACATTCCGATGCTTAACCTCAGGCTTACTGTATCCCTCGGACCTTCTTATAGACAATGAAACACATAAATTGCATCGGAAATAATTACAAAAGGCACAATGCCTACCTAAGTACAAGAAGACTGACTCTTCTTACTGTCTATGATTCGAGCATTTCCAGTGAAATCAGTTTTAGATTCCGATGCTTCACTTCAGGTTTACAGTATCCATTGGACCTTCTTATTGACGATGAAGCACAGAAATTGCTTCGCAATTAGGTAAAAAAGGCACAATGACATCTTAAGTACAAGAAGACTGACTCTTCCTACTGCCTATGTTTGAACCTTTCCTGTGAATCCAGTTTAAGATTCCGATGCTTCACTTCACGTTTACTGTATCCCTTGGACCTTCTCATTGACAATGAAACACAGAAATTGCATCGGAATTAAATACTAAAGGCACAATGGTGACTTAAGTTCAAGAAGACTGAATCTTCTTACGTTTTTTGTTTTGAACCAATCCTGTGTGACCAGTTTTTGAATCCGATGCTTCACTTCACGTTTACTGTATCCCTTGGACCTTCATATTGACGATGAAACACAGAAATAGTGACGGAAATAAATACAAAATGCAGAATGCAGACTTAAGTACAAGAGGACTGACTCTTCTTACATTCTAAGATTTGAACCTTTCGTGTGAGTTCAGTTATAGATTCCGAAGCTTCACTTCAGGTTTACTGCATCCCTTTGACTTTCTTATTGACGATTAAACACAGAAGTTTCATCGGAATTCAATAGAAAAGGCAAAATGCCGACATAAGTGCAAGAAGACTGACTTTTCTTACTGTCTATGCTTTGAACCTTTCCTGTGAGACCAGTTATAGATTCCGATGCTTCACTTCAGGTTTACTGCATCCCTTGGACCATCTTATTGACGATGAAACACAGAAATTGCATCGGAATTAGCTACAAAAGACACAATGTCGACTTAAGTACAAGAAGACTAACTCTTCTTACTGTCTATGTTTTGAACCTTTCCTGTGACCCAGTTTAACATTCCAATGCTTCACTTCAGGTTTAATGTATCCCTTGGACCTTCTTATTGACGATGAAACACAGATATTGCATCGGAATGAAATACAAAAGGCACAATGCCGACTTAAGTACAAGAGGACTGACACTTCTAACATACTATGATTTGAACCTCTCCTGTGACACCAGTTTTAGATTCCGATGCTTCACTTCAGGTTTACTGTATCCCTTGGACCTTCTTATTGACGATGAAACACAGAAATTGCATATTAAATAAATACAAAAGGCACAATGCCGACATACGTAGAAGAGGACTGACTCTTCTTACATTCAATGATTTGAGCCTTTCCTGTGAGACCAGTTTTAAATTCCGATGCTTCACTTCAGGTTAACGGTATCCCTTGGACCTTGTTATTGACGATGAAACACAGAAATTGCATCGGAAATAAATACAAAAAGGCACAATGCCGACTTCAGTACAAGAAGACTGACTCTTCTTACCGTCTATGTTTTTAACCTTTCCTGTGAGATTAGTTTTAGATTCCGATGCTTCACTTCAGGTTTACTGTATCTCTTGGGCGTTCGTATTGACGATGAAGCACAGAAATTGCATCTGAATAAAATACAAAAGCCACACTGCCGACTTAAGTGTAAGATGACTGACTCTTCTTACAGTCTATGTTTTGAACCTTTCCTGTGAGACCAGTTTTAGATTCCGATGCTTCACTTCCGGTTTACGGTATCCCTTGGAACTTCATATTGTCGATGAAACACAGAAATTGCATTGGAATTAAATACAAAAAGCACCATGCCGACTTCAGTACAAGATGACTTACTCTTCTTACTGTCTTTGTTCTGACCCTTTCCTGTAAGACCAGTTATAGATTCTGATGCTTCACTTCATGTTTTCTGTATCCCTTGGACCTTCTTGTTGCCGATGAAACACAGAAATTGAATCGGAATTAAGTACAAAATGCACAATGCAGACTTAAGTACAAGAAGACTGACTCTTCTTACATTCTATGATTTGAGCCTTTCTTGTGAGACCAGTTTTAGATTCTGATACTTCACTTCAGGTTAACTGTATCGCTTGGACCTTTGTATTGACGATGAAGCACAGAAATTGCATCGGAATTAAATACAAAAAGCCACAATGCCGACTTAAGTACAAGAAGACTGACTCTTCTTACCGTCTATGTTTTGAACCTTTCGTAAGAAATTAGTTTTAGATTCCGATGCTTCACTTCAGGTTTACTGAAACCCTTGGACGTTCTTATTGACGATGAAGCACAGAAATTGCATCGGAATAAAATACAAAAGGCACAATGCCGACTTAAGTACAATAAGACTGACACTTCTTACTGGCTATGTTTTGAACCTTTCCTGTGAAACGAGTTTTAGATTCCGATGCTTCACTTCAGGTTTACACTAACCCTTGGTCCATCTTATTTACGATGAAACACAGAAATTGCATCGTTATTAAATACAAAGGGCACAATGTCGACTTAAAAACAAGTAGACTGCCCCTTCTTATCGTCTATGCTTTGAACCTTTCCTGTGAGCCGAGTTTTAGATACCGATGCATCACTTCAGGTTTACGGTACCCCTTGGACCTTCATATTGTCGATGAAACACAGAAATTGCATCGGAAATAAATACAAAAGGCACCATGCCGACTTAAATACAAGAAGACTGACTCTTCATACTGTCTACTTTTTAACACTATCCTGTGAGACCAGTTATAGATTCCGATGTTTTGCTTCAGGTTTCCTGTATCCCTTGGACGTTCTTGTTGACGATGAAACAAAGAAATTGAATCGGACTTAATACAAAATGCACAACGCCGAATTACGTACAAGAAGACTGACTCTTCTTACATTCTATGATTCGAGCATTTCCAGTGAGATCAGTTGTAGATTCCGATGCTTCACTTCAGGTTTACAGTATCCCTTGGACATTCTTATTGACGATGAAACACAGAAATTGCAACGGTTTTAAATACAAAAGGCGCAATGCCAACTTAAGTACAAGAAGTCTGTTTTTTCTTACCGACTATGTTTTGAACCTTTCGTGTGAGATTAGTTTTAGATTCCGATGCTTCACTTCCGGTTTACTGTATCCCTTGGACGTTCTTATTCACGATGAAGCACAGAAATTGCATCGGAATAAAATACAAAAGGCACAATGCCGACTTAAGTACAAGAAGACTTACTCTTCTTACTGTCTATGTTTTGAACCATTCCTGTGAGACTGCCTTCCGAAGTGGCCGTGCGGTTAAAGGCGTTACCAGTCTGGAACCGCAAGACCGCTATGGTCGCAGGTTCGAATCCTGCCTCGGGCATAGATGTTTGTGATGTCCTTAGGTTAGTTAGGTTTAACTAGTTCTAAGTTCTAGGGGACTAATGACCTCAGCAGTTGAGTCCCATAGTGCTCAGAGCCATTTGAACCAACCTGTGAGACCAGTTTAAGATTCCGATGCTTCACTTCTGGTTTACTGTATCCCTTGCACCTTCTTGTTGACAATGAAACACATAAATTGAATCGGAATTAAGTACAAAATGCACAATGCCGACATAAGTACAAGAAGACTGACTCTTCTTACATTCTATGAGTTTAGCCTTTTCTGGGAGACCAGTTTTAGATTCCGGAGCTGCACTTCAGGTTTACTGTATCCCTTGGTCCTCCTTGTTGCCGATTAAACACAGAAATTGCATCGAAATTAAATACAAAGGGCAAAATGCCGACTTAAGTACTCGAAGACTGACTCTTCTTACTGTCTATGTTTTGAACCTTTCCTGTGAGACCAGTTTTAGAATCCGATGCTTCACTTAAATTTCACTGTATCCCTTGGACTTTCTTATTGACGATGACACACTGAAATTGCATCGGAATTGCATACAAAAGGCAGAATGCCGACTTAAGTACAAGAAGACTGAATCTTCTTACTGTCTGTGTTTTGAAGCTTTCCTGTGAGACCAGTTTTAGATTCCGATGCTTAACTTCAGGTTTACTGAATCCCTTGGACTTTCTTATTGACGATGAAACACAGAAATTGCATTGGAAGTAATACAAAAGGCACAATGCCGACTTAAGTACAAGAAGTCTGACTCTTCTTGCATTCTATGATTTGAGCCTTTCCTGTGAGACCAGTCTTAGATTCCGATGCTTCACTTCAGGTGCACTGCATCCCTAAGACCATCTTATTGACGATGAAACACAGAAATTGCATTGGAATTAAATACGTAAGGCACAATTCTGTCTTAAGTACAAGAAGACTGCCTCTTCTTACTGTCTATGATTTGAACCTCTCCTGTGAGACCAGTTATAGATGCCAAATTTCTCTTTAGATTTACTGTATCCCTTGGACCTTCTTATTGACGATAAAACACAGAAATTGCATCAGAATTATATACAAAAGGCACAATGCCGACATAAGTAGAAGAGGACTGACATTTCTTACATTCTATGATTTGAACCTTTCCTGTGAGTCCAGTTTTAGTTTCCGATGCTTCACTTTAGGTTTACTGTATCCCTTGGACTTTCAAATTGACGATGAAACACAGAAATTACATCGGAATTAAATACAAAAGGAACAATGCAGGCTCAAGTACAAGAAGACTGACACTTCTTACTGTCTATGAAATGAACCTTTCCTGTGACACCAGTTTTAGATTCCGATGCTTCACTTCAGGTTTACAGTATCCCTTGGTCCATCTTATTTACGATGAAACAGAAATTGCATCTTTATTAAATATAAAAGGCACAATGTCGACTTAAAAGCAAGTAGACTGGCTCTTCTTAGTGACTATGTTTTGAACCTTTCCTGTGAGACGAGTTTTAGATTCCGATGCTTCACTTCTAGTTTACTATATTGCTTGGACCATCTTATAGATGATGAAACACAGAAATTGCATCGGATTTACATACAAAAGGCACAATGAGGACTTAAATACAAGTAGACTGAATCTTCTTACAATCTATGCTTTGATGCTTTCCTGTGAGACCAGTTTCAGATTCCGATGCATCACTTCAGGTTTACGGTATCCCTTGGACCTTCATATTGTCGATGAAACACAGAAATTGCATCGGAATTAGATACATAAAGCACCTTGCCGACATAAGTAGAAGAGGACTGACATTTCTTACATTCTATGATTTGAACCTTTCCTGTGAGTCCAGTTTTAGTTTCCGATGCTTCACTTTAGGTTTACTGTATCCCTTGGACTTTCAAATTGACGATGAAACACAGAAATTACATCGGAATTAAATAAAAAAGGACCAATGCAGGCTCAAGTACAAGAAGGCTGACACGTCTTACTGTCTATGAATTGAACCTTTCCTGTGAGACCAGTTTTAGATTCCGATGCTTCACTTCAGGTGTACTGTATTCCTCGGACTATCTTAATGACGATGAAACACAGAAATTGCATCGGAATGTAATACAAAAGGCACAATGCCGACTTAAGTACAAGGAGACTAACTCTTCTTACTGTCTATGATTTGAACCATTCCTGTGAGACCAGTTTTAGTTTCCGATGCTTCACTTCTAGTTTACTGTGTCCCTTGGACCTTCTTATTGACGATGAAAGACAGAAATTGCATCGGAATTAAACACCATAGGCACAATGCCGATTTAAGTACAAGTTGACTGACTCTTCTGATATTTAATGATTTGAGCCTTTCCTGTGAGACCAGTTTTAGATTCCGATGCTTCATTTCAGGTTAACGGTATCCCTTGGACCTTCTTATTGACAATGAAACACAGAAATTGCATCGGAATTAAGTACAAAAGGCACAATGCCGAATTAAGTACAAGAGGACTGACTCTTCTTACATTCTATGATTTGAACCTCTCCTGTGAGACCAGTTTTAAATTCCGATGCTTCACTGCAGGTTTACTGTATCCCTTAAAACTTCTTGTTGACGAAGAAACACAGAAATTGCGTCGGAATTAAATACAAAACGCACAATGCCTATTAAGTACAAGAGGACTGACTCTTCTTACTGTCTATGATTTGAACCTTTCCTGTGAGACCAGTTGTAGATTTCGGTGCTTCACTTCAAGTTTACTGTATCCCTTGGACCTTCTTATTGACGATGAAACACAGAAATTGCATCGGAATTACATACACAAAGGCAGAATGCCTACTTAAGTACAAGAAGACTGAATCTCCTTACTGTCTATGTTTTGAAGCTTTCCTGTGAGACTAGTTCTCGATTCCGATGCTTCACTTCAGGTTTACTGTATCCCTTGGACCTTCTTATTGACGATGAAACACAGAAACTGCATTGGAATTAAATACAAAAGGCACAGTGCCGACTTAAGTACAAGAAGTCTGACTCTTCTTCCATTGTATGATTTGAGCCTTTCCTGTGAGACCAGTTTTAGTTTCCGATGCTTCACTTCAGGTTTACAGTATCCCTTGGACCTTCTTACTGACGATGAAACACAGAAATTGCAACCGAATAAAAAACAAAAGGCACTATGCCGACGTAAGTAGAAGAGCACTGACTCATCTTACATTTTATGATTTGAACCTTTCCTGTGAGACCAGTTTTAGATTCCGATGCTTCACTTCAATTTTACTGTATCCCTTGGTCCTTCTTATTGACGATGACACACAGAAATTGCATCGAAATTACATACAAAAGGCACAAAGCCGACTTCAGTACAAGAAGTCTGACTCTTCTTACATTCTATGATTTGAGCCTTTCCTGTGAGACCAGTTTAAGATTTCGATGCTTCACTTCAGGTTCACTGCATCCCTTAGACCTTCTTATTGACGATGAAACACAGAAATTGCATCGGAATTAAATACAAAAGGCACAATGCCGACATAAGTACAAGATGACTGACTCTTCTTACATTCAATGATTTGAGCCTTTCCTGTGAGACCAGTTTTAGATTTTGATGATTCACTACAGGTTATCGGTATCCCTTGGACCTTCTTATTGACAATGAAACACAGAAACTGCATCGGAATTAAATACAAAAGCACAATGCCACTTAAGTACTAGAATACTGACACTTCTTACATTCAATGATTTGAGCCTTTCCTGTGACACCAGTATTAGATTTTGATGCTTCACTTCAGGTTATCGGTATCCCTTGGACCTTCTTATTGACAATGAAACACAGAAACTGCATCGGAATTAAATACAAAAGGCATAATGCCGACTTAAGTACAAGAAAACTGACTCTTCTTACATTCTATGATTTGAGCCTTTCCTGTGAGACCAGTTTTCGAATCCGATGCCTCACTTCAGGTTTACTGCATCCCTTGCACCTTCTTATTGACGATGAAACACAGAAATTGCATCTGACTTAAATACAAAAGGCAGAATGTCGATTTAAAGCATGTAGACAGACTCTTCTTACTATCTAGGCTTTGAACCTTTCCTGTGGGACTAGTTTTAGATTCAGATGCTTCACTTCAGGTGTACTGTATCCCTTGGACCTTCCAGTTGACGATGCAACACAGCTATTGCATCGGATTAAATACAAAAGGCACAATGCCGACTTAAGTACAAGAACACTGACTCTTCTTATTGTCTGTGTTTCGAGAAATTCCTGTGTGACCAATTTTCGATTCTGATGCTTCACTTCAGGTTTACTGAATCCCTTGGACCTTCTTACTGACGATGGAACACAGAAATTGCTTCGGCATTAAATACAAAAGGCACAATGCCGACTTAAGTACAAGAAGACTGACTCTTTTTACATCCTATGATTTGAGCCTTTCCTGTGAGACCAGTTAGAGATACCGATGCTTCACTTCAGGTTTAAAGTATCCGTTTTAATTCCTTATTGACGATGAAACACTGAAATTCCATCGGAATAAATTACAAAAGGCACAATGCCGACTTAAGTACAAGAAGACTGACTCTTCTTACTGTCCATGTTTTCAACCTTTCCCTATAAGACCCGTTACAGATTCCAATGTTTCACTTCAGGTTTACTGTATCCCTCAGACCTTCTTATTGAATATGAAACACAGAAAATGCATCGGAATTAAATACAAAAGTCACAATGCCGACTTAAGTAGAAGTAGACTGACTCTTCTTACGTTCTATGATCTGAACCATTCCAGTGAGACCAGTTTTTGAATCCGATGCCTCACTTCATTTTTACTGTATCCATTGGACCTTCATATTGACGATGAAACACAGAAATAGCATCGGAATTAAATACAAAGAACACAATGCCGACATAAGTACAAGAAGGCTGACTCTTCTTACATTCTATGATTTGAACCTTTCCTGTGAGACCAGTTTTAGATTACGATGCTTCACTTCGGGTTCACTGTATCCCTTGGTCCTCCTTGTTGCCGATTAAACACAGATATTGCATCGAAATTCAATACAAAGAGCAAAATGCCGACTTAAGTACTCGAAGACTGACTCTTCTTACTGTCTCTGTTTTGAACCTTTCCTGTGAGACCAGTTTTAGATTCCGATGCTTCACTTCAATTTTACTGTATCCCTTGGACCTTCTTATTGACGATGACACACAGAAATTGCATCGAAATTACATACAAAAGGCAGAATGAGGACTTAAGTACAAGATGACTGACTCTTCTTACATTCAATGATTTGAGCCTTTCCTGTGAGACCAGTTTTAGATTTTGATGCTTCACTTCAGGTTATCGGTATCCCTTGGACCTTCTTATTGACAATGAAACACAGAAATTGCATCGGAATTAAATACAAAAGGCACAATGCCGACTTAAGTACAAGATGACTGACTCTTCTTACATTCAATGATTTGAGCCTTTCCTGTGAGACCAGTTTTAGATTTTGATTCTTCACTTCAGGTTATCGGTATCCCTTGGACCTTCTTATTGACAATGAAACACAGAAACTGTATCGGAAATAATACTAAAGCACAATGCCACTTAAGTACTAGAATACTGACTCTTCTTACTGTCTATGATTTGAACCTCTCCTGTGAGACCAGTTATAGATGCCAAAATTTCTCTTCAGGTTTACTGTATCCCTTGGACTTTCTTATTGACGATGAAACACAGAAATTGCATCAGAATTATATACAAAAGGCACAATGCCGACATAAGTAGAAGGGGACTGACATTTCTTACATTCTATGATTTGAACCTACCTGTGTGTCCAGTTTTAGATTCCGATGCTTCCCTTTAGGTTTACTGTATCCCTTGGACTTTCAAATTGACGATGAAACACAGATATTGCATCGGAGTTAAATACAAAAGGACAATGCAGACTTAAGTACAAGAAGACTGACACTTCTTACTGTCTATGATTTGAACCTTTCCTGTGAGACCAGTTTTAGATTTCGATGGTTCACTTCAGGTTTACTGTATCCCTTGGACCTTCTTATTGACGATGAAACACAGAAATTTCATCGGAATTAAATACAAAAAGAACAATGCCGACTTAAGTACAAGATGACTGACTCTTCTTACATTCAATGATTTGAGCCTTTCCTGTGAGACCAGTTTTAGATTTTGATGCTTCACTTCAGGTTATCGGTATCCCTTGGACCTTCTTATTGACAATGAAACACAGAAACTGTATCGGAATTAAATACTAAAGCACAATGCCACTTAAGTACTAGAATACTGACTCTTCTTACTGTCTATGATTTGAGCCTTTCCTGTGAGACCAGTTTTCGAATCCGATGCCTCACTTCAGGTTTACTGTATCCCTTGCACCTTCTTATTGACGATGAAACACAGAAATTGCATCGGACTTAAATACAAAAGGCAGAATGTCGATTTAAAGCATGTAGACAGACTCTTCTTACTATCTAGGCTTTGAACCTTTCCTGTGGGACTAGTTTTAGATTCCGATGCTTCACTTCAGGTTTACTGTCTCCCTTGGACCTTCTTATTGACGATGAAACACAGAAATTGCATCGGAATTAAACACAAAAAGCACAATGCCGAATGAAGTACAAGAGGACTGACTCTTCTTAAATTCTATGATTTGAACCTCTTCTGTTAGACCAGTTTTCAATTCCGAAGCTTCACTGCAGGTTTACTGTATCCGTTAAACCATCTTATTGACGAAGAAACTCAGAAATTGCGTCGTAATTAAATACAAAAGGCACATGGCCGATTAAGTACTAGAGGACTGACCCTTCTTACTGTCTATGTTTTGAACCTTTCCTGTGAGACCAGTTGTAGATTTCGATGCTTCACTTCAAGTTTACTGTATCCCTTGGACCTTCTTATTGACGATGAAACACAGAAATTGCATCGGAATGACATACAAAAATGCAGAATGCCTACTTAATTACAAGAAGACTGATTCTACTTACTGTCTGTGTTTTGAAGCTTTCCTGTGAGACCAGTTTTAGATTCCGATGCTTCACTTCAGGTTTACTGTATCCCTTGGTCCCTATTATTAACGATGAAACACAGAAATTGCAACCGAATTAAAGCCAAATGCACAATGCCGACATAAGTAGAGGAGGACTGACTCTTCTTACATTCTATGATTTGAACCTTTCCTGTCAGACCAGATTTAGTTTCCGATGCTTCACTTCAGCTCTACTATATACCTTGGACCTTCATATTGACGATGAAACACAGAAATTGCATCGGAATTAAATACAAATGGCACAATGCCGTCTTAAGTACAAGAGGACTGACTCTTCCGACATCCTATGATTTGAACCTCCTCTGTGAGACCAGTTTTAGATTCCGATGCTTTACTTCGGAGCTACTGCATCCCTTGGACCTTCTTATTGACGATGAGACACAGAAATTGTATCGGAATTAAATACAAGAGGAACAATTCCAACATAAGTACAAGAAGACTGACTCTTCTTACGGTCTATGATTTGAACCTTTCCTGTGAGACCAGTTATAGATTTCGATGCTTCACTTCAGGTGTACTGTATCCCTTGGACCTTCCAGTTGACGATGCAACACAGCTATTGCATCGGATTAAATACAAAAGGCACAATGCCGACTTAAGTACAAGAACACTGACTCTTCTTATTGTCTGTGTTTCGAGAAATTCCTGTGTGACCAATTTTCGATTCTGATGCTTCACTTCAGGTTTACTGTATCCCTTGGACCTTCTTACTGACGATGGAACACAGAAATTGCTTCGGAATTAAATACAAAAGGCACAATGCCGACTTAAGTACAAGAAGACTGACTCTTTTTACATCCTATGATTTGAGCCTTTCCTGTGAGACCAGTTAGAGATACCGATGCTTCACTTCAGGTTTAAAGTATCCGTTTTAATTCCTTATTGACGATGAAACACAGAAATTCCATCGGAATAAATTACAAAAGGCACAATGCCGACTTAAGTACAAGAAGACTGACTCTTCTTACTGTCCATGTTTTCAACCTTTCCCTATAAGACCCGTTATAGATTCCAATGTTTCACTTCAGGTTTACTGTATCCCTCAGACCTTCTTATTGAATATGAAACACAGAAAATGCATCGGAATTAAATACAAAAGTCACAATGCCGACTTAAGTAGAAGTAGACTGATTTTTCTTACGTTCTATGATCTGAACCTTTCCAGTGAGACCAGTTTTTGAATCCGATGCCTCACTTCAGGTTTACTGTATCCATTGGACCTTCATATTGACGATGAAACACAGAAATTGCATCAGAATTATATACAAAAGGCACAATGCCGACATAAGTAGAAGGGGACTGACATTTCTTACATTCTATGATTTGAACCTACCTGTGTGTCCAGTTTTAGATTCCGATGCTTCCCTTTAGGTTTACTGTATCCCTTGGACTTTCAAATTTGGCGATGAAACACAGATATTGCATCGGAATTAAATACAAAAGGAACAATGCAGACTTAAGTACAAGAAGACTGTCACTTCTTACTGTCTATGATTTGAACCTTTCCTGTGAGACCAGTTTTAGATTTCGATGGTTCACTTCAGGTTTACTGTATCCCTTGGACCTTCTTATTGACGATGAAACACAGAAATTTCATCGGAATTATATACAAAAAGAACAATGCCGATTTAAGTACAAGATGACTGACTCTTCTTACATTCAATGATTTGAGCCTTTCCTGTGAGACCAGTTTTAGATTTTGATGCTTCACTTCAGGTTATCGGTATCCCTTGGACCTTCTTATTGACAATGAAACACAGAAACTGTATCGGAATTAAATACTAAAGCACAATGCCACTTAAGTACTAGAATACTGACTCTTCTTACTGTCTATGTTTTGAACCTTTCCTGTGAGACCAGTTTTAGAATCCGATGCTTCACTTAAATTTCACTGTATCCCTTGGACTTTCTTATTGACGATGACACACTGAAATTGCATCGGAATTGCATACAAAAGGCAGAATGCCGACTTAAGTACAAGAAGACTGAATCTTCTTACTGTCTGTGTTTTGAAGCTTTCCTGTGAGACCAGTTTTAGATTCCGATGCTTAACTTCAGGTTTACTGAATCCCTTGGACCTTCTTATTGACGATGAAACACAGAAATTGCATTGGAAGTAATACAAAAGGCACAATGCCGACTTAAGTACAAGAAGTCTGACTCTTCTTGCATTCTATGATTTGAGCCTTTCCTGTGAGACCAGTCTTAGATTCCGATGCTTCACTTCAGGTGCACTGCATCCCTAAGACCATCTTATTGACGATGAAACACAGAAATTGCATTGGAATTAAATACGTAAGGCACAATTCCGTGTTAAGTACAAGAAGACTGCCTCTTCTTACTGTCTATGATTTGAACCTCTCCTGTGAGACCAGTTATAGATGCCAAATTTCTCTTTAGATTTACTGTATCCCTTGGACCTTCTTATTGACGATAAAACACAGAAATTGCATCAGAATTATATACAAAAGGCACAATGCCGACATAAGTAGAAGAGGACTGACATTTCTTACATTCTATGATTTGAACCTTTCCTGTGAGTCCAGTTTTAGTTTCCGATGCTTCACTTTAGGTTTACTGTATCCCTTGGACTTTCAAATTGACGATGAAACACAGAAATTACATCGGAATTAAATACAAAAGGAACAATGCGGGCTCAAGTACAAGAAGACTGACACTTCTTACTGTCTATGAAATGAACCTTTCCTGTGACACCAGTTTTAGATTCCGATGCTTCACTTGAGGTTTACAGTATCCCTTGGTCCATCTTATTTACGATGAAACAGAAATTGCATCTTTATTAAATATAAAAGGCACAATGTCGACTTAAAAGCAAGTAGACTGGCTCTTCTTAGTGACTATGTTTTGAACCTTTCCTGTGAGACGAGTTTTAGATTCCGATGCTTCACTTCTAGTTTACTGTATTGCTTGGACCATCTTATAGATGATGAAACACAGAAATTGCATCGGATTTACATACAAAAGGCACAATGAGGACTTAAATACAAGTAGACTGAATCTTCTTACAATCTATGCTATGATGCTTTCCTGTGAGACCAGTTTCAGATTCCGATGCATCACTTCAGGTTTACGGTATCCCTTGGACCTTCATATTGTCGATGAAACACAGAAATTGCATCGGAATTAGATACATAAAGCACCATGCCGACATAAGTAGAAGAGGACTGACATTTCTTACATTCTATGATTTGAACCTTTCCTGTGAGTCCAGTTTTAGTTTCCGATGCTTCACTTTAGGTTTACTGTATCCCTTGGACTTTCAAATTGACGATGAAACACAGAAATTACATCGGAATTAAATAAAAAAGGACCAATGCAGGCTCAAGTACAAGAAGGCTGACACGTCTTACTGTCTATGAATTGAACCTTTCCTGTGAGACCAGTTTTAGATTCCGATGCTTCACTTCAGGTGTACTGTATTCCTCGGACTATCTTAATGACGATGAAACACAGAAATTGCATCGGAATGTAATACAAAAGGCACAATGCCGACTTAAGTACAAGGAGACTAACTCTTCTTACTGTCTATGATTTGAACCATTCCTGTGAGACCAGTTTTAGTTTCCGATGCTTCACTTCTAGTTTACTGTGTCCCTTGGACCTTCTTATTGACGATGAAAGACAGAAATTGCATCGGAATTAAACACCATAGGCACAATGCCGATTTAAGTACAAGTTGACTGACTCTTCTGATATTTAATGATTTGAGCCTTTCCTGTGAGACCAGTTTTAGATTCCGATGCTTCATTTCAGGTTAACGGTATCCCTTGGACCTTCTTATTGACAATGAAACACAGAAATTGCATCGGAATTAAGTACAAAAGGCACAATGCCGAATTAAGTACAAGAGGACTGACTCTTCTTACATTCTATGATTTGAACCTCTCCTGTGAGACCAGTTTTAAATTCCGATGCTTCACTGCAGGTTTACTGTATCCCTTAAAACTTCTTGTTGACGAAGAAACACAGAAATTGCGTCGGAATTAAATACAAAACGCACAATGCCTATTAAGTACAAGAGGACTGACTCTTCTTACTGTCTATGATTTGAACCTTTCCTGTGAGACCAGTTGTAGATTTCGGTGCTTCACTTCAAGTTTACTGTATCCGTTGGACCTTCTTATTGACGATGAAACACAGAAATTGCATCGGAATTACATACACAAAGGCAGAATGCCTACTTAAGTACAAGAAGACTGAATCTCCTTACTGTCTATGTTTTGAAGCTTTCCTGTGAGACTAGTTTTCGATTCCGATGCTTCACTTCAGGTTTACTGTATCCCTTGGACCTTCTTATTGACGATGAAACACAGAAACTGCATTGGAATTAAATACAAAAGGGACAGTGCCGACTTAAGTACAAGAAGACTGACTCTTCTTCCATTGTATGATTTGAGCCTTTCCTGTGAGACCAGTTTTAGTTTCCGATGCTTCACTTCAGGTTTACAGTATCCCTTGGACCTTCTTACTGACGATGAAACACAGAAATTGCAACCGAATAAAAAACAAAAGGCACTATGCCGACGTAAGTAGAAGTGCACTGACTCATCTTACATTTTATGATTTGAACCTTTCCTGTGAGACCAGTTTTAGATTCCGATGCTTCACTTCAATTTTACTGTATCCCTTGGACCTTCTTATTGACGATGACACACAGAAATTGCATCGAAATTACATACAAAAGGCACAATGCCGACTTCAGTACAAGAAGTCTGACTCTTCTTACATTCTATGATTTGAGCCTTTCCTGTGAGACCAGTTTAAGATTTCGATGCTTCACTTCAGGTTCACTGCATCCCTTAGACCTTCTTATTGACGATGAAACACAGAAATTGCATCGGAATTAAATACAAAAGGCACAATGCCGACATAAGTACAAGATGACTGACTCTTCTTACATTCAATGATTTGAGCCTTTCCTGTGAGACCAGTTTTAGATTTTGATGATTCACTACAGGTTATCGGTATCCCTTGGACCTTCTTATTGACAATGAAACACAGAAACTGCATCGGAATTAAATACAAAAGCACAATGCCACTTAAGTACTAGAATACTGACACTTCTTACATTCAATGATTTGAGCCTTTCCTGTGACACCAGTATTAGATTTTGATGCTTCACTTCAGGTTATCGGTATCCCTTGGACCTTCTTATTGACAATGAAACACAGAAACTGCATCGGAATTAAATACAAAAGGCATAATGCCGACTTAAGTACAAGAAAACTGACTCTTCTTACATTCTATGATTTGAGCCTTTCCTGTGAGACCAGTTTTCGAATCCGATGCCTCACTTCAGGTTTACTGCATCCCTTGCACCTTCTTATTGACGATGAAACACAGAAATTGCATCTGACTTAAATACAAAAGGCAGAATGTCGATTTAAAGCATGTAGACAGACTCTTCTTACTATCTAGGCTTTGAACCTTTCCTGTGGGACTAGTTTTAGATTCAGATGCTTCACTTCAGGTGTACTGTATCCCTTGGACCTTCCAGTTGACGATGCAACACAGCTATTGCATCGGATTAAATACAAAAGGCACAATGCCGACTTAAGTACAAGAACACTGACTCTTCTTATTGTCTGTGTTTCGAGAAATTCCTGTGTGACCAATTTTCGATTCTGATGCTTCACTTCAGGTTTACTGAATCCCTTGGACCTTCTCACTGACGATGGAACACAGAAATTGCTTCGGCATTAAATACAAAAGGCACAATGCCGACTTAAGTACAAGAAGACTGACTCTTTTTACATCCTATGATTTGAGCCTTTCCTGTGAGACCAGTTAGAGATACCGATGCTTCACTTCAGGTTTAAAGTATCCGTTTTAATTCCTTATTGACGATGAAACACTGAAATTCCATCGGAATAAATTACAAAAGGCACAATGCCGACTTAAGTACAAGAAGACTGACTCTTCTTACTGTCCATGTTTTCAACCTTTCCCTATAAGACCCGTTACAGATTCCAATGTTTCACTTCAGGTTTACTGTATCCCTCAGACCTTCTTATTGAATATGAAACACAGAAAATGCATCGGAAGTAAATACAAAAGTCACAATGCCGACTTAAGTAGAAGTAGACTGACTCTTC
The DNA here is from genome assembly GCF_021461395.2 of Schistocerca americana. Taxonomy (NCBI): domain Eukaryota; kingdom Metazoa; phylum Arthropoda; class Insecta; order Orthoptera; family Acrididae; genus Schistocerca; species Schistocerca americana. The sequence continues at coordinate 206,256,587 of NC_060127.1, read as the reverse complement.
TTACGTTCTATGATCTGAACCATTCCAGTGAGACCAGTTTTTGAATCCGATGCCTCACTTCATTTTTACTGTATCCATTGGACCTTCATATTGACGATGAAACACAGAAATAGCATCGGAATTAAATACAAAGAACACAATGCCGACATAAGTACAAGAAGGCTGACTCTTCTTACATTCTATGATTTGAACCCTTCCTGTGAGACCAGTTTTAGATTACGATGCTTCACTTCGGGTTCACTGTATCCCTTGGTCCTCCTTGTTGCCGATTAAACACAGATATTGCATCGAAATTCAATACAAAGAGCAAAATGCCGACTTAAGTACTCGAAGACTGACTCTTCTTACTGTCTCTGTTTTGAACCTTTCCTGTGAGACCAGTTTTAGATTCCGATGCTTCACTTCAATTTTACTGTATCCCTTGGACCTTCTTATTGACGATGACACACAGAAATTGCATCGAAATTACATACAAAAGGCTGAATGAGGACTTAAGTACAAGATGACTGACTCTTCTTACATTCAATGATTTGAGCCTTTCCTGTGAGACCAGTTTTAGATTTTGATGCTTCACTTCAGGTTATCGCTATCCCTTGGACCTTCTTATTGACAATGAAACACAGAAATTGCATCGGAATTAAATACAAAAGGCACAATGCCGACTTAAGTACAAGATGACTGACTCTTCTTACATTCAATGATTTGAGCCTTTCCTGTGAGACCAGTTTTAGATTTTGATTCTTCACTTCAGGTTATCGGTATCCCTTGGACCTTCTTATTGACAATGAAACACAGAAACTGTATCGGAAATAATACTAAAGCACAATGCCACTTAAGTACTAGAATACTGACTCTTCTTACTGTCTATGATTTGAACCTCTCCTGTGAGACCAGTTATAGATGCCAAAATTTCTCTTCAGGTTTACTGTATCCCTTGGACTTTCTTATTGACGATGAAACACAGAAATTGCATCAGAATTATATACAAAAGGCACAATGCCGACATAAGTAGAAGGGGACTGACATTTCTTACATTCTATGATTTGAACCTACCTGTGTGTCCAGTTTTAGATTCCGATGCTTCCCTTTAGGTTTACTGTATCCCTTGGACTTTCAAATTGACGATGAAACACAGATATTGCATCGGAGTTAAATACAAAAGGACAATGCAGACTTAAGTACAAGAAGACTGAAACTTCTTACTGTCTATGATTTGAACCTTTCCTGTGAGACCAGTTTTAGATTTCGATGGTTCACTTCAGGTTTACTGTATCCCTTGGACCTTCTTATTGACGATGAAACACAGAAATTTCATCGGAATTAAATACAAAAAGAACAATGCCGACTTAAGTACAAGATGACTGACTCTTCTTACATTCAATGATTTGAGCCTTTCCTGTGAGACCAGTTTTAGATTTTGATGCTTCACTTCAGGTTATCGGTATCCCTTGGACCTTCTTATTGACAATGAAACACAGAAACTGTATCGGAATTAAATACTAAAGCACAATGCCACTTAAGTACTAGAATACTGACTCTTCTTACTGTCTAAGATTTGAGCCTTTCCTGTGAGACCAGTTTTCGAATCCGATGCCTCACTTCAGGTTTACTGTATCCCTTGCACCTTCTTATTGACGATGAAACACAGAAATTGCATCGGACTTAAATACAAAAGGCAGAATGTCGATTTAAAGCATGTAGACAGACTCTTCTTACTATCTAGGCTTTGAACCTTTCCTGTGGGACTAGTTTTAGATTCCGATGCTTCACTTCAGGTTTACTGTCTCCCTTGGACCTTCTTATTGACGATGAAACACAGAAATTGCATCGGAATTAAACACAAAAAGCACAATGCCGAATGAAGTACAGGAGGACTGACTCTTCTTAAATTCTATGATTTGAACCTCTTCTGTTAGACCAGTTTTAAATTCCGAAGCTTCACTGCAGGTTTACTGTATCCGTTAAACCTTCTAATTGACGAAGAAACTCAGAAATTGCGTCGTAATTAAATACAAAAGGCACATGGCCGATTAAGTACTAGAGGACTGACTCTTCTTACTGTCTATGTTTTGAACCTTTCCTGTGAGACCAGTTGTAGATTTCGATGCTTCACTTCAAGTTTACTGTATCCCTTGGACCTTCTTATTGACGATGAAACACAAAAATTGCATCGGAATGACATACAAAAATGCAGAATGCCTACTTAATTACAAGAAGACTGATTCTACTTACTGTCTGTGTTTTGAAGCTTTCCTGTGAGACCAGTTTTAGATTCCGATGCTTCACTTCAGGTTTACTGTATCCCTTGGTCCCTATTATTAACGATGAAACACAGAAATTGCAACCGAATTAAAGCCAAATGCACAATGCCGACATAAGTAGAGGAGGACTGACTCTTCTTACATTCTATGATTTGAACCTTTCCTGTCAGACCAGATTTAGTTTCCGATGCTTCACTTCAGCTCTACTATATACCTTGGACCTTCATATTGACGATGAAACACAGAAATTGCATCGGAATTAAATACAAAAGGCACAATGCCGTCTTAAGTACAAGAGGACTGACTCTTCCGACATCCTATGATTTGAACCTCCTCTGTGAGACCAGTTTTAGATTCCGATGCTTTACTTCGGAGTTACTGCATCCCTTGGACCTTCTTATTGACGATGAGACACAGAAATTGTATCGGAATTAAATACAAGAGGAACAATTCCAACATAAGTACAAGAAGACTGACTCTTCTTACGGTCTATGATTTGAACCTTTCCTGTGAGACCAGTTATAGATTTCGATGCTTCACTTCAGGTGTACTGTATCCCTTGGACCTTCCAGTTGACGATGCAACACAGCTATTGCATCGGATGAAATACAAAAGGCACAATGCCGACTTAAGTACAAGAACACTGACTCTTCTTATTGTCTGTGTTTCGAGAAATTCCTGTGTGACCAATTTTCGATTCTGATGCTTCACTTCAGGTTTACTGTATCCCTAGGACCTTCTTACTGACGATGGAACACAGAAATTGCTTCGGAATTAAATACAAAAGGCACAATGCCGACTTAAGTACAAGAAGACTGACTCTTTTTACATCCTATGATTTGAGCCTTTCCTGTGAGACCAGTTAGAGATACCGATGCTTCACTTCAGGTTTAAAGTATCCGTTTTAATTCCTTATTGACGATGAAACACAGAAATTCCATCGGAATAAATTACAAAAGGCACAATGCCGACTTAAGTACAAGAAGACTGACTCTTCTTACTGTCCATGTTTTCAACCTTTCCCTATAAGACCCGTTATAGATTCCAATGTTTCACTTCAGGTTTACTGTATCCCTCAGACCTTCTTATTGAATATGAAACACAGAAAATGCATCGGAATTAAATACAAAAGTCACAATGCCGACTTAAGTAGAAGTAGACTGACTCTTCTTACGTTCTATGATCTGAACCTTTCCAGTGAGACCAGTTTTTGAATCCGATGCCTCACTTCAGGTTTACTGTATCCATTGGACCTTCATATTGACGATGAAACACAGAAATTGCATCAGAATTATATACAAAAGGCACAATGCCGAATAAGTAGAAGGGGTCTGACATTTCTTACATTCTATGATTTGAACCTACCTGTGTGTCCAGTTTTAGATTACGATGCTCCACTTCGGGTTCACTGTATCCCTTGGTCCTCCTTGTTGCCGATTAAACACAGATATTGCATCGAAATTCAATACAAAGAGCAAAATGCCGACTTAAGTACTCGAAGACTGACTCTTCTTACTGTCTCTGTTTTGAACCTTTCCTGTGACACCAGTTTTAGATTCCGATGCTTCACTTCAATTTTACTGTATCCCATGGACCTTCTTATTGACAATGAAACACAGAAACTGTATCGGAATTTAATACTAAAGCACAATGTCACATAAGTACTAGAATACTGACTCTTCTTACTGTCTATGATTTGAACCTCTCCTGTGAGACCAGTTATAGATGCCAAAATTTCTCTTCAGGTTTACTGTATCCCTTGGACTTTCTTATTGACGATGAAACACAGAAATTGCATCGGAATTATATACAAAAGGCACAATGCCGAGATAAGTAGAAGGGGACTGACATTTCTTACATTCTATGATTTGAACCTACCTGTGTGTCTAGTTTTAGATTCCGATGCTTCCCTTTAGGTTTACTGTATCCCTTGGACTTTCAAATTGACGATAAAACACAGATATTGCATCGGAGTTAAATACAAAAGGACAATGCAGACTTAAGTACAAGAAGACTGACAGTTCTTACTGTCTATGATTTGAACCTTTCCTGTGAGACCAGTTTTAGATTCCGATGGTTCACTTCAGGTTTACTGTATCCCTTGGACCTTCTTATTGACGATGAAACACAGAAATTTCATCGGAATTAATTACAAAAAGGACAATGCCGACTTAAGTACAAGATGACTGACTCTTCTTACATTCAATGATTTGAGCCTTTCCTGTGAGACCAGTTTTAGATTTTGATGCTTCACTTCAGGTTATCGGTATCCCTTGGACCTTCTTATTGACAATGAAACACAGAAACTGTATCGGAATTAAATACTAAAGCACAATGCCACTTAAGTACTAGAATACTGACTCTTCTTACTGTCTATGATTTGAACCTCTCCTGTGAGACCAGTTATAGATGCCAAAATTTCTCTTCAGGTTTACTGTATCCCTTGGACTTTCTTATTGACGATGAAACACAGAAATTGCATCGGAATTACATACAAAAATGCAGAATGCCTACTTAAGTACAAGAGGACGGATCTACTTACTGTCTGTGTTTTGAAGCTTTCCTGTGAGACCAGTTTTAGATTCCGATGCTTCACTCAGGTTTACTGTATCCCTTGGTCCCTATTATTAACGATGAAACACAGAAATTGCAACCGAATTAAAGCCAAATGCACAATGCCGACATAAGTAGAGGAGGACTGACTCTTCTTACATTCTATGATTTGAACCTTTCCTGTCAGACCAGATTTAGTTTCCGATGCTTCACTTCAGCTCTACTATATACCTTGGACCTTCATATTGACGATGAAACACAGAAATTGCATCGGAATTAAATACAAAAGGCACAATGCCGTCTTAAGTACAAGAGGACTGACTCTTCCGACATCCTATGATTTGAACCTCCTCTGTGACACCAGTTTTAGATTCCGATGCTTTACTTCGGAGTTACTGTATCCCTTGGACCTTCTTATTGACGATGAGACACAGAAATTGCATCGGAATTAAATACAAGAGGAACAATTCCAACATAAGTACAAGAAGACTGACTCTTCTTACGGTCTATGATTTGAACCTTTCCTGTGAGACCAGTTATAGATTTCGATGCTTCACTTCAGGTGTACTGTATCCCTTGGACCTTCCAGTTGACGATGCAACGCAGCTATTGCATCGGATTAAATACAAAAGGCACAATGCCGACTTAAGTACAAGAACACTGACACTTCTTATTGTCTGTGTTTCGAGAAATTCCTGTGTGACCAATTTTCGATTCTGTTGCTTCACTTCAGGTTTACTGTATCCCTTGGACCTTCTTACTGACGATGGAACACAGAAATTGCTTCGGAATTAAATACAAAAGGCACAATGCCGACTTAAGTACAGGAAGACTGACTCTTTTTACATCCTATGATTTGAGCCTTTCCTGTGGGACCAGTTAGAGATACCGATGCTTCACTTCAGGTTTAAAGTATCCGTTTGAATTCCTTATTGACGATGAAACACAGAAATTCCATCGGGATAAATTACAAAAGGCACAATGCCGACTTAAGTACAAGAAGACTGATTCTTCTTACTGTCCATGTTTTCAACCTTTCCCTATAAGACCCGTTATAGATTCCAATGTTTCACTTCAGGTTTACTGTATCCCTCAGACCTTCTTATTGAATATGAAACACAGAAAATGCATCGGAATTAAATGCAAAAGTCACAATGCCGACTTAAGTACAAGTAGTCTGACTCTTCTTACGTTCTATGATCTGAACCTTTCCAGTGAGACCAGTTTTTGAATCCGATGCCTCACTTCAGGTTTACTGTATCCCTTGGACCTTCATATTGACGATGAAACACAGAAATAGCATCGGAATTAAATACAAAGAACACAATGCCGACATAAGTACAAGAAGGCTGACTCTTCTTACATTCTATTATTTGAACCTTTCCTGTGAGACCAGTTTTAGATTACGATGCTCCACTTCGGGTTCACTGTATCCCTTGGTCCTCCTTGTTGCCGATTAAACACAGATATTGCATCGAAATTCAATACAAAGAGCAAAATGCCGACTTAAGTACTCGAAGACTGACTCTTCTTACTGTCTCTGTTTTGAACCTTTCCTGTGACACCAGTTTTAGATTCCGATGCTTCACTTCAATTTTACTGTATCCCATGGACCTTCTTATTGACAATGAAACACAGAAACTGTATCGGAATTTAATACTAAAGCACAATGTCACATAAGTACTAGAATACTGACTCTTCTTACTGTCTATGATTTGAACCTCTCCTGTGAGACCAGTTATAGATGCCAAAATTTCTCTTCAGGTTTACTGTATCCCTTGGACTTTCTTATTGACGATGAAACACAGAAATTGCATCGGAATTATATACAAAAGGCACAATGCCGAGATAAGTAGAAGGGGACTGACATTTCTTACATTCTATGATTTGAACCTACCTGTGTGTCTAGTTTTAGATTCCGATGCTTCCCTTTAGGTTTACTGTATCCCTTGGACTTTCAAATTGACGATAAAACACAGATATTGCATCGGAGTTAAATACAAAAGGACAATGCAGACTTAAGTACAAGAAGACTGACAGTTCTTACTGTCTATGATTTGAACCTTTCCTGTGAGACCAGTTTTAGATTCCGATGGTTCACTTCAGGTTTACTGTATCCCTTGGACCTTCTTATTGACGATGAAACACAGAAATTTCATCGGAATTAAATACAAAAAGGACAATGCCGACTTAAGTACAAGATGACTGACTCTTCTTACATTCAATGATTTGAGCCTTTCCTGTGAGACCAGTTTTAGATTTTGATGCTTCACTTCAGGTTATCGGTATCCCTTGGACCTTCTTATTGACAATGAAACACAGAAACTGTATCGGAATTAAGTACTAAAGCACAATGCCACTTAAGTACTAGAATACTGACTCTTCTTACTGTCTATGATTTGAACCTCTCCTGTGAGACCAGTTATAGATGCCAAAATTTCTCTTCAGGTTTACTGTATCCTTTGGACTTTCTTATTGACGATGAAACACAGAAATTGCACCAGAATTAAATACAAAAGGCACAATGCCGACTTAAGTACAAGAAGACTGACTCTTCTTACATTATATGATTTGAACCTCTCCTGTGAGACCAGTTGTAAATTCCGATGCTTCACTGCAGGTTTACTGTATCCCTTCAAACTTCTTATTGACGAAGAAACACAGAAATTGCGTCGGAATTAAATACAAAACGCACAATGCCGATTAAGTACAAGAGGACTGACTCTCCTTACTATCTATGTTTTGAACCTTTCCTGTGAGACCAGTTGTAGATTTCGATGCTTCACTTCAAGTTTACTGTATTACTTGGACCTTCTTATTGACGATGAAACACAGAAATTGCATCGGAATTACATACAAATCGCAGAATGCCTACTTAAGTACAAGAAGACCGAATCTTCTTACTGTCTGTGTATTGAAGCTTTCCTGTGAGACCAGTCATAGATTCCGATGCTTCACTTCAGGTGTACTGTATCCCTAGGACCTTCTTATTGTAGATTAAATCCAGAAATTGCATCGGAATTAAACACAAAAGTGTCAGTGCCGACTTAAGTACAAGAAGACCGATTCTTTTTACTGTCTATGTTTTGAACCTTTCCTGTGAGACCAGTTATAGATTCCGAAGCTTCACTTCAGGTTTACTGTATCCTTTGGACCCTCTTATTGACGATGAAACACACAAATTGCAACCGAATTAAAAACAAAAGGCACAATGCCGACATAAGTAGAGGAGGACTGACTCTTCTTACATTCTATGATTTGAACCTTTCTTGTGAGACCAGATTTAGTTTCCGATGCTTCACTTCGGCTCTACTGTATACCTTGGACCTTCATATTGACGATGAAACACAGAACTTGCATCGGAATTACATACAAAAGGCACAATCCCGACTTAAGTACAAGAGGACTGACTCTTCCGACATTCTATGATTTGAACCTTTCCTGTGAGACCAGTTTTAGATTCCGATGCTTCACTTCGGTGTTACTGTATCCCTTGGACCTTCTTATTGACGATGAAACACAGAAATTGATTCGGAATTAAATACAAGAGGAACAATGCCGACTTAAGTACAAGAAGACTGACTCTTCTTACGGTCTATGATTTGAACCTTTATTGTGAGACCAGTGATAGATTTCGATGCTTCACTTCAGGTGTACTGTATCTTTTGGACCTTCCAGTGGACGATGAAACACAGCAATTGCATCGGAATTAAATACAAAAGGCACAATGCCGACTAAAGTACAAGAAGACTGACTCTTCTTACGGTCTATGTTTTGAACCTGTCCTGTGAGACCAATGTTGGATTCCGATGCTTCACTTCAGGTTTAAAGTATCCCTTTGACTTCCTTATTGACGATGAAACACCGAAATTGCATCGAAATTCAATACAAAAGGCACAATGCCGACTTAAGTAGAAGTGGACTGACTCTTTCGACATTCTATGATTTGAACCTTTCCTGTGAGACCAGTTTTAGATTCCGATGCTTCAATTCGGAGTTACTGTATCCCTTGGACCTTCTTATTGACGATGAAACAAAGAAATTGCATCGGAATTAATTACAAGAGGAACAATGCCGACTTAAGTACAAGACGACTGACTCTTCTTACTATCTATGTTTTGAACTCTTCCTGTGAGACCAGTTATAGATTCCGATGCTTCACTTTAGGTGTACTGTATCCCTTGGACCTTCTAGGTGACGATGAAACACAGATATTGCATCGGAATCAAATACAAAAGGCACAATGCCGACTTAAGTAGAAGTGGACTGACTCTTTCGACATTCTATGATTTGAGCCTTTCCTGTGAGACCAATTTTACATTCCAATGCTTCACTTTAGGTTTACTGTATCCCTTGGACCTTCTTATTGACGATGAAACACAGAAATTGCATCGGAATTAAGTAAAAAAGGCTCAATGCCAACTTAAGTACAAGAAGACTGACTCTTTTTACATCCTATGATTTGAGCCTTTCCTGTGAGACAATTTTTACATTCCGATGCTTCACTTCAGGTTCGCTGTATCCCTTGGTCCTTCTTGTTGCCGATTAAACACAGAAATTGCATCGAAATTCAATACAAAGGGCAAAATACCGACTTAGGTACAAGAAGACTTACTCTTCTTACTGTCTATGTTTTGAACCTTTCCTGTGAGACCAGTTTTAGACTCCGATGCTTCACTTCAGTTTCACTGTATCCCTTGGACCTACTTATTGACGACGAAACACAGAAATTGAATCCGAATTAATTACAAAAGTCACAATTCCGCCTTAAGTACAAGAAGACTGACTCTTCTTACTGTCTATGTTTTGTAACTTTTATGTGAGACACGTTTTAGATTCCGGTGCTTCACGTCAGGTTTGCTGTATCCCTTGGACCTTCTTATTGACGATGAAACACAGAAATTGCATCGGAATAAAATACAAAAGTCACAATGCCGAATTAAGTACAAGAGGACTGATTCTTCTTACATTCGATGATTTGAACCTTTCCTGTGAGACCAGTTTTAGATTCCGATGCTTCACTTCAGGTATACTGTATACCTTGTACCTTCATATTGACGATGAAACACAGAAATTACATCGGAATTAAATACAAAAGGCACAATGCCGACTTAAGTGCAAGAGGACTGACTCATTCGACGTTCTATGATTTGAACTTTCCTGTGAGACTAGTTTTAGATTCCTATGCTTCAATTCGGAGTTACTGTATCCCTTGGACCTTCGTATTGACGATGAAACACAGAAATTGCATCGGTATTAAATACAAGAATAACAATGCCTACTTAAGTACAAGAAGACAAACTCTTTTTCCTGTCTATGTTTTGAACCTTTCCTGTGAGACCAGTTATAGATTCCGACGCTTCACTTTAGGTGTACTGTATGCCTTGAACCTTCTAGTTGACGATGAAACACAGAAATTGCATCGGAATTAAATACAAAAGGCACAATGCCGACTTAAGTACAAGATGACTGACTCTTCTTACTGTCTATGCTTTGAACCCTTCCTGTGAGACCAGTTTTAGATTCCACTGTTCATTTCAGGTTTGCTGTATTCCTTGGACCTTCTTATTGACGACGAAACACAGAAATTGAATCGGAATTAATTACAAAAGGCACAATACCGCCTTAAGTACAAGAAGACTGACTCTTCTTACTGTCTATGTTTTGAACTTTTTCTGTGAGACCATTTTATATTCCGATGCTTAACTTCAGGTTTACTGTATCCCTTGGTCCTTCTTGTTGCCGATTAAACACTGAAATTGCATCGAAATTCAATACAAAGGGCAAAATGCCGACTTAGGTACAAGAAGACTTACTCTTCTTGCTGTCTATGTTTTGAACCTTTCCTGTGAGACCAGTTTGAGATTCCGATGCTTCACTTCAGATTTACACTATCCCTTTGACTTCCTTATTGATGATGAAACACAGAAATTCCATCGGAATTAAATACAAAAGGCACAATGCCGACTTAAGTACAAGTTGACTGACTCTTCTTACTGTCTATGTTTGAACATTTCCTGTAAGACCCGTTCTAGACTCCAATGTTTCACTTCAGGTTTCCTGTATCCCTTGGCCCTTCTTATTGACGATGAAACACAGAAATTGCATTGGAATTAAATACAAAATTCACAATGCTGACATACAATGAAGAGGACTGACTCTTCTTACATTCTTTGATTTGAACCTTTCCTGTGAGACCAGTTTTAGATGCCGGTGCTTCACATAAGGTTTACTGTAACCCTTGGACCCTCATATTGACGATGAAACACAGAAATTGCATCGGAATTAAATACAAAAGGCACAATGCCGAATTAAGTACAAGAGGACTGCTTCTTCTTACATTCTATGATTTGAACCTTTCCTGTGAGACCGGTTATAGATTCCGATGTTTCACTTCAGGTTTACTGAATCCCTTGGACCCTCTTATTGACGATGAAACACAGAAATTGCATCGGAATTAAACGAAATAGGAACAGTGCCGACTTAAGTACAAGAAGACCGACTCTTCTTACTGTCTATGTTTTGAACCTTTCCTGTGAGACCAGTTATAGATTCCGATGCTTCACTTCAGGTTTACAGGATCCCTTGGACCCTCTTATTGACGATGAAACACAGAAATTGCAACCGAATTATAAACAAAAGGCACAATGTCGACATAAGTAGAGGAGGACTGACTCTTCTTACAATCTATGATTTGAACCTTTCCTGTGAGACCAGTTTTAGTTTCTGATGCTTCACTTCAGGTATACTGTATACCTTGGACCTTCATATTGACGATGAAACACAGAACTGCATCGGAATTAAATACAAAAGGGACAATGCCGACTTAAGTGCAAGAGGACTGACTCATTCGACGTTCTATGATTTGAACTTTCTTGTGAGACTAGTTCTAGATTCCGATGCTTCAATTCGGAGTTACTGTATCCCTTGGACCTTCTTATTGACGATGAAACACAGAAATTGCATCGGAATTAAATACAAGAATAACAATGCCGACTTAAGTACAAGAAGACTGACTCTTTTTACTGTCTATGTTTTGAACCTTTCCTGTGAGACCAGTCATAGATTCCGACGCTTCACTTTAGGTGTACTGTATCCCTTGAACCTTCTAGTTGACGATGAAACACAGAAATTGCATCGGAATTAAATACAAAAGGCACAATGCCGACTTAAGTACAAGATGACTGACTCTTCTTACTGTCTATGCTTTGAACCTTTCCTGTGAGACCAGTTTTAGATTCCACTGTTCATTTTAGGTTTGCTGTATTCCTTGGACCTTCTTATTGACGACGAATCACAGAAATTGAATCGGAATTAATTACAAAAGGCACAATACCGCCTTAAGTACAAGAAGACTTACTCTTCTTACTGTCTATGTTTTGAACTTTTTCTGTGAGACCAGTTTAAATTCCGATGCTTAACTTCAGGTTTACTGTATCCCTTGGACCTTATTATTGCCAATGAAGCACAGATATTGATTCCAAGTTAAATTCAAAAGGCACAATGCCGACTTAAATTCAAGAAGACTGACTCTTCTTACTGTCTATGTTTTGAACCTATCCTGACAGACCAGTTTTAGACTCCTATGCTTCAATGCAGGTTTACTGCATCCCTTGGAGCTTCTTATTGACGATAAAACACAGAAATAGCATCGGAATTAAATACAAAAAGCACAATGCCGACTTAAGGACAAGAAGGCTGACTCTTCTTACATTCTATGATTTGAACCTTTCCTGTAAGACCAGTTTTATATTCCGATAGTTCACTTCAGGTTCTCTGTATCCCTTGGTCCTTCTTGTTGCCGATTAATCACTGCAATTGCATCGAAATTCAATACAAAGGGCAAAATGCCGACTTAGGTACAAGAAGACTTACTCTTCTTACTGTCTATGTTTTGCACCTTTCCTGTGAGACCAGTTTGAGATTCCGATGCTTCACTTCAGATTTACACTATCCCTTTGACTTCCTTATTGATGATGAAACACAGAAATTCCATCGGAATTAATTACAAAAGGCACAATGCCGACTTAAGTACAAGTTGACTGACTCTTCTTACTGTCTATGTTTTGAAACTTTCCTGTGAGACCAGTTTTAGAGTCCGATGCTTCACTTCAGGTTCACTGTATCCCTTGGACCTACTTATTGACGATGAAACACAGAAATTGCACCGGATTTAAATACAAAAGCACATTACCGACTTTAGTACAGGAAGACTGACTCTTCTTACTGTCTATGTTTGAACATTTCCTGTAAGACCCGTTCTAGATTCCAATGTTTCACTTCAGGTTTCCTGTATCCCTTGGATCTTCTCATTGACGATGAAACACAGAAATTGCATCGGAATTAAATACAATATTCACAATGCCGACATACAATGAAGAGGACTGACTCTTCTTACATTCAATGATTTGAACCTTTCCTGTGAGACCAGTTTTAGATGCCGATGCTTCTCTTCAGGTTTACTGTAACCCTTGGACCTTCATATTGACGATGAAACACAGAAATTGCATCGGAATTAAATACAAAAGGCACAATGCCGAATTAAGTACAAGAGGACTGATTCTTCTTACATTCTATGATTTGAACTTTTCCAGTGAGACCGGTGATAGATTCCGATGTTTTACTTCAGGTTTACAGTATCCCTTGGACCCTCTTATTGACGATGAAATACAGAAATTGCATCGGTATTAATTACAAAAGGTACAATGCCAACATAAGTAGAAGAGGACTGACTCTTCTTACATTCAACGATTTGAACATTTCCTGTGAGACCAGTTATAGATTCCGATGCTTCACTTCATGTATACTGTATCCCTTGGACCTTCTTATTGACGATGATACACAGAAATTGCATCTGAATTAAATACAAAAGGCACAATGCCGACTTAAGTACAAGAAGGCTGACTCTTCTTACATTCTATGATTTGATCCATTCCTGTGAGACCAGTTTTTAATTCCAATGCTTCACTTCTGGTTCTCTGTATCCCTTGGTCCTCCTTGTTGCCGATTAAACACAGAAATTGATTCGGAATTAAATACAAGAGGAACAATGCCGACTTAAGTACAAGAAGACTGACTCTTCTTACGGTCTATGATTTGAACCTTTATTGTGAGACCAGTGATAGATTTCGATGCTTCACTTCAGGTGTACTGTATCTTTTGGACCTTCCAGTGGACGATGAAACACAGCAATTGCATCGGAATTAAATACAAAAGGCACAATGCCGACTAAAGTACAAGAAGACTGACTCTTCTTACGGTCTATGTTTTGAACCTGTCCTGTGAGACCAATGTTGGATTCCGATGCTTCACTTCAGGTTTAAAGTATCCCTTTGACTTCCTTATTGACGATGAAACACCGAAATTGCATCGAAATTCAATACAAAAGGCACAATGCCGACTTAAGTAGAAGTGGACTGACTCTTTCGACATTCTATGATTTGAACCTTTCCTGTGAGACCAGTTTTAGATTCCGATGCTTCAATTCGGAGTTACTGTATCCCTTGGACCTTCTTATTGACGATGAAACAAAGAAATTGCATCGGAATTAATTACAAGAGGAACAATGCCGACTTAAGTACAAGACGACTGACTCTTCTTACTATCTATGTTTTGAACTCTTCCTGTGAGACCAGTTATAGATTCCGATGCTTCACTTTAGGTGTACTGTATCCCTTGGACCTTCTAGGTGACGATGAAACACAGATATTGCATCGGAATCAAATACAAAAGGCACAATGCCGACTTAAGTAGAAGTGGACTGACTCTTTCGACATTCTATGATTTGAGCCTTTCCTGTGAGACCAATTTTACATTCCAATGCTTCACTTTAGGTTTACTGTATCCCTTGGACCTTCTTATTGACGATGAAACACAGAAATTGCATCGGAATTAAGTAAAAAAGGCTCAATGCCAACTTAAGTACAAGAAGACTGACTCTTTTTACATCCTATGATTTGAGCCTTTCCTGTGAGACAATTTTTACATTCCGATGCTTCACTTCAGGTTCGCTGTATCCCTTGGTCCTTCTTGTTGCCGATTAAACACAGAAATTGCATCGAAATTCAATACAAAGGGCAAAATACCGACTTAGGTACAAGAAGACTTACTCTTCTTACTGTCTATGTTTTGAACCTTTCCTGTGAGACCAGTTTTAGACTCCGATGCTTCACTTCAGTTTCACTGTATCCCTTGGACCTACTTATTGACGACGAAACACAGAAATTGAATCCGAATTAATTACAAAAGTCACAATTCCGCCTTAAGTACAAGAAGACTGACTCTTCTTACTGTCTATGTTTTGTAACTTTTATGTGAGACACGTTTTAGATTCCGGTGCTTCACGTCAGGTTTGCTGTATCCCTTGGACCTTCTTATTGACGATGAAACACAGAAATTGCATCGGAATAAAATACAAAAGTCACAATGCCGAATTAAGTACAAGAGGACTGATTCTTCTTACATTCGATGATTTGAACCTTTCCTGTGAGACCAGTTTTAGATTCCGATGCTTCACTTCAGGTATACTGTATACCTTGTACCTTCATATTGACGATGAAACACAGAAATTACATCGGAATTAAATACAAAAGGCACAATGCCGACTTAAGTGCAAGAGGACTGACTCATTCGACGTTCTATGATTTGAACTTTCCTGTGAGACTAGTTTTAGATTCCTATGCTTCAATTCGGAGTTACTGTATCCCTTGGACCTTCGTATTGACGATGAAACACAGAAATTGCATCGGTATTAAATACAAGAATAACAATGCCTACTTAAGTACAAGAAGACAAACTCTTTTTCCTGTCTATGTTTTGAACCTTTCCTGTGAGACCAGTTATAGATTCCGACGCTTCACTTTAGGTGTACTGTATGCCTTGAACCTTCTAGTTGACGATGAAACACAGAAATTGCATCGGAATTAAATACAAAAGGCACAATGCCGACTTAAGTACAAGATGACTGACTCTTCTTACTGTCTATGCTTTGAACCCTTCCTGTGAGACCAGTTTTAGATTCCACTGTTCATTTCAGGTTTGCTGTATTCCTTGGACCTTCTTATTGACGACGAAACACAGAAATTGAATCGGAATTAATTACAAAAGGCACAATACCGCCTTAAGTACAAGAAGACTGACTCTTCTTACTGTCTATGTTTTGAACTTTTTCTGTGAGACCATTTTATATTCCGATGCTTAACTTCAGGTTTACTGTATCCCTTGGTCCTTCTTGTTGCCGATTAAACACTGAAATTGCATCGAAATTCAATACAAAGGGCAAAATGCCGACTTAGGTACAAGAAGACTTACTCTTCTTGCTGTCTATGTTTTGAACCTTTCCTGTGAGACCAGTTTGAGATTCCGATGCTTCACTTCAGATTTACACTATCCCTTTGACTTCCTTATTGATGATGAAACACAGAAATTCCATCGGAATTAAATACAAAAGGCACAATGCCGACTTAAGTACAAGTTGACTGACTCTTCTTACTGTCTATGTTTGAACATTTCCTGTAAGACCCGTTCTAGACTCCAATGTTTCACTTCAGGTTTCCTGTATCCCTTGGCCCTTCTTATTGACGATGAAACACAGAAATTGCATTGGAATTAAATACAAAATTCACAATGCTGACATACAATGAAGAGGACTGACTCTTCTTACATTCTTTGATTTGAACCTTTCCTGTGAGACCAGTTTTAGATGCCGGTGCTTCACATAAGGTTTACTGTAACCCTTGGACCCTCATATTGACGATGAAACACAGAAATTGCATCGGAATTAAATACAAAAGGCACAATGCCGAATTAAGTACAAGAGGACTGCTTCTTCTTACATTCTATGATTTGAACCTTTCCTGTGAGACCGGTTATAGATTCCGATGTTTCACTTCAGGTTTACTGAATCCCTTGGACCCTCTTATTGACGATGAAACACAGAAATTGCATCGGAATTAAACGAAATAGGAACAGTGCCGACTTAAGTACAAGAAGACCGACTCTTCTTACTGTCTATGTTTTGAACCTTTCCTGTGAGACCAGTTATAGATTCCGATGCTTCACTTCAGGTTTACAGGATCCCTTGGACCCTCTTATTGACGATGAAACACAGAAATTGCAACCGAATTATAAACAAAAGGCACAATGTCGACATAAGTAGAGGAGGACTGACTCTTCTTACAATCTATGATTTGAACCTTTCCTGTGAGACCAGTTTTAGTTTCTGATGCTTCACTTCAGGTATACTGTATACCTTGGACCTTCATATTGACGATGAAACACAGAACTGCATCGGAATTAAATACAAAAGGGACAATGCCGACTTAAGTGCAAGAGGACTGACTCATTCGACGTTCTATGATTTGAACTTTCTTGTGAGACTAGTTCTAGATTCCGATGCTTCAATTCGGAGTTACTGTATCCCTTGGACCTTCTTATTGACGATGAAACACAGAAATTGCATCGGAATTAAATACAAGAATAACAATGCCGACTTAAGTACAAGAAGACTGACTCTTTTTACTGTCTATGTTTTGAACCTTTCCTGTGAGACCAGTCATAGATTCCGACGCTTCACTTTAGGTGTACTGTATCCCTTGAACCTTCTAGTTGACGATGAAACACAGAAATTGCATCGGAATTAAATACAAAAGGCACAATGCCGACTTAAGTACAAGATGACTGACTCTTCTTACTGTCTATGCTTTGAACCTTTCCTGTGAGACCAGTTTTAGATTCCACTGTTCATTTTAGGTTTGCTGTATTCCTTGGACCTTCTTATTGACGACGAATCACAGAAATTGAATCGGAATTAATTACAAAAGGCACAATACCGCCTTAAGTACAAGAAGACTGACTCTTCTTACTGTCTATGTTTTGAACTTTTTCTGTGAGACCAGTTTAAATTCCGATGCTTAACTTCAGGTTTACTGTATCCCTTGGACCTTATTATTGCCAATGAAGCACAGATATTGATTCCAAGTTAAATTCAAAAGGCACAATGCCGACTTAAATTCAAGAAGACTGACTCTTCTTACTGTCTATGTTTTGAACCTATCCTGACAGACCAGTTTTAGACTCCTATGCTTCAATGCAGGTTTACTGCATCCCTTGGAGCTTCTTATTGACGATAAAACACAGAAATAGCATCGGAATTAAATACAAAAAGCACAATGCCGACTTAAGGACAAGAAGGCTGACTCTTCTTACATTCTATGATTTGAACCTTTCCTGTAAGACCAGTTTTATATTCCGATAGTTCACTTCAGGTTCTCTGTATCCCTTGGTCCTTCTTGTTGCCGATTAATCACTGCAATTGCATCGAAATTCAATACAAAGGGCAAAATGCCGACTTAGGTACAAGAAGACTTACTCTTCTTACTGTCTATGTTTTGCACCTTTCCTGTGAGACCAGTTTGAGATTCCGATGCTTCACTTCAGATTTACACTATCCCTTTGACTTCCTTATTGATGATGAAACACAGAAATTCCATCGG
Organism: Schistocerca americana; assembly: GCF_021461395.2. Lineage (NCBI taxonomy): Eukaryota > Metazoa > Arthropoda > Insecta > Orthoptera > Acrididae > Schistocerca > Schistocerca americana. Next base: position 206,238,280 of record NC_060127.1, on the reverse strand, counting down.
AATTAATTACAAAAGGCACAATGCCGACTTAAGTACAAGTTGACTGACTCTTCTTACTGTCTATGTTTTGAAACTTTCCTGTGAGACCAGTTTTAGAGTCCGATGCTTCACTTCAGGTTCACTGTATCCCTTGGACCTACTTATTGACGATGAAACACAGAAATTGCACCGGATTTAAATACAAAAGCACATTACCGACTTTAGTACAGGAAGACTGACTCTTCTTACTGTCTATGTTTGAACATTTCCTGTAAGACCCGTTCTAGATTCCAATGTTTCACTTCAGGTTTCCTGTATCCCTTGGATCTTCTCATTGACGATGAAACACAGAAATTGCATCGGAATTAAATACAATATTCACAATGCCGACATACAATGAAGAGGACTGACTCTTCTTACATTCAATGATTTGAACCTTTCCTGTGAGACCAGTTTTAGATGCCGATGCTTCTCTTCAGGTTTACTGTAACCCTTGGACCTTCATATTGACGATGAAACACAGAAATTGCATCGGAATTAAATACAAAAGGCACAATGCCGAATTAAGTACAAGAGGACTGATTCTTCTTACATTCTATGATTTGAACTTTTCCAGTGAGACCGGTGATAGATTCCGATGTTTTACTTCAGGTTTACAGTATCCCTTGGACCCTCTTATTGACGATGAAATACAGAAATTGCATCGGTATTAATTACAAAAGGTACAATGCCAACATAAGTAGAAGAGGACTGACTCTTCTTACATTCAACGATTTGAACATTTCCTGTGAGACCAGTTATAGATTCCGATGCTTCACTTCATGTATACTGTATCCCTTGGACCTTCTTATTGACGATGATACACAGAAATTGCATCTGAATTAAATACAAAAGGCACAATGCCGACTTAAGTACAAGAAGGCTGACTCTTCTTACATTCTATGATTTGATCCATTCCTGTGAGACCAGTTTTTAATTCCAATGCTTCACTTCTGGTTCTCTGTATCCCTTGGTCCTCCTTGTTGCCGATTAAACACAGAAATTGCATCGAAATTAAATACAAAGGGCTAAATGCCGACTTAGGGAGAAGTACACTGACTCTTCTTACTGTCTATGATTTGAACCTTTCCTGTGAGACCAGTTTTAGATTCCGATGCTTCACTTCAGGTTTACTGTATCGTTTGGACCTTCTTATTGACGATGAAACACAGAAATTGCAACGGAAATAAATACAAATAGGCACAATGCCGACTTAAGCACAAGAAGACTGGCTCTTCTCACTGTCTATGTTTTGAACCTTTTCTGTGAGATTAGTTTTAGATTCCGATGCTTCATTTCAGGTATACTGTATCCATTTTACCTTGTTATTGACGATGAAGCACAGAAATTGCATCGGAATAAAATACAAAAGGCACAATGCCGACTTAAGTACAAGAAGACTGCCTCTTCTTACTGTCTATGTTTTCAACGTTTTTTGTGAGACCAGTTATAGATTCCGATGCTTCACATCAGGTATACTGTATCCCTTGCACCTTCTAATTTACGATGAAACACAGAAATTGCATCGGAATAACATACAAAAGGCACAATGCCGACTTAAGTACAAGAAGACTGACTCTTCTTAATGTCTATGTTTTGAACCTTTCCTGTGGGACCAATTTTGATTCCGATGCATCACGTCAGGTTTACTGTATCCCTTGGACCTTCTTATTGACTATGGAACACAGAAATTGATTCGGAATTAAATTCAAAAGGCACAATGACGACTTAAGTACAAGAAGACTGACTCTTTTTACATCCTATGATTTGAGCCTTTCCTGTGAGACCAGTTTGAGATTCTAATGCTTCACTTCAGGTTTAAAGTATCCCTTTGACTTCCTTATTGACGATGGAACACAGAAATTCCAGCGGAATAAAATTCAAAAGGCACAATGCCGACTTAAGTACAAGAAGACTGAGTCTGTTTACTGTCCACGATCTGAACCTTTCCTGTAAGACCCGTTACCGATTCCAATGTTTCACTTCAGGTTTACTGTATCCCTTGGACCTTCTTATTGACGATGAAACACAGAAATTGCATCGGAATTAAGTAAAAAAGGCTCAATGCCAACTTAAGTACAAGAAGACTGACTCTTTTTACATCCTATGATTTGAGCCTTTCCTGTGAGACAATTTTTACATTCCAATGCTTCACTTCAGGTTCGCTGTATCCCTTGGCCCTTCTTGTTGCCGATTAAACACAGAAATTGCATCGAAAGTCAATACAAAGGGCAAAATGCCGACTTAGGTACAAGAAGACTTACTCTTCTTACTGTCTATGTTTTGAACCTTTCCTGTGAGACCAGTTTTAGACTCCGATGCTTCACTTCAGTTTCACTGTATCCCTTGGACCTACTTATTGACGACGAAACACAGAAATTGAATCCGAATTAATTACAAAAGTCACAATTCCGCCTTAAGTACAAGAAGACTGACTCTTCTTACTGTCTATGTTTTGTAACTTTTATGTGAGACCAGTTTTAGATTCCGGTGCTTCACGTCAGGTTTGCTGTATCCCTTGGACCTTCTTATTGACGATGAAACACAGAAATTGCATCGGAATAAAATACAAAAGTCACAATGCCGAATTAAGTACAAGAGGACTGATTCTTCTTACATTCGATGATTTGAACCTTTCCTGTGAGACTAGTTTTAGATTCCGATGCTTCACTTCAGGTATACTGTATACCTTGGACCTTCATATTGACGATGAAACACAGAAATTACATCGGAATTAAATACAAAAGGCACAATGCCGACTTAAGTGCAAGAGGACTGACTCATTCGACGTTCTATGATTTGAACTTTCCTGTGAGACTAGTTTTAGATTCCTATGCTTCAATTCGGAGTTACTGTATCCCTTGGACCTTCGTATTGACGATGAAACACAGAAATTGCATCGGTATTAAATACAAGAATAACAATGCCTACTTAAGTACAAGAAGACAAACTCTTTTTACTGTCTATGTTTTGAACCTTTCCTGTGAGACCAGTTATAGATTCCGACGCTTCACTTTAGGTGTACTGTATGCCTTGAACCTTCTAGTTGACGATGAAACACAGAAATTGCATCGGAATTAAATACAAAAGGCACAATGCCGACTTAAGTACAAGATGACTGACTCTTCTTACTGTCTATGCTTTGAACCTTTCCTGTGAGACCAGTTTTAGATTCCACTGTTCATTTCAGGTTTGCTGTATTCCTTGGACCTTCTTATTGACGACGAAACACAGAAATTGAATCGGAATTAATTACAAAAGGCACAATACCGCCTTAAGTGTAAGAAGACTGACTCTTCTTACTGTCTATGTTTTGAACTTTTTCTGTGAGACCATTTTATATTCCGATGCTTAACTTCAGGTTTACTGTATCCCTTGGTCCTTCTTGTTGCCGATTAAACACTGAAATTGCATCGAAATTCAATACAAAGGGCAAAATGCCGACTTAGGTACAAGAAGACTTACTCTTCTTGCTGTCTATGTTTTGAACCTTTCCTGTGAGACCAGTTTGAGATTCCGATGCTTCACTTCAGATTTACACTATCCCTTTGACTTCCTTATTGATGATGAAACACAGAAATTCCATCGGAATTAAATACAAAAGGCACAATGCCGACTTAAGTACAAGAAGACTGACTCTTCTTACTGTCTATGTTTTGAACCTTTCCTGTGAGACCAGTTTTAGACTCCGATGCTTCACTTCAGGTTCACTGTATCCCTTGGACCAACTTATTGACGATGAAACACAGAAATTGGACCGGAATTAAATACAAAAGCTCATTACCGACTTTAGTACAAGAAGACTGACTCTTCTTACAGTCTATGTTTGAATATTTCCTGTAAGACCCGTTCTAGATTCCAATGATTCACTTCAGGTTTCCTGTATCCCTTGGATCTTCTCATTGACGATGAAACACAGAAATTGCATCGGAATTCAATACAAAATGCACAATGCCGACTGAAGTACAAGAAGACTGATTCTTTTTACATCCTTTGATTTGAGCCTTTCCTGTGAGACCAGTTTGAGATTCCGATGCTTCACATCAGGTTCACTGTATCCCTTGGACCTACTTATTGACGATGAAACACAGAAATTGCACAGGAATTAAATACGAAAGGCACAATACCGACTTTAGTACAAGAAGACTGACTCTTCTTACTGTCTATGTTTTGAACCTTTCCTGTGAGATTAGTTTTAGATTCCGATGCTTCATTTCAGGTATACTGTATCCCTTTTACCTTGTTATTGACGATGAAGCACAGAAATTGCATCGGAATAAAATACAAAAGGCACAATGCCGACTTAAGTACAAGAAGACTGCCTCTTCTTATTGTCTATGTTTTCAACGTTTTTTGTGAGACCAGTTATAGATTCCGATGCTTCACATCAGGTATACTGTATCCCTTGCACCTTCTAATTTACGATGAAACACAGAAATTGCATCGGAATAACATACAAAAGGCACAATGCCGACTTAAGTACAAGAAGACTGACTCTTCTTAATGTCTATGTTTTGAACCTTTCCTGTGGGACCAATATTGATTCCGATGCATCACGTCAGGTTTACTGTATCCCTTGGACCTTCTTATTGACTATGGAACACAGAAATTGATTCGGAATTAAATTCAAAAGGCACAATGACGACTTAAGTACAAGAAGACTGACTCTTTTTACATCCTATGATTTGAGCCTTTCCTGTGAGACCAGTTTGAGATTCTAATGCTTCACTTCAGGTTAAAAGTATTCCTTTGACTTCCTTATTGACGATGGAACACAGAAATTCCAGCGGAATAAAATTCAAAAGGCACAATGCCGACTTAAGTACAAGAAGACTGAGTCTGTTTACTGTCCACGATTTGAACCTTTCCTGTAAGACCCGTTACCGATTCCAATGTTTCACTTCAGGTTTACTGTATCCCTTGGACCTTCTTATTGACGATGAAACACAGAAATTGCATCGGAATTAAATACAAGAAGCACAATGTCGAATTAAGTACAAAAGGACTGACTACTCTTACATTATATGATTTGAACCTCTCCTGTGAGACCATTTTTAAATTTCGATGCTTCACTGTAGGTTTACTGTATCCCTTAAAACTTCTTATTGACGAAGAAACACAGAAATTGAGTCGGAATTAAATACAAAACGCACAATGCCGATTAAGTACAAGAGGAATGACTCTCCTTACTGTCTATGTTTTGAACCTTTCCTGTGAGACCAGTTGTAGATTTCGATGCTTCACTTCAAGTTTACTGTATCCCTTGGACCTTCTTATTGACGATGAAAAACAGAGATTGCATCGGAATTACATACAAAAGGCAGTATGCCTTCTTAAGTACAAGAAGACTGAATCTTCTTACTGTCTGTGCTTTGAAGCTTTCCTGTGAGACCAGTTTTAGATTCCGATGCTTCACTTCAGGTGTACTGTATCCCTAGGACCTTCTTATTGTAGATGAAACACTGAAATTGCATCGGAATTAAACACAAAAGTATCAGTGCCGTCTTAAGTACAAGAAGACCGACTCTTCTTACTGTCTATGTTTTGAACCTTTCCTGTGAGACCAGTTATAGAATCCGAAGCTTCACTTCAGGTTAACTGTATCCATTGGACCCTCTTATTGACGATGAAACACAGAAATTGCAACCGCATTAAAAACAAAACGCACAATGCCGTCATAAGTAGAGGAGGACTGACTCTTCTTACATTCTATGATTTGAACCTTTCCTGTGAGACCAGACTTAGTTTCCGATGCTTCACTAGGGCTCTACTGTATACCTTGGACCTTCATATTGACGATGAAACACAGAAATTGCATCGGAATTAAATACAAAAGGCAGAATGCCTACTTAAGTACAAGAAGACTGAATTTTCTTACTGTCTGTGTTTTGAAACTTTCCTGTGAGACCAGTTTTAGATTCCGATGCTTCACTTCAGGTGCACTGTATCCCTAGGACCTTCTTATTGTAGATGAAACACTGAAATTGCATCGGAATTAAACACAAAAGTATCAGTGCCGTCTTAAGTACAAGAAGACCGACTCTTCTTACTGTCTATGTTTTGAACCGTTCCTGTGAGACCAGTTATAGATTCCGAAGCTTCACTTCAGGTTAACTGTATCCATTGGACCCTCTTATTGACGATGAAACACAGAAATAGCAACCGCATTAAAAACAAAACGCACAATGCAGTCATAAGTAGAGGAGGACTGACTCTTCTTACATTCTATGATTTGAACCTTTCCTGTGAGACTAGATTTAGTTTCCGATGCTTCACTTCGGAGTTACTGTATCCCTTGGACCTTCTTATTGACGATGAAACACAGAAATTGCATCGGAATTAAATACAAGAGGAACAATGCCGACATAAGTACAAGAAGACTGACTCTTCTTACGGTCTATGATTTGAACCTTTCCTGTGAGACCAGTGATAGATTTCGATGCTTCACTTCAGGTGTACTGTATCTTTTGGACCTTCAAGTGGACGATGAAACACAGAAATTGCATCGGAATTAAATACAAAAGGTACAATGCCAACATAAGCAGAAGAGGACTGACTATTCTTACATTCTATGACGTGAACCTTTCCTGTGAGACCAGTTTTAGATTCCGTGGGTTCCCTTGAGTTTTACTGTATACCTTGGGCCTTCATATTGACGATGAAACACAGAAATTGCATCGGAATTAAATACAAAAGGCACAATCCCTACTTAAGTACAAGAGGACTGACTCTTCCGACATTCTATGATTTGAACCTTTCCTGTGAGACCAGTTTTAGATTCCGATGCTTCACTTCGGAGTTACTGTATCCCTTGGACCTTCTTATTGACGATGAAACACAGAAATTGCATCGGAATTAAATACAAGAGGAACAATGCCAAAATAAGTACAAGAAGACTGACTCTTCTTACGGTCTATGATTTGAACCTTTCCTGTGAGACCAGTGATAGATTTCGATGCTTCACTTCAGGTGTACTGTTTCTTTTGGACCTTCAAGTGGACGATGAAACACAGAAATTGCATCGGAATTAAATACAAAAGGTACAATGCCAACATAAGCAGAAGAGGACTGACTATTCTTACATTCTATGACGTCAACCTTTCCTGTGAGACCAGTTTTAGATTCCGTGGGTTCCCTTTAGTTTTACTGTATCCCTTGGACCTTCATATTGACGATGAAACACAGATATTGCATCGAAATTCAATACAAAAGGCACAATGCCGACTTAAGTACAAGTGGACTGACTCTTTTGTCATTCTATGATTTGAACCTTTCCTGTGAGACCAATTTTAGATTCCGATGCTTCAATTCGGAGTTACTGTATACCTTGGACCTTCTTATTGACGATGAGACACAGAAATCGCATCGGAATTAAATACAAGAGGAACAATGCCGACTTAAGTACATGAAGACTGACTCTTCTTACTATCTATGTTTTGAACATTTCCTGTGATACCAGCTTTAGATTCCAACGTTCATTTTAGGCTTGCTGTATTCCTTGGACCTTCTTATTGACGACGAAACACAGAAATAGAATCGGAATTAATTACAAAGGCACAATACCGCCTTAAGTACAAGAAGACTGACTCTTCTTACTGTCTACGTTTTGAACATTTTCTGTGGGACCAGTTTAAATTCCGATGTTTAACTGCAGGTTTACTGTATTCCTTCGATCTTCTTGTTGACGATGAAACACAGAAATTGCATCAGAATTAAATTCAAAAGGCCCAATGCCGACATAAGTACAAGGAGACTGACTCTTCTTACAGTCTATGTTTTGAGCCTTTCCTGTGAGACCAATTTTACATTCCTATGCTTCACTTCAGGTTTACTGTATCCCTTGGACCTTCTTATTGACGATGAAACACAGAAATTGCATCGGAATTCAATACAAAGGAACAGTGCCGACTTAAGTACAAGAAGACCGACTCTTCCTACTGTCTATGCTTTGAACCTTTCCTGTGAGACCAGTTATAGATTCCGATGCTTCACTTCCGGGTTACTGTTTCGCTTGGACCTTCTTATTGACGATGAAACACAGAAATTGCATCGGATTTAAATACAATAGGCACAGTGCCGACTTCAGTACAAGAAGACTGACTGTTCTTACTGTCTATATTTTGAACCTTTCCTGTGAGATCAGTTTTTGATTCCGATGCTTCACTTCAGGATTACTGTATCCCTTGGGCCTTATTATTGCTGATGAAACACAGAAATTGCTTCCAAATTAAATTCAAAAGGCACAATGCCGACTTAAATTCAAGAAGACTGACTCTTCTTACTTTCTATGTTTTGAACCTATCCTGACAGAGCAGTTTTAGACTCCTATGCTTCACTTACGGTTTACTGTATCCCTTGGAGCTTCTTATTGACGATGAACACAGAAATAGGATCGGAATTAAATACAAAAAGCACAATACCGACTTAAGTACAAGAAGGCTGACTCTTCATACATTCTACGATTTGAACCTTTCCTGTGAGACCAGTTTTAGATTCCGATGCTTCACTTCAGGTTCTCTGTATGCCTTGGTCCTTCTTCTTGCCGATTAAACACAGAAATTGCATCGAAATTCAATACAAAGGGCAAAATGCCGACTTAGGTACAAGAAGACTTACTCTTCTTACTGTCTATGATTTGAAACTTTTATGTGAGACCAGTTTTAGATTCCGGTGCTTCAATTCGGAGTTACTGTATACTTGGACCTTCTTATTGACGATGAAACACAGAAATTGCATCGGTATTAAATACAAGAGGAACAATGCCGACTTAAGTACAAGAAAACTGACTCTTCTTACTGTCTCTGTTTTGAACCTTTCCTGTGAGACCAGTTATAGATTCCGATGCTTCAGTTCAGGTTTACTGTTTCCCTTGGACCCTCTTATTGACGATGAAACACAGAAATTGCAACCGAATTATAAACAAAAGGCACAATGCCGACATAAGTAGAGGAGGACTGACTCTTCTTACTATCTATGATTTGAACCTTTCCTGTGAGACCTGTTTTAGTTTCTGATGCTTCTTTTTCAGGTATACTGTATACCTTGGACCTTCATATTGACTACGAAACACAGAAATTGCATCGGAATTAAATACAAATGGCACAATGCCGACTTAAGTACAAGAGGACTGACTCTTTCGACGTTCTATGATTTGAACATTCCTGTGAGACCAGTTTTAGATTCCGATGCTTCAATTCGGAGTTACTGTATCCCTTGGACCTTCTTATTTACGATGAAACACAGAAATTGCATCGGAATTAAATACAAGAGGAACAATGCCGACTTAAGTACAAGAGGACTGACTCTTCTTACTGTCTATGTTTTGAACCTTTCCTGTGAGACCAGTTATAGATTCCGACGCTTTACTTGAGGTGTAATGTATCCCTTGAACCTTCTGGTTGACGATGAAACACAGAAATTGCATCGGAATTAAATACAAAAAGCACAATGCCGACTTAAGTACAAGATGACTGACTCTTCTTGCTGTCTATGCTTTGAACCTTTCCTGTGAGACCAGTTTTAGATTCCAATGTTCATTTTAGGTTTTCTGGATTCCTTGGACCTTCTTATTGACGACGAAACACAGAAATTGAATTGGAATTAATTACAAAAGGCACAATACCGCCTTAAGTACAAGAAGACAGACTCTTCTTACTGTCTACGTTTGAAACTTTTCTGTGAGACCAGTTTAAATTCCGATGCTTAACTTCAGGTTTACTGTATCCCTTGGACCTTCTTGTTGACGATGAAACACAGAAATTCCATCAGAATTAAATACAAAAGGCACAATGCCGACATAATTACAAGGAGACTGACTCTTCTTACAGTCTATGACCTGAGCCTTTCCTGTGAGACCAGTTTTACATTCCAATGCTTCACTTCAGGTTTACTGTATTCCATGGACCTTCTTATTGACGATGAAACACAGAAATTGCATCGGAATTAAATACAATGTTCACAATGCCGACATTCAATGAAGAGGACTGACTCTTCTTACATTCTATGATTCGAACCTTTCCTGTGAGACCAGTTTTAGATGCCGATGCTTCACTTCAGGTTTACTGTAACCCTTGGGCCTTCATATTGACGATAAAACACAGAAATTGCAACGGAATATAATACAAAAGGCACAATGCAGAATTAAGTACAAGAGGACTGATTCTTCTTACATTCTATGATTTGAACCTTTCCTGTGAGACCGGTTATAGATTCCGATGATTTACTTCAGGTTTACTGTATCCATTGGACCCTCTTATTGACGATGAAAAACAGAAGTTGCATCGGAATTAATTACAAAAGGTACAATGCCAACATAAGTAGAAGAGGACTGACTCTTCTTACATTCTACGATTTGAACCTTTCCTGTGAGACCAGATATAGATTCCGATGCTTCACTTCAGGTTTACTGTATCGCTTGGACCTTCTAATTGACGATGAAACACAGAAATTGTATCGGAATTAAATACAAAAGGCACAATGCCGACTTCAGTTCAAGAAGGCTGATTCTTCTTACTGTCTATGTGTTGAACCTTTATTGTGAGAACAGTTTAAGATTTCGATGTTCATTTCAGGTTTACTGTATCCCTTGGACCTTCTTATTGATGATGAAACACAGAAATTGCGTAGGAATTAAATACAAAAGGTACAATGCAACTTAAGTACAAGAAGACTGACTCTTCTTACTGTCATTGATTTGAGCCTTTCCTGTGAGACCAGTTTTAGATTCCGATGCTTCACTTCAGGTTTTCTGTATCCCTTGGACCTTATTATTGACGATGAAACAAAAAAATTGCTTCCAAATTAAATTCAAAAGGCACAATGCCGACTTAAGTACAAGAAGACTTACTCTTTTTACTGTCTATGCTTTGAACCTTTCCTGTGAGACCAGTTTTAGATTCCGATGCCCCACTTAAGGTATACCGTATCCCTTGGACCTTCATATTGACGATGACTCTCAGAAATTGCATCTGAATTAAATACAAAAGGCACAATGCCGACTTAAGTACAAGAAGGCTGACTCTTCTTACATTCTATGATTTGAACCATTCCTGTGAGACCAGTTTTAGATTCCGATGCTTCACTTCAGGTTCTCTGTATGCCTTGGTCCTTCTTCTTGCCGATTAAACACAGAAATTGCATCGAAATTCAATACAAAGGGCAAAATGCCGACTTAGGTACAAGAAGACTTACTCTTCTTACTGTCTATGATTTGAAACTTTTATGTGAGACCAGTTTTAGATTCCGGTGCTTCAATTCGGAGTTACTGTATCCCTTGGACCTTCTTATTGACGATGAAACACAGAAATTGCATCGGAATTAAATACATAGAACACAATGCCGAATTAAGTACAAGAGGACTGCTTCTTCTTACATTCTATGATTTGAACCTTTCCTGTGAGACCGGTTATAAATTCCGATGCTTCAGTTCAGGTTTACTGTATCCCTTGGACCCTCTTATTGACGATGAAACACAGAAATTGCAACCGAATTATAAACAAAAGGCACAATGCCGACATAAGTAGAGGAGGACTGACTCTTCTTACTATCTATGATTTGAACCTTTCCTGTGAGAACTGTTTTAGTTTCTGATGCTTCTTTTTCAGGTATACTGTATACCTTGGACCTTCATATTGACTATGAAACACAGAAATTGCATCGGAATTAAATACAAAAGGCACAATGCCGACTTAAGTACAAGAGCACTGACTCTTTCGACGTTCTATGATTTGAACTTTCCTGTGAGACCAGTTTTAGATTCCGATGTTTCAATTCGGAGTTACTGTATCCCTTGGACCTTCTTATTTACGATGAAACACAGAAATTGCATCGGAATTAAATACAAGACGAACAATGCCGACTTCAGTACAAGAAGACTGACTCTTCTTACTGTCTATGTTTTGAACCTTTCCTGTGAGACCAGTTATAGATTCCGACGCTTTACTTGAGGTGTAATGTATCCCTTGAACCTTCTGGTTGACGATGAAACACAGAAATTGCATCGGAATTAAATACAAAAAGCACAATGCCGACTTAAGTACAAGATGACTGACTCTTCTTGCTGTCTATGCTTTGAACCTTTCCTGTGAGACCAGTTTTAGATTCCGATGCCCCACTTTAGGTATACCATATCCCTTGGACCTTTTTATTGACGATGACTCTCAGAAATTGCATCTGAATTAAATACAAAAGGCACAATGCCGACTTAAGTACAAGAAGGCTGACTCTTCTTACATTCTATGATTTGAACCATTCCTGTGAGACCAGTTTTAGATGCCGATGCTTCACTTCAGGTTTACTGTAACCCTTGGACCTTCATATTGACGATAAAACACAGAAATTGCATCGGAATATAATACAAAAGGCACAATGCCGAATTAAGTACAAGAGGACTGATTCTTCTTACATTCTATGATTTGAACCTTTCCTGTGAGACCGGTTATAGATTCCGATGTTTTACTTCAGGTTTGCTGTATCCATTGGACCCTCTTATTGACGATGAAAAACAGAAATTGCATCGGAATTAATTACAAAAGATACAATGCCAACATAAGTAGAAGAGGACTGACTCTTCTTACATTCTACGATTTGAACCTTTCCTGTGAGACCAGATATAGATTCCGATGCTTCACTTCAGGTTTACTGTATCGCTTGGACCTTCTAATTGACGATGAAACACAGAAATTGTATCGGAATTAAATACAAAAGCACAATGCCGACTTCAGTTCAAGAAGGCTGATTCTTCTTACTGTCTATGTGTTGAACCTTTATTGTGAGAACAGTTTAAGATTTCGGTGTTCATTTCAGGTTTACTGTATCCCTTGGACCTTCTTATTAATGATGAAACACAGAAATTGCGTAGGAATTAAATACAAAAGGTACAATGCAACTTAAGTACAAGAAGACCGACTCTTCTTACTGTCATTGATTTGAGCCTTTCCTGTGAGACCAGTTTTAGATTCCGATGCTTCACTTCAGGTTTTCTGTATCCCTTGGACCTTATTATTGACGACGAAACAAAAAAATTGCTTCCAAATTAAATTCAAAAGGCACAATGCCGACTTAAGTACAAGAAGACTGACTCTTTTTACTGTCTATGCTTTGAACCTTTCCTGTGAGACCAGTTTTAGATTCCGATGCCCCACTTAAGGTATACCGTATCCCTTGGACCTTCTTATTGACGATGACTCTCAGAAATTGCATCTGAATTAAATACAAAAGGCACAATGCCGACTTAAGTACAAGAAGGCTGACTCTTCTTACATTCTATGATTTGAACCATTCCTGTGAGACCAGTTTTTAATTCCAATGCTTCACTTCTGGTGCTCTGTATCCCTTGGTCCTCTTTGTTGCCGATTAAACACAGATATTGCATCGAAATTCAATACAATGGGCTAAATGTCGACTTAGGTACAAGTACACTGACTCTTCTTGCTGTCTATGATTTGAACCTTTCCTGTGAGACCAGTTTTAGATTCCGATGTGTCACTTCAGGTTTACTGTATCCCTTGGACCTTCTTATTGACGATGAAGCACAGAAATTGCATCGGAAATAAATACAAATGGTACAATGCCGACTTAAGCACAAGAAGACTAGCTCTTCTCACTGTCTATGTTTTGAACCTTTACTGTGAGATTAGTTTTAGATTCCGATGCTTCACTTCAGGTATACTGTATCCCTTTGACCTTCTTAATGACGATGAAGCACAGAAATTGCATCAGAATAAAATACAAAAGGCACAAAGCCGACTTAAGTACAAGAAGACTGCCTCTTCTTACTGTCTATGTTTTCAACGTTTTTTGTGAGACCAGTTATAGATTCCGATGATTTACATCAGGTATACTGTATCCCTTGCACCTTCTAATTTACGATGAAACACAAAAATTGCTTCCAAATTAAATACAAAAAGCACAATGCCGACTTAAGTACAAGAATACTAACTCTTCTTACTGTCTATGATTTGAAACTTTCCTGTGAGACCAGTTTTAGGTTACGTTGCTTCACTTTGGGTTTACAGTATCCCCTGGACCTTCTCACTGACGAAGATACACAGATATTGCATCTGAATTAAATACACAAGGCACCATGCTGACTTAAGTACAAGAAGATTGACTCTTCTCACTGTCTATGTTTTGAACCTTTCCTGTGAGACAATTTTTACATTCCGATGCTCACTTCAGTTTTACCGTATCTCTTGGACCTTCTTATTGTCGATGGAACACAGAAATTGCATCGGAATTAAATACAAAAGAACAGTGCCGACTTAAGTACAAGAAGACCGACTCTTCTTACTGTCTATGTTTTGAACCTATCCTGAGAGACCAGTTTTAGACTCCTATGCTTCTTTCATGTTTACTGTATCCCTTGGAGCTTCTTATTGACGATGAAACACAGAAATAGCATCGGAATGAAATACAAAAGGCACAATGCCGACTTAAGTACAAGAAGGCTGACTCTTCTTACATTCTATGATTTGATCCATTCCTGTGAGACCAGTTTCTAATTCCGATGCTTCACTTCAGGTTCTCTGTATCCCTTGGTCCTCCTTGTTGCCGATTAAACACAGACATTGCATCGAAATTCAATACAAAGGGCTAAATGCCGAATTAGGTACAAGAACATTGACTCTTCTTACTGTCTATGATTCGAACCTTTCCTGTGAGACCAGTTTTAGATTCCGATGCTTCACTTCATGTTTACTGTATCCCTTGCACCTTCTAATTTACGATGACACACAGAAATTGCATTGCAATTAAATAGAAAAGGCACAATGCCGACTTAAGTGCAAGAAGTCTGACTCTTCTTACATTCTATGATTTGAGCCTTTCCTGTGAGACCAGTTTTAGATTCCGATGCTTCACTTCATGTTTACTGTATCCCTTGGACCTTCTTATTGACGATGAAACACAGAAATTGCATCGGAAATAAATACAAAAAGGCACAATGCCGACTTAATCACAAGAAGACTGGCTCTTCTTACTGTCTATGTTTGAACCTTTCCTGTGATTATTAGTTTTAGATTCCGATGATTCATTCCAGGTATACTGTATCCCTTGGTCGTTCTTATTGACGATGAAGCACAGAAATTGCATCGGAATAAAATACAAAAGGCTCAATGCCGACTTAAGTTCAAGAAGTCTGACTCTTCTTACATTCTATGATTTGAGCCTTTCCTGTGAAACCAGTTTTAGAATCCGATGCTTCACTTCTGGTTTACTGCATCCCTTGGACCTTCTTATTGACGATGAAACTCAGAAATTGCATCGGAATGAAATATAAAAGGCACAACGCCGACATAAGTACAAGAATACTAACTCTTCTTACTGTCTATGATTTGAAATTTTCCTGTGAGACCAGTTTTAGTTTCCGTTTCTTCACTTCGGGTTTACAGTATCCCCTGGACCTTCTTACTGACGATGATACACAGAAATTGCATCTGAATTAAATACAAAAGGCAAAATGCAGACTTAAGTACAAGAAGATTGACTCTTCTCACTGTCTAAGTTTGAAACTTTCCTGTGAGACCAGTTTTAGATTCCGATTCTTCACTTCAGGTTTACTGTAACCCTAACACCTTCTTATTGACGATGAAACACAGAAATTGCATCGGAATTAAAAACATAAGGCACAATGCCGACTTAAGTACAAGAAGGCTGACTCTCCTTACTGTCTATGATTTGAATCTCTCCTGTGAGACCAGTTATAGATTCCAATGTTTCACTTTAGGTTTACTGTATCAATTGGACCTTCTAATTGACGATGAAAAACAGAAATTGCATCAGAATTAAATACAAAAGGCACAATGCCGACATAAGTAGAAGAGGACTGTCACTTCTTACATACTATGATTTGAACCTGTCCTGTGAGTCCAGTTTTACATTCCAAAGCTTCACTTCAGGTTTACTGTATCCCTTGGACTTTCAAATTGACGATGAAACACAGAAATTTCATCGGAATTACATACAAAATTCGGAATGCAGATTTAAGTAAAAGAAGACTAACCCTTCTTACATTCTATGATTTGAGCCTTTCCTCTGAGACCAGTTTTAGATTCCGATGCTTCACATCAGGTTTACGGTATCCCTTGGACCTTCTTATTGACGATGAAACACAGAAATTGCATCGGAATTCGATACAAAAGGCGCAATGCTGACTTAAGTACAAGAAGACTGACTCTTCTTACTGTATATATTTTGAACCTTTCCTGTGAGACAATTTTTACATTCCGATGCTTCACTTCAGGTTTACTGTATCCCTTGGACCCTCTTATTGTCGACGGAACACAGAAATTGCATCGGAATTAAATACAAAAGAACAGTGCCGACTTAAGTACAAGAAGAGCGACTCTTCTTACTGTCTATGCTTTGAACCATTCCTGTGAGACCAGATATAGATTCCGATGCTTCACTTCCGGGTTACTGTATCGCTTGGACCTACTAATTGACGATGAAACACAGAAATTGCATCGGAATTAAATACAAAAGTCACAATGCCGACTACAATACAAGAAGGCTGATTCTCCTTACTGTTTATGTTTTGAACCTTTCCTGAGAGACCATTTTTAGATTTCGATGTTCACTTCAGGTTTACTGTATCCCTTGGACCTTCTTATTGATGGTGAAACACAGAAATTGCGTCGGAATTAAATACAAAAGGTACAATGCAACTTAAGTACAAGAAGACTGACTCTTCTTACTGTCTGTCATTTGAGCCTTTTTTGTGAGACCAGTTTTAGATTCCGATGCTTAACTTCAGGTTTTCTGTATCCCTTGGACCTTATTATTGACGATGAAACACAAAAATTGCTTCCAAATTAAATTCAAAAGGCACAATGCCGACTTAAGTACAAGAAGACTGACTCTTCTTACTGTCTATGTTTTAACCTTTCCTGTGAGACCAGTTTTAGATTCTGATGGCCCACTTCAGGTATACTGTATCCCTTAAACTTTTTTTATTGTCGATGAAACACAGAAATTGATTCTGAATTAAATACAAAAGGCACAATGCCGACTTAAGTTCAAGAAGACTGACTCTTCTTACTGTCTATGTTTTGAACCTATCCTGAGAGACCAGTTTTAGACTCCTATGCTTCACTTCAGGTTTACTGTATCCCTTGGAGCTTCGTATTGACGATGAAATACAGAAATAGCGTCGGTATTAAATACAAAAGGCACATGCCGACTTAAGTACAAGAGGGCAGACTCTTCTTTCATTCAATGATTTGAACCTTTCCTGTGAGACCAGTTTTAAATTACGATGCTTCACTTCAGGTTCTCTGTATCCCTTGGTCCACTTTGTTGCCGATTAAGCACAGAAATTGCAGCGAAATTCAATACAAAGGGCAAAATGCCGACTTAGGTACAAGAAGACTGACCCTTCTTACTGTCTATGATTTGAACCGTTCCTGTGAGACAAGTTTTAGATTCCGATGCTTCACTTCAGGTTTACTGTATCCCTTGGACCTTCTTATTGACGATGAAACACAGATAATTGCATCGGAAATAAATACAAAAAGGCACAATGCCGACTTAACCACAAGAAGATTGGCTCTTCTTACTGTCTATGCCTTTGAACCTTTCCTGTGAGATTAGTTTTAGATTCCGATGCTTTATTTCTCGTTTGCTGCATCCCTTGGACCTTCTTATGACGATGAAACTCAGAAATTGCATCGGAATTAAATACAAAAGGCACAATGCCGACTTAAGTACAAGAATACTAACTCTTCTTACTGTATATGATTTGAATCTTTCCTGTGAGACCTGTTTTAGATTCCGATGCTTCACTTCAGGTTTACAGTATCGCCTGGACCTTCTTGCTAACGAAGATACACAGAAATTGCATCTGAATTAAATACAAAAGGCACCATGCCGACGTAAGTACAAGAAGATTGATCCTTCACACTGTCTATGTTTTGTGCCATTCCTGTGAGACCAGATTTAGATTCCGATGCTTCACATCAGGTTTACGGTATCCCTTGGACCTTCGTATTGACGATGAAACACAGAAATTGCATCGCAATTCAATACAAAAGGCACAATGCCGACTTAAGTACAAGAAGACTGACTCTACTTACTGTCTATATTTTGAACCTTTCCTGTGAGACAATTTTTACATCCCGATGGTTCACTTCAGGTTTACTGTATCCCTTGGACCTTCTTATTGTCGATGGAACACAGAAATTGCATCGGAATTAAATAGAAAAGAACAGTGCCGACATAAGTACAAGAAGACCGACTCTTCTTACTGTCTATGCTTTGAACCATTCCTGTGAGACCAGTTATAGATTCCGATGCTTCACCTCCGGGTTACTGTATCCCTTGGACCTTCTTATTGATGGAGAAACACAGAAATTGCGTCGGAATTAAATGCAAAAGGTACAATGCAACTTAAGTACAAGAAGACTGACTCTTCTTACTGTCTGTGATTTGAACCTTTCCTGTGAGACAAGTTTTAGATTCCGATGCTTAACTTCAGATTTACTGTATCCCTTAGACCTTCTTATTGACGATGAACACAGAAATTGCATCGGAATTCAATACAAAAGGCACAATGACGACTTAAGTACAAGAAGATTGACTCCTCTTACATTCTATGACTGGACCCTTTCCTGTGAGACCAGTTTTAGATTCCGATGCTTCACATCAGGTTTACGGTATCCCTTGGACCTTCTTATTGACGATGAAACGCAGAAATTGCATTGGAATTAAAAACAAAAGGCACAATGCCGACTTAAGTACAAGAAGACTGACTCTTCTTACTGTCTATGTTTTGATCCTATCCTGTGAGACCAGTTATACATTCCGATGCCTCACTTCAGGTTTACTGTATCCCTTGGACCCTCTAGTTGACGATGAAACAGCGAAATTGCATCGGAATTTAATAAAAAAGGCACAATGCCGACTTAAGTACTAGATGAATGACTCTTCTTATTGTCTATGTTTTGAACCTATCCTGCGAGACCGGTTTTGGATTCCGATGCTTCACTTAAGGTTTACTGTATCCCTTGGACCTTCTTATAGACGATGGAACACAGAAATTGCATCGGATTTAAATTCAGAAGGCACAATGCAGACTTAAGTACAAGATGGCTGACTCTACTTACAATCTATGATTTGAGCCTTCCCTGTGAGAGCAGTTTTTGATTCCGATGCTTCCCTTCAGGTTTACTGTGTCCCTAGGACCTTCTTATTGACGATGCAACACAGAATTAGCATCGGAATTAAATACAAAAGGCACAATCCCGATTTAAGTACAAAAAGACTGACTATTCTTACTGTCTATGTTTTGAACCTTACCTGTGAGACCAGTTACAGATTCCGATGTTTGACTTCAGGTTTACTGTATACCTTGGACCCTCTTATTGACGATGAAACACAGAAATTGCATCGGAATTTAGTACGAAAGGTACTATGCCAACATAAGTAGAAGAGGACTGACTCTTCATACATTCTATGATTTGAACCTTTCCCGTGAGAACAGTATTAGATTCCGATGCTTCACTTCAGGTTTACTGTATGCCCTGGACCTTCGTATTGACGATGAAACACAGATATTGCATCGGAATAGAATACAAAAGGCACAATGCCGACTTACGTACAAGAGGACTGATTCTTCTTACATTCTATGATTTGAACCTTTCCTGTGAGACCAGTTTTAGATTCCGATGCTTCACTTCAGGTTTACTGTATCCCTTGGACCTTCTTATTGACGATGAAACACAGTAAATGCATCGGAATTCAATACAAAAGGCACAATGGCGACTTTAGTACAAGAAGACTGACTCTTCTCACTGTCTATGTTTTGAACCTTTCCTGTGAGACCATTTTTACATTCCGATGCTTCACTTCAGGTTTACGGTATCCCTTGGACCTTCTTATTGTCGATGGAACACATAAATTGCATCGGAATTATATACAAAATTAACAGTGCCGACTTAAGTACAAGAGGACGGACTCTTCTTACTGTCTATGTGTTGAACGTTTTCTGTGAGACCAGTTATAGATTCCGATGCTTCACTTCCGGGTTACTGAATCCCTTGGACCTTCTTATTGACGATGAAGCACAGAAATTCCATCGGAATAAAATACAAAAGCACAATGCCGACTTAAGTACAAGAGGACTGATTCTTCTTACGTTTAATGATTTGAACCTTTCCTGTGAGACAAGTTTTAGGTTCCGATTTTTTACTTCAAGTTTTCTGTATCCCTTGGACCTTATTATTGACGATGAAACAAAGAAATTGCTTTGGAATTAAATACAAAAGGCACAATGCCGACCTAAGTACAAGAAGACTGACTCTTCTTACTGTCTATGTTTTGAACCTTTCCTGGGAGACCAGTTTTAGATTCCGATGCCGCACTTCAGGTTTACTGTATCACTTGGACTTTCTTATTGACGATGTAAGACTGAAATAGCATCGGAATTAAATCCAAAAGCACAATGCCGACTTAAGTACAAGAAGGCTGACTCTTCTTACATTCTATGATTTGAACCTCTCCTGTGAGACCAGTTTTAGATTCCGATGCTTCACTTACGGTTTACTGTGTCCCTTGGTCGTTCTTATTGACGATGAAGCACAGAAATTGCATCGGAATAAAATACAAAAGGCACAATGCCGACATAAGTAGAAGAAGACTGCCTCCTCTTACTGACTATGTTTTGATCCTTTTTTGTGAGACCAGTTATAGATTCCGATTCTTCACTTCTGGTATACTGTATCCCTTGCACCTTCTTATTGACGATGAAACACAGAAATTGCATCGGAATTAAATACAAAAGGCACAATGCCGACTTATGTACAAGAAGACTGCCTCTTCTTAATGTCTACGTTTTGAACGTATCCTGTGAGACCAGAGTTAGATTCCGATGCTTCACTTCCGGTTTACTGTATCCCTTGGTCCATCTTATAAACGATGAGACACAGAAATTGGATCGCAATTAAATACAAAAGGCACAATGTCGACTTAAAAACATGTAGACTGACTCTTCTTACTGTCTATGTTTTGAATCTTTCCTGTGTGACCAGTTTTAGATTCCGATGCTTCGCTTCAAGTTTACTGTATCTCTTGGACCTTCATATTGACGATGAAACACAGAAATTACATCGGAAGTAAATACAAAAGGCACAATGCCGACTTAAGTACAAGAGGACTGACTCTTCCGACATTCTATGATTTGAACCTTTCTTGTGAGACCTGTTTTAGATTCCGATGCTTCACTTCGGAGTTACTGCGCCCCTTGGACCCTCTTATTGACGATGAAACACAGAAATTGCATCGGAATTAAATACAAGAGGATCAAAGCCGACTGAAGTACAAGAAGACTGACTCTTCCTACTGTCTATGATTTGAACCTTTCCTGAAGGACCAGTTATAGATTCCGATGCTTCACTTCAGGTTTACTGTATCCCTTGGACTTTCTTATTGACGATGAAACACAGCAATTGCATCGGAATTAAATACAAAAGGCACAATGCCGACATGAGTACAAGAAGACTGACTCTACTTACTGTCTATGTTTTGAACCTATCCTGAGAGACCAGTTTTAGACTCCTATGCTTCACTTCAGGTATACTGTATCCCTTGGAGCTTCGTATTGACGATGAAACACAGAAATAGCATCGGTATAAAATACAAAAGGCACAATGCCGACTTAAGTACAAGAGGGCTGACTCTTCTTTCATTCAATGATTTGAACCTTTCCTGTGAGACCAGTTTTAAATTACGATGCTTCACTTCAGGTTCTCTGTATCCCTTGGTCCACCTTGTTGCCGATTAAGCACAGAAATTGCATCGGAAATAAATACAAAAAGGCACAATGCCGACTTAACCACAAGAAGACTGGCTCTTCTTACTGTCTATGATTTGAACCTTTCCTGTGAGATAAGTTTTAGATTCCGATGCTTCATTACAAATTTACTGTATCCCTTGGTCTTTCTTATTGACGATGAAGCACATAAATTGCATCGGAATAAAAAAAAAAGGCACAATGCCGACGATAAGTACAAGAAGACTGCCTCTTCTTATTGTCTATGTTTTCAACCAATTTTGTGAGACCAGTTATAGATTCCGATGCTTCACTTCATGTATACTGTATCCCTTGCACCTTCTAATTTACGATGAAACACAGAAATTGCGTTGGAAATAAAAAGAAAAGGCACAATGCCGACTTAAGTGCAAGATGTCTGACTCTTCTTACATTCTATGATTTGAGCCTTTCCTGTGAGACCAGTTTTAGATTCCGATGCTTTATTTCTGGTTTACTGCATCCCTTGGACCTTCTTATTGACGATGAAACTCAGAAATTGCATCGGAATTAAATACAAAAGGCACAATGCCGACTTCAGTACAAGAAGGCTGATTATTCTTACTGTCTATGTTTTGAACCTTTCCTGTGAGACCAGTTTTAGATTTCGATGTTCATTTAAGGTTTACTGTATCCCTTGGACCTTCTTATTGATGGTGAAACACAGAAATTGCGTCGGAATTAAATGCAAAAGGTACAATGCAACTTAAGTACAAGAAGACTGTCTCTTCTTACTGTCTATGCTTTGATCCTATCCTGTGAGACCAGTTATACATTCCGAAGCTTCACTTCAGGTTTACTGTATCCCTTTGACCCTCTAGTTGACGATGAAACAGAGAAATTGCATCGGAATTTAATACAAAAGGCATAATGCCGACTTAAGTACTAGATGAATGACTCTTCTTATTGTCTATGTTTTGAACTTATCCTGTGAGACCGGTTTTGGATTCCGATGCTTCACTTAAGGTTTACTGTATCCCTTGGACCTTCTTATAGACGATGGAACACAGAAATTGCATCGGAATTAAATTCAGAAGGCACAATGCAGACTTAAGTACAAGATGGCTGACTCTACTTACAATCTATGATTTGAGCCTTCCCTGTGAGAGCAGTTTTTGATTCCGATGCTTCCCTTCAGGTTTACTGTGTCCCTAGGACCTACTTATTGACGATGCAACACAGAATTAGCATCGGAATTAAATACAAAAGGCAAAATCCCGACTTAAGTACAAAAAGACTGACTATTCTTACTGTCTATGTTTTGAACCTTACCTGTGAGACCACTTAAAGATTCCGATGTTTGACTTCAGGTTTACTGTATACCTTGGACCCTCTTAATGACGATGAAACACAGAAATTGCATCGGAATTTAGTACGAAAGGTACTATGCCAACATAAGTAGAAGAGGACTGACTCTTCTTACATTCTATGATTTGAACCTTTCCTGTGAGACCAGTATTAGATTCCGATGCTTCACTTCAGCTTTACTGTATGCCCTGGACCTTCGTATTGACGATGAAACACAGATATGGCGTCGGAATAGAATACAAAAGGCACAATGCCGACTTACGTACAAGCGGACTGATTCTTCTTACATTCAATGATTTGAACCTTTCCTGTGAGACCAGTTTTAGATTCCGATGCTTCACTTCAGGTTTACTGTATCCCTTGGACCTTCTTATTGACGATGAAACACAGTAATTGCATCGGAATTCAATACAAAAGGCACAATGGCGACTTTAGTACAAGAAGACTGACTCTTCTTACTGTCTATGTTTTGAACCTTTCCTGTGAGACCATTTTTAAATTCCGATGCTTCACTTCAGGTTTACGGTATCCCTTGGACCTTCTTATTGTCGATGGAACACATAAATTGCATCGGAATTATATACAAAATTAACAGTGCCTTCTTAAGTACAAGAAGACGGACTCTTCTTACTGTCTATGTGTTGAACGTTTTCTGTGAGACCAGTTATAGATTCCGATGCTTCACTTCCGGGTTACTGAATCCCTTGGACCTTCTTATTGACGATGAAACACAGGAATTGCATCGGAATAAAATACAAAAGCACAATGCCGACTTAAGTACAAGTGGACTGATTCTTCTTACGTTCAATGATTTGAACCTTTCCTGTGAGACCAGTTTTAGGTTCCGATTTTTCCCTTCAAGTTTTCTGTATCCCTTGGACCTTATTATTGACGATGAAACAAAGAAATTGCTTTGGAATTAAATACAAAATGCACAATGCCGACCTAAGTACAAGAAGACTGACTCTTCTTACTGTCTATGTTTTGTACCTTTCCTGTGAGACCAGTTTTAGATTCCGATTCTTCACTTCTGGTATACTGTATCCCTTGCACCTTCTTATTGACGATGAAAAACAGAAATTGCATCAGAATTAAATACAAAAGGCACAATGCCGACTTATGTACAAGAAGACTGCATCTTCTTAATGTCTATGTTTTGAACCTTTCCTGTGAGACCAGCATTAGATTCCGATGCTTCGCTTCAGGTTTACTGTATCACTTGGACTTTCTTATTGACGATGTAAGACAGATATAGCATCGGAATTAAATCCAAAAGCACAATGCCGACTTAAGTACAAGAAGGCTGACTCTTCTTACATTCTATGATTTGAACCTCACCTGTGAGACCAGTTTTAGATTCCGATGCTTCACTTACGGTTTACTGTGTCCCTTGGTCGTTCTTGTTGACGATGAAGCACAGAAATTGCATCGGAATAAAATACATAAGGCACAATGCCGATATAAGTACAAGAAGACTGCCTCCTCTTACTGTCTATGTTTTCCACCTTTCTTGTGAGACCAGTTATAGATTCCGATTCTTCACTTCTGGTATACTGTATCCCTTGCACCTTCTTATTGACGATGAAAAACAGAAATTGCATCAGAATTAAATACAAAAGGCACAATGCCGACTTATGTACAAGAAGACTGCATCTTCTTAATGTCTATGTTTTGAACGTTTCCTGTGAGACCAGAGTTAGATTCCGATGCTTCACTTCCGGTTTACTGCATCCCTTGGTCATCTTATAGACGATGAGACACAGAAATTGGATCGCAATTAAATACAAAAGGCACAATGTCGACTTAAAAACATGTAGACTGACTCTTCTTACTGTCTATGTTTTGAACCTTTCCTGTGAGACCAGCATTAGATTCCGATGCTTCGCTTCAAGTTTACTGTATCTCTTGGACCTTCATATTGACGATGAAACACAGAAATTACATCGGAATTAAATACAAAAGGCACAATGCCGACTTAAGTACAAGAGGACTGACTCTTCCGACATTCTATGATTTGAACCTTTCCTGTGAGACCTGTTTTAGATTCCGATGCTTCACTTCGGAGTTACTGCGCCCCTTGGACCCTCTTATTGACGATGAAACACAGAAATTGCATCGGAATTAAATACAAGAGGATCAAAGCCGACTTAAGTACAAGAAGACTGACTCTTCCTACTGTCTATGATTTGAACCTTTCCTGAAGGACCAGTTATAGATTCCGATGCTTCACTTCAGGTTTACTGTATCCCTTGGACTTTCTTATTGACGATGAAACACAGCAATTGCATCGGAATTAAATACAAAAGGCACAATGCCGACATAAGTACAAGATGACTGACTCTTCTTACTGTCTATGCTTTGAACCTTTCCTGTGAGACCAGTTTTAGATTCCGATGTTCATTTTAGGTTTGCTGTATTCCATGGACTTTCTAATTGACGACGAAACACAGAAAATGCATCGTAATTAAATGTAAAAGGCACAATTCCGACTTAAGTACAAGAAGTCTGTCTCTTCTTACTGTCTATGTTTTGAACCTTTCCTGTGAGACCAGTTTTAGATTCCGATGCTTCACTTCAGGTTTACTGTATCCCTTGGACCTTCTTATTGACGATGAAACACAAAAATTGCATCCGAATTTAATACAGAAGTCACAATGCCGACTGAAGTAAAAAAGGATTGACACTCTCACTTTCTATGATTTGAACCTCTCCTGTGAGTCCAGTTTTCGATTCCGATGCTTCACTTCAGGTTCACTGTATCCCTTGGACCTTCTTATTGACGATGAAACACAGAAATTGCATCCGAATTTAATACAAATGGCACAAGGTCGACTTAAGTACAAGAGGACCTACACTCTCACTTTGTATGACTTGAACCTCTCCTGTGAGTCCAGTTTTAGATTCCGATGCTTGACTTCAGGTTTACTGCATACCTTGCACCTTCGTAATGACGATGACACACAGAAATTGCATTCGAATTTAATAAAAAAGGCACAATGCCGACTTAAGTAAAAGAGGACTGACACTCTAACATTCTATGATTTGAACCTCTCCGGTGAGTCCAGTTGTAGATTCCGATGCTTCACTTCAGGTTTACTGTATCCCTGGGACCTTCTTATTGACGATGAAACACAGAAATTGCGTCCGAATTTAATATAAATGGCGCAATGCCGACTTAAGTACAAGAGGACTGACACTCTAACATTCTATGATTTGAACCTCTCCTGTGAGTCCAGTCTTAGATTTCCATGCTTCACTTCAAGTTTACTGTATCCCTTGGACCTTCTTATTGACGATGAAACACAGAAATAGCATCCGAATTTAATACAAAGGGCACAATACCGACTTAAGTACAGAAGGAGTGAAACTCTAACTTTCTATGATTTGAACCTCTCCTTTGATTCCAGTTTTAGATTACGATGCTTAACTTCAGGTTTACTGTATCCCTTGGACCATCTTATTGACTATGAAACACAGAAATTGCATCCGAATTTAATACAAATGGCACAATGTCGAATTAAGTACAAGTGGACTGACACTCTCACTTTCTATGACTTGAACCTCTCCTGTGAGTCAACTTTTACATTCCGATGCTTCACTTCAGGTTTACTGTATACCTTGCACCTTCGTAATGACGATGAAACACAGAAATTGCATTCGAATTTAATAAAAAAGGCACAATGCCGACTTAAGTAAAAGAGGACTGACACTCTAACTTTCTATGATTTGAACCTCTCCTGAGAGTAAAGTTTCAGATTCCGATGCTGCACTAAAGGTTTACTGTATCCCTTGGACCTTCTTATTGACGATGAAACACTGAAATTGCATCCGAATTTAATACAAAAGGCACAATACCGACTTAAGTACAAGAGGAGTGACACTCAAACTTTCTATGATTTGTACCTCTCCTGTGAGTCCAGTTTTAGATTCCGAAGCTTCACTTCAGGTTTACTGTATCCCTTGGACCTTCTTATTGACGATGAAACACAGAAATTGCATCCGAATTTAATATAAATGGCACAATGCCGACTTAAGTACAAGAGGACTGACACTCTCACTTTCTATGATTTGAACCTCTCCTGTGAGTCCAGTTTTACATTCCGATGCTTGACTTCAGGTTTACTGTATACCTTGCACCTTCTTATTGACGATGAAACACAGAAATTGCATCCGAATTTAATACAGAAGGCACAATGCCGACTGAAGTAAAAAAGGATTCACACTCTCACTTTCTATGATTTGAACCTCTCCTGTGAGTTCAGTTTTCGATTCCGATGCTTCACTTAAGGTTCACTGTATCCCTTGGACTTTCTTATTGACGATGAAACACAGAAAATGCATTCGAATATAATACAAAAGCCACAATGCCGACATAAGTAAGAGAGGACTGACACTCTAACATTCTATGATTTGAACCTCTCCTGCGAGTCCAGTTTTAGATTCCGACGCTTAACTTCAGGTTTACTGTATCCCTTGGACCTTCTTATTGACGATGAAACACAGAAATAGCATCCGAATTTAATACAAAAGGCACAATGCCGACTTAAGTAAAAGAGCACTGACACTCTAACATCCTATCAGTTGAACCTCTCCTGCGAGTCCAGTTTTAGATTCCGATGCTTCACTTCAGGTTTACTGTATCCCTTGGACTTTCTTATTGACGATGAAACACAGAAATTGCATCTGAATTTAATACAAAAGGCACAATACCGACTTAAGCACAAGAGGAGTGACACTCTAACATTCTATGATTTGAACCTCTCCTGCGAGTCCAGTTTTAGATTCCGATGCTTCACATCAGGTTTACTGTATCCCTTGGACCTTCTTATTGACGATGAAACACAGAAATTGCATCCGAATTTAATATAAATGGCACAATGCCGACTTAAGCACAAGAGGACTGACACTCTCACTTTCTATGATTTGAACCTCTCCTGTGAGTCCAGTTTTACATTCCGATGCTTCACTTCAGGTTTACTGTATACCTTGCACCTTCTTATTGACGATGAAACACAGAAATTGCATCCGAATTTAATACAGAAGGCACAATGCCGACTGAAGTAAAAAAGGATTCACACTCTCACTTTCTATGATTTGAACCTCTCCTGTGAGTCCAGTTTTCGATTCCGATGCTTCACTTCAGGTTCACTGTATCCCTTGGACTTTCTTATTGACGATGAAACACAGATATTGCATTCGAATATAATACAAAAGCCACAATGCCGACTTAAGTAAAAGAGGACAGACACTCTAACATTCTATGGTTTGAACCTCTCCTGCGAGTCCAGTTTTAGATTCCGATGCTTCACTTAAGGTTTACTGTATCCCTTGGACTTTCTTATTGACGATGAAACACAGAAATAGCATCCGAATTTAATACAAAGGGCACAATACCGACTTAAGCACAAGAGGAGTGACACTCTAACATTCTATGATTTGAACCTCTCCTGTGAGTTCAGTTTTAGATTCCGATGCTTCACTTCAGGTTTACTGTATCCCTTGGACCTTCATATTGACGATGAAACACAGAATTTGCATCCGAATTTAATACAAAGGGCACAATACCGACTTAAGTACAGGAGGAGTGAAACTCTAACTTTCTACGATTTGAATCTCTCCTGTGAGACCAGTTTTAGATTCCGATGCTTAACTTCAGGTTTACTATAACCCGTGGACCTTCTTATTGACGATGAAACACAGAAATAGCATCCGAATTTAATACAAAGTGCACAATACCGACTTAAGTACAGGAGGAGTGAAACTCTAACATTCTATGATTTGAACCTCTCCTGCGAGTCCAGTTTTAGATTCTGATGCTTCACTTCAGATTTACTGTATCCCTTGGACCTTCTGATTGACGATGAAACACAGAAATTGCATCCGAAAATATATATAAATGGCACAATGCCGACTTAAGTACAAGAGGAGTACCCTCTAACTTTCTATGATTTGAACCTCTCCTGTGAGTCCAGTTTCAGATTCAGATGCTTAACGTCAGGTTGACTGTATCCCTTGGACCTTCTTATTGACGATGAAACACAGAAATTGCATTCGAATATAATACACAAGCCACAATGCCGACTTAAGTAAAAGAGGACTGACGCTCTAACATTCTATGAGTTGAACCTCTCCTGCGAGTCCAGTTTTAGATTCCGATGCTTCACTTAAGATTTACTGTATCCCTTGGACCTTCTTATTGACGATGAAACACAGAAATTGCATCCGTATTTAATACAAAAGGCACAATACCGATTTAAGCACAAGGGGAGTGACACTCTAACATTCTATGATTTGAACCTCTCCCGTGAGTCCAGTTTTAGATTTCGATGCTTCACTTCAAGTTTACTGTATCCCTTGGACCTTCTTATTGACGATGAAACACAGAATTTATATCCGAATTTAATACAAAGGGCACAATACCGACTTAAGTACAGGAGGAGTGAAACTCTAACGTTCTATGATTTGAATCTCTCCTGTGAGACCAGTTTTAGATTCCGATGCTTAACTTCAGGTTTACTGTATCCCTTGGACCTTCTTATTGACGATGAAACACAGAAATAGCATCCGAATTTAATACAAAGGGCACAATACCGACTTAAGTACAGGAGGAGTGAAACTCTAACTTTCTATGATTTGATCCTCTCCTGTGAGTCCAGTTTTAGATTACGATGCTAAACTTCAGGTTTACTGTATCCCTTGGACCATCTTATTGACGATGAAACACAGAAATTGCATCCGAATTTAATACAAATGGCACACTGTCGAATTAAGTACAAGAGGACTGACAGTGTCACTTTCTATGACTTGAACCTCTCCTGT
Organism: Schistocerca americana; assembly: GCF_021461395.2. Taxonomy (NCBI): domain Eukaryota; kingdom Metazoa; phylum Arthropoda; class Insecta; order Orthoptera; family Acrididae; genus Schistocerca; species Schistocerca americana. The sequence continues at coordinate 206,208,333 of NC_060127.1, read as the reverse complement.
GAGTCCAGTTTTACATTCCGATGCTTCACTTCAGGTTCACTGTATACCTTGCACCTTCGTAATGACGATGAAACACAGAAATTGCATTCGAATTTAATAAAAAAGGCACAATGCCGACTTAAGTAAAAGAGGACTGACACTCTAACATTCTATGATTTGACCCTCTCCTGAGAGTCCAGTTTCAGATTCCGATGCTTCACTTAAGGTTTACTGTATCCCTTGGACCTTCTTATTGACGATGAAACACAGATATTGCATCCGAATTTAATACAAAAGGCACAATATCGACTTAAGTACAAAAGGAGTGACACTCTAACATTCTATGATTTGAACCTCTAGTGTGAGTCCAGTTTTAGATTCCGATGCTTCACTTCAGGTTAACTGTATCCCTTGGACCTTCTTATTGACGATGAATCACAGAAATTGCATCCGAATTTAATATAAATGGCGCAATGCCGACTTAAGTACACGAGGACTGACACTCTAACTTTCTATGATTTGAACCTCTCCTGTGAGTCCAGTTTTAGATTCCTATGCTTCACTTCAGGTTTACTGTATCCCTTGGACCTTCTTATTGACGACAGAAATTGCATCCGAATTTAATACAACAGGCACTATACCGACTTTAGTACAAGAGGAGTGACACTCTAACTTTCTATGATTTGTACCTCTCCTGTGAGTCCAGTTTTAGATTCCGATGCTTCACTTCAGGTTTACTGTATCCCTTGGACCTTCTTATAGACGATGAAACACAGAAATTGCATCCGAATTTAATATAAATGGCACAATACCGACTTAGGTACAAGAGGACTGACACTCTAACTTTCTATGATTTGAACCTCTCCTGTGAGTCCAGTTTTACATTCCGATGCTTCACTTCAGGTTTACAGTATACCTTGCACCTTCTTATTGACGATGAAACACAGAAATTGCATCCGAATTTAATACAAAAGGCACAATGCCGGCTGAAGTACAAAAGGACTGACATTCTAACTTTCTAAGATTTGAATCTGTCCTGTGAGTCCAGTTTTAGATTCCAATGCTTCACTTCAGGTTTACAGTATCCCTTGGACTTTCTTATTGACGATGAAACACAGAAATTGCATATGAATTTAATACAAAAGCCACAATACCGATTTAAGCGCAAGAGGAGAGACACTCTAACTTTCTATGATTTGACCCTCTCCTGTGAGTCCAGTTTTAGATTCCGATGCTTCACTTCAGGTTTACTGTATCCCTTGGACCTTCTTATTGAAGATGAAACACAGAAATTGCATCCGATTTTAATACAAATGGCACAATGCCGACTTAAGTACAAGAGGACTGACACTCTCACTTTCTATGATTTGAACCTCTCCTGTGAGTCCAGTTTTAGATTCCGATGCTCCACTTCAGGTTTACTGTATACCTTGCACCTTCTTATTGACGATGAAACACAGAAATTGCATCGGAATTAAATTCAAAAGGCACAATGCCGACTTAAGTGCAAGAGGACTGACACTCTAACTTTCTATGATTTGAACCTCTCCTGTGAGTCCAGTTTTCGATTCCGATGCTTCACTTCAGGTTCACTGTATCCCTTGGACTTTCTTATTGACGATGAAACACAGAAATTGCATTATAATATAATATAAAAGCCACAATGCCGACTTAAGTAAAAGAGGACTGACACTCTAACATTCTATGATTTGAAACTCTCCTGCGAGCCCAGTTTTAGATTCTGATGCTTCACTTATGGTTAACTGTATCCCTTGGACCTTCTTATTGACGATGAAACACAGAAATTGCATCCGAATTTAATACAAAAGGCACAATACCGACTTAAGCACAAGAGGAGTGACACTCTAACATTCTATGACTTGGACCTCTACTGTGAGTCCAGTTTTAGATTCCGATGCCTCACTTCAGGTTTACTGTATCCCTTGTACATTCTTATTTACGATGAAACACAGAATTTGCATCCGAATTTAATACAAAGGGCACAATACCGACTTAAGTACAGGAGGAGTGAAACTCTGACTTTCTATAATTTGAATCTCTCCTGTGAGACCAGTTTTAGATTCCGATGCTTAACTTCAGGTTTACTGTATCTCTTGGACCTTCTTATTGACGATGAAACACAGAAATACCACCAGAATTTAATACAAAGGGCACAATACCAACTTAAGTACAGGAGGAGTGAAACTCTAACTTTCTATGATTTGAACCTCTCCTGTGAGTTTAGTTTTAGATTCCAATGCTTCACTTCAGGTTTACTGTATCCCTTGGACCTTTTTATTGACGATGAATCACAGAAATTGCATCCGATTTTAATACAAATGGCACAATGCAGACTTAAGTACAAGAGGACTGACACTCTCTATGATTTGAACCTCTCCTGTGAGTCCAGTTTTAGATTCCGATGCTTCACTTCAGGTTTACTGTATACCTTGCACCTTCTTATTGACGATGAAACACAGAAATTGCATCGGAATTAAATTCAAAAGCCACAATGCCGAGTTAAGTGCAAGAGGACTGACACTCTCACTTTCTATGACTTGAACCTCTCCTGTGAGTCCAGGTTTACATTCCGATGCTTCACTTCAGGTTTACTGTGTACCTTGCACCTTCGTAATGACGATGAAACACAGAAATTGCATTCGAATTTAATAAAAAAGGCACAATGCCGACTTAAGTAAAAGAGGACTGACATTCTAACATTCTATGATTTGAACCTCTCCTGAGAGTCCAGTTTCAGATTCCGATGCTTCACTTAAGGTTTACTGTATCCCTTGGACCTTCTTATTGACGATGAAACACAGAAATTGCATCCGAATTTAATACAAAAGGCACAATATCGACTTAAGTACAAAAGGAGTGACACTCTAACATTCTATGATTTGAACCTCTAGTGTGAGTCCAGTTTTAGATTCCGATGCTTCACTTCAGGTTAACTGTATCCCTTGGACCTTCTTATTGACGATGAAACACAGAAATTGCATCCGAATTTAATATAAATGGCGCAATGCCGACTTAAGTACACGAGGACTGACACTCTAACTTTCTATGATTTGAACCTCTCCTGTGAGTCCAGTTTTAGATTCCTATGCTTCACTTCAGGTTTACTGTATCCCTTGGACCTTCTTATTGACGACAGAAATTGCATCCGAATTTAATACTACAGGCACAATACCGACTTTAGTACAAGAGGAGTGACACTCTAACTTTCTATGATTTTTACCTCTCCTGTGAGTCCAGTTTTAGATTCCGATCCTCCACTTCAGGTTTACTGTATACCTTGCACCTTCTTATTGACGATGAAACACAGAAATTGCATCGGAATTAAATTCAAAAGGCACAATGCCGACTTAAGTGCGAGAGGACTGATACTCTAACTTTCTATGATTCGAACCTCTCCTGTGAGACCAGTTTTAGATTCCGATGCTTCACTGAAGGTTTACTGTATCCCTTGGACCTTCTTATTGACGATGAAACACAGAAATTGCATCCGATTTTAATACAAAAGCAACAATACCGATTTAAGTGCAAGAGGAGTGACACTCTAACTTTCTATGATTTGACCCTTTCCTGTGAGTCCAGTTTTAGATTCCGATGCTTCACTTCAGGTTTACTGTATCCCTTGGACCTTCTTATTGACGATGAAACACAGTAATTGCATCCGATTTTAATACAAATGGCACAATGCCGACTTAAGTACAAGAGGACTGACACTCTCACTTTCTATGATTTGAACCTCTCCTGTGAGTCCAGTTTTAAATTCCGATGCTCCACTTCAGGTTTACTGTATACCTTGCACCTTCTTATTGACGATGAAACACAGAAATTGCATCCGATTTTAATACAAATGGCACAATGCAGACTTAAGTACAAGAGGACTGACACTCCCTATGATTTGAACCTCTCCTGTGAGTCCAGTTTTAGATTCCGATGCTTCACTTCAGGTTTACTGTATACCTTGCACCTTCTTATTGACGATGAAACACAGAAATTGCATCGGAATTAAATTCAAAAGCCACAATGCCAAGTTAAGTGCAAGAGGACTGACACTCTAACTTTCTATGATTCAAACCTCTCCTGTGAGTCCAGTTTTAGATTCCGATTCTTCACTTAAGGTTTACTGCATCCCTTGGACCATCTTATTGACGATGAAACACAGAAATTGCATCGGAATTTAATACAAAAGGCACAATACCGACTTAAGCACAGGAGGAGTGACACTCTAACATTCTATGATTTGAACCTCTCCTGCGAGTCCAGTTTTAGATTCCGATGCTTCACTTCAGGTTTACTGTATCCCTTGGACCTTCTAATTGACGATGAAACACAGAAATTGCATCCGAATTTAATATAAATGGCAGAATGCCGACTTAAGTACAAGAGGACTGACACTCTCACTTTCTATGATTTGAACCTCTCCTGTGAGTCCAGTTTTAGATTCCGATGCTTCACTTCAGGTTTACTGTATCCCTTGGACTTTCTTATTGACGATGAAACACAGAAATTGCATCTGAATTTAATACAAAAGCCACAATACCAACTTAAGTGCAAGAGGAGTGACACACTAACTTTCTATGATTTGAACCTCTCCTATGAGTAGAGTTTTAGATTCCATTGCTTCACCTCAGGTTTACTGTATCCCTTGGACCTTCTAATTGACGATGAAACACAGAAATTGCATCCGATTTTAATACAAATGGCACAATGCCGACTTAAGAACAAGAGGACTGACACTCTCACTTTCTATGATTTGAACCTCTCCTGTGAGTCCAGTTTTAGATTCCGATCCTCCACTTCAGGTTTACTGTATACCTTGCACCTTCTTATTGACGATGAAACACAGAAATTGCATCGGAATTAAATTCAAAAGGCACAATGCCGACTTAAGTGCGAGAGGACTGATACTCTAACTTTCTATGATTCGAACCTCTCCTGTGAGACCAGTTTTAGATTCCGATGCTTCACTGAAGGTTTACTGTATCCCTTGGACCGTCTTATTGACGATGAAACACAGAAATTGCATCCAAATTTAATACAAAAGGCACAATACCGACTTAAGCACAAGAGGAATGACACTCTAACATTCTATGATTTGAACCTCTCCTGCGAGTCCAGTTTTAGATTCCGATGCTTCACTTCAGGTTTACTGTATCCTTTGGAACTTCTTATTGACGATGAAACACAGAAATTGCATCCGAAATCAATATAAATGGCACAATGCCGACTTAAGTACAAGAGGACACACACTCTCACTTTCTATGATTTGAACCTCTCCTGTGAGTCCAGTTATACATTCCGATGCTTCACTTCAGGTTTTCTGTATACCTTGCACCTTCTTATTGACGATGAAACACAGAAATTGCATCCGAATTTAATACAAATGGCACAATGCCGACTTAAGTACAAGAGGACAGACACCTCTCACTTTCTATGATTTGAACCTCTCCTGTATGTCCAGTTTTAGATTCCGATGCTTCACTTCAGGTTTACTGTATACCTTGCACCTTCTTATTGATGATGAAACACAGAAAGAGCATCCGTATGTAATACAAAAGGCACAATGCCGACTTAAGTACAAGAGGACTGACACTCTCACTTTCTATGATTTGAACCTCTCCATTGAGCCCAGTATTAAATTCCGATACTTCACTTCAGGTTTACTGTATCATTTGGACCTTCTTATTGACTATGAAACACAGAAATTGCATCCGAATTTAATACAAAGGGCACAATACCGACTTAAGTACAGGAGGAGTGAAACTCTAACTTTCTATGATTTGAACCTCTCCTGTGAGTCCAGTTTTAGATTCCGATGCTTCACTTCAGGTTTACAGTATCCCTTGGACTTTCTTATTGACGATGAAACACAGAAATTGCATATGAATTTAATACAAAAGCCACAATACCGATTTAAGTGCAAGAGGAGTGACACTCTAACTTTCTATGATTTGACCCTTTCCTGTGAGTCCAGTTTTAGATTCCGATGCTTCACTTCAGGTTTACTGTATCCCTTGGACCTTCTTATTGACGATGAAACACAGAAATTGCATCCGATTTTAATACAAATGGCACAATGCAGACTCAAGTACAAGAGGACTGACACTCTCTATGATTTGAACCTCTCCTGTGAGTCCAGTTTTAGATTCCGATGCTTCACTTCAGGTTTACTGTATACCTTGCACCTTCTTATTGACGATGAAACACAGAAATTGCATCGGAATTAAATTCAAAAGCCACAATGCCGAGTTAAGTGCAAGAGGACTGACACTCTAACTTTCTATGATTCAAACCTCTCCTGTGAGTCCAGTTTTAGATTCCGATTCTTCACTTAAGGTTTACTGCATCCCTTGGACCATCTTATTGACGATGAAACACAGAAATTGCATCGGAATTTAATACAAAAGGCACAATACCGACTTAAGCACAGGAGGAGTGACACTCTAACATTCTATGATTTGAACCTCTCCTGCGAGTCCAGTTTTAGATTCCGATGCTTCACTTCAGGTTTACTGTATCCCTTGGACCTTCTTATTGACGATGAAACACAGAAATTGCATCCGATTTTAATACAAATGGCACAATGCCGACTTAAGTACAAGAGGACTGACACTCTCACTTTCTATGATTTGAACCTCTCCTGTGAGTCCAGTTTTAAATTCCGATGCTCCACTTCAGGTTTACTGTATACCTTGCACCTTCTTATTGACGATGAAACACAGAAATTGCATCCGATTTTAATACAAATGGCACAATGCAGACTTAAGTACGAGAGGACTGACACTCTCTATGATTTGAACCTCTCCTGTGAGTCCAGTTTTAGATTCCGATGCTTCACTTCAGGTTTACTGTATACCTTGCACCTTCTTATTGACGATGAAACACAGAAATTGCATCGGAATTAAATTCAAAAGCCACAATGCCGAGTTAAGTGCAAGAGGACTGACACTCTAACTTTCTATGATTCAAACCTCTCCTGTGAGTCCAGTTTTAGATTCCGATTCTTCACTTAAGGTTTACTGCATCCCTTGGACCATCTTATTGACGATGAAACACAGAAATTGCATCGGAATTTAATACAAAAGGCACAATACCGACTTAAGCACAGGAGGAGTGACACTCTAACATTCTATGATTTGAACCTCTCCTGCGAGTCCAGTTTTAGATTCCGATGCTTCACTTCAGGTTTACTGTATCCCTTGGACCTTCTAATTGACGATGAAACACAGAAATTGCATCCGAATTTAATATAAATGGCAGAATGCCGACTGAAGTACAAGAGGACTGACACTCTCACTTTCTATGATTTGAACCTCTCCTGTGAGTCCAGTTTTAGATTCCGATGCTTCACTTCAGGTTTACTGTATCCCTTGGACTTTCTTATTGACGATGAAACACAGAAATTGCATCTGAATTTAATACAAAAGCCACAATACCGACTTAAGTGCAAGAGGAGTGACACACTAACTTTCTATGATTTGAACCTCTCCTATGAGTAGAGTTTTAGATTCCATTGCTTCACCTCAGGTTTACTGTATCCCTTGGACCTTCTAATTGACGATGAAACACAGAAATTGCATCCGATTTTAATACAAATGGCACAATGCCGACTTAAGAACAAGAGGACTGACACTCTCACTTTCTATGATTTGAACCTCTCCTGTGAGTCCAGTTTTAGATTCCGATCCTCCACTTCAGGTTTACTGTATACCTTGCACCTTCTTATTGACGATGAAACACAGAAATTGCATCGGAATTAAATTCAAAAGGCACAATGCCGACTTAAGTGCGAGAGGACTGATACTCTAACTTTCTATGATTCGAACCTCTCCTGAGAGACCAGTTTTAGATTCCGATGCTTCACTGAAGGTTTAGTGTATCCCTTGGACCGTCTTATTGACGATGAAACACAGAAATTGCATCCAAATTTAATACAAAAGGCACAATACCGACTTAAGCACAAGAGGAGTGACACTCTAACATTCTATGATTTGAACCTCTCCTGCGAGTCCAGTTTTAGATTCCGATGCTTCACTTCAGGTTTACTGTATCCTTTGGAACTTCTTATTGACGATGAAACACAGAAATTGCATCCGAAATCAATATAAATGGCACAATGCCGACTTAAGTACAAGAGGACACACACTCTCACTTTCTATGATTTGAACCTCTCCTGTGAGTCCAGTTATACATTCCGATGCTTCACTTCAGGTTTACTGTATACCTTGCACCTTCTTATTGACGATGAAACACAGAAATTGCATCCGAATTTAATACAAATGGCACAATGCCGACTTAAGTACAAGAGGACAGACACTCTCACTTTCTATGATTTGAACCTCTCCTGTGAGTCCAGTTTTACATTCCGATGCTTCACTTCAGGTTTACTGTATACCTTGCACCTTCTTATTGACGATGAAACACAGAAAGAGCATCCGTATGTAATACAAAAGGCACAATGCCGACTTAAGTACAAGAGGACTGACACTCTCACTTTCTATGATTTGAACCTCTCCATTGAGCCCAGTATTAAATTCCGATACTTCACTTCAGGTTTACTGTATCATTTGGACCTTCTTATTGACTATGAAACACAGAAATTGCATCCGAATTTAATACAAAGGGCACAATACCGACTTAAGTACAGGAGGAGTGAAACTCTAACTTTCTATGATTTGAACCTCTCCTGTGAGTCCAGTTTTAGATTCCGATGCTTCACTTCAGATTTACTCTATACCTTGCACCTTCTTATTGACGAATAAACACAGAAATGGCATCAGAATTTAATACAAAAGGCACAATGCCGACATAAGTACAAGAGGACTGACATTCTAACTTTCTATGATTTGAACCTCTCCTGTGAGTCCAGTTTTAGATTCCGATGCTTCACTTCAGGTTTACTGTATCACTTTGACTTTCTTATTGACGATGAAACACAGAAATTGCATCCGAATTTAATACAAATGGCAAGATGCAAACTGAAGTACAAGAGGAGTGAAACTCTAACTTTCTATGATTCGAACCTCTCCTGTGAGTCTAGTTTTAGATTCCGATGCTTCACTTCAGGTTTACTGTATCCCTTGGACCTTCATATTGTGGATAAAACACAGAATTTGCATCCGAATTTAATACAAAGACCACAATACCGACTTAAGTACAGTAGGAGTGACACTCTAACTTTCTATGATTTGAATCTCTCCTGTGAGACCAGTTTTAGATTCCGATGCTTAACTTCAGGTTTACTGTATCCCTTGGACCTTCTTATTGACGATGAAACACAGAAATAGCATCCGAATTTAATACAAAGGGCACAATAGCGACTTAAGTACAGGAGGAGTGAAACTCTAACTTTCTATGATTTGACCTCTCCTGTGAGTTAAGTTTTAGATTCCGATGCTTCACTTCAGGTTTACTGTATCCCTTGGACCTTCTTATTGACGATGAAACACAGAAATTGCATGCGATTTTAATACAAATGGCACAATGCAGACTTACGTACAAGAGGACAGACACTCTCACTTTCTATGATTTGAACCTCTCCTGTGAGGCCAGTTTTAGATTCCGATGCTTCACTTCAGGTTTACTGTATCCCTTGGACCTTCTTATTGACGATGAAACACAGAAATTGCATCGGAATTTAATACAAAAGCCACAATGCCGACTGAAGTAAAAAAGGATTTACACTCTCACTTTCTATGATTTGAACCTCTCCTTTGAGTCCAGTTTTCGATTCCGATGCTTCACTTCAGGTTTACTGTATCCGTTGGACCTTTTTATTGACGATGAAACACAGAAAATGCATTCGAATTTAATATAAATGGCACAATGCCGACTTAAGTACAAGAGGACTGACACTCTCACTTTCTATGATTTGAACCTCTCCTGTGAGTCCAGTTTTACATTACGATGCTTCACTCAGGTTTACTGTATACCTTGCACCTTCTTATTGACGATGAAACACAGAAATAACATCCGTATGTAATACAAAAGGCACAATGCCGACTTAAGTACAAGAGGACTGACGCTCTCACATTCTATGATTTGAACCTCTCCTGTGAGTCCAGTTTTAAATTCCGATGCTTCACTTCAGATTTACTGTATCCCTTGGACCTTCTTATTGACGATGAAACACAGAAATTGCATCCGAATTTAATACAAATGGCACAATGTCGACTTAAGTGCAAGAGGACTGACGCTCTAACTTTCTATGATTCGAACCTCTCCTGTGAGTCCAGTTTTAAATTCCGATGCTTCACTTCAGGTTTACTGTATCATTTGGACCTTCTTATTGACGATGTAACACAGAAATTGCATCCGAATTTAATACAAAGGGCACAATACCGGCTTAAGTACAGGGGGAGTGAAACTCTAACTTTCTATGATTTGAACCTCTGCTGTGAGTCCAGTTTTAGATTCCGATGCTTCACTTCAGATTTACTGTATCCCTTGGACCTTCTTATTGACGATGAAACACAGAATTTGCATCCGAATTTAATACAAATAGCACAATGTCGACTTAAGTACAAGAGGACTGACACTCTCACTTTCTATGATTTGAACCACTCCTGTGAGTCCAGTTTTAGATTCCCATGCATCACTTCAGGTTTACAGTATACCTTGCACCTTCTTATTGACGATGAAACACAGAAATTGCATCCCAATTTAATTCCAAAGGCACAACGCCGACATAAGTACAAGAGGGCTGACAATCTAACTTTCTATGATTTGAACCCCTCCTGTGAGTCCAGTTTTAGATTCCGATGCTTCACTTCAGGTTTACTGCTTCAATTTGACTTTCTTATTGACGATGAAACACAGAAATTGCATCCGAATTTAATACAAAAGGCACAATACCGATTTAAGTACAGAAGGACTGACACTCTCACTTTCTATGATTTGAATCTCTCCTGTGAGTCCAGTTTTAGAATCCGATGCTTCACTTCAGGTTTACTGTATCCTTTGGAACTTCTTATTGACGATGAAACACAGAAATTGCATCCGAAATCAATATAAATGGCACAATGCCGACTTAAGTACAAGAGGACACACACTCTCACTTTCTATGATTTGAACCTCTCCTGTGAGTCCAGTTTTACATTCCGATGCTTCACTTCAGGTTTACTGTATACCTTGCACCTTCTTATTGACGATGAAACACAGAAATTGCACCGGAATTAAATTCAAAATGCACAATGCCGACTTTAGTGCAAGAGGACTGACACTCTAACTTTCTATGATTCGAACCTCTCCTGTGAGTCCAGTTTTAGATTCCGATGCTTCACTTCAGGTTTACTGTATACCTTGCACCTTCTTATTGACGATGAAACACAGAAAGAGCATCCGTATGTAATACAAAAGGCACAATGCCGACTTAAGTACAAGAGGACTGACACTCTCACTTTCTATGATTTGAACCTCTCCATTGAGCCCAGTTTTAAATTCCGATACTTCACTTCAGGTTTACTGTATCATTTGGACCTTCTTATTGACTATGAAACACAGAAATTGCATCCGAATTTAATACAAAGGGCACAATACCGACTTAAGTACAGGAGGAGTGAAACTCTAACTTTCTATGATTTGAACCTCTCCTGTGAGTCCAGTTTTAGATTCCGATGCTTCACTTCAGATTTACTCTATACCTTGCACCTTCTTATTGACGATGAAACACAGAAATGGCATCAGAATTTAATACAAAAGGCACAATGCCGACATAAGTAGAAGAGGACTGACATTCTAACTTTCTATGATTTGAACCTCTCCTGTGAGTCCAGTTTTAGATTCCGATGTTCACTTCAGGTTTACTGTATCACTTTGACTTTCTTATTGATGATGAAACACAGAAATTGCATCCGAATTTAATACAAATGGCACGATGCAAACTGAAGTACAAGAGGAGTGAAACTCTAACTTTCTATGATTCGAACCTCTCCTGTGAGTCTAGTTTTAGATTCCGATGCTTCACTTCAGGTTTACTGTATCCCTTGGACCTTCATATTGAGGATAAAACACAGAATTTGCATCCGAATTTAATACAAAGACCACATTACCGACTTAAGTACAGTAGGAGTGACACTCTAACTTTCTATGATTTGAATCTCTCCTGTGTGAAAAGTTTTAGATTCCGATGCTTAACTTCAGGTTTACTGTATCCCTTGGACCTTCTTATTGACGATGAAACACAGAAATAGCATCCGAATTTAATACAAAGGGCACAATAGCGACTTAAGTACAGGAGGAGTGAAACTCTAACTTTCTATGATTTGAACCTCTCCTGTGAGTTAAGTTTTAGATTCCGATGCTTCACTTCAGGTTTACTGTATCCCTTGGACCTTCTTATTGACGATGAAACACAGAAATTGCATGCGATTTTAATACAAATGGCACAATGCAGACTTACGTACAAGAGGACAGACACTCTCACTTTCTGTGATTTGAACCTCTCCTGTGAGTCCAGTTTTAGATTCCGATGCTTCACTTCAGGTTTACTGTATCCCTTGGACCTTCTTATTGACGATGAAACACAGAAATTGCATCGGAATTTAATACAAAAGCCACAATGCCGACTGAAGTAAAAAAGGATTTACACTCTCACTTTCTATGATTTGAACCTCTCCTTTGAGTCCAGTTTTCGATTCCGATGCTTCACTTCAGGTTTACTGTATCCCTTGGACCTTTTTATTGACGATGAAACACAGAAATTGCATTCGAATTTAATATAAATGGCACAATGCCGACTTAAGTACAAGAGGACTGACACTCTCACTTTCTATGATTTGAACCTCTCCTGTGAGTCCAGTTTTACATTCCGATGCTTCACTCAGGTTTACTGTATACCTTGCACCTTCTTATTGACGATGAAACACAGAAATAACATCCGTATTTAATACAAAAGGCACAATGCCGACTTAAGTACAAGAGGACTGACACTCTCACATTCTATGATTTGAACCTCTCCTGTGAGTCCAGTTTTAAATTCCGATGCTTCACTTCAGATTTACTGTATCCCTTGGACCTTCTTATTGACGATGAAACACAGAAATTGCATCCGAATTTAATACGAATGGCACAATGTCGACTTAAGTGCAAGAGGACTGACACTCTAACTTTCTATGATTCGAACCTCTCCTGTGAGTCCAGTTTTAAATTCCGGTGCTTCACTTCAGGTTTACTGTATCATTTGGACCTTCTTATTGACGATGTAACACAGAAATTGCATCCGAATTTAATACAAAGGGCACAATACCGACTTAAGTACAGGGGGAGTGAAACTCTAACTTTCTATGATTTGAACATCTGCTGTGAGTCCAGTTTTACATTCCGATGCTTCACTTCAGATTTACTGTATCCCTTGGACCTTCTTATTGACGATGAAACACAGAATTTGCATCCGAATTTAATACAAATAGCACAATGTCGACTTAAGTACAAGAGGACTGACACTCTCAATTTCTATGATTTGAACCACTCCTGTGAGTCCAGTTTTAGATTCCCATGCATCACTTCAGGTTTACAGTATACCTTGCACCTTCTTATTGACGATGAAACACAGAAATTGCATCCCAATTTAATTCCAAAGGCACAATGCCGACATAAGTACAAGAGGGCTGACAATCTAACTTTCTATGATTTGAACCTCTCCTGTGAGTCCAGTTTTAGATTCCGATGCTTCACTTCAGGTTTACTGCTTCACTTTGACTTTCTTATTGACGATGAAACATAGAAATTGCATCCGAATTTAATACAAAAGGCACAATACCGATTTAAGTACAGAAGGACTGACACTCTCACTTTCTATGATTTGAATCTCTCCTGTGAGTCCAGTTTTAGAATCCGATGCTTCACTTCAGGTTTACTGTATACCTTGCACCTTCTTATTGACGAAGAAACACAGAAATTGCATCCGAATTTAATACAAAAGGCACAATGCCGACTGAAGTACAAGCGGACTGACATTCTAACTTTCTTTGATTTGAACCTCTCCTGTGAGTCCAGTTTTAGATTCCGATGCTTCACTTCAGGTTTACTGTATGCCTTGTACTTTCTTATTGACGATGAAACAAAGAAATTGCATCTGAATTTAATACAAAAGGCACAAGACCGACTTAAGTGCAAGAGGAGTGACACTCTAACTTTCTATGATTTGAACCTCTCCTGTGAGACCAGTTTTAGATTCCGATGCTTCACTTCAGGTTTACTGTATCCCTTGGACCTTCTTATTGACGATGAAACACAGAAATTGCATCCGAATTTTAATACAAATGGCACAATGCCGACCTAAGTACTAGAGGACTGACACTATCACTTTCTATGATTTGAACATCTCCTGTGAGTCAAGTGTTTGATTCCGATGCTTCACTTCAGGTTTACTGTATCCCTTGGACCTTTTTATTGACGATGAAACACAGAAATTGCATCCGAATTTAATATAAATGGCACAATGCCGACTTAAGTACAAGAGGACTGACACTCTCACTTTCTATGATTTGAACCTCTCCTGTGAGTCCAGTTTTACATTCCGATGCTTCACTTCAGGTTTACTGTATACCTTGCACCTTCTTATTGACGAAAAAACACAGAAATAACATCCGTATTTAATACAAAAGGCACAATGCCGACTTAAGTGCAAGAGGACTGACACTCTCACATTCTATGATTTGAACCTCTCCTGTGAGTCCAGTTTTAGATTCCGATTCTTCACTTCAGGTTTACTGTATACCTTGCACCTTCTTATTGACGATGAAACACAGAAATTGCATCGGAATGAAATTCAAAAGGCACAATGCCAACTTAAGTGCAAGAGGACTGTTATTCTAACTTTCTATGATTCGAACCTCTCTGTGAGTCCAGTTTTAAATTCCGATGCTTCACTTCAGGTTTACTGTATCATTTGGACTTTCGTATTGACGATGAAACACAGAATTTGCATCCGAATTTAATACAAAGGGCACAATACCGACTTTAGTACAGGGGGAGTGAAACTCTAACTTGCTATGATTTGAACCTCTCCTGTGAGTCCAGTTTTAAATTCCGAAGCTTCACTTCAGATTTACTGTATCCCTTGGACCTTCTTATTGACGATGAAACACAGAAATTGCATCCGAATTTAATACAAATGGCACAATGTCGACTTAAGTGCTAGAGGACTGACACTCTAACTTTCTATGATTCGAACCTCTCCTGTGAGTCCAGTTTTAAATTCCGATGCTTCACTTCAGGTTTACTGTATCATTTGGACCTTCTTATTGACGATGTAACACAGAAATTGCATCCGAATTTAATACAAAGGGCACAATACCGACTTATGTACAGGGGGAGTGAAACTCTAACTTTCTATGATTTGAAACCCTGCTGTGAGTCCAGTTTTAGATTACGATTCTTCACTTCAGATTTACTGTATTCCTTATACCTTCTTATTGACGATGAAACACAGAATTTGCATCCGAATTTAATACAAATAGCACAATGTCGACTTAAGTACAAGAGAACTGACACTCTCACTTTCTATGATTTGAACCACTCCTGTGAGTCCAGTTTTAGATTCCCATGCATCACTTCAGGTTTACAGTATACCTTGCACCTTCTTATTGACGATGAAACACAGAAATTGCATCCCAATTTAATTCCAAAGGCACAATGCCGACATAAGTACAAGAGGGCTGACAATCTAACTTTCTATGATTTGAACCTCTCCTGTGAGTCCAGTTTTAGATTCCGATGCTTCACTTCAGGTTTACTGCATCACTTTGACTTTCTTATTGACGATGAAACACAGAAATTGCATCCGAATTTAATACAAAAGGCACAATGCCGACTGAAGTACAAGCGGACTGACATTCTAACTTTCTTTGATTTGAACCTCTCCTGTGAGTCCAGTTTTAGATTCCGATGCTTCACTTCAGGTTTACTGTATGCCTTGTACTTTCTTATTGACGATGAAACAAAGAAATTGCATCTGAATTTCATACAAAAGGCACAAGACCGACTTAAGTGCAAGAGGAGTGACACTCTAACTTTCTATGATTTGAACCTCTCCTGTGAGACCAGTTTTAGATTCCGATGCTTCACTTCAGGTTTACTGTATCCCTTGGACCTTCTTATTGACGATGAAACACAGAAATTGCATCCGAATTTTAATACAAATGGCACAATGCCGACCTAAGTACAAGAGGACTGACACTATCACTTTCTATGATTTGAACATCTCCTGTGAGTCAAGTTTTTGATTCCGATTCTTCACTTCAGGTTTACTGTATCCCTTGGACCTTTTTATTGACGATGAAACACAGAAATTGCATCCGAATTTAATATAAATGGCACAATGCCGACTTAAGTACAAGAGGACTGACACTCTCACTTTCTATGATTTGAACCTCTCCTGTGAGTCCAGTTTTACATTCCGATGCTTCACTTCAGGTTTACTGTATACCTTGCACCTTCTTATTGACGAAAAAACACAGAAATAACATCCGTATTTAATACAAAAGGCACAATGCCGACTTAAGTACAAGAGGACTGACACTCTCACATTCTATGATTTGAACCTCTCCTGTGAGTCCAGTTTTAGATTCCGATTCTTCACTTCAGGTTTACTGTATACCTTGCACCTTCTTATTGACGATGAAACACAGAAATTGCACCGGAATGAAATTCAAAAGGCACAATGCCGACTTAAGTGCAAGAGGACTGTTATTCTAACTTTCTATGATTCGAACCTCTCTGTGAGTCCAGTTTTAAATTCCGATGCTTCACTTCAGGTTTACTGTATCATTTGGACTTTCGTATTGACGATGAAACACAGAATTTGCATCCGAATTTAATACAAAGGGCACAATACCGACTTTTGTACAGGGGGAGTGAAACTCTAACTTGCTATGATTTGAACCTCTCCTGTGAGTCCAGTTTTAAATTCCGATGCTTCACTTCAGATTTACTGTATCCCTTGGACCTTCTTATTGACGATGAAACACACAAATTGCATCCGAATTTAATACAAATGGCACAATGTCGACTTAAGTGCTAGAGGACTGACACTCTAACTTTCTATGATTCGAACCTCTCCTGTGAGTCCAGTTTTAAATTCCGATGCTTCACTTCAGGTTTACTGTATCATTTGGACCTTCTTATTGACGATGTAACACAGAAATTGCATCCGAATTTAATACAAAGGGCACAATACCGACTTATGTACAAGGGGAGTGAAACTCTAACTTTCTATGATTTGAAACCCTGCTGTGAGTCCAGTTTTAGATTCCGATGCTTCACTTCAGATTTACTGTATTCCTTGGACCTTCTTATTGACGATGAAACACAGAATTTGCATCCGAATTTAATACAAATAGCACAATGTCGACTTAAGTACAAGAGGACTGACACTCTCACTTTCTATGATTTGAACCACTCCTGTGAGTCCAGTTTTAGATTCCCATGCATCACTTCAGGTTTGCAGTATACCTTGCACCTTCTTATTGACGATGAAACACAGAAATTGCATCCCAATTTAATTCCAAAGGCACAATGCCGACACAAGTACAAGAGGGCTGACAATCTAACTTTCTATGATTTGAACCTCTCCTGTGAGTCCAGTTTTAGATTCCGATGCTTCACTTCAGGTTTACTGCATCACTTTGACTTTCTTATTGACGATGAAACACAGAAATTGCATCCGAATTTAATACAAAAGGCACAATACCGATATAAATACAGAAGGACTGACACTCTCACTTTCTATGATTTGAACCTCTCCTGTGAGTCCAGTTTTAGATTCCGATGCTTCACTTCAGGTTTACTGTATACCTTGCACCTTCTTATTGACGATGAAACACAGAAATTGCATCCGAATTTGATACAAAAGGCACAATGCCGACTGAAGTACAAGAGGACTCACATTCTAACTTTCTTTGATTTGAACCTCTCCTGTGAGTCCAGTTTTAGATTCCGATGCTTCATTTCAGGTTTACTGTATGCCTTGTACTTTCTTATTGACGATGAAACATAGAAATTGCATCTGAATTTAATACAAAAGGCACAATACCGACTTAAGTGCAAGAGGAGTGACACTCTGACTTTCTATGATTTGAACCTCTCCTGTGAGACCAGTTTTAGATTCCGATGCTTCACTTTAGGTTTACTGTATCCCTTGGACCTTCTTATTGACGATGAAACACAGAAATTGCATCCGAATTTTAATTCAAATGGCACAATGCCGACCTAAGTACAAGAGGACTGACACTCTCACTTTCTATGATTTGAACATCTCCTGTGAGTCAAGTTTTTGATTCCGATGCTTCACTTCAGGTTTACTGTATCCCTTCGACCTTCGTATTGACGATGGAGCACAGAAATTGGATCCGAATTTAATATAAAAGGCACAATGCCGACTTAAGTAAAATAGGATTGACACTCTAACTTTCTATGATTGGAACCTCTCCTGCGAGTAGAGTTTTAGATTCCGTTGCTTCACTTAAGGTTTACTGTATCCCTTGGACCTTCTTATTGACGATGAAACACAGAAATTGCATCCGAATTTAATACAAAAGGCACAATGCCGACTGAAGTACAAGAGGACTGACATTCTAACTTTCTATGATTTGAACCTCCCCTGTGAGTCCAGTTTTAGATTCCGATGCTTCACTTCAGGTTTACTGTATACCTTGCACCTTCTTATTGACGATGAAACAAAGAAATTGCATCGGAATTAATTTCAAATGGCACAATGCCGACTTAAGTGCAAGAGGACTGACAGACTAACTTTCTATGATTCGAACCTCTCCTGTGAGCCCAGTTTTAAATTCCGATGCTTCACTTCAGGTTTACTGTATCATTTGGACCTTCTTATTGACTACTCAACACAGAAATTGCATCCGAATTTAATACAAAGGCCACAATACCGACTTAAGTACAGGAGGAGTGACACTCTAACTTCCTATGATTTGAACCACTCCTGTGAGTCCAGTTTTAGAATCCGATGCTTCACTTCAGGTTTACTGTATCCTTTGGAACTTCTTATTGACGATGAAACACAGAAATTGCATCCGAAATCAATATAAATGGCACAATGCCGACTTAAGTACAAGAGGACACACACTCTCACTTTCTATGATTTGAACCTCTCCTGTGAGTCCAGTTTTACATTCCGATGCTTCACTTCAGGTTTACTGTATACCTTGCACCTTCTTATTGACGATGAAACACAGAAATTGCACCGGAATTAAATTCAAAATGCACAATGCCGACTTTAGTGCAAGAGGACTGACACTCTAACTTTCTATGATTCGAACCTCTCCTGTGAGTCCAGTTTTAGATTCCGATGCTTCACTTCAGGTTTACTGTATACCTTGCACCTTCTTATTGACGATGAAACACAGAAAGAGCATCCGTATGTAATACAAAAGGCACAATGCCGACTTAAGTACAAGAGGACTGACACTCTCACTTTCTATGATTTGAACCTCTCCATTGAGCCCAGTTTTAAATTCCGATACTTCACTTCAGGTTTACTGTATCATTTGGACCTTCTTATTGACTATGAAACACAGAAATTGCATCCGAATTTAATACAAAGGGCACAATACCGACTTAAGTACAGGAGGAGTGAAACTCTAACTTTCTATGATTTGAACCTCTCCTGTGAGTCCAGTTTTAGATTCCGATGCTTCACTTCAGATTTACTCTATACCTTGCACCTTCTTATTGACGATGAAACACAGAAATGGCATCAGAATTTAATACAAAAGGCACAATGCCGACATAAGTAGAAGAGGACTGACATTCTAACTTTCTATGATTTGAACCTCTCCTGTGAGTCCAGTTTTGGATTCCGATGTTCACTTCAGGTTTACTGTATCACTTTGACTTTCTTATTGACGATGAAACACAGAAATTGCATCCGAATTTAATACAAATGGCACGATGCAAACTGAAGTACAAGAGGAGTGAAACTCTAACTTTCTATGATTCGAACCTCTCCTGTGAGTCTAGTTTTAGATTCCGATGCTTCACTTCAGGTTTACTGTATCCCTTGGACCTTCATATTGAGGATAAAACACAGAATTTGCATCCGAATTTAATACAAAGACCACATTACCGACTTAAGTACAGTAGGAGTGACACTCTAACTTTCTATGATTTGAATCTCTCCTGTGTGAAAAGTTTTAGATTCCGATGCTTAACTTCAGGTTTACTGTATCCCTTGGACCTTCTTATTGACGATGAAACACAGAAATAGCATCCGAATTTAATACAAAGGGCACAATAGCGACTTAAGTACAGGAGGAGTGAAACTCTAACTTTCTATGATTTGAACCTCTCCTGTGAGTTAAGTTTTAGATTCCGATGCTTCACTTCAGGTTTACTGTATCCCTTGGACCTTCTTATTGACGATGAAACACAGAAATTGCATGCGATTTTAATACAAATGGCACAATGCAGACTTACGTACAAGAGGACAGACACTCTCACTTTCTATGATTTGAACCTCTCCTGTGAGTCCAGTTTTAGATTCCGATGCTTCACTTCAGGTTTACTGTATCCCTTGGACCTTCTTATTGACGATGAAACACAGAAATTGCATCGGAATTTAATACAAAAGCCACAATGCCGACTGAAGTAAAAAAGGATTTACACTCTCACTTTCTATGATTTGAACCTCTCCTTTGAGTCCAGTTTTCGATTCCGATGCTTCACTTCAGGTTTACTGTATCCCTTGGACCTTTTTATTGACGATGAAACA
The DNA here is from genome assembly GCF_021461395.2 of Schistocerca americana. Taxonomy (NCBI): domain Eukaryota; kingdom Metazoa; phylum Arthropoda; class Insecta; order Orthoptera; family Acrididae; genus Schistocerca; species Schistocerca americana. The sequence continues at coordinate 206,187,608 of NC_060127.1, read as the reverse complement.
CAGAAATTGCATTCGAATTTAATATAAATGGCACAATGCCGACTTAAGTACAAGAGGACTGACACTCTCACTTTCTATGATTTGAACCTCTCCTGTGAGTCCAGTTTTACATTCCGATGCTTCACTCAGGTTTACTGTATACCTTGCACCTTCTTATTGACGATGAAACACAGAAATAACATCCGTATTTAATACAAAAGGCACAATGCCGACTTAAGTACAAGAGGACTGACACTCTCACATTCTATGATTTGAACCTCTCCTGTGAGTCCAGTTTTAAATTCCGATGCTTCACTTCAGATTTACTGTATCCCTTGGACCTTCTTATTGACGATGAAACACAGAAATTGCATCCGAATTTAATACGAATGGCACAATGTCGACTTAAGTGCAAGAGGACTGACACTCTAACTTTCTATGATTCGAACCTCTCCTGTGAGTCCAGTTTTAAATTCCGGTGCTTCACTTCAGGTTTACTGTATCATTTGGACCTTCTTATTGACGATGTAACACAGAAATTGCATCCGAATTTAATACAAAGGGCACAATACCGACTTAAGTACAGGGGGAGTGAAACTCTAACTTTCTATGATTTGAACATCTGCTGTGAGTCCAGTTTTACATTCCGATGCTTCACTTCAGATTTACTGTATCCCTTGGACCTTCTTATTGACGATGAAACACAGAATTTGCATCCGAATTTAATACAAATAGCACAATGTCGACTTAAGTACAAGAGGACTGACACTCTCAATTTCTATGATTTGAACCACTCCTGTGAGTCCAGTTTTAGATTCCCATGCATCACTTCAGGTTTACAGTATACCTTGCACCTTCTTATTGACGATGAAACACAGAAATTGCATCCCAATTTAATTCCAAAGGCACAATGCCGACATAAGTACAAGAGGGCTGACAATCTAACTTTCTATGATTTGAACCTCTCCTGTGAGTCCAGTTTTAGATTCCGATGCTTCACTTCAGGTTTACTGCTTCACTTTGACTTTCTTATTGACGATGAAACATAGAAATTGCATCCGAATTTAATACAAAAGGCACAATACCGATTTAAGTACAGAAGGACTGACACTCTCACTTTCTATGATTTGAATCTCTCCTGTGAGTCCAGTTTTAGAATCCGATGCTTCACTTCAGGTTTACTGTATACCTTGCACCTTCTTATTGACGATGAAACACAGAAATTGCATCCGAATTTAATACAAAAGGCACAATGCCGACTGAAGTACAAGCGGACTGACATTCTAACTTTCTTTGATTTGAACCTCTCCTGTGAGTCCAGTTTTAGATTCCGATGCTTCACTTCAGGTTTACTGTATGCCTTGTACTTTCTTATTGACGATGAAACAAAGAAATTGCATCTGAATTTAATACAAAAGGCACAAGACCGACTTAAGTGCAAGAGGAGTGACACTCTAACTTTCTATGATTTGAACCTCTCCTGTGAGACCAGTTTTAGATTCCGATGCTTCACTTCAGGTTTACTGTATCCCTTGGACCTTCTTATTGACGATGAAACACAGAAATTGCATCCGAATTTTAATACAAATGGCACAATGCCGACCTAAGTACTAGAGGACTGACACTATCACTTTCTATGATTTGAACATCTCCTGTGAGTCAAGTGTTTGATTCCGATGCTTCACTTCAGGTTTACTGTATCCCTTGGACCTTTTTATTGACGATGAAACACAGAAATTGCATCCGAATTTAATATAAATGGCACAATGCCGACTTAAGTACAAGAGGACTGACACTCTCACTTTCTATGATTTGAACCTCTCCTGTGAGTCCAGTTTTACATTCCGATGCTTCACTTCAGGTTTACTGTATACCTTGCACCTTCTTATTGACGAAAAAACACAGAAATAACATCCGTATTTAATACAAAAGGCACAATGCCGACTTAAGTACAAGAGGACTGACACTCTCACATTCTATGATTTGAACCTCTCCTGTGAGTCCAGTTTTAGATTCCGATTCTTCACTTCAGGTTTACTGTATACCTTGCACCTTCTTATTGACGATGAAACACAGAAATTGCATCGGAATGAAATTCAAAAGGCACAATGCCAACTTAAGTGCAAGAGGACTGTTATTCTAACTTTCTATGATTCGAACCTCTCTGTGAGTCCAGTTTTAAATTCCGATGCTTCACTTCAGGTTTACTGTATCATTTGGACTTTCGTATTGACGATGAAACACAGAATTTGCATCCGAATTTAATACAAAGGGCACAATACCGACTTTAGTACAGGGGGAGTGAAACTCTAACTTGCTATGATTTGAACCTCTCCTGTGAGTCCAGTTTTAAATTCCGAAGCTTCACTTCAGATTTACTGTATCCCTTGGACCTTCTTATTGACGATGAAACACAGAAATTGCATCCGAATTTAATACAAATGGCACAATGTCGACTTAAGTGCTAGAGGACTGACACTCTAACTTTCTATGATTCGAACCTCTCCTGTGAGTCCAGTTTTAAATTCCGATGCTTCACTTCAGGTTTACTGTATCATTTGGACCTTCTTATTGACGATGTAACACAGAAATTGCATCCGAATTTAATACAAAGGGCACAATACCGACTTATGTACAGGGGGAGTGAAACTCTAACTTTCTATGATTTGAAACCCTGCTGTGAGTCCAGTTTTAGATTACGATTCTTCACTTCAGATTTACTGTATTCCTTATACCTTCTTATTGACGATGAAACACAGAATTTGCATCCGAATTTAATACAAATAGCACAATGTCGACTTAAGTACAAGAGAACTGACACTCTCACTTTCTATGATTTGAACCACTCCTGTGAGTCCAGTTTTAGATTCCCATGCATCACTTCAGGTTTACAGTATACCTTGCACCATCTTATTGACGATGAAACACAGAAATTGCATCCCAATTTAATTCCAAAGGCACAATGCCGACATAAGTACAAGAGGGCTGACAATCTAACTTTCTATGATTTGAACCTCTCCTGTGAGTCCAGTTTTAGATTCCGATGCTTCACTTCAGGTTTACTGCATCACTTTGACTTTCTTATTGACGATGAAACACAGAAATTGCATCCGAATTTAATACAAAAGGCACAATGCCGACTGAAGTACAAGCGGACTGACATTCTAACTTTCTTTGATTTGAACCTCTCCTGTGAGTCCAGTTTTAGATTCCGATGCTTCACTTCAGGTTTACTGTATGCCTTGTACTTTCTTATTGACGATGAAACAAAGAAATTGCATCTGAATTTCATACAAAAGGCACAAGACCGACTTAAGTGCAAGAGGAGTGACACTCTAACTTTCTATGATTTGAACCTCTCCTGTGAGACCAGTTTTAGATTCCGATGCTTCACTTCAGGTTTACTGTATCCCTTGGACCTTCTTATTGACGATGAAACACAGAAATTGCATCCGAATTTTAATACAAATGGCACAATGCCGACCTAAGTACAAGAGGACTGACACTATCACTTTCTATGATATGAACATCTCCTGTGAGTCAAGTTTTTGATTCCGATTCTTCACTTCAGATTTACTGTATTCCTTGGACCTTCTTATTGACGATGAAACACAGAATTTGCATCCGAATTTAATACAAATAGCACAATGTCGACTTAAGTACAAGAGAACTGACACTCTCACTTTCTATGATTTGAACCACTCCTGTGAGTCCAGTTTTAGATTCCCATGCATCACTTCAGGTTTACAGTATACCTTGCACCTTCTTATTGACGATGAAACACAGAAATTGCATGCCAATTTAATTCCAAAGGCACAATGCCGACATAAGTACAAGAGGGCTGACAATCTAACTTTCTATGATTTGAACCTCTCCTGTGAGTCCAGTTTTAGATTCCGATGCTTCACTTCAGGTTTACTGCATCACTTTGACTTTCTTATTGACGATGAAACACAGAAATTGCATCCGAATTTAATACAAAAGGCACAATGCCGACTGAAGTACAAGCGGACTGACATTCTAACTTTCTTTGATTTGAACCTCTCCTGTGAGTCCAGTTTTAGATTCCGATGCTTCACTTCAGGTTTACTGTATGCCTTGTACTTTCTTATTGACGATGAAACAAAGAAATTGCATCTGAATTTCATACAAAAGGCACAAGACCGACTTAAGTGCAAGAGGAGTGACACTCTAACTTTCTATGATTTGAACCTCTCCTGTGAGACCAGTTTTAGATTCCGATGCTTCACTTCAGGTTTACTGTATCCCTTGGACCTTCTTATTGACGATGAAACACAGAAATTGCATCCGAATTTTAATACAAATGGCACAATGCCGACCTAAGTACAAGAGGACTGACACTATCACTTTCTATGATTTGAACATCTCCTGTGAGTCAAGTTTTTGATTCCGATTCTTCACTTCAGGTTTACTGTATCCCTTGGACCTTTTTATTGACGATGAAACACAGAAATTGCATCCGAATTTAATATAAATGGCACAATGCCGACTTAAGTACAAGAGGACTGACACTCTCACTTTCTATGATTTGAACCTCTCCTGTGAGTCCAGTTTTACATTCCGATGCTTCACTTCAGGTTTACTGTATACCTTGCACCTTCTTATTGACGAAAAAACACAGAAATAACATCCGTATTTAATACAAAAGGCACAATGCCGACTTAAGTACAAGAGGACTGACACTCTCACATTCTATGATTTGAACCTCTCCTGTGAGTCCAGTTTTAGATTCCGATTCTTCACTTCAGGTTTACTGTATACCTTGCACCTTCTTATTGACGATGAAACACAGAAATTGCACCGGAATGAAATTCAAAAGGCACAATGCCGACTTAAGTGCAAGAGGACTGTTATTCTAACTTTCTATGATTCGAACCTCTCTGTGAGTCCAGTTTTAAATTCCGATGCTTCACTTCAGGTTTACTGTATCATTTGGACTTTCGTATTGACGATGAAACACAGAATTTGCATCCGAATTTAATACAAAGGGCACAATACCGACTTTTGTACAGGGGGAGTGAAACTCTAACTTGCTATGATTTGAACCTCTCCTGTGAGTCCAGTTTTAAATTCCGATGCTTCACTTCAGATTTACTGTATCCCTTGGACCTTCTTATTGACGATGAAACACACAAATTGCATCCGAATTTAATACAAATGGCACAATGTCGACTTAAGTGCTAGAGGACTGACACTCTAACTTTCTATGATTCGAACCTCTCCAGTGAGTCCAGTTTTAAATTCCGATGCTTCACTTCAGGTTTACTGTATCATTTGGACCTTCTTATTGACGATGTAACACAGAAATTGCATCCGAATTTAATACAAAGGGCACAATACCGACTTATGTACAAGGGGAGTGAAACTCTAACTTTCTATGATTTGAAACCCTGCTGTGAGTCCAGTTTTAGATTCCGATGCTTCACTTCAGATTTACTGTATTCCTTGGACCTTCTTATTGACGATGAAACACAGAATTTGCATCCGAATTTAATACAAATAGCACAATGTCGACTTAAGTACAAGAGGACTGACACTCTCACTTTCTATGATTTGAACCACTCCTGTGAGTCCAGTTTTAGATTCCCATGCATCACTTCAGGTTTGCAGTATACCTTGCACCTTCTTATTGACGATGAAACACAGAAATTGCATCCCAATTTAATTCCAAAGGCACAATGCCGACACAAGTACAAGAGGGCTGACAATCTAACTTTCTATGATTTGAACCTCTCCTGTGAGTCCAGTTTTAGATTCCGATGCTTCACTTCAGGTTTACTGCATCACTTTGACTTTCTTATTGACGATGAAACACAGAAATTGCATCCGAATTTAATACAAAAGGCACAATACCGATATAAATACAGAAGGACTGACACTCTCACTTTCTATGATTTGAACCTCTCCTGTGAGTCCAGTTTTAGATTCCGATGCTTCACTTCAGGTTTACTGTATACCTTGCACCTTCTTATTGACGATGAAACACAGAAATTGCATCCGAATTTGATACAAAAGGCACAATGCCGACTGAAGTACAAGAGGACTCACATTCTAACTTTCTTTGATTTGAACCTCTCCTGTGAGTCCAGTTTTAGATTCCGATGCTTCATTTCAGGTTTACTGTATGCCTTGTACTTTCTTATTGACGATGAAACATAGAAATTGCATCTGAATTTAATACAAAAGGCACAATACCGACTTAAGTGCAAGAGGAGTGACACTCTGACTTTCTATGATTTGAACCTCTCCTGTGAGACCAGTTTTAGATTCCGATGCTTCACTTTAGGTTTACTGTATCCCTTGGACCTTCTTATTGACGATGAAACACAGAAATTGCATCCGAATTTTAATACAAATGGCACAATGCCGACCTAAGTACAAGAGGACTGACACTCTCACTTTCTATGATTTGAACATCTCCTGTGAGTCAAGTTTTTGATTCCGATGCTTCACTTCAGGTTTACTGTATCCCTTCGACCTTCGTATTGACGATGGAGCACAGAAATTGGATCCGAATTTAATATAAAAGGCACAATGCCGACTTAAGTAAAATAGGATTGACACTCTAACTTTCTATGATTGGAACCTCTCCTGCGAGTAGAGTTTTAGATTCCGTTGCTTCACTTAAGGTTTACTGTATCCCTTGGACCTTCTTATTGACGATGAAACACAGAAATTGCATCCGAATTTAATACAAAAGGCACAATGCCGACTGAAGTACAAGAGGACTGACATTCTAACTTTCTATGATTTGAACCTCCCCTGTGAGTCCAGTTTTAGATTCCGATGCTTCACTTCAGGTTTACTGTATCCCTTGTACTTTCTTATTGACGATCAAACACAGAAATTGCATCTGAATTTAATACAAAAGGCACAATACCGACTTAAGTGCAAGAGGAGTGACACTCTAACATTCTATGATTTGAACCTCTACTGTGTGACCAGTTTTAGATTCCGATGCTTCACTTCAGGTTTACTGTGTCCCTTGGACCTTCTTATTGACGATGAAACACAGATATTGCATCCGAATTTTAATACAAATGGCACAATGCCGACTTAAGTACAAGAGGACTGACACTCTCACTTTCTATGATTTTAACCTCTCCTGTGAGTCCAGTTTTAGATTCCGATACTTCACTTCAGGTTTACTGTATACCTTGCACCTTCTTATTGACGATGAAACAAAGAAATTGCATCGGAATTAATTTCAAATGGCACAATGCCGACTTAAGTGCAAGAGGACTGACAGATTAACTTTCTATGATTCGAACCTCTCCTGTGAGCCCAGTTTTAAATTCCGATGCTTCACTTCAGGTTTACTGTATCATTTGGACCTTCTTATTGACTACTCAACACAGAAATTGCATCCGAATTTAATACAAAGGCCACAATACCGACTTAAGTACAGGAGGAGTGACACTCTAACTTCCTATGATTTGAACCACTCCTGTGAGTCCAGTTTTAGATTCCGATGCTTCACTTCAGATGTACTGTATCCCTTGGACCTTCTTATTGACGATGAAACACAGAAATTGCATCCGAATTTAATACAAATGGCACAACGTCGACTTAACTACAAGAGGACTGACACTCTCACTTTCTATGATTTGGACCACTCCTGTGAGTCCAGTTTTAGATTCTGATGCATCACTTCAGGTTTACTGTATACCTTGCACCTTCATATTGACGATGAAACACAGAAATTGCATCCGAATTTAATACAAAAGGCACAATGCCGACATAAGTACAAGAGGACTGACATTCTAACTTTCTATGATTTGAACCTCTCCTGTGAGTACAGTTTTAGATTCCGATGCTTCACTTCAGGTTTACTGTATCACTTTGACTTTCTTATTGACGATGAAACACAGAAATTGCATCCGAATTTAATACAAATGGCACAATGCTGACTTAAGTACAAGAGGAGTGACACTCTAACTTTCTATGATTTGAACCTCTCCTGAGAGTCTTGTTTTATATTCCGATGCGTCACTTCAGGTTAACAGTATCCCTTGGACCTTCATATTGAGGATGAAACACAGAAATTGCATCCGAATTTAATACAAATGGCACAATGCCGACTTAAGTACAAGAGGACTGACACTCTCACTTTCTATGATTTGAACCTCTCCTGTGAGTCCAGTTTTAGATTCCGATGCCTCACTTCAAGTTTACTGTATACCTTGCACCTTCTTATTGACGATGAAACACAGAAATTGCATCGGAATGTAATACAAAAGGCACAATGCTGACTTAAGTAAAAGAGGACTGACACTCTAACTTTCTATGATTTGAACCTCTCCTGTGAGTCCAGTTTTAGATTCTGATGCTTCACTTCTGGTTTACTGTATCCCTTGGACCTTCTTATTGACGATGAAACACAGAAATAGCATCCGAATTTATTACAAAAGGCACAATGCCGACTTAAGTAAAAGAGGTCTGACACTCTCACTTTCTATGATTTGAACCTCTCCTGTGAGTCCAGTTTTAGATTCCGATGCTTCACTTCAGGTTTACTGTATCCCTTGGACTTTCTTATTGACGATGAAACACAGAAATTGCATCCGAATTTAATACAAATGCCACAATGCCTACTTAAGTACAAGAGGACTGACACTCTCACTTTCAATGATTTCATCCTCTCCTGTAAGTCCAGTTTTAGGTTCCGATGCTTCACTTCATTGTTACTGTATACCTTGCACCTTCTTAATGACGACGAAACACAGAAATTGCATCCGAATTTAATACAAAAGGCACAATGCCGACTTAAGTAAAAGAAGGCTGACACTCTAACTTTCAATGATATGAACCTCTCCTGTAAGTCCAGTTTTAGATTCCGATGCTTCACTTCAGGTTTACTGTATCCCTTGGACTTTCTAATTGACGATGAAACAAAGAAATTGCATCCAAATTTAATACAAAGGGCACAATGCCGACTTAAGTAAAATAGGACTGACACACTAACTTTCTATGATTTGAACCTCTCCTGCGAGTAGAGTTTTAGATTCCGTTGCTTCACTTAAGGTTTACTGTATCCCTTGGACCTTCTTATTGACGATGAAACACAGAAATTGCATCCGAATTTAATACAAAAGGCACAATGCCGACTGAAGTACAAGAGGACTGACGTCTAACTTTCTATGATTTGAACCTCCCCTGTGAGTCCAGTTTTAGATTCCGATGCTTCACTTCAGTTTTACTGTATCATTTGTACTTTCTTATTGACGATGAAACACAGAAATTGCATCCGAATTTAATACAAATGGCACAATGCCGACTTAAGTACAAGAGGACTGACACTCTCACTTTCAATGATTTCAACCTCTCCTGTAAGTCCAGTTTTAGGTTCTGATGCTTCACTTCAGGGTTACTGTATATCTTGCACCTTCTTATTGACGACGAAACACAGAAATTGCATCCGAATTTAGTACAAAAGGCACAATGCCGACTTAAGTAAAAGAGGACTGACACTCTAACTTTCAATGATATGAACCTCTCCTGTAAGTCCAGTTTTAGATTCCGATGCTTTACTTCAGGTTTACTGTATCCCTTGGACTTTCTTATTGACGATGAAACACAGAAATTGCATCCAAATTTAATACAAAGGGCACAATGCCGACTTAACTACAAGAGGACTGACACTCTCACTTTCTATGATTTGAACCTCTCCTGTGAGTCCAGTTTTAGATTCCGATGCTTCACTTCAGGTTTACTGTATACCTTGCACCTTCTTATTGACGATGAAACACAGAAATTGCATCCGAATTTAATACAAAAGGCACAATGCCGACTGAAGTACAAGAGGACTGACATTCTAACTTTCTATGATTTGAACCTCTCCTGTGAGTCCAGTTTTAGATTCCGATGCTTCACTTCACATTTACTGTATCCCTTGTACTTTCTTATTGACGATGAAACACAGAAATTACATCTGAATTTAAAACAAAAGGCACAATACCGACTTAAGTGCAAGAGGAGTGACACTCTAACTTTCTATGATTTGAACCTCTCCTGTGAGTCCAGTTTTTGATTCCGATGCTTCACTTCATGTTTACTGTATCCCTTGGACCTTCTTATTGACGATGATACACAGAGTTTGCATCCGAATTTAATACAGAAGGCACGATGCCGACTTAAGTACAAGAGGACTGACACTCTAACTTTCAATGATTTGAACCGCTCCTGTGAGTCCAGTTTAAATTCCGATGATTCACTTCAGGTTTACTGTATCCCTTGGACCTTCTTATTGACGATGAAACACAGAAATTGCATCCGAATTTAATACAAAAGGCAGAATGGCGACTTAAGTACAAGAGGACTGACACTCTCACTTTCTATGATTTGAACCTCTCCTGTGAGTCCAGTTTTAGATTCCGATGCTTCACTTCAGGTTTACTGTATACCTTGCACCTTCTTATTAACGATGAAACACAGAAATTGCATCGGAATCAAATTCAAAAGGCACAATGCCGTCTTAAGTAAAAGAAGACTGACACTCTAACTTGCTATGATTTGAACGTCTCCTGTGAGTCCAGTTTTAGATTCTGATGCTTCACTTCAGGTTTACTGTATCCCTTGGACTTTCTTATTGACAATGAAACACAGAAATAGCATCCGAATTTAATACAAAAGGCACAATGCCGACTTAAGTAAAAGAGGACTGACACTCTCACTTTGTGTGATTTGAACCTCTCCTGTGAGTCTAGTTTTAGATTCCGATGCTTCACTTCAGGTTTACTGTATCCCTTGGACCTTCTAATTGACGATGAAACACAGAAATTGCATCCGAATGTAATACAAATGCCACAATGCCGACTTAAGTACAAGAGGACTGACACTCTCACTTTCTATGATTTGATCCTCTCCTGTAAGTCCAGTTTTAGATTTCGATGCTTCACTTCAGGGTTACTGTATACCTTGCACCTTCTTATTAACGATGAAACACAGAAATTGCATCCGAATTTAATACAAAAGGCACAATGCCGACTGAAGTACAAGAGGACTGACATTCTAAGTTTCTATGATTTGAACCTCTCCCGTGAGTCCAGTTTTAGATTCCGATGGTTCACTTCAGGTTTACTGAATCCCTTGGACCTTCTTATTGACGATGAAACACAGAAATTGCATCTGAATTTAATACAACAGGCACAATAACGACTCAAGTACAAGAGGAATGACACTCTAACTTTCTATGATTTGAATCTCTCCTGTGAGTCCAGTTTTAGATTCCGATGCTTCACTTCAGATTTACTGTATCCCTTGGACTTTCTCATTGACGATAAAACACAGAAAAAGCATCCGAATTTAATACAAATGCCACAATGCCGACTTAAGTACAAGAGGACAGACACTCTCTCTTTCTATGATTTGAACCTTTCCTGTGAGTCCAGTTTTAGATTCCGATGCTTCACTTCAGGTTTACTGTATCCCTTGGACCTTCTTATTGACGATGAAACACAGAAATTGCATCCGAATTTAACACAAAAGGCACAATGCCGACTTAAGTACAAGAGGACTGACACTCTCACTTCTATGATTGGAACCGCACATGTGAGTCCAGTTTTAGGTTCCGATGCTTCACTACAGGTTTACTGTATCCCTTGGACCTTCTTATTGACGATGAAACACAGAAATTGCATCCGAAATTTATTCAAATGGCACAATGCCGACATAAGTACAAGAGGACGGACACTCTAACTTTCAATGATTTGAACCGCTGCTGTGAGTCCAGTTTTAGATTCCGATGCTTCACTTCAGGTTTACTGTATCCCTTGGACCTTCTTATTGACGATGAAACACAGAAATTGCATCCAAATTTAATACAAAATGCACAATGGCGACTTAAGATCAAGAGGACTGACACTCTCTCTTTCTATGATTTGAACCTCTCCTGTGAAACCAGTTTCAGATTCCGATGCTTCACTTCAGGTTTACTGTATACCTTGCACCTTCTTATTGACGATGAAACACAGGAATTGCATCGGAATTAAATTCAAAAGGCACAATGCCGACTTAAGTACAAGAGGACTGACACTCTAACTTTCTATGATTTGAACCTCTCCTGTGAGTCCAGTTTTAGATTCCGATGCTTCACTTCAGGTTTACTGTATCCCTTGGACCTTCTTATTGACGATGAAACACAGAAATTGCATCCGAATTTAATACAAAAGGCACAATACCGACTTAAGTACAAGAGGAGTGACACTCTAACTCTCCATGATTTGAACCTCTCCTGTGAGTCCAGTTTTGGTTTCCGATGCTCCACTTTAGATTTACTATATCCCTTGGACCTTCTTATTGACGATGAAACACAGAAATTGCATCCGAATTTAATACAAATGGCACAATGCCGACTTAAGTACAAGAGGACTGACACTCTCACTTTCTATGATTTGATCCTCTCCTGTAAGTCCAGTTTTAGATTTCGATGATTCACTTCAGGGTTACTGTATACCTTGCACCTTCTTATTAACGATGAAACACAGAGATTGCATCCGAATTTAATACAAAAGGCACAATGCCGACTGAAGTACAAGAGGACTGACATTCTAAGTTTCTATGATTTGAACCTCTCCTGTGAGTCCAGTTTTAGATTCCGATGGTTCACTTCAGGTTTACTGAATCCCTTGGACCTTCTTATTGACGATGAAACACAGAAATTGCATCTGAATTTAATACAACAGGCACAATAACGACTCAAGTACAAGAGGAGTGACACTCTAACTTTCTATGATTTGAATCTCTCCTGTGAGTCCAGTTTTAGATTCCGATGCTTCACTTCAGATTTACTGTATCCCTTGGACTTTCTCATTGACGATAAAACACAGAAAAAGCATCCGAATTTAATACAAATGCCACAATACCGACTTAAGTGCAAGAGGACTGACACACTAACATTCAATGATTCGAACCTCTCCTGTGAGTCCAGTTTTAAATTCCGATGCATCTCTTCAGGCTTACTGTATCATTTGGACCTTCTTATTGACTATGAAACACAGAGATTGCATCCGAATTTAATACAAAGGGCACAATACCGACTTAAGTACAGGAGGAGTGAAACTCTAACTTTCTATGATTTGAACCACTCCTGTGAGTCCAGTTTTAGATTCCGATGCTTCACTTCAGATTTACTGTATCCCTTGGACCTTCTTATTGACGATGAAACACAGAAATTGCATCCGAATTTAATACAAATGGCACAACGTCGTCTTAAGTACAAGAGGACTGACACTCTCACTTTCTATGATTTGAACCACAACTGTGAGTCCAGTTTTAGATTCCGATGCATCACTTCAGGTTTACTGTATACCTTGCACCTTCTTATTGACGATGAAACACAGAAATTGCATCCGAATTTAATACAAAAGGCACAATGCCGACATAAGTACAAGAGGACTGACATTCTAACTTTCTATGATTTGAACCTCTCCTGTGAGTACAGTTTTAGATTCCGATGCTTCACTTCTTGTTTACTGTATACCTTGCACCTTCTTATTGACGATGAAACACAGAAATTGCATCAGAATGTAATACAAAAGGCGCAATGCCGTCTTAAGTAAAAGAGGACTGACACTCTAACTTGCTATGATTTGAACGTCTCCTGTGAGTCCAGTTTTAGATTCTGATGCTTCACTTCAGGTTTACTGTATCCCTTGGACTTTCTTATTGACAATGAAACACAGAAATAGCATCCGAATTTAATACAAAAGGCACAATGCCGACATAAGTAAAAGAGGACTGACACTCTCACTTTGTGTGATTTGAACCTCTCCTGTGAGTCCAGTTTTAGATTCCGATGCTTCACTTCAGGTTTACTGTATCCCTTGGACCTTCTAATTGACGATGAAACACAGAAATTGCATCCGAATGTAATACAAATGCCACAATGCCGACTTAAGTACAAGAGGACTGACACTCTCACTTTCTATGATTTGATCCTCTCCTGTAAGTCCAGTTTTAGATTTCGATGCTTCACTTCAGGGTTACTGTATACCTTGCACCTTCTTATTAACGATGAAACACAGAAATTGCATCCGAATTTAATACAAAAGGCACAATGCCGACTGAAGTACAAGAGGACTGACATTCTAAGTTTCTATGATTTGAACCTCTCCCGTGAGTCCAGTTTTAGATTCCGATGGTTCACTTCAGGTTTACTGAATCCCTTGGACCTTCTTATTGACGATGAAACACAGAAATTGCATCTGAATTTAATACAACAGGCACAATAACGACTCAAGTACAAGAGGAATGACACTCTAACTTTCTATGATTTGAATCTCTCCTGTGAGTCCAGTTTTAGATTCCGATGCTTCACTTCAGATTTACTGTATCCCTTGGACTTTCTCATTGACGATAAAACACAGAAAAAGCATCCGAATTTAATACAAATGCCACAATGCCGACTTAAGTACAAGAGGACTGACACTCTCTCTTTCTATGATTTGAACCTTTCCTGTGAGTCCAGTTTTAGATTCCGATGCTTCACTTCAGGTTTACTGTATCCCTTGGACCTTCTTATTGACGATGAAACACAGAAATTGCATCCGAATTTAACACGAAAGGCACAATGCCGACTTAAGTACTAGAGGATTGACACCCTTACTTTCTATGATTTCAACCTCACCTGTGAGTCCAGTTTTAGATTCCGATGCTTCACTTCAGGTTTACTGTATCCCTTGGACCTTCTTATTGACGATGAAACACAGAAATTGCATCCGAATTTAACACAAAAGGCACAATGCCGACTTAAGTACAAGAGGACTGACACTCTCACTTCTATGATTGGAACCGCACATGTGAGTCCAGTTTTAGGTTCCGATGCTTCACTACAGGTTTACTGTATCCCTTGGACCTTCTTATTGACGATGAAACACAGAAATTGCATCCGAAATTTATTCAAATGGCACAATGCCGACATAAGTACAAGAGGACGGACACTCTAACTTTCAATGATTGGAACCGCACATGTGAGTCCAGTTTTAGGTTCCGATGCTTCACTACAGGTTTACTGTATCCCTTGGACCTTCTTATTGACGATGAAACACAGAAATTGCATCCGAATTTAATACAAAAGGCACAATACCGACTTAAGTACAAGAGGAGTGACACTCTAACTCTCCATGATTTGAACCTCTCCTGTGAGTCCAGTTTTGGTTTCCGATGCTTCACTTTAGATTTACTATATCCCTTGGACCTTCTTATTGACGATGAAACACAGAAATTGCATCCGAATTTAATACAAATGGCACAATGCCGACTTAAGTACAAGAGGACTGACACTCCCACTTTCTATGATTTGAACCTCTCCTGTGAGTCCAGTTTTAAATTCCGATGCTTCACTTCAGGTTTACTGTATACCTTGCACCTTCTTATTAACGATGAAACATAGAAATTGCATCGGAATTTAGTACAAAAGGCACAATGCCGACGTAAGTAAAAGAGGCCTGACACTCTAACTTTCTATGATTTGAACCTCACCTGTGAGTCCAGTTTTAGATTCCGATGCTTCACTTCAGGTATACTGTATCCCTTGGACCTTCTTATTAACGATGAAACACAGAAATTGCATCCGAATTTAATACAAATGGCACAATGTCGACTTATGTGTTAGATGACTGACACTCTCACTTTCAATGATTTGTACCTCTCCTGTGAGTCCAGTATTAGATTCCGATGCTTCACTTCAGGTTTACTGTATCCCTTGGACCTTCTTATTGACGATGAAACACAGAAATTGCATCCGAATTTAATACAAATGGCACAATGCCTACTTAAGTACAAGAGCACTGACACTCTCACTTTCTATGATTTGAACCTCACCTGTGAGTCCAGTTTTAGATTCCGATGCTTCACTTCAGGTTTACTGTACCCCGTGGACCTTCTTATTGACGATGAAACACAGAAATTGCATCGGAATGAAATTCAAAAGGCACAATACCGACGTAAGTACAAGAGGACAGACACTCTAACTTACTATGATTTGAACCTCTCCTGTGAGTCCAGTTTTAGATTCCGATGCTTCACTTCAGATTTACTTTATCCCTTGGACCCTCTTATTGAGGATGAAACACAGAAATTGCATACGAATTTAATACAAATCGCACAATGCCGACTTAAGTACAACAGGACTGACACTCTCACTTTCTATTATTTGAACCTCTCCTGTGAGTCCAGTTTTAGATTCCGATGCTTCACTTTAGGTTTACTGTATCCCTTGGACCTTCTTATTGACGATGAAACACAGACATTGCATCCGAATATAATACAAATGGCACAATGCCGACTTAAGTTCAAGAGGACTGACACTCTCACTTTCTGTGATTTGAACCTCTCCTGTGAGTCCAGTTTTAGATTCCGATGCTTCACTTCAGGTTTACTGTATTCCTTGCACCTGCTTATTAACGATGAAACATAGAAATTGCATCGGAATTTAATACAAAAGCCACAATGCCGACGTAAGTAAAAGAGGCCTGACACTCTAACTTTCTATGATTTGAACCTCTCCTGTGAGTCCAGTTTTTGATTCCGATGCTTCACTTCAGGTATACTGTATCCCTTGGACCTTCTTGTTAACGATGAAACACAGAAATTGCATCCGAATTTAATACAAATGGCACAATGTCGACTTAAGTACAAGAGGACTGACACTCAGACTTTCTATGATTTGTACCTCTCCTGTGAGTGCAGTTTTAGATTCCGATGCTTCACTTCAGGTTTCCTGTATACCTTGCACCTTCTTATTGACGATGAAACACAGAAATTGTATCCGAATTTAATACAAAAGGCACAATGCCGACTTAAGCACAAGAGGACTGACATTCTAACTTTCTATGATTTGAACCTCCCCTGTGAGTCCAGTTTCAGATTCCGATGCTTCACTTCAGGTTTACTGTATACCTTGCACCTTCTTATTGACGATGAAACACAGGAATTGCATCGGAATTAAATTCAAAAGGCACAATGCCGACTTAAGTACAAGAGGACTGACATTCTAACTTTCTATGATTTGAACCTGTCCTGTGAGTCCAGTTTTAGATTCCGATGCTTCACTTCAGGTTTACTGTATCCCTTGGAACTTCTTATTGACGATGAGACACAGAAATTGCATCCGAATTTAATACAAATGGCACAATGCCGACTTAAGTACAAGAGGACTGACACTCTCACTTTCTATGATTTGAACCTCTCCTGTGAGTCCAGTTTTAGATTCCGATGCTTCACTTAGGGTTTACTGTATCCCATGGACCTTCTTATTGACGATGAAACACAGAAATTGCATCCGAATTTAATACAAATGGCACAATGCCGACTTAAGTACAAGAGGACTGACACTCTCACTTTCCATGATTTTAACCTCTCCTGTGAGTCCACTTTTAGGTTCCGATGCTTCACTTCAGATTTACTTCATCCCTTGGACCATCTTAATGACGATGAAAAACAGAAATTGCCTCCGAATTTAATACAAATGGCACAATGCCGACTTAAGTACAAGACAACTGACACTCCCACTCTCTATGATTTGAACCTCTCCTGTGAGTCCAGTTTTAGAATCCGATGCTTCACTTCAGATTTACTTTATCCCTTGGACACTCTTATTGAGGATGAAACACAGAAATTGCATACGAATTTAATACAAATCGCACAATGCCGACGTAAGTACAAGAGGACTAACACTCTCACTTTCTATGATTCGAACCTCTCCTGTGAGGTCAGTTTTAGATTCCGATGCTTCACTTCAGGTTTACTGTATCGCTAGGACCATCTTATTGACGATAAAGCACAGAAATTGCATCCGAATTTAATACAAAAGGCACAATACCGACAAAATTACAAGAGGAGTGACACTCTAACTTTCTATGATTTGAACCTCTCCTGTGAGTCCAGTTTTAGATTCCGATGTTTCACTTGAGGTTTAGTGTATCCCTCGGACCTTCTTATTGACTATGAAACACAGGAATTGCATCCGAATTTAATACAAATGGCACAATGCCGACTTAAGTACAAGAGGATTGACACTCTCACTTTCTATGATTTGAAGCTTTCCTGTGAGTCCAGATTTAAATTCCGATGCTTCACTTCAGGTTTACTGTATACCTTGCACCTTCTTATTGACGTTGAAACATAGAAATTGCATCGGAATTTAGTACAAAAGGCACAATGCCGACGTAAGTAAAAGAGGCCTGACACTCTAACTTTCTATGATTTGAACCTCACCTTTGAGTCCAGATTTAGATTCCGATGCTTCACTTCAAGTATACTGTATCCCTTGGACCTTCTTATTAACGATGAAACACAGAAATTGCTTCCGAATTTAATACAAATGGCACAATGTCGACTTAAGACCAAGAGGACTGACACTCTCACTTTCTATGATTTGTACCTCTCCTGTGACTCCAGTTTTAGATTCCGATGCTTCACTTCAGGTTTCCTGTATACCTTACACCTTCTTATTGACGATGAAACACAGAAATTGTATCCGAATTTAATACAAATGGCACAATACCGACTTAAGTACAAGAGGAGTGACACACCAACTTTCTATGATTTGAAACTCTCCTGTGAGTCCAGTTTTAGATTCCGATGCTTTACTTCAGGTTTACTGTATCCCTTGGACCTTCTTATTGACGATGAAACACAGAAATTGCATCCGAATTTAATACAAATGGCACAATGCCTACTTAAGTACAAGAGGACTGACACTCTCACTTTCTATGATTTGAACCTCTCCTGTAAGTCCAGTTTTACATTCCGATGCTTCACTTCAGGGTTACTGTATACCTTGCACCTTCTTATTGACGATGAAACACAGAAATTGCATCGGAATTAATTCAAAAGGCACAATGCCTACTTAAGTAAAAGAGGAGAGACACTCTCACTTTCTATGATTTGAACCTCTAATGTGAGTCCAGTTTTAGATTCCGATGCTTCACTTCAGGTTTACTGTATCCCTTGGACCTTCTTATTGACGATGAAACACAGAAATTGCATCGGAGTTAAATTCAAAAGGCACAATGCCGACTTAAGTACAACAGGACTGACACTCTAACCTTCTATGACTTCAACCTCTCCTGTAGGTCCAGTTTTAGTTTCCGATGCTTCACTTCTGGTTTACTGTATCCCTTGGACCTTCTTATTGACGATGAAACACAGAGTTGGCATCCGAATTTAATACAAAAGGCACAATGCCGACGTAAGTACAGGAGGACAGACACTCTAACTTTCTATGATTTGAACCTCTCCTGCGAGTCCAGTTTTAGATTCCGATGCTTCACTTCAGGTTTACTGTATCCCTTGGACCTTCTTATTGACGATGAAACACAGAAATTGCATCCGAATTTAATACTAAAGGCACAATACCGACTTAAGTACAAGAGGAGTGACACTCTAACTCTCTATGATTTGAACCTCTCCATTGAGTCCAGTTTTAGATTCTGATGCTTCACTTAAGATTTACTGTATCCCTTGGACCTTCTTATTGACGATGAAACACAGAAATTGCATCCGAATATAATACAAATGGCACAATGCCGACTTAAGTACAAGAGGACTGACACTCACACTTTCTATGATTTGAACCTCTCCTGCGAGACAAGTTTTAGATTCCGATGCTTCACTTCAGGTTTACTTTACCCCTTGGACACTCTTATTGAGGATGAAACACAGAAATTGCTTCCGAATTTAATACAAATCGCACAATGCCGACTTAAGTACAAGAGGACTGACACTCTCACTTTCTATGATTTGAACCTCTCCTGTGAGTCCAGTTTTAGATTCCGATGCTTCACTTTAGGTTTACTGTATCCCTTGGACCTTCTTATTGACGATGAAACACATATATTGCATCCGAATATAATACAAATGGCACAATGCCGACTTAAGTACAAGAGGACTGACACTCTCACTTTCTATGATTTGAACCTCTCCTGTGAGTCCAGTTTTAGATTCCGATGCTTCACTTCAGGTTTACTGTATACCTTTCACCTTCTTATTAACGATGAAACATAGAAATTGCATCGTAATTTAATACAAAAGCCACAATGCCGACGTAAGTAAAAGAGGCCTGACACTCTAACTTTCTATGATTTGAACCTCTCCTGTGAGTCCAGTTTTAGATTCCGATGCTTCACTTCAGGTATACTGTATCCCTTGGACCTTCTCTTTAACGATGAAACACAGAAATTGCATCCGAATTTAATACAAATGGCACAATGTCGACTTAAGTACAAGAGGACTGACACTCTAACTTTCTATGATTTGTACCCCTTCTGTGAGTCAGTTTTAGATTCCGATGCTTCACTTCAGGTTTCCTGTATACCTTGCACCTTCTTATTGACGATGAAACACAGAAATTGTATCCGAATTTAATACAAAAGGCACAATGCCGACTTCAGTACAAGAGGACTGACACTCTCACTTTCTATGATTTGAATCCCTCCTGTGAGTCCAGTTTTAGATTCCGATGCTTCACTTCGGGTTTTCTGTATAACTTGCACCTCCTGATTGACGATGAAACACAGAAATTGCATCGGAATTTAATACAAAAGGCACAATGCCGACTTAAGTAAAAGAGGACAGACCCTCTAACTTTCTATGATTTGAACCTCTCCTGTGAGCACTCTCACTTTCTATGATTTGAACCTCTCCTGTAAGTATAGTTTTAGATTCCGATGCTTCACTTCAGGGTTACTGTATACCTTGCACCTTCTTATTGACGATGAAACACAGAAATTGCATCGGAATTAATTCAAAAGGCACAATGCCTACTTAAGTAAAAGAGGACAGACACTCTCACTTTCTATGATTTGAACCTCTCCTGTGAGTCCAGTTTTAGATTCCGATGCTTCACTTCAGGTTTTCTGTATCCCTTGGACCTTCTTATTGACGATGAAACACAAAAATTGCATCGGAATTAGATTCAAAAGGCACAATGCCGACTTAAGTACAACAGGACTGACACTCTAACCTTCTATGATTTCAACCTCTCCTGTAGGTCCAGTTTTAGTTTCCGATGCTTCACTTCAGGTTCACTGTATCCCTTGGACCTTCTTATTGACGATGAAACACAGAGTTTGCATCCGAATTTAATACAAAAGGCACAATGCCGACGTAAGTACAAGAGGACAGACACTCTAACTTTCTATGATTTGAACCTCTCCTGTGAGTCCAGTTTTAGATTCCGATGCTTCACTTCAGGTTTACTGTATCCCTTGGACCTTCTTATTGACGATGAAACACAGAAATTACATCCGAATTTAATACTAAAGGCACAATACCGACTTAAGTACAAGAGAAGTGACACTCTAACTCTCTATGATTTGAACCTCTCCCTTGAGTCCAGTTTTAGATTCTGATGCTTCACTAAAGGTTTATTGTATCCCTTGGACCTTCTTATTGACGATGAAACACAGAAATTGCATCCGAATGTAATACAAATGGCACAATGCCGACTTAAGTACAAGAGGACTGACACTCTCACTTTCTATGATTTGATCCTCGCCTGTGACTCCAGTTTTAGATTCCGATGCTTCACTTTAGGTTTACTGTATCCCTTGGACCTTCTTATTGACGATGAGACACAGAAATTGCATCCGAATATAATACAAATGGCACAATGCCGACTTAAGTACAAGAGGACTGACACTCTCACTTTCTATGATTTGAACCTCTCCTGTGAGTCCAGTTTTAGATTCCGATGCTTCGCTTCAGGTTTACTTTACTCCTTGGACACTCTTATTGAGGATGAAACACAGAAATTGCTTCCGAATTTAATACAAATCTCACAATGCCGATTTAAGTACAAGAGGACTGACACTCTCACTTTCTATGATTTGAACCTCTCCTGTGAGTCCAGTTTTAGTTCCGATGCTTCACTTCATTTATACTGTATCCCTTCGACCTTCTTATTAACGATGAAACACAGAAATTGCATCCGAATTAAATACAAATGGCACAATGTCGACTTAAGATCAAGAGGACTGACAATCTGACGTTCTATGATTTGTACCACTCTTGTAAGTCCAGTTTTAGATTCCGATGCTTCACTTCAGGTTTCCTGTATAACGTGCACCTTCTTATTGACGATGAAACACAGAAATTGTATCCGAATTTAATGCAAAAGGCACAATGCCGACTTAAGTACAAGAGGACTGACATTCTAACTATCTATGATTTGAACCTCTCCTGTAAGTCCAGTTTTAAATTCCGATGCTTCACTTCAGGGTTACTGTATACATTGCACCTTCTTATTGACGATGAAACACAGAAATTGCATCCGAATTTAATACAAACGGCACAATGCCGACTTAAGTACAAGAGGAGTGACACTCTAACTTTCTTTGATTTGAACCTCTCCTGTGAGTCTAGTTTTAGATTCCGATGCGTCACTTCAGGTTTACTGTATCCCTTGGACCTTCATATTGACGATGAAACAAAGAAATTGCATCCGAATTTAATACAAATGGCACAATGCCGACTTAAGTACAAGAGGACAGACACTCTCACTTTCTATGATTTGAACCTCTCCTGTGAGTCCAGTTTTAGATTCCGATGCTTCACTTCAGGTTTACTGTATACCTTGCACCTTCTTATTGACGATGAAACACAGAAATTGCATCGGAATGTAATACAAAAGGCACAATGCCGACTTAAGTAAAAGAGGACTGACACTCTAACTTTCTATGATTTGAAACTCTCCTGTGAGTCCAGTTTTAGATTTTGATGCTTCACTTCAGGTTTACTGTATCCCTTGGACTTTCTTATTGACAATGAAACACAGAAATTGCATCCGAATTTAATAAAAAAGGCACAATGCCGACTTAAGTAAAAGAGGACTGACAGTCTCACTTTCTATGATTTGAACCTCTCCTGTAAGTCCACTTTTAGATTCCGATGCTTCACTTCAGGTCTACTGTCTCCCTTGGACCTTCTTATTGGCGATGAAACACAGAAATTGCATCCGAATTTAACACAAAAGGCACAATGCCGACTTAAGTTCAAGAGGACTGACACTCTCACTTTCTATGATTTGAACCTCACCTGTGAGTCCAGTTTTAGATTCCGATGCTTCACTTCAGGTTTACTGTATCCCTTGGACCTTCTTATTGACGACGAAACACAGAAATTGCATCCGAATTTAACACAAAAGGCACAATGCCGACTTAAGTACAAGAGGACTGACACTCTCACTTTCTATGATTGGAACCTCACCTGTGAGTCCAGTTTTAGATTCCGATGCTTCACTACAGGTTTACTGTATCCCTTGGACCTTCTTATTGACGATGAAACACAGAAATTGCATCTGAATTTAATACAAATGGCACAATGCCGACTTATGTACAAGAGGACGGACACTCTTACTTTCTAAGATTTGAACCTCTCCTGTGAGTCCAGTTTTAGATTCAGATGCTTCACTTCAGGTTTACTGTATCCATTGGACCTTCTTATTGACGATGAAACACAGAAATTGCATCCCAATTTAATACAAATGGCACAATGCCGACTTAAGTACAAGAGGACGGACACTCTGACTTTCTGAGATTCGAACCTCTCCTGTGAGGTCAGTTTTAGATTCCGATGCTTCACTTCAGGTTTACTGCATCCCTTGGACCGTCTTATTGACGATAAAACAATGAAATTGCATCCGAATTTAATATAAAAGGCACAATACCGAGTTAAGTACAAGAGGACTGAGACTCTCTCTTTCTATGATTTGAACCTCTCCTGTGAGTCCAGTTTCAGATTCCGATGCTACACTTCAGGTTTACTGTATACCTTGCACCTTCTTATTGACGATGAAACACAGGAATTGCATCGGAATTAAATTCAAAAGGCACAATGCCGACTTAAGTACAAGAGGACCGACACTCTCAGTTTCTATGATTTGAACCTCACCTGTGAGTCCAGTTTTAGATTCCGATGTTTCACTTCAGGTTTACTGTATCCCTTGGACCTTCTTATTGACGATGAAACACAGAAATTGCATCCGAATTTAACACAAAAGGCACAATGCCGACTTAAGTACAAGAGGACTGACACTCTCACTTTCTATAATTGGAACCTCACCTGTGAGTCCAGTTTCAGATTCCGATGCTTCACTACAGGTTTACTGTATCCCTTCGACCTTCTTATTGACGATGAAACACAGAGTTGGCATCCGAATTTAATACAAAAGGCACAATGCCGACGTAAGTACAAGAGGACAGACACTCTAACTTTCTATGATTTGAACCTCTCCTGTGAGTCCAGTTTTAGATTCCGATGCTTCACTTCAGCTTTACTGTATCCCATGGACCTTCTTATTGACGATGAAACACAGAAATTGCATCCGAATTTAATACTAAAGGCACAATACCGAATTAAGTACAAGAGGAGTGACACTCTAACTCTCTATGATTTGAACCTCTCCTGTGAGTCCAGTTTTAGATTCTGATGCTTCACTTAAGGTTTACTGTATCCCTTGGACCTTCTTATTGACGATGAAACACAGGAATAGCATCCGAATATAATACAAATGGCACAATGCCGACTTAAGTACAAGAGGACTAATACTCTCACTTTCTATGATTTGAACCTCTCCTGTGAGTCCAGTTTTAGATTCCGATGCTTCACTTCAGGTTTACTTAACCCCTTGGACACTCTTATTGAGGATGAAACACAGAAATTGCTTTCGAATTTAATACAAATCGCACAATGCCGACTTAAGTACAAGAGGACTGACACTCTCGCTTTCTATGATTTGAACCTCTCCTGTGAGTCCAGTTTTAGATTCCGATTTTTCACTTTAGGTTTACTGTATCCCTTGGACCTTCTTATTGACGATGAAACACTAATATTGCATCCGAATATAATACAAATGGCACAATGCCGACTTAAGTACAAGAGGACTGACACTCTCACTTTCTATGATTTGAACCTCTCCTGTGAGTCCAGTTTTAGATTCCGATGCTTCACTTCAGGTTTACTGTATACCTTGCACCTCGTTATTAACGATGAAACATAGAAATTGCATCGGAATGTAATACAAAAGCCACAATGCCGACGTAAGTAAAAGAGGCCTGACACTCTAACTTTCTATGATTTGAACCTCTCCTGTGAGTCCAGTTTTAGATTCCGATGCTTCACTTCAGGTATACTGTATCCCTTAGACCTTCTTATTAACGATGAAACACAGAAATTGCATCCGAATTTAATACAAATGGCACAATGTCGACTTAAGTACAAGAGTACTGACACTCTGACTTTCTATGATTTGAATCCCTCCTGTGAGTCCAGTTTTAGATTCCGATGCTTCACTTCGGGTTTTCTGTATAACTTGCACCTCCTGATTGACGATGAAACACAGAAATTGCATCGGAATTTAATACAAAAGGCACAATGCCGACTTAAGTAAAAGAGGACAGACCCTCTAACTTTCTATGATTTGAACCTTTCCTGTGTGCACTCTCAGTTTCTATGATTTGAACCTCTCCTGTAAGTATAGTTTTAGATTCCGATGCTTCACGTCAGGGTTACTGTATACCTTGCACCTTCTTATTGACGATGAAACACAGAAATTGCATCGGAATTAATTCAAAAGGCACAATGCCTACTTAAGTAAAAGAGGACAGACACTCTCACTTTCTATGATTTGAACCTCTCCTGTGAGTCCAGTTTTAGATTCCGATGCTTCACTTCAGGTTTTCTGTATCCCTTGGACCTTCTTATTGACGATGAAACACAGAAATTGCATCGGAATTAGATTCAAAAGGCACAATGCCGACTTAAGTACAACAGGACTGACACTCTAACCTTCTATGATTTCAACCTCTCCTGTAGGTCCAGTTTTAGTTTCCGATGCTTCACTTCAGGTTTACTGTATCCCTTGGACCTTCTTATTGACGATGAAACACAGAGTTTGCATCCGAATTTAATACAAAAGGCACAATGCCGACGTAAGTACAAGAGGACAGACACTCTAACTTTCTATGATTTGAACCTCTCCTGTGAGTCCAGTTTTAGATTCCGATGCTTCACCTCAGGTTTACTGTATCCCTTGGACCTTCTTATTGACGATGAAACACAGAAATTGCATCCGAATTTAATACTAAAGGCACAATACCGACTTAAGTACAAGAGAAGTGACACTCTAACTCTCTATGATTTGAACCTCTCCCTTGAGTCCAGTTTTAGATTCTGATGCTTCACTTAAGGTTTATTGTATCCCTTGGACCTTCTTATTGACGATGAAACACAGAAATTGCATCCGAATGTAATACAAATGGCACAATGCCGACTTAAGTACAAGAGGACTGACACTCTCACTTTCTATGATTTGATCCTCGCCTGTGACTCCAGTTTTAGATTCCGATGCTTCCCTTTAGGTTTACTGTATCCCTTGGACCTTCTTATTGACGATGAGACACAGAAATTGCATCCGAATATAATACAAATTTCACAATGCCGACTTAATTACAAGAGGACTGACACTCTCACTTTCTATGATTTGAACCTCTCCTGTGAGTCCAGTTTTAGATTCCGATGCTTCACTTCAGGTTTACTTTACTCCTTGGACACTCTTATTGAGGATGAAACACAGAAATTGCTTCCGAATTTAATACAAATCTCACAATGCCGATTTAAGTACAAGAGGACTGACACTCTCACTTTCTATGATTTGAACCTCTCCTGTGAGTCCAGTTTTAGATTCCGATGCTTCACTTCATTTATACTGTATCCCTTCGACCTTCTTATTAACGATGAAACACAGAAATTGCATCCGAATTAAATACAAATGGCACAATGTCGACTTAAGATCAAGAGGACTGACAATCTGACGTTCTATGATTTGTACCACTCTTGTAAGTCCAGTTTTAGATTCCGATGCTTCACTTCAGGTTTCCTGTATAACGTGCACCTTCTTATTGACGATGAAACACAGAAATTGTATCCGAATTTAATACAAAAGGCACAATGCCGACTTAAGTACAAGAGGACTGACAATCTAACTATCTATGATTTGAACCTCTCCTGTAAGTCCAGTTTTAAATTCCGATGCTTCACTTCAGGGTTACTGTATACATTGCACCTTCTTATTGACGATGAAACACAGAAATTGCATCCGAATTTAATACAAATGGCACAATGCTGACTTAAGTACAAGAGGAGTGACACTCTAACTTTCTTTGATTTGAACCTCTCCTGTGAGTCTAGTTTTAGATTCCGATGCGTCACTTCAGGTTTACTGTATCCCTTGGACCTTCATATTGACGATGAAACACAGAAATTGCATCCGAATTTAATACAAATGGCACAATGCCGACTTAAGTACAAGAGGACTGACACTCTCACTTTCTATGATTTGAACCTCTCCTGTGAGTCCAGTTTTAGATTCCGATGCTTCACTTCAGGTTTACTGTATACCTTGCACCTTCTTATTGACGATGAAACACAGAAATTGCATCGGAATGTAATACAAAAGGCACAATGCCGACTTAAGTAAAAGAGGACTGACACTCTAACTTTCTATGATTTAAACTCTCCTGTGAGTCCAGTTTTAGATTTTGATGCTTCACTTCAGGTTTACTGTATCCCTTGGACTTTCTTATTGACAATGAAACACAGAAATTGCGTCCGAATTTAATAAAAAAGGCACAATGTCGACTTAAGTAAAAGAGGACTGACAGTCTCACTTTCTATGATTTGAACCTCTCCTGTAAGTCCACTTTTAGATTCCGATGCTTCACTTCAGGTCTACTGTCTCCCTTGGACCTTCTTATTGGCGATGAAACACAGAAATTGCATCCGAATTTAACACAAAAGGCACAATGCCGACTTAAGTTCAAGAGGACTGACACTCTCACTTTCTATGATTTGAACCTCACCTGTGAGTCCAGTTTTAGATTCCGATGCTTCACTTCAGGTTTACTGTATCCCTTGGACCTTCTTATTGACGATGAAACACAGAAATCGCATCCGAATTTAACACAAAAGGCACAATGCCGACTTAAGTACAAGAGGACTGACACTCTCACTTTCTATGATTGGAACCTCAGCTGTGAGTCCAGTTTTAGATTCCGATGCTTCACTACAGGTTTACTGTATCCCTTGGACCTTCTTATTGACGATGAAACACAGAAATAGCATCTGAATTTAATACAAATGGCACAATGCTGACTTATGTACAAGAGGACGGACACTCTTACTTTCTAAGATTTGAACCTCTCCTGTGAGTCCAGTTTTAGATTCAGATGCTTCACTTCAGGTTTACTGTATCCATTGGACCTTCTTATTGACGATGAAACACAGAAATTGCATCCCAATTTAATACAAATGGCACAATGCCTACTTAAGTACAAGAGGACGGACACTCTGACTTTCTGAGATTCGAACCTCTCCTGTGAGGTCAGTTTTAGATTCCGATGCTTCACTTCAGGTTTACTGCATCCCTTGGACCTTCTTATTGACGATAAAACATAGAAATTGGATCCGAATTTAATATAAAAGGCACAATACCGAGTTAAGTACAAGAGGACTGAGACTCTCTCTTTCTATGATTTGAACCTCTCCTGTGAGTCCAGTTTCAGATTCCGATGCTTCACTTCAGGTTTACTGTATACCTTGCACCTTCTTATTGACGATGAAACACAGGAATTGCATCGGAATTAAATTCAAAAGGCACAATGCCGACTTAAGTACAAGAGGACCGACACTCTCAGTTTCTATGATTTGAACCTCACCTGTGAGTCCAGTTTTAGATTCCGATGCTTCACTTCAGGTTTACTGTATCCCTTGGACCTTCTTATTGACGATGAAACACAGAAATTGCATCCGAATTTAACACAAAAGGCACAATGCCGACTTAAGTACAAGAGGACTGACACTCTCACTTTCTATAATTGGAACCTCACCTGTGAGTCCAGTTTCAGATTCCGATGCTTCACTACAGGTTTACTGTATCCCTTGGACCTTCTTATTGACGATGAAACACAGAGTTGGCATCCGAATTTAATACAAAAGGCACAATGCCGACGTAAGTACAAGAGGACAGACACTCTAACTTTCTATGATTTGAACCTCTCCTGTGAGTCCAGTTTTAGATTCCGATGCTTCAATTCAGGTATACTGTATCCCTTGGACCTTCTTATTAACGATGAAACACAGAAATTGCATCCGAATTTAATACAAATGGCACAATGCCGACTTAAGTACAAGAGGACTGATCCTCTAACTTTCTATGATTTGAACCTCTCCTGTGAGTCCAGTTTTAGATTCCGATGCTTCACTTCAGGTTTCCTGTATACATTGCACCTTCTTATTGACGATGAAACACAGAAATTGTATCCGAATTTAATACAAAAGGCACAATGCCGACTTACGTACAAGAGGACTGACATTCTCACTTTCTATGATTTGAACCTCTCCTGAGAGTCAAGTCTTAGATTCCGATGCTTCACTTCTGGTTTACTGTATCCCTTGGACTTTCTTATTGTCGATGAAACACTGAAATTGCATCCGAGTGTATTACAAATGGCACAATACCGACTTAAGTACAAGAGGAGTGACACTCTAACTTTCTATGATTTTAATCTCTCCTGTGAGTCCAGTTTTAGATTCCGATGCTTCACTTCAGGTTTACTGTATATCTTGGACCTTCTTACTGACGATGAAACACAGAAATTGCATCCGAATTTAATACAAATGGCACATTGCCGACTTAAGTACAAGAGGACTGACACTCTCACTTTCTTTGATTTGAATCCCTCCTGTGAGTCCAGTTTTAGATTCCGATGCTTCACTTCGGGTTTACTGTATACCTTGCAACTTCTGATTGACGATGAAACACAGAAATTGCATCGGAATTTAATACAAAAGGCACAATGCTGACTTAAGTAAAAGAGGACCGACCCTCTAACTTTCTATGATTTGAACCTCTCCTGTGAGTCCAGTTTTAGATTCTGATGCTTCACTTCCGTTTTACTGTATCCCTTCGACCTTCTTATTGACGATGAAACACAGAAATTGCATTCGAATTTAATACAAAAGGCACAATACCGACTTAGGTACAAGAGGAGTGACACTCTCGCTTTCTATGATTTGAACCTCTCCTGTGAGTCCAGTTTTAGAATCCGATGCTTCACTTCAGGTTTACTGTATCCCTTGGACCTTCCAATTGACAATGAAACACAGAGTTTGCATCCGAATTTAATACAAAATATACAATGCCGACTTAAGTACAAGAGGACTGACACTCTAACTTTCTATGATTTGAACCTCTCCTGTGAGTCCAGGTTTAGATTCCGATGCTACACTTTACGTCTACTGTATCGCTTGGACCTTCTTATTGACGATGAAACACAGATATTGCATCCGAATTTAATACAAAAATCACAATGGCGATTTAAGTACAAGAGGACTGACACTCTCATTGTCTATGATATGAACCTCTCCTGTGAGTCCAGTTTTAGATTCCGATGCTTCACTTCAGGTTTCCTGTATACATTGCACCTTCTTATTGACGATAAAACACAGAACTTGTATCCGAATTTAATACAAAAGGCACAATGCCAACTTAAGTACATGAGGACTGACATTCTCACTTTCTATGATTTGAACCTCTCCTAAGAGTCCAGTTTTAGATTCCGATGCTTCACTTCTGGTTTACTGTATCCCTTGGACTTTCTTATTGTCGATGAAACACAGAAATTGCATCCGAGTTTAATACAAATGGCACAATACCGACTTAAGTACAAGAGGAGTGACACTCTAACTTTCTATGATTTGAACCTCTCCTGTGAGTCCAGTTTTACATTCCGATGCTTCACTTCAGGTTTACTGTATATCTTGGACCTTCTTACTGACGATGAAACACAGAAATTGCATCCGAATTTAATACAAATGGCACAATGCCGACTTAAGTACAAGAGGACTGACACTCTCACTTTCTTTGATTTGAACCCCTCCTGTGAGTCCAGTTTTAGATTCCGATGCTTCACTTCGGGTTTACTGTATACCTTGCAACTTCTGATTGACGATGAAACACAGAAATTGCATCAGAATTTAATACAAAAGGCACAATGTTGACTTACGTACAAGAGGACTGACACTCTAACTTTCTATGATTTGAACCTCTCCTGTGAGTCCAGGTATAGATTCCGATGCTACACTTTACGTTTACTGTATCCCTTGGACCTTCTTATTGACGATGAAACACAGATATTGCATCCGAATTTAATACAAAAATCACAATGGCGATTTAAGTACAAGAGGACTGACACTCTCATTGTCTATGATATGAACCTCTCCTGTGAGTCCAGTTTTAGATTCCGATGCTTCACTTCAGGTTTACTGTATCCCTTGGAATTTCTTGTTGACGATGAACCACCGAAATTGCATCGGAATTAAATTCAAAAGGGCACAATGCCCACTTCAGTACAAGAGGACTGACACTTTAACTTTCTATGATTTGAACCTCTCCTGTGAGGTCAGATTGAGATTCCGATGCTTCACTTCAGGTTTACTGTATCCCTTGGACCTTCGTATAGACGATAAAACACAGAAAAAGCATCCGAATTTAATACAAATGGCACAATGCCGACTTAAGTACAAGAGGACTGACACTATAACTTTCTATGATTTGAATCTCTCTGTGAGTCCAGTTTTAGATTCCGATGCTTCACTTCAGGTTAACTGTAACCCTTGGACCTTCTTATAGACGATAAAACACAGAAATTGCATCCGAATTTAATACAAATGGCACAATGCCGACTTAAGTACAAGAGGACTGACATTCTAACTTTCTATGATTTGAACCTCTTTTGAGAGTCCAGTTTTAGATTCCGATGCTTCACTTCAGGTTTACTGTATCCCTTGGACTTTCTTGTTGACGATGAACCTCCGAAATTGCATCTGAATTGAATTCAAAAGGCACAATGCCGACTTAAGTACAAGAGGACTGACACTCTAACTTTCTATGATTTGAACCTCTCCTGTGATTTCAGATTTAGATTCCGATGTTTCACTTCAGGTTTACTGTATCCCTTGGGTCTTCTTATAGACGAGAAAACACAGAAATTGCATCCTAATTTAATACAAATTTCACAATGCCGACTTAAGTACAAGAGGACTGACACTCTCACTTTCTATGATTTGAACCTCTCCTGTGAGTCCAGTTTTACTCTCCAATGCTTCACTTCAGGTTGACTGTATATCTTGGACCTTCTTATTGACGATGAAACACAAAAAATGCATCCGAATTTAATACAAACGGCACAATGCAGACTTAAGTACAAGAGGGCTGACACTCTCACTTTCTATGATTCGAACCTCTCCTGTGAGATCAGTTTTAGATTCCGATGCTTCACTTCAGGTTTACCGTATCCCTTGGACTTTCTTATTGACGATAAAACACAGAAATCGCATCGGAATTAAATTCAAAATGTACAACGCTGACCTAAGTAGAAGAGGACTGACAGTCTCACTTTCTATGATTTGAACCTCTCCTGTGAGTCCAGTTTTAGATTCCGATGATTCACTTCAGGTTTACTGTATCCCTTGGTACTTCTTATTGACGATGAAACACAGAGTTTGCATCCGAATTTAATACAAAAATCACAATGCCTACTTAAGTACAAGAGGACTGACACTCTAACCTTCTATGATTTGAACCTCTCCTGTGAGTCCAGTTTTAGATTCCGATGCTTCACTTCAGGTATACTGTATCCCTTGGACCTTCTTATTAACGATGAAACACAGATATTGCATCCGAATTTAATACAAATGGCACAATGCTGACTTAAGTACAAGAGGACTGATACTCTAACTTTCTATGATTTGAACCTCTCCTGTGAGTCCAGTTTTAGATTCCAATGCTTCACTTCAGGTTTCCTGTATACATTGCACCTTCTTATTGACGATGAAACACAGAAATTGTATCCGAATTTAATACAAAAGGCACAATGCCGACTTAAGTACATGAGGACTGACATTCTCACTTTCTATGATTTGAACCTCTCCTAAGAGTCCAGTTTTAGATTCCGATGCTTCACTTCTGGTTTACTGTATCCCTTGGACTTTCTTATTGTCGATGAGACACAGAAATTGCATCCGAGTTTAATACAAATGGCACAATACCGACTTAAGTACAAGAGGAGTGACACTCTAACTTTCTATGATTTGAACCTCTCCTGTGAGTCCAGTTTTAGATTCCGATGCTTCACTTCAGGTTTACTGTATATCTTGGACCTTCTTACTGACGATGAAACACAGAAATTGCATCCGAATTTAATACAAATGGCACAATGCCGACTTAAGTACAAGAGGACTGACACTCTCACTTTCTTTGATTTGAACCCCTCCTGTGAGTCCAGTTTTAGATTCCGATGCTTCACTTCGGGTTTACTGTATCCCTTCGACCTTCTTATTGACGATGAAACACAGAAATTGCATCCGAATTTAATACAAAAGGCACAATACCGACTTAAGTGCAAGAGGAGTGACACTCTAACATTCTATGATTTGAATCTCTCCTGTGAGTCCAGTTTTAGATTCCGATGCTTCACTTCAGGTTTACTGTATCCCTTGGACGTTCTTATTGGCGATGAAACACAGACATTGCATCGGAATTAAATTCAAAAGGCACAATGCCGACTAAGTAGAAGAGGACCAACACTCTCACTTTCTATGATTTGAACCTCTTCTGTGAGTCCAGTTTTAGATTCCGATGCTTCACTTCAGGTTTACTGTATACCTTACACCATCTTATAGACGATGAAACACAGAAATTGCATCGGAATGTAATTCAAAAGGCACAATGCAGACCTAAGTACAAGAGGACTGACACTCTCACTTTCTATGATTTGAAACTCTCCTGTGGGTCCAGTTTTAGAAACCGATGCTTCACTTCAGGTTGACTGTATCCCTTGGACCTTCTTATTGACGATGAAACACAGAAATTGCATCCGAATTTAATACAAATGGCACAATGCCGACTTAAGTACAAGAGGACTGACACTCTAACTTTCTATGATTTGAACCTCTCCTGTGAGTCCAGGTTTAGATTCCGCTGCTTCACTTTACGTTTACTGTATCCCTTGGACCTTCTTATTGACGATGAAACTCTGATATTGCATCCGAATTTAATACAAAAATCACAATGGCGATTTAAGTACAAGAGGACTGACACTCTCATTGTCTATGATATGAACCTCTCCTGTGAGTCCAGTTTTAGAATCCGATGCTTCACTTCAGGTTTACTGTATCCCTTGGACCTTCTTATTGACGATCAAACACAGAGTTTGCATCCGAATTTAATACAAAAATCACAATGCCGACTTAAGTACAAGAGGAGTGACACTATAACTTGCTATGATTCGAATCTCTCCTGTGAGTCCAGTTTTAGATCCCGATGCTTCACTTCAGGTTTACTGTATCCCTTGGACCTTCTTATAGACGATAAAACACAGAAATTGCATCCCAATTTAATACAAATGTCACAATGCCGACTTAAGTACAAGAGGACTGACATTCTAACTTTCTATGGTTTGAACCTCTTTTGAGAGTCCAGTCTTAGATTCAGATGCTTCACTTCAGGTTTACTGTATCCCTTGGACTTTCTTGTTGACGATGAACCACCGAAATTGCATCGGAATTAAATTCAAAAGGCACAATGCCGACTTAAGTACAAGAGGACTGACACTCTAACTTTCTATGATTTGAACCTCTCCTGTGATTTCAGATTTAGATTCCGATGCTTCACTTCAGGTTTACTGTATCCCTTCGGTCTTCTTATAGACGATAAAACACAGAAATTGCATCCTAATTTAATACAAATGGCACAATGCCGTCTTAAGTACAAGAGGACTGACACTCTCACTTTCTATGATTTGAACCTCTCCTGTGAGTCCAGTTTTAGTTTCCGATGCTTCACTTCAGGTTGACTGTATCCCTTGGACCTTCTTATTGACGATGAAACACAGAAAATGCATCCGAATTTAATACAAACGGCACAATGCAGACTTAAGTACAAGAGGGCTGACACTCTCACTTTCTATGATTTGAACCTCTCCTGTGAGTCCAGCTTTAGATTCCGATGCTTCAATTCAGGTTTCCTGTATACATTGCACCTTCTTATTGACGATGAAACACAGAAATTGTATCCGAATTTAATACAAATGGCACAATGCCGACTTAAGTACAAGAGGAGTGACACTCTAACTTTCTATGATTTGAATCTCTCCTGTGAGTCCAGTTTTAGATTCCGATGCTTCACTTCAGGTTTACTGTATCCCTTGGACGTTCTTATTGGCGATGAAACACAGACATTGCATCGGAATTAAATTCAAAAGGCACAATGCCGACTAAGTAGAAGAGGACTAACACTCTCACTTTCTATGATTTGAACCTCTTCTGTGAGTCCAGTTTTAGATTCAGATGCTTCACTTCAGGTTTACTGTATACCTTGCACCTTCTTATAGACGATGAAACACAGAAATTGCATCGGAATTAAATTCAAAAGGCACAATGCCGACCTAAGTACAAGAGGACTGACACTCTCACTTTCTATGATATGAACCTCTCCTGTGAGTCCAGTTTTAGAATCCGATGCTTCACTTCAGGTTTACTGTATCACTTGGACCTTCCAATTGACGATGAAACATAGAGTTTGCATCCGAATTTAATACAAAAGGTACAATGCCGGCTTAAGTACAAGAGGACAGACACTCTAACTTTCTATGATTCGAACCTCTCCTGTGAGTCCAGGTTTAGATTCCGATGCTTCACTTTACGTTTAATGTATCCCTTGGACCTTCTTATTGACGATGAAACACAGATATTGCATCCGAATGTAATACAAAAATCACAATGGCGATTTAAGTACAAGAGGACTGACAGTCTCATTGTCTATGATATGAACTCCTCCTGTGAGTCCAGATTTAGATTCCGATGCTTCACTTCAGGTTTACTGTATACCTTGGACTCTCTTGTTGACGATGAACCATCGAAATTGCATCGGAATTAAATTCAAAAGGCACAATGCCGACTTAAGTACAAGAGGACTGACACTCTAACTATCTATGATTTGAACCTCTCCTTTGAGGTCAGATTTAGATTCCGATGCTTCACTTCAGGTTGACTGTATCCCTTGGACCTTCTTATTGACGATGAAACACAGAAAATGCATCCGAATTTAATACAAACGGCACAATGCCGACTTAAGTACAAGAGGGCTGACACTCTCACTTTCTATGATTCGAACCTCTCCTGTGAGGTCAGTTTTAGATTCAGATGCTTCACTTCAGGTTTACCGCATCCCTTGGACCTTCTTATTGACGATAAAACACAGTAATCGCATCGGAATTAAATTCAAAATGTACAATGCCGATCTAAGTAGAAGAGGACTGACACTCTGACTTCCTATGATTTGAACCTCTCCTGTGAGTCCAGTTTTAGATTCCGATGCTTCACTTCAGGTTTACTGTATCCCTTGGACCTTCTTATTGACGATGAAACACAGAGTTTGCATCCGAATTTAATACAAAAATCACAATGCCGACTCAAGTACAAGAGGACTGACACTCTAACCTTCTATGATTTGAACCTCTCCTGTGAGTCCAGTTTTAGATTCCGATGCTTTACTTCAGGTATACTGTATCCCTTGGACC
Organism: Schistocerca americana; assembly: GCF_021461395.2. Classification (NCBI taxonomy): domain Eukaryota; kingdom Metazoa; phylum Arthropoda; class Insecta; order Orthoptera; family Acrididae; genus Schistocerca; species Schistocerca americana. The sequence continues at coordinate 206,150,970 of NC_060127.1, read as the reverse complement.
TTCTTATTAACGATGAAACACAGAAATTGCATCCGAATTTAATACAAATGGCACAATGCCGACTTAAGTACAAGAGGACTGATACTCTAACTTTCTATGATTTGAACCTCTCCTGTGAGTCCAGCTTTAGATTCCGATGCTTCAATTCAGGTTTCCTGTATACATTGCACCTTCTTATTGACGATGAAACACAGAAATTGTATCCGAATTTAATACAAATGGCACAATGCCGACTTAAGTACAAGAGGAGTGACACTCTAACTTTCTATGATTTGAATCTCTCCTGTGAGTCCAGTTTTAGATTCCGATGCTTCACTTCAGGTTTACTGTATCCCTTGGACGTTCTTATTGGCGATGAAACACAGACATTGCATCGGAATTAAATTCAAAAGGCACAATGCCGACTAAGTAGAAGAGGACTAACACTCTCACTTTCTATGATTTGAACCTCTTCTGTGAGTCCAGTTTTAGATTCAGATGCTTCACTTCAGGTTTACTGTATACCTTGCACCTTCTTATAGACGATGAAACACAGAAATTGCATCGGAATTAAATTCAAAAGGCACAATGCCGACCTAAGTACAAGAGGACTGACACTCTCACTTTCTATGATATGAACCTCTCCTGTGAGTCCAGTTTTAGAATCCGATGCTTCACTTCAGGTTTACTGTATCACTTGGACCTTCCAATTGACGATGAAACATAGAGTTTGCATCCGAATTTAATACAAAAGGTACAATGCCGGCTTAAGTACAAGAGGACAGACACTCTAACTTTCTATGATTCGAACCTCTCCTGTGAGTCCAGGTTTAGATTCCGATGCTTCACTTTACGTTTAATGTATCCCTTGGACCTTCTTATTGACGATGAAACACAGATATTGCATCCGAATGTAATACAAAAATCACAATGGCGATTTAAGTACAAGAGGACTGACAGTCTCATTGTCTATGATATGAACTCCTCCTGTGAGTCCAGATTTAGATTCCGATGCTTCACTTCAGGTTTACTGTATACCTTGGACTCTCTTGTTGACGATGAACCATCGAAATTGCATCGGAATTAAATTCAAAAGGCACAATGCCGACTTAAGTACAAGAGGACTGACACTCTAACTATCTATGATTTGAACCTCTCCTTTGAGGTCAGATTTAGATTCCGATGCTTCACTTCAGGTTGACTGTATCCCTTGGACCTTCTTATTGACGATGAAACACAGAAAATGCATCCGAATTTAATACAAACGGCACAATGCCGACTTAAGTACAAGAGGGCTGACACTCTCACTTTCTATGATTCGAACCTCTCCTGTGAGGTCAGTTTTAGATTCAGATGCTTCACTTCAGGTTTACCGCATCCCTTGGACCTTCTTATTGACGATAAAACACAGTAATCGCATCGGAATTAAATTCAAAATGTACAATGCCGATCTAAGTAGAAGAGGACTGACACTCTGACTTCCTATGATTTGAACCTCTCCTGTGAGTCCAGTTTTAGATTCCGATGCTTCACTTCAGGTTTACTGTATCCCTTGGACCTTCTTATTGACGATGAAACACAGAGTTTGCATCCGAATTTAATACAAAAATCAAGATGCCGACTTAAGTACAAGAGGACTGACACTATAACTTTCTATGATTTGAATCTCTCCTGTGAGTCCAGTTTTAGAATCCGATGCTTCACTTCAGGTTTACTGTATCCCTTGGACTTTCTTGTTGACGATGAACCACCGAAATTGCAACGGAATTAAATTCAAATGGCAGAATGCCGACTTAAGTACAAGAGGACTGACACTCTCACTTTCTATGATTTGAACCTCTCCTGTGAGTCCAGTTTTAGATTCCGATGTTTCACTTCAGGTTTAGTGTATCCCTTGGACCTTCTTATTGATTATGAGACACAGGAATTGCATCCGAATTTAATACAAATGGCATAATGACGACTTAAGTACAAGAGGACTGACACTCTCACTTTCTATGATTTGAACCTCTCCGGTGAGTCCAGTTTTAAATTCCGATGCTTCACTTCAGGTTTACTGTATACCTTGCACCTTCTTATTGACGATGAAACGTAGAAATTGCATCGGAATTTAATACAAATGGCACAATGCCGACTTAGGTACAAGAGGACTGACACTCTCACTTTCTATGATTTGAACCTCTCCTGTGAGTCCAGTTTTAGATTCCGATGCTTCACTTCAGGTTTACTGTATCCCTTGGACTTTCTTATTGACGATGAAACACAGAGTTTGCTTCCGAATTTAATACAAAAATCACAATGCCGACTTAAGTACAAGAGGACTGACACTCTCACTTTCTATGATTCGAACCACTCCTGTGACGTCAGTTTTAGATTCCGATGCTTCACTTCAGGGTTACTGTATCCATTGGACCTTCTTATTGACGATAAAACATAGAAATTGCATCCGAATTTAATACAAAAGGCACAATACCGACTTAAGTACAAGAGGAGTGACACTCTAACTTTCTATGATTTGAATCTCTCCTGTGGGTCCAGTTTTAGATTCCGATGCTTCACTTAAGGTTTACTGTATCCCTTGGACGTTCTTATTGGCGATGAAACACAGACATTGCATCGGAATTAAATTCAAAAGGCACAATGCCGACTAAGTAAAAGAGGACTAACACTCTCAATTTCTATGATTTGAACCTCTTCTGTGAGTCCAGTTTTAGATTCCGATGCTTCACTTCAGGTTTACTGTATACCTTGCACCTTCGTATAGACGATGAAACACAGAAATTGCATCGGAATTAAATTCAAAAGGCACAATGCCGACCTAAGTACAAGAGGACTGACACTCTCACTTTCTATGATATGAACCTCTCCTGTGAGTCCAGTTTTAGAATCCGATGCTTCACTTCAGGTTTACTGTATCACTTGGACCTTCCAATTGACGATGAAAACATAGAGTTTGCATCCGAATTTAATACAAAAGGTACAATGCCGGCTTAAGTACAAGAGGACAGACACTCTAACTTTCTATGATTCGAACCTCTCCTGTGAGTCCAGGTTTAGATTCCGATGCTTCACTTTACGTTTAATGTATCCCTTGGACCTTCTTATTGACGATGAAACACAGATATTGCATCCGAATGTAATACAAAAATCACAATGGCGATTTAAGTACAAGAGGACTGACAGTCTCATTGTCTATGATATGAACTCCTCCTGTGAGTCCAGATTTAGATTCCGATGCTTCACTTCAGGTTTACTGTATACCTTGGACTCTCTTGTTGACGATGAACCATCGAAATTGCATCGGAATTAAATTCAAAAGGCACAATGCCGACTTAAGTACAAGAGGACTGACACTCTCTAACTATCTATGATTTGAACCTCTCCTTTGAGGTCAGATTTAGATTCCGATGCTTCACTTCAGGTTGACTGTATCCCTTGGACCTTCTTATTGACGATGAAACACAGAAAATGCATCCGAATTTAATACAAACGGCACAATGCCGACTTAAGTACAAGAGGGCTGACACTCTCACTTTCTATGATTCGAACCTCTCCTGTGAGGTCAGTTTTAGATTCAGATGCTTCACTTCAGGTTTACCGCATCCCTTGGACCTTCTTATTGACGATAAAACACAGTAATCGCATCGGAATTAAATTCAAAATGTACAATGCCGATCTAAGTAGAAGAGGACTGACACTCTGACTTCCTATGATTTGAACCTCTCCTGTGAGTCCAGTTTTAGATTCCGATGCTTCACTTCAGGTTTACTGTATCCCTTGGACCTTCTTATTGACGATGAAACACAGAGTTTGCATCCGAATTTAATACAAAAATCAAGATGCCGAATTAAGTACAAGAGGACTGACACTATAACTTTCTATGATTTGAATCTCTCCTGTGAGTCCAGTTTTAGAATCCGATGCTTCACTTCAGGTTTACTGTATCCCTTGGACTTTCTTGTTGACGATGAACCACCGAAATTGCAACGGAATTAAATTCAAATGGCAGAATGCCGACTTAAGTACAAGAGGACTGACACTCTCACTTTCTATGATTTGAACCTCTCCTGTGAGTCCAGTTTTAGATTCCGATGTTTCACTTCAGGTTTAGTGTATCCCTTGGACCTTCTTATTGATTATGAGACACAGGAATTGCATCCGAATTTAATACAAATGGCATAATGACGACTTAAGTACAAGAGGACTGACACTCTCACTTTCTATGATTTGAACCTCTCCGGTGAGTCCAGTTTTAAATTCCGATGCTTCACTTCAGGTTTACTGTATACCTTGCACCTTCTTATTGACGATGAAACGTAGAAATTGCATCGGAATTTAATACAAATGGCACAATGCCGACTTAGGTACAAGAGGACTGACACTCTCACTTTCTATGATTTGAACCTCTCCTGTGAGTCCAGTTTTAGATTCCGATGCTTCACTTCAGGTTTACTGTATCCCTTGGACTTTCTTATTGACGATGAAACACAGAGTTTGCTTCCGAATTTAATACAAAAATCACAATGCCGACTTAAGTACAAGAGGACTGACACTCTCACTTTCTATGATTCGAACCACTCCTGTGACGTCAGCTTTAGATTCCGATGCTTCACTTCAGGGTTACTGTATCCATTGGACCTTCTTATTGACGATAAAACATAGAAATTGCATCCGAATTTAATACAAAAGGCACAATACCGACTTAAGTACAAGAGGAGTGACACTCTAACTTTCTATGATTTGAATCTCTCCTGTGGGTCCAGTTTTAGATTCCGATGCTTCACTTAAGGTTTAACTGTATCCCTTGGACGTTCTTATTGGCGATGAAACACAGACATTGCATCGGAATTAAATTCAAAAGGCACAATGCCGACTAAGTAAAAGAGGACTAACACTCTCAATTTCTATGATTTGAACCTCTTCTGTGAGTCCAGTTTTAGATTCCGATGCTTCACTTCAGGTTTACTGTATACCTTGCACCTTCGTATAGACGATGAAACACAGAAATTGCATCGGAATTAAATTCAAAAGGCACAATGCCGACCTAAGTACAAGAGGACTGACGCTCTCACTTTCTATGATATGAACCTCTCCTGTGAGTCCAGTTTTAGAATCCGATGCTTCACTTCAGGTTTACTGTATCACTTGGACCTTCCAATTGACGATGAAACACAGAGTTTGCATCCGAATTTAATACAAAAGGTACAATGCCGGCTTAAGTACAAGAGGACAGACACTCTAACTTTCTATGATTCGAACCTCTCCTGTGAGTCCAGGTTTAGATTCCGGTGCTTCACTTTACGTTTAATGTATCCCTTGGACCTTCTTATTGACGATGAAACACAGATATTGCATCCGAATTTAATACAAAAATCACAATGGCGATTTAAGTACAAGAGGACTGACAGTCTCATTGTCTATGATATGAACTTCTCCTGTGAGTCCAGTTTTAGATTCCGATGCTTCACTTCAGGTTTACTGTATACCTTGGACTCTCTTGTTGACGATGAACCATCGAAATTGCATCGGAATTAAATTCAAAAGGCACAATGCCGACTTAAGTACAAGAGGACTGACACTCTAACTTTCTATGATTTGAACCTCTCCTTTGAGGTCAGATTTAGATTCCGATGCTTCACTTCAGGTTGACTGTATCCCTTCGACCTTCTTATTGACGATGAAACACAGAAAATGCATCCGAATTTAATACAAACGGCACAATGCCGACTTAAGTACAAGAGGACTGACACTCTCACTTTCTATGATTAGAACCTCTCCTGTGAGGTCAGTTTTAGATTCAGATGCTTCACTTCAGGTTTACCGCATCCCTTGGACCTTCTTATTGACGATAAAACACAGTAATCGCATCGGAAATTAAATTCAAAATGTACAATGCCGATCTAAGTAGAAGAGGACTGACACTCTCACTTCCTATGATTTGAACCTCTCCTGTGAGTCCAGTTTTAGATTCCGATGCTTCACTTCAGGTTTACTGTATCCCTTGGACCTTCTTATTGACGATGAAACACAGAGTTTGCATCCGAATTTAATACAAAAAATCACAATGCCGACTTAAGTACAAGAGGACTGACACTATAACTTTCTATGATTTGAATCTCTCCTGTGAGTCCAGTTTTAGAATCCGATGCTTCACTTCAGGTTTACTGTATCCCTTGGACTTTCTTGTTGACGATGAACCACCGAAATTGCAACGGAATTAAATTCAAATGGCAGAATGCCGACTTAAGTACAAGAGGACTGACACTCTCACTTTCTATGATTTGAACCTCTCCTGTGAGTCCAGTTTTAGATTCCGATGTTTCACTTCAGGTTTAGTGTATCCCTTGGACCTTCTTATTGATTATGAGACACAGGAATTGCATCCGAATTTAATACAAATGGCATAATGACGACTTAAGTACAAGAGGACTGACACTCTCACTTTCTATGATTTGAACCTCTCCGGTGAGTCCAGTTTTAAATTCCGATGCTTCACTTCAGGTTTACTGTATACCTTGCACCTTCTTATTGACGATGAAACGTAGAAATTGCATCGGAATTTAATACAAATGGCACAATGCCGACTTAGGTACAAGAGGACTGACACTCTCACTTTCTATGATTTGAACCTCTCCTGTGAGTCCAGTTTTAGATTCCGATGCTTCACTTCAGGTTTACTGTATCCCTTGGACTTTCTTATTGACGATGAAACACAGAGTTTGCTTCCGAATTTAATACAAAAAATCACAATGCCGACTTAAGTACAAGAGGACTGACACTCTCACTTTCTATGATTCGAACCACTCCTGTGACGTCAGCTTTAGATTCCGATGCTTCACTTCAGGGTTACTGTATCCATTGGACCTTCTTATTGACGATAAAACATAGAAATTGCATCCGAATTTAATACAAAAGGCACAATACCGACTTAAGTACAAGAGGAGTGACACTCTAACTTTCTATGATTTGAATCTCTCCTGTGGGTCCAGTTTTAGATTCCGATGCTTCACTTAAGGTTTACTGTATCCCTTGGACGTTCTTATTGGCGATGAAACACAGACATTGCATCGGAATTAAATTCAAAAGGCACAATGCCGACTAAGTAAAAGAGGACTAACACTCTCAATTTCTATGATTTGAACCTCTTCTGTGAGTCCAGTTTTAGATTCCGATGCTTCACTTCAGGTTTACTGTATACCTTGCACTTCGTATAGACGAGATGAAACACAGAAATTGCATCGGAATTAAATTCAAAAGGCACAATGCCGACCTAAGTACAAGAGGACTGACGCTCTCACTTTCTATGATATGAACCTCTCCTGTGAGTCCAGTTTTAGAATCCGATGCTTCACTTCAGGTTTACTGTATCACTTGGACCTTCCAATTGACGATGAAACACAGAGTTTGCATCCGAATTTAATACAAAAGGTACAATGCCGGCTTAAGTACAAGAGGACAGACACTCTAACTTTCTATGATTCGAACCTCTCCTGTGAGTCCAGGTTTAGATTCCGGTGCTTCACTTTACGTTTAATGTATCCCTTGGACCTTCTTATTGACGATGAAACACAGATATTGCATCCGAATTTAATACAAAAATCACAATGGCGATTTAAGTACAAGAGGACTGACAGTCTCATTGTCTATGATATGAACTTCTCCTGTGAGTCCAGTTTTAGATTCCGATGCTTCACTTCAGGTTTACTGTATACCTTGGACTCTCTTGTTGACGATGAACCATCGAAATTGCATCGGAATTAAATTCAAAAGGCACAATGCCGACTTAAGTACAAGAGGACTGACACTCTAACTTTCTATGATTTGAACCTCTCCTTTGAGGTCAGATTTAGATTCCGATGCTTCACTTCAGGTTGACTGTATCCCTTCGACCTTCTTATTGACGATGAAACACAGAAAATGCATCCGAATTTAATACAAACGGCACAATGCCGACTTAAGTACAAGAGGACTGACACTCTCACTTTCTATGATTAGAACCTCTCCTGTGAGGTCAGTTTTAGATTCAGATGCTTCACTTCAGGTTTACCGCATCCCTTGGACCTTCTTATTGACGATAAAACACAGTAATCGCATCGGAATTAAATTCAAAATGTACAATGCCGATCTAAGTAGAAGAGGACTGACACTCTCACTTCCTATGATTTGAACCTCTCCTGTGAGTCCAGTTTTAGATTCCGATGCTTCACTTCAGGTTTACTGTATCCCTTGGACCTTCTTATTGACGATGAAACACAGAGTTTGCATCCGAATTTAATACAAAAATCACAATGCCGACTTAAGTACAAGAGGACTGACACTATAACTTTCTATGATTTGAATCTCTCCTGTGAGTCCAGTTTTAGATTCCGATGCTTCACTGCAGGTTTACTGTATCCCTTGGACTTTCTTGTTGACGATGAACCACCGAAATTGCATCGGAATTAAATTCAAATGGCACAATGCCGACTTAAGTACAAGAGGACTGACACTCTCACTTTCTATGATTTGAACCTCTCCTGTGAGTCCAGTTTTAGATTCCGATGTTTCACTTCAGGTTTAGTGTATCCCTTGGACCTTCTTAATGATTATGAGACACAGGAATTGCATCCGAATTTAATACAAATGGCATAATGCCGACTTAAGTACAAGAGGACTGACACTCTCACTTTCTATGATTTGAACCTCTCCGGTGAGTCCAGTTTTAAATTCCGATGCTTCACTTCAGGTTTACTGTATACCTTGCACCTTCTTATTGACGATGAAACGTAGAAATTGCATCGGAATTTAATACAAATGGCACAATGCCGACTTAAGTACAAGAGGACTGACACTCTCACTTTCTATGATTTGAACCTCTCCTGTGAGTCCAGTTTTAGATTCCGATGCTTCACTACAGGTTGACTGTATCCCTTGCACCTTCTTATTGACGATGAAACACAGAAAATACATCCGAATTTAATACAAACGGCACAATGCCGACCTAAGTACAATAGGGCTGACACTCTCACTTTCTATGATTCGAACCTCTACTGTGAGGTCAGGTTTTAGATTCCGATGCTTCACTTCAGGCTTACCGCATCCCTTGGACCTTCTTATTGACGATAAAACACAGTAATCGCATCGGAAATAAATTCAAAATGGACAATGCCGATCTAAGTAGAAGAGGACTGACACTCTCACTTCCTATGATTTGAACCTCTCCTGTGAGTCCAGCTTTAGATTCCGATGCTTCACTTCAGGTTTACTGTATCCCTTGGACCTTCTTATTGACGATGAAACACAGAGTTTGCATCCGAATTTAATACAAAAATCACAATGCCGACTTAAGTACAAGAGGACTGACACTCTCACTTTCTATGATTCGAACCACACCTGTGACGTCAGTTTTAGAATCCGATGCTTCACTTCAGGGTAACTGTATCCATTGGACCTTCTTATTGACGATAAAACACAGAAATTGCATCCGAATTTAATACAAAAGGCACAATACCGACTTAAGTACAAGAGGAGTGACACTCTAACTTTCTATGATTTGAATCTCTCCTGTGGGTCCAGTTTTAGATTCCGATGCTTCACTTAAGGTTTACTGTATCCCTTGGACGTTCTTATTGACGATGAAACACGTAAATTGCATCGGAATTAAATTAAAAAGGCACAATGCCGACCTAAGTAAAAGAGGACTAACACTCTCACTTTCTATGATTTGAACCTCTCCTGTAAGTCCAGTTTTAGATTCCGATGCTACACTTCAGGTTTACTGTATACCTTGCACCTTCTTATTGACGATGAAACACAGAAAATGAATCCGAATTTAATACAAACGGCACAATGCCGACTTAAGTACAATAGGGCTGACACTCTGACTTTCTACGATTCGAAAATCTCCTGTGAGGTCAGTTTTAGATTCCGATGCTTCACTTCAGGTTTACAGTATCCCTTGGACCTTCTTATTGACGATAAAACACAGTAATCGCATCGGAATTAAATTCAAAATGTACAATGCCGATCTAAGTAGAAGAGGACTGACACTCTCACTCTCTATGATTTGAACCTCTCCTGTGAATACAGTTTTAGAATCCGATGCTTCGCTTCAGGTTTAATGTATCCCTTGGACCTTCTTATTGACGATGAAACACAGAGTTTGAATCCGAATTTAATACAAAAATCACTATGCCGACTTAAGTACAAGAGGACTGACACTATAACTTTCTATGATTTGAATCTCTCCTGTGAGTCCAGTTTTAGATTCCGATGCCTCACTTCAGGTTTACTGTATTCCTTGGGCCTTCTTATTGAAGCTGAAACACAGAAATTGCATCAGAATGAAATTCATAGGACACAATTCCGACCTAAGTAGAAGAGGACTGACACTCTCACTTTCTATGATTTGAACCCCTCCTGTGAGTCCAGTTTTAGATTCCGATGCTTCACTTCAGGTTTACTGTATACCTTGGACCTTCTTATTTACGATGAGACACAGAAATTGCATCCGTATTTAATACAAATGGCACAATACCGACTTAAGTACAAGAGGACTGACACTCTCACTTTCTATGATTCGAACCACTCCTGTGACGTCAGTTTTAGATTCCGATGCTTCACTTCAGGTTTACTGTATCCATTGGACCTTCTTATTGACGATAAAACACAGAAACTGCATCCGAATTTAATACAAAAGGCACAATACCGACTTAAGTACAAGAGGAGTGACACTCTAACTTTCTATGATTTGAACCTGTCCTGTGAGTCCAGTTTTAGATTCCGATGTTTCACTTCAGGTTTAGTGTATCCATTGGACGTTCTTATTGATTATGAGACACAGGAATTGCATCCGAATTTAATACAAATGGCACAATGCCGACTTAAGTACAAGAGGACTGACACTCTCACTTTCTATGATTTGAACTTCTCCTGTGAGTCCACTTTTAGATTCCGATGCTTCACTTCAGGTTTACTGTATCATTTGGACCTTCTTATTGACGATAAAACACAGAAATTGCATCCGAATTTAATACAAAAGGCACAATACCGACTTAAGTACAAGAGGAGTGACACTCTAACTTTCTATGATTTGAACCTCTCCTGTGAGTCCAGTTTTAGATTCCGATGTTTCACTTCAGGTTTAGTGTATCCCTTGGACCTTCTTATTGATTATGAGACACAGGAATTGCATCCGACATTTAATACAAATGGCACAATGCCGACTTAAGTACAAGAGAACTGACACTCTCACTTTCTATTATTTGAACCTCTCCGGTGAGTCCAGTTTTAAATTCCGATGCTTCACTTCAGGTTTACTGCATACCTTGCACCTTCTTATTGACGATGAAACATAGAAATTGCCTCGGAATTTAATACAAATGGCACAATGCCGACTTAAGTACAAGAGGACTGACACTCTCACTTTCTATGATTTGAACCTCTCCTGTGAGTCCAGTTTTAGATTTCAATGCTCCACTTCGGGTGTACTGTATACCTTGCACCTTCTGATTGACGATGAAACACGGAAATTCCATCGGAATTTAATACAAAAGGCACAATGCCGACTTAAGTAAAAGAGGACAGACAGTCTAACTTTCTATGATTTGAACCTCTCCTGTGAGTCCAGTTTTAGATTCTGATGCTTCACTTCTGGTTTACTGTATCCCTTGGACCTTCTTATTGACGATGAAACACAGAAATTTGCATCCGAATTTAATAGAAATGGCACAATGCCGTCTTAAGTAAAAGAGGACTGCCACTCTAACATTCTATGATTTGAATCTCTCCTGTGAGTCCAGTTTGCGATTCCGATGCTTCACTTCAGGTTTACTGTATCCCTTGGACCTTCTTATTGACGATGAAACACAGAAATAGCATCCGAATTTAATACAAATGGCACAATGTCGACTTAAGAACAAGAGGACTGACATTCTCACTTTCTATGGTTTGAACCACTCCTGTGAGTCCAGTTGTAGATTCCGATGCTTCACTTCAGGTTTACTGTATCCCTTGGACCTTCTTATTGACGATGAAACACAGAAATTGCATCGGAATTAAATTCAAAACGCAATATCCCGACATAAGTAAAAGAGGACTGACACTCTCACTTTCTATGATTTGAACCTCTCCTGTGAGTCCAGTTTTAAATACCGATGCTTCACTTCAGGTTTACTATATCCCTTGGACCTTCTTATTGACGATGAAACACAGAAATTGCATCCGAATTTAATACAAATGGCACAATGCCGACTTAAGTACAATAGGACTGACACTCTCACTTTCTATGATTTGAACCCCTCCTGTAAAGTCAGTTTTAGATTCCGATGCTTCACTTCAGGTTTACTGTATCCCTTGGACCTTCTTATTGACGATAAAATACAAAACTGCATCGGAATTTAATACAAAACGCACAATACCGACTTGAGTACAAGAGGAGTGACACTCTATATTTCTATGATTTGAACCTCTCCTGTGAGTCCAGTTTTAGATTCCGATGCTTCACTTCAGGTTTACTGTATACCTTGGACCTTCTTATTGACGATGAAACACAGAAATTGCATCCGAATTTAATACAAAACTCACAATACCGACTTAAGTACAAGAGGAGTGTCACTCTAACATTCTATGATTTGAATCTCTCCTGTGAGTCCAGTTTTAGATTCCTTTGCTTCACTTCAGGTTACTGTATACCTTGGACCATCTTATTGACGATGAAACACAGAAATTACATCCGAATTTAATACAACAATCACAATGGAGCCTTAAGTACAGGAGGACTGACACTCTCACTTTCTATGATTTGAACTTCTCCTGTGAGTCCAGTTTTAGATTCCGATGCTTCACTTCAGGTTTACTGTATCCCTTGGACCATCTTATTGACGATGAAACACTGAAATTGCATCGGAATTAAATTCAAAAAACACAATCCCGACTTAGGTGAAAGAGGACTGACACTCTCACTTTCTTTGTTTTGAACCTCTCCTGTGAGTCCAGTTTTAGATTCCGATGCTTCACTTCTGGATAACTGTATCCCTTGGACCTTCTTATTGACGATGAAACACAGAAATTGCATCGTAATTAAATTCAAAACGGACAATGCCGACTTAAGTACAAGAGGACTGACACTCTAACTTTCTATGATTTGAACCTCTCCAGTGAGTCCAGTTTTAGATTCCGATGCTTCACTTCAGGTGTACTGTTTCCGTTGGACCTTCTTATTGACGATGAAACACAGAAATTGCATCCGAATTTAATACAAATGGCACAATGCCGACTTAAGTACAATGGGACTGACACTCTCACTTTCTATGATTTGAACCTCTCCTGTGAGGTCAGATTTAGATTCCGATGCTTCACTTCAGGTTTAGTGTATACCTTGAACCTTCTTATTAACGATGAAAAACAGAAATTGCATCGGAATTAAATTCAAAAGGCACAATTCCGACTTAAGTACAAGAGGACTGACATTCTAACTTTCTATGATTTGAACCTCTTTTGAGAGTCCAGTCTTAGATTCAGATGCTTCACTTCAGGTTTACTGTATCCCTTGGACTTTCTTGTTGACGATGAACCACCGAAATTGCATCGGAATTAAATTCAAAAGGCACAATGCCGACTTAAGTACAAGAGGACTGACACTCTAACTTTCTATGATTTGAACCTCTCCTGTGATTTCAGATTTAGATTCCGATGCTTCACTTCAGGTTTACTGTATCCCTTCGGTCTTCTTATAGACGATAAAACACAGAAATTGCATCCTAATTTAATACAAATGGCACAATGCCGTCTTAAGTACAAGAGGACTGACAGTCTCACTTTCTATGATTTGAACCTCTCCTGTGAGTCCAGTTTTAGTTTCCGATGCTTCACTTCAGGTTGACTGTATCCCTTGGACTTTCATATTGACGATGAAACACAGAAAATGCATCCGAATTTAATACAAACGGCACAATGCAGACTTAAGTACAAGAGGGCTGACACTCTCACTTTCTATGATTCGAACCTCTCCTGTGAGATCAGTTTTAGATTCCGATGCTTCACTTCAGGTTTACCGTATCCCTTGGACCTTCTTATTGACGATAAAACACAGAAATCGCATCGGAAATAAATTCAAAATGTACAATGCCGACCTAAGTAGGAGAGGACTGACACTCTCACTTTCTATGATTTGAACCTCTCCTGTGAGTCCAGTTTTAGATTCCGTTGCTTCACTTCAGGTTTACTGTATCCCTTGGACCTTCTTATTGACGATGAAACACAGAGTTTGCATCCGAATTTAATACAAAAATCACAATGCCGAATTAAGTACAAGAGGACTGACACTCTAACCTTCTATGATTTGAACCTCTCCTGTGAGTCCAGTTTTAGATTCCGATGCTTTACTTCAGGTATACTGTATCCCTTGGACCTTCTTATTAACGATGAAACACAGAAATTGCATCCGAATTTAATACAAATGGCACAATGCCGACTTAAGTACAAGAGGACTGATACTCTAACTTTCTATGATTTGAACCTCTCCTGTGAGTCCAGCTTTAGATTCCGATGCTTCAATTCAGGTTTGCTGTATACATTGCACCTTCTTATTGACGATGAAACACAGAAATTGTATCCGAATTTAATACAAATGGCACAATGCCGACTTAAGTACAAGAGGAGTGACACTCTAACTTTCTATGATTTGAATCCCTCCTGTGAGTCCAGTTTTAGATTCCGATGCTTCACTTCAGGTTTACTGTATCCCTTGGACGTTCTAATTGGCGATGAAACACAGACATTGCATCGGAATTAAATTCAAAAGGCACAATGCCGACTAAGTAGAAGAGGACTAACACTCTCACTTTCTATGATTTGAACCTCTTCTGTGAGTCCAGTTTTAGATTCAGATGCTTCACTTCAGGTTTACTGTATACCTTGCACCTTCTTATAGACGATGAAACACAGAAATTGCATCGGAATTAAATTCAAAAGGCACGATGCCGACCTAAGTACAAGAGGACTGACACTCTCACTTTCTATGAAATGAACCTCTCCTGTGAGTCCAGTTTTAGAATCCGATGCTTCACTTCAGGTTTACTGTATCACTTGGACCTTCCAATTGACGATGAAACATAGAGTTTGCATCCGAATTTAATACAAAAGGTACAATGCCGGCTTAAGTACAAGAGGACAGACACTCTAACTTTCTATGATTCGAAACTCTCCTGTGAGTCCAGGTTTAGATTCCGATGCTTCACTTTACGTTTAATGTATCCCTTGGACATTCTTATTGACGATGAAACACAGATATTGCATCCGAATGTAATACAAAAATCACAATGGCGATTTAAGTACAAGAGGACTGACAGTCTCATTGTCTATGATATGAACTCCTCCTGTGAGTCCAGATTTAGATTCCGATGCTTCACTTCAGGTTTACTGTATACCTTGGACTCTCTTGTTGACGATGAACCATCGAAATTGCATCGGAATTAAATTCAAAAGGCACAATGCCGACTTAAGTACAAGAGGACTGACACTCTAACTATCTATTTGAACCTCTCCTTTGAGGTCAGATTTAGATTCCGATGCTTCACTTCAGGTTGACTGTATCCCTTGGACCTTCTTATTGACGATGAAACACAGAAAATGCATCCGAATTTAATACAAACGGCACAATGCCGACTTAAGTACAAGAGGGCTGACACTCTCACTTTCTATGATTCGAACCTCTCCTGTGAGGTCAGTTTTAGATTCAGATGCTTCACTTCAGGTTTACCGCATCCCTTGGACCTTCTTATTGACGATAAAACACAGTAATCGCATCGGAATTAAATTCAAAATGTACAATGCCGATCTAAGTAGAAGAGGACTGACACTCTGACTTCCTATGATTTGAACCTCTCCTGTGAGTCCAGTTTTAGATTCCGATGCTTCACTTCAGGTTTACTGTATCCCTTGGACCTTCTTATTGACGATGAAACACAGAGTTTGCATCCGAATATAATACAAAAATCAAGATGCCGACTTAAGTACAAGAGGACTGACACTATAACTTTCTATGATTTGAATCTCTCCTGTGAGTCCAGTTTTAGAATCCGATACTTCACTTCAGGTTTACTGTATCCCTTGGACTTTCTTGTTGACGATGAACCACCGAAATTGCAACGGAATTAAATTCAAATGGCAGAATGCCGACTTAAGTACAAGAGGACTGACACTCTCACTTTCTATGATTTGAACCTCTCCTGTGAGTCCAGTTTCAGATTCCGATGTTTCACTTCAGGTTTAGTGTATCGCTTGGACCTTCTTATTGATTATGAGACACAGGAAATGCATCCGAATTTAATACAAATGGCATAATGACGACTTAAGTACAAGAGGACTGACACTCTCACTTTCTATGATTTGAACCTCTCCGGTGAGTCCAGTTTTAAATTCCGATGCTTCACTTCAGGTTTACTGTATACCTTGCACCTTCTTATTGACGATGAAACGTAGAAATTGCATCGGAATTTAATACAAACGGCACAATGCCGACTTAGGTACAAGAGGACTGACACTCTCACTTTCTATGATTTGAACCTCTCCTGTGAGTCCAGTTTTAGATTCCGATGCTTCACTTCAGGTTTACTGTATCCCTTGGACTTTCTTATTGACGATGAAACACAGAGTTTACTTCCGAATTTAATACAAAAATCACAATGCCGACTTAAGTACAAGAGGACTGACACTCTCACTTTCTATGATTCGAACCACTCCTGCGACGTCAGTTTTAGATTCCGATGCTTCACTTCAGGGTTACTGTATCCATTGGACCTTCTTATTGACGATAAAACACAGAAATTGCATCCGAATTTAATACAAAAGGCACAATACCGACTTAAGTACAAGAGGAGTGACACTCTAACTTTATATGATTTGAATCTCTCCTGTGGGTCCAGTTTTAGATTCCGATGCTTCACTTAAGGTTTACTGTATCCCTTGGACGTTCTTATTGGCGATGAAACACAGACATTGCATCGGAATTAAATTCAAAAGGCACAATGCCGACTAAGTAAAAGAGGACTAACACTCTCAATTTCTATGATTTGAACCTCTTCTGTGAGTCCAGTTTTAGATTCCGATGCTTCACTTCAGGTTTACTGTATACCTTGCACCTTCGTATAGACGATGAAACACAGAAATTGCATCGGAATTAAATTCAAAAGGCACAATGCCGACCTAAGTACAAGAGGACTGACACTCTCACTTTCTATGATATGAACCTCTCCTGTGAGTCCAGTTTTAGAATCCGATGCTTCACTTCAGGTTTACTGTATCACTTGGACCTTCCAATTGACGA
The DNA here is from genome assembly GCF_021461395.2 of Schistocerca americana. NCBI lineage: Eukaryota > Metazoa > Arthropoda > Insecta > Orthoptera > Acrididae > Schistocerca > Schistocerca americana. The sequence continues at coordinate 206,133,686 of NC_060127.1, read as the reverse complement.
TGAAACACATAGTTTGCATCCGAATTTAATACAAAAGGTACAATGCCGGCTTAAGTACAAGAGGACAGACACTCTAACTTTCTATGATTCGAACCTCTCCTGTGAGTCCAGGTTTAGATTCCGGTGCTTCACTTTACGTTTAATGTATCCCTTGGACCTTCTTACTGACGATGAAACACAGATATTGCATCCGAATTTAATACAAAAATCACAATGGCGATTTAAGTACAAGAGGACTGACAGTCTCATTGTCTATGATATGAACTTCTCCTGTGAGTCCAGTTTTAGATTCCGATGCTTCACTTCAGGTTTACTGTATACCTTGGACTCTCTTGTTGACGATGAACCATCGAAATTGCATCGGAATTAAATTCAAAAGGCACAATGCCGACTCAAGTACAAGAGGACTGACACTCTAACTTTCTATGATTTGAACCTCTCCTTTGAGGTCAGATTTAGATTCCGATGCTTCACTTCAGGTTGACTGTATCCCTTCGACCTTCTTATTGACGATGAAACACAGAAAATGCATCCGAATTTAATACAAACGGCACAATGCCGACTTAAGTACAAGAGGGCTGACACTCTCACTTTCTATGATTAGAACCTCTCCTGTGAGGTCAGTTTTAGATTCAGATGCTTCACTTCAGGTTTACCGCATCCCTTGGACCTTCTTAATGACGATAAAACACAGTAATCGCATCGGAATTAAATTCAAAATGTACAATGCCGATCTAAGTAGAAGAGGACTGACACTCTCACTTCCTATGATTTGAACCTCTCCTGTGAGTCCAGTTTTAGATTCCGATGCTTCACTTCAGGTTTACTGTATCCCTTGGACCTTCTTATTGACGATGAAACACAGAGTTTGCATCCGAATTTAATACAAAAATCACAATGCCGACTTAAGTACAAGAGGACTGACACTATAACTTTCTATGATTTGAATCTCTCCTGTGAGTCCAGTTTTAGATTCCGATGCTTCACTGCAGGTTTACTGTATCCCTTGGACTTTCTTGTTGACGATGAACCACCGAATTTGCATCGGAATTAAATTCAAATGGCACAATGCCGACTTAAGTACAAGAGGACTGACACTCTCACTTTCTATGATTTGAACCTCTCCTGTGAGTCCAGCTTTAGATTCCGATGTTTCACTTCAGGTTTAGTGTATCCCTTGGACCTTCTTATTGATTATGAGACACAGGAATTGCATCCGAATTTAATACAAATGGCATAATGCCGACTTAAGTACAAGAGGACTGACACTCTCACTTTCTATGATTTGAACCTCTCCGGTGAGTCCAGTTTTAAATTCCGATGCTTCACTTCAGGTTTACTGTATACCTTGCACCTTCTTATTGACGATGAAACGTAGAAATTGCATCGGAATTTAATACAAATGGCACAATGCCGACTTAAGTACAAGAGGACTGACACTCTCACTTTCTATGATTTGAACCTCTCCTGTGAGTCCAGTTTTAGATTCCGATGCTTCACTACAGGTTGACTGTATCCCTTGCACCTTCTTATTGACGATGAAACACAGAAAATACATCCGAATTTAATACAAACGGCACAATGCCGACCTAAGTACAATAGGGCTGACACTCTCACTTTCTATGATTCGAACCTCTACTGTGAGGTCAGTTTTAGATTCCGATGCTTCACTTCAGGCTTACCGTATCCCTTGGACCTTCTTATTGACGATATATCACAGTAATCGCATCGGAATTAAATTCAAAATGTACAATGCCGATCTAAGTAGTAGAGGACTGACACTCTCACTTTCTATGATTTGAACCTCTCCTGTGAGTCCAGTTTTAGATTCCGATGCTTTACTTCAGGTTTACTGTATCCCTTGGACTTTCTTATTGACGATGAAACACAGAGTTTGCATCCGAATTTAATACAAAAATCACAATGCCGACTTAAGTACAAGAGGACTGACACTCTCACTTTCTATGATTCGAACCACTCCTGTGACGTCAGTTTTAGAATCCGATGCTTCACTTCAGGGTTACTGTATCCATTGGACCTTCTTATTGACGATAAAACACAGAAATTGCATCCGAATTTAATACAAAAGGCACAATACCGACTTAAGTACAAGAGGAGTGACACTCTAACTTTCTATGATTTGAATCTCTCCTGTGGGTCCAGTTTTAGATTCCGATGCTTCACTTAAGGTTTACTGTACCCCTTGGACGTTCTTATTGACGATGAAACACGTAAATTGCATCGTAATTAAATTAAAAAGGCACAATGCCGACCTAAGTAGAAGAGGACTAACACTCTCACTTTCTATGATTTGAACCTCTCCTGTAAGTCCAGTTTTAGATTCCGATGCTACACTTCAGGTTTACTGTATACCTTGCACCTTCTTATTGACGATGAAACACAGAAAATGAATCCGAATTTAATACAAACGGCACAATGCCGACTTAAGTACAATAGGGCTGACACTCTGACTTTCTACGATTCGAACCTCTCCTGTGAGGTCAGTTTTAGATTCCGATGCTTCACTTCAGGTTTACCGTATCCCTTGGACCTTCTTATTGACGATAAAACACAGTAATCGCATCGGAATTAAATTCAAAATGTACAATGCCGATCTAAGTAGAAGAGGACTGACACTCTCACTCCCTATGATTTGAACCTCTCCTGTGAATACAGTTTTAGAATCCGATGCTTCGCTTCAGGTTTAATGTATCCCTTGGACCTTCTTATTAACGATGAAACACAGAGTTTGCATCCGAATTTAATACAAAAATCACTATGCCGACTTAAGTACAAGAGGACTGACACTATAACTTTCTATGATTTGAATCTCTCCTGTGAGTCCAGTTTTAGATTCCGATGCCTCACTTCAGGTTTACTGTATTCCTTGGGCCTTCTTATTGAAGCTGAAACACAGAAATTGCATCGGAATGAAATTCATAGGACACAAATCCGACCTAAGTAGAAGAGGACTGACACTCTCACTTTCTATGATTTGAACCCCTCCTGTGAGTCCAGTTTTAGATTCCGATGCTTCACTTCAGGTTTACTGTATACCTTGGACCTTCTTATTTACGATGAGACACAGAAATTGCATCCGTATTTAATACAAATGGCACAATACCGACTTAAGTATAAGAGGACTGACACTCTCACTTTCTATGATTCGAACCACTCCTGTGACGTCAGTTTTAGATTCCGATGCTTCACTTCAGGTTTACTGTATCCATTGGACCTTCTTATTGACGATAAAACACAGAAACTGCATCCGAATTTAATACAAAAGGCACAATACCGACTTAAGTACAAGAGGAGTGACACTCTAACTTTCTATGATTTGAACCTCTCCTGTGAGTCCAGTTTTAGATTCCGATGTTTCACTTCAGGTTTAGTGTATCCCTTGGACCTTCTTATTGATTATGAGACACAGGAATTGCATCCGAATTTAATACAAATGGCACAATGCCGACTTAAGTACAAGAGGACTGACACTCTCACTTTCTATGATTTGAACTTCTCCTGTGAGTCCACTTTTAGATTCCGATGCTTCACTTCAGGTTTACTGTATCATTTGGACCTTCTTATTGACGATGAAACACAGAAATTGCATCCGAATTTAATACAAAAGGCACAATACCGACTTAAGTACAAGAGGAGTGACACTCTAACTTTCTATGATTTGAACCTCTCCTGTGAGTCCAGTTTTAGATTCCGATGTTTCACTTCAGGTTTAGTGTATCCCTTGGACCTTCTTATTGATTATGAGACACATGAATTGCATCCGACATTTAATACAAATGGCACAATGCCGACTTAAGTACAAGAGGACTGACACTCTCACTTTCTATTATTTGAACCTCTCCGGTGAGTCCAGTTTTAAATTCCGATGCTTCACTTCAGGTTTACTGCATACCTTGCACCTTCTTATTGACGATGAAACATAGAAATTGCCTCGGAATTTAATACAAATGGCACAATGCCGACTTAAGTACAAGAGGACTGACACTCTCACTTTCTATGATTTGAACCTCTCTTGTGAGTCCAGTTTTAGATTTCAATGCTCCACTTCGGGTGTACTGTATACCTTGCACCTTCTGATTGACGATGAAACACGGAAATTGCATCGGAATTTAATACAAAAGGCACAATGCCGACTTAAGTAAAAGAGGACAGACAGTCTAACTTTCTATGATTTGAACCTCTCCTGTGAGTCCAGTTTTAGATTCTGATGCTTCACTTCAGGTTTACTGTATCCCTTGGACCTTCTTATTGACGATGAAACACAGAAATTTGCATCCGAATTTAATACAAATGGCACAATGCCGTCTTAAGTAAAAGAGGACTGCCACTCTAACATTCTATGATTTGAATCTCTCCTGTGAGTCCAGTTTGCGATTCCGATGCTTCACTTCAGGTTTACTGTATCCCTTGGACCTTCTTATTGACGATGAAACACAGAAATAGCATCCGAATTTAATACAAATGGCACAATGTCGACTTAAGAACAAGAGGACTGACATTCTCACTTTCTATGGTTTGAACCACTCCTGTGAGTCCAGTTGTAGATTCCGATGCTTCACTTCAGGTTTACTGTATCCCTTGGACCTTCTTATTGACGATGAAACACAGAAATTGCATCGGAATTAAATTCAAAACGATATATCCCGACATAAGTAAAAGAGGACTGACACTCTCACTTTCTATGATTTGAACCTCTCCTGTGAGTCCAGTTTTAAATACCGATGCTTCACTTCAGGTTTACTATATCCCTTGGACCTTCTTATTGACGATGAAACACAGAAATTGCATCCGAATTTAATACAAATGGCACAATGCCGACTTAAGTACAATAGGACTGACACTCTCACTTTCTATGATTTGAACCCCTCCTGTAAAGTCAGTTTTAGATTCCGATGCTTCACTTCAGGTTTACTGTATCCCTTGGACCTTCTTATTGACGATAAAATACAAAACTGCATCGGAATTTAATACAAAACGCACAATACCGACTTGAGTACAAGAGGAGTGACACTCTATATTTCTATGATTTGAACCTCTCCTGTGAGTCCAGTTTTAGATTCCGATGCTTCACTTCAGGTATACTGTATACCTTGGACCTTCTTATTGACGATGAAACACAGAAATTGCATCCGAATTTAATACAAAACTCACAATACCGACTTAAGTACAAGAGGAGTGTCACTCTAACTTTCTATGATTTGAATCTCTCCTGTGAGTCCAGTTTTAGATTCCTTTGCTTCACTTCAGGTTACTGTATACCTTGGACCATCTTATTGACGATGAAACACAGAAATTACATCCGAATTTAATACAACAATCACAATGGAGCCTTAAGTACAAGAGGACTGACACTCTCACTTTCTATGATTTGAACTTCTCCTGTGAGTCCAGTTTTAGACTCCGATGCTTCACTTCAGGTTTACTGTATCCCTTGGACCATCTTATTGACGATGAAACACTGAAATTGCATCGGAATTACATTCAAAAAACACAATCCCGACTTAGGTGAAAGAGGACTGACACTCTCACTTTCTTTGTTTTGAACCTCTCCTGTGAGTCCAGTTTTAGATTCCGATGCTTCACTTCTGGTTTACTGTATCCCTTGGACCTTCTTATTGACGATGAAACACAGAAATTGCATCGTAATTAAATTCAAAACGCACAATGCCGACTTAAGTACAAGAGGACTGACACTCTAACTTTCTATGATTTGAACCTCTCCAGTGAGTCCAGTTTTAGATTCCGATGCTTCACTTCAGGTTTACTGTTTCCGTTGGAAATTCTTATTGACGATGAAACACAGAAATTGCATCCGAATTTAATACAAATGGCACAATGCCGACTTAAGTACAATGGGACTGACACTCTCACTTTCTATGATTTGAACCTCTCCTGTGAGGTCAGATTTAGATTCCGATGCTTCACTTCAGGTTTAGTGTATACCTTGAACCTTCTTATTAACGATGAAAAACAGAAATTGCATCGGAATTAAATTCAAAAGGCACAATTCCGACTTAAGTACAAGAGGACTGACACTCTCACTTTCTATGATTTGAACCTCTCCAGTGAGTCCAGTTTTAGATTCCGATGCTTCACTTCAGGTTTACTGTATACCTTTGACCTTCGTATTGACGATGAAACACAGAAATTGCATCCGAATTTAATACAAAAATCACAATGGCGACTTAAGTACAAGAGGACTGACACTCTCACTTTCTATGATTCGAACCTCTCCTGTGAGGTCAGATTTAGAATCCGATGCTTCACTTCAGGTTTACTGTATCCCTTGGACCTTCTTGTTGACGATAAAACACTGAAATCGCATTAGAAATTAATACAAATAGTACAATGCCGTCTTAAGTAAATGAGGACTGACGCTCTAACATTCTGCGATTGAACCTCTCCTGCGAGTCCAGTTTTAGATTCCGATGCTTCACTTAAGGTTTACTGAATCCCTTGGACTTTCTTATTGACGATGAAAGACAGAAATTGCATCCGAATTTAATACAAATGGCACAATACCGACTTAAGTACAAGAGGACTGACACTCTCACTTTCTATGATTCGAAGCACTCCAGTGACGTCAGTTTTAGATTCCGATGCTTCACTTCAGGGTTACTGTATCCCTTGGACCTTCCTATTGACGATAAAACACAGAAATTGCATTCGAATTTAATACAAAAGGCACAATACCGACTTAAGTACAAGAGGAGTGACACTCTAACTTTCGTTGATTTGAACCTCTCCTGTGAGTCCAGTTTTAGATTCCGATGTTTCACTTCAGGTTTAGTGTATCCCTTGGACCTTCTTATTGATTATGAGACACAGGAATTGCATCCGAATTTAATACAAATGGCACAATGCCGACTTAAGTACAAGAGGACTGACACTCTCACTTTCTATGATTTTAACCTCTCCTGTGAGTCCAGTTTTAAATTCCGATGCTTCACTTCAGGTTTACTGTATCCCTTGGACCTTCTTATTGACGATGAAACACAGAAATTTGCATCCGAATTTAATACAAATGGCACAATGCCGTCTTAGGTAAAAGAGGACTGCCACTCTAACATTCTATGATTTGAACCTCTCCTGCGAGTCCAGTTTTAGATTCCGATGCTTCACTTAAGGTTTACTGTATCCCTTGGACCTTCTTATTGACGATGAAACACAGAAATTGCATCCGAATTTAATCCAAAATTCACAATACCGACTTAAGTACAAGAGGAGTGGCACTCTAACTTTCTATGATTTGAATCTCTCCTGTGGGTCCAGTTTTAGATTCCGATGCTTTACTTCAGGTTTACTGTATCCCTTGGGCGTTCATATTGACAATAAAACACGTAAATTGCATCGGAATTAAATTAAAAAGGCACAATGCCGACCTAAGTAGAAGAGGACTGACACTCTCACTTTCTATGATTTGAACCTCTCCTGTAAGTCCAGTTTTAGATTCCGATGCTACACTTCAGGTTTACTGTATACCTTGCACCTTCTTATTGACGATGAAACACAGAAAATGCATCCGAAATTAATACAAACGTCACAACGCCGACTTAAGTACAATAGGGCTGACACTCTCACTTTCTATGATTCGAACCTCTCCTGTGAGGTCAGTTTTAGATTCCGATGCTTCACTTCAGGTTTACCGTATCCCTTGGACCTTCTTATTGACGATAAAACACAGTAATCGCATCGGAATTAAATTCAAAATGTACAATGCCGATCTAAGTAGAAGAGGACTGACACTCTCACTCTCTATGATTTGAACCTCTCCTGTGAGTACAGTTTTAGATTCCGATGCTTCGCTTCAGGTTTACTGTATCCCTTGGACCTTCTTATTGACGATGAAACACAGAAATTGCATCCGAATTTAATCCAAATTTCACAATACCGACTTAAGTACAAGAGGACTGACACTATAACTTTCTATGATCTGAATCTCTCCTGTGAGTCCAGTTTTAGATTCCGATGCCTCACTTCAGGTTTACTGTATCCCTTGGGACTTCGTATTGAAGATGAAACACAGAAATTGCATTGGAATGAAATTCAAAGGGCACAATTCCGACCTAAGTAGAAGAGGACTGACACTCTCACATTCTATGATTTGAACCCCTCCTGTAAGTCCAGTTTTAGATTCCGATGCTTCACTTCAGGTTTACTGTATACCTTGGACCTTTTTATTTACGATGAGACACAGTAATTGCATCCGTATTTAATACAAATGGCACAATACCGAATTAAGTACAAGAAGACTGACACTCTCACTTTCTATGATTCGAACCACTCCTGTGACGTCAGTTTTAGATTCCGATGCTTCACTTCAGGTTTACTGTATCCATTGGACCTTCTTATTGACGATAAAACACAGAAATTGCATCCGAATTTAATACAAATGGCACAATACCGACTTAAGTACAAGAGGAGTGACACTCTAACTTTCTATGATTTGAACCTCTCCTGTGAGTCGAGTTTTAGATTATGATGCTTCACTTCAGGTTTACTGTATCCCTTGGACCTTCTTATTGACGATGAAACACAGAAATTTGCATCCGAATTTAATACAAATGGCACAATGCCGTCTTAAGTAAAAGAGGACTGCCACTCTAACATTCTATGATTTGAATCTCTCCTGTGAGTCCAGTTTGCGATTCCGATGCTTCACTACAGGTTTACTGTATCCCTTGGACCTTCTTATTGACGATGATACACAGAAATTTCATCCGAATTTAATACAAATGCACAATGCCGACTTAAGTACAATAGGACTGACACTCTCACTTTCTATGATTTGAACCTCTCCTGTAAAGTCAGTTTTAGATTCCGATGCTTCACTTCAGGTTTACTGTATTCCTTGGACCTTCTTATTGACGATAAAATAGAAACTGCATCGGAATTTAATACAAAACGCACAATACCGACTTAAGTACAAGAGGAGTTACACTCTTACTTTCTATGATTTGAACCTCTCCTGTGAGTCCAGTTTTAGATTCCGATGTTTCACTTCAGGTTTAGTGTATCCCTTGGACCTTCTTATTGACTATGAAACACAGGAATTGCATCCGAATTTAATACAAATGGCACAATGCCGACTTAAGTACAGGAGGACTGACACTCTCACTTTCTATGATTTGAACCTCTCCTGTGAGTCCAGTTTAGGATTCCGCTGCTTCACTTCAGGTTTACTGTATCCCTTGGACCTTCTTATTGACGATGAAACACAGAAATAGCATCCGAATTTAATACAAATGGCACAATGTCGACTTAAGTACAAGAGGAGTGACACTCTAACTTTCTATGATTTGAACCTCACCTGTGAGTCCAGTTTTAGATTCCGATGCTTCACTTCAGGTTTACTGTATACCTTGGTCCTTCTTATTGACGATGAAACACAGAAATTGCATCCGAATTTAATACAAAACTCACAATACCGACTTAAGTACAAGAGGAGTGTCACTCTAACTTTCTATGATTTGAATCCCTCCTGTGAGTCCAGTTTTAGATTCCGATGCTTCACTTCAGGTTTACTGTATCCCTTGGACGTTCTTATTGACGATGAAACACAGAAATTGCATCGGAATTAAATTCGAAAGGCACAATGCCGACCTAAGTAGAAGAGGACTAACACTCTCACTTTCTATGATTTGAACCTCTCCTGTGAGTCCAGTTTTAGATTCCGATGCTTCACTTCAGGTCTACTGTATTTCTTGGACCTTCTTATTGACGATGAAACACAGAAATTGCATCGGAATTAAATTCAAAACGCAATATCCCGACATAAGTAAAAGAGGACTGACGCTCTCACTTTCTAAGATTTGAACCTCTCCTGTGAGTCCAGTTTTAAATTCCGATGCTTCACTTCAGGTTAACTGTATGCCTTGGACCTTCTTATTGACGATGAAACACAGAAATTGCATCCGAATTTAATACAAATGGCACAATGCCGACTTAAGTACAATAGGACTGACACTCTCACTTTCTATGATTTGAACCTCTCCTGTGAAGTCAGTTTTAGATTCCGATGCTTCACTTCAGGTTTACTGTATCCCTTGGACCTTCTTATCGACGATAAAATACAAAACTGCATCGGAATTTAATACAAAACGCACAATACCGACTTGAGTACAAGAGGAGTGACACTCTATCTTTCTATGATTTGAACCTCTCCTGTGAGTCCAGTTTTAGATTCCGATGCTTCACTTCAGGTTTACTGTATACCTTGGACCTTCTTATTGACGACGAAACACAGAAATTCCATCCGAATTTAATACAAAACTCACAATACCGACTTAAGTACAAGAGGAGTGTCAGTCTAACTTTCTATGATTTGAATCTCTCCTGTGAGTCCAGTTTTAGATTCCGATGCTTCACTTCAGGTTTACTGTATCCCTTGGACGTTCTTATTGACGATGAAACACAGAAATTGCATCGGAATTAAATTCAAAAGGCACAATGCCGACCTAAGTAGAAGAGGACTAACACTCTCACTTTCTATGATTTGAACCTCTCCTGTGAGTCCAGTTTTAGATTCCGATGCTTCACTTCAGGTTTACTGTATCCCTTGGACCTTCTAATTGACGATGAAACACAGAGTTTGCATCCGAATTTAATACAAAAGGTACAATGCCGACTTAAGTGCATGAGGACTGACACTCTAACATTCTATGATTTGAACCTCTCCTGTGAGTCCAGTTTTAGATTCCTTTGCTTCACTTCGGGTTACTGTATACCTTGGACCATCTTATTGACGATGAAACACAGAAATTACGTCCGAATTTAATACAAAAATCACAATGGAGCCTTAAGTACAAGAGGACTGACACTCTCACTTTCTATGATTTGAACATCTCCTGTGAGTCCAGTTTTAGATTCCGATGCTTCACTTCAGGTTTACTGTATCCCTTGGATCTTCTTATTGACGATGAAACACTGAAATTGCATCGGAATTAAATTCAAAAAACACAATGCCGACTTAAGTGAAAGAGGACTGACACTCTCACTTTCTTTGTTTTGAACCTCTCCTGTGAGCCCAGTTTTAGATTCCGATGCTTCACTTCTGGTTTACTGTATCCCTTGGACCTTCTTATTGACGATGAAACACAGAAATTGCATCGTAATTAAATTCAAAACGCACAATGCCGACTTAAGTACAAGAGGACTGACACTCTAACTTTCTGTGATTTGAACCTCTCGAGTGAGTCCAGTTTTAGATTCCGATGCTTCACATCAGGTTTACTGTTTCCGTTGGACCTTCTTATTGACGATGAAACACAGAAATTGCCTCCGAATTTAATACAAATGGCACAATGCCGACTTAAGTACAATAGGACTGACACACTCACTTTCTATGATTTGAACCTCTCCTGTGAGTCCAGTTTTAGATTCCGATGCTTCACTTGAGGTTTACTGTATCCCTTGGACCTTCGTATTGACGATGAAACACAGAAATTGCATCCGAATTTAATACAAAAATCACAATGGCGACTTAAGTACAAGAGGACTGACACTCTCACTTTCTATGATTCGAACCTCTCCTGTGAGGTCAGATTTAGATTCCGATGCTTCACTTCAGGTTTACTGTATCCCTTGGACCTTCTTGTTGACGATAAAACACTGAAATCGCATTAGAAAGTAATACAAATAGCACAATGCCGTCTTAAGTAAAAGAGGACTGACGCTCTAACATTCTGTGATTGAACCTCTCCTGCGAGTCCAGTTTTAGATTCCGATGCTTCACTTAAGGTATACTGAATCCCTTGGACCTTCTTATTGACGATGAAAGACAGAAATTGCATCCGAATTTAATACAAAAGGCACAATGCCGACTTAAGTACAAGAGGACTTACATTCTAACTTTCTATGATTTGAACCTCTCCTGTGAGTCCAGTTTTAGATTCCGATGCTTCACTTCAGGTTTACAGTACCCCTTGGACTTTCTTATTGACGATGAAACACAGAAATTGCATCCGAATTTAATACAAAAATCACAATGGCGACTTAGGTACAAGAGGACTGACACTCTCACTTTCTATGATTCGAACCTCTCCTGTGAGGTCAGATTTAGATTCCGATGCTTCACTTCAGGTTTACTGTATCCCTTGGACCTTCTTGTTGACGATAAAACACTGAAATCGCATTAGAAATTAATACAAATAGCACAATGCCGTCTTAAGTAAATGAGGACTGACGCTCTAACATTCTGTGATTGAACCTCTCCTGCGAGTCCAGTTTTAGATTCCGATGCTTCACTTAAGGTTTACTAAATCCCTTGGACCTTCTTATTGACGATGAAAGACAGAAATTGTATCCGAATTTAATACAAATGGCACAATACCGACTTAAGTACAAGAGGACTGACACTCTCACTTTCTATGATTCGAACCACTCCTGTGACGTCAGTTTTAGATTCCGATGCTTCACTTCAGGGTTACTGTATCCCTTGGACCTTCTTATTGACGAAATTGCATCCGAATTTAATACAAAAGGCACAATACCGACTTAAGTACAAGAGGAGTGACACTCTAACTTTCGTTGATTTGAACCTCTCCTGTGAGTCCAGTTTTAGATTCCGATGTTTCACTTCAGGTTTAGTGTATCCCTTGGACCTCCTTATTGATTATGAGACACAGGAATTGCATCCGAATTTAATACAAATGGCACAATGCCGACTTAAGTACAAGAGGACTGACACTCTCACTTTCTATGATTTTAACCTCTCCTGTGAGTCAGGTTTTAAATTCCGATGCTTCGCTTCAGGTTTACTGTATCCCTTGGACCTTCTTATTGACGATGAAACACAGAAATTTGCATCCGAATTTAATACAAATGGCACAATGCCGTCTTAAGTAAAAGAGGACTGCCACTCTAACATTCTATGATTTGAACCTCCCCTGCGAGTCCAGTTTTAGATTCCGATGCTTCACTTAAGGTTTACTGTATCCCTTGGACCTTCTTATTGACGATGAAACACAGAAATTGCATCCGAATTTAATCCAAAATTCACAATACCGACTTAAGTACAAGAGGAGTGACACTCTAACTTTCTATGATTTGAATCTCTCCTGTGGGTCCAGTTGTAGATTCCGATGCTTTACTTCAGGTTTACTGTATCCCTTGGGCGTTCTTATTGACGATGAAACACGTAAATTGCATCGGAATTAAATTAAAAAGGCACAATGCCGACCTAAGTAGAAGAGGACTAACACTCTCACTTTCTATGATTTGAACCTCTCCTGTAAGTCCAGTTTTAGATTCCGATGCTACACTTCAGGTTTACTGTATACCTTGCACCTTCTTATTGACGATGAAACACAGAAAATGCATCCGAATTTAATACAAACGTCACAATGCCGACTTAAGTACAATAGGGCTGACACTCTCACTTTCTATGATTCGAACCTCTCCTGTGAGGTCAGTTTTAGATTCCGATGCTTCACTTCAGGTTTATCGTATCCCTTGGACCTTCTTATTGACGATAAAACACAGTAATCGCATCGGAATTAAATTCAAAATGTACAATGCCGAGCTAAGTAGAAGAGGACTGACACTCTCACTCTCTATGATTTGAACCTCTCCTGTGAGTACAGTTTTAGATTCCGATGCTTCGCTTCAGGTTTAATGTATCCCATGGACCTTCTTATTGACGATGAAACACAGAGTTTGCATCGGAATTTAATACAAAAATCACTATGCCGACTTAAGTACAAGAGGACTGACACTATAACTTTCTATGATTTGAATCTCTCCTGTGAGTCCAGTTTTAGATTCCGATGCCTCACTTCAGGTTTACTGTATCCCTTGGGCCTTCGTATTGAAGATGAAACACAGAAATTGCATTGGAATGAAATTCAAAGGGCACAATTCCGACCTAAGTAGAAGAGGACTGACACTCTCACTTTCTATGATTTGAACCCCTCCTGTGAGT